>NC_134590.1:85168248-85811685 GCF_037038515.1 Microtus pennsylvanicus | reverse complement strand
ATCCTAGTGGACTTTTATGATGAAGAAAAGCAATTAAATTTCCTGAAACTACACACTGAGGAGGAAGCACAGATGAAGAGACACTCACAAGGAGAAACAGAAGAGGGATTAGAAAGGAGGAAGTGGCTCAGAGAATAGAGGAACAGCGTAGATGCTCCGAGAGGAAAAGTAGCAGTGCTGGCACATCTAAAACCATTTTCTGCGCTGAGAAGAAAGGAATGAGTGGCATCAAGCTTGAGCAATATTTGCTTAGGTTTTACTTTCATAATTGTTGAATGGGATATATAAGGTACAATTAATCATGTGATTCAATAGATTAATACTCAGATAGCCCTATGACCAAATAACACAGACTGCTGATGCTTTCCTTAGTCCGTGAGGCATTTGGCTGAATACATAAACAAATTTTTACAAATTGTCTCATGCTTAGATGCACAGCAAAATCCCACCGAATCAAGAAAACAGACATGCCACGTCCTTCGAGTACAAGTCCAAGAACAAGAGAGTAAACATAAATTATAACTTCGTAAAAAAGGGTAAGGAGTTTTTTTCTAAAAAGTTACCTAAAGGATACCAGCTCTTTAGACTCTGTAGGGTCTAAATCACCCAGCTCACATTTATAGCTGAATGCTCTTTGTTAAGTGAAAAGTATTAAAAGAAGTTTTTGGAAGCAGCCAACTACAGAACTGAAAACATATAAACATTTTAAATATAAAATATGGGGGATAAGACAGAATGACAGCCACACTTGCTTGATGAACAATGTCAACAGAATATAAGAAGGAAAAGGCATTGTACACACACAACAAAACTTAGACTTGGCTGTTATGACAAAGAGGTGATCATAACTCAGGCTTGTGAGAGGAGGTTGACTATACATCTAATGAAGGTAACTTAAAGGAAACATTCTAAAAAGATGTATTTAACTAAATTGTACAAAGTATCTTAAATTATATGTAGTGAATACATGCTATTTGTATATTATATTCTAAGATTTATTTATCATTTAATCATACCATGTTATTCCTCTTTTATTCATTAGAATAGAACTTGTGTAAACAACATTCTGCAATCAGAGAGGGAAATATGGTGCTACCAAGAAATGAAGAAAAAAATCTATTTTTAATAATAAATTATTATAGATAATGTGACTAATTGAGTCTAATCCAAAATTAAACAGACTCAAAATACATAAATATCATTATAATATCACACTGGGAAAAAACTTCTCAGAAACAAAACTGAGTATCAGGAAGCATTGAATTAGTATCTTTATGATTTTTTGTTTGTTTTTTAATAAAAAATACATTCTTCTCAATTATACAATACATCCCGACCACAGTTTTCCCCCCCTCCACTCCTTTCAGCCTTCCCTCCCCTACCCTCTCCCCCATCCACTTCCCTTCAGTTTCTTTCAGAAAAGAGCAAGTCTCTGGGAGACAACAACTAAATGTGACAAAACAAGATACAATAAGAAAAGACAAAAACTTCACCCACCAACACTGGACAAGGCAACCCAACAGGATGGAAGGACACACCTGCTCCCGCAGTTACGAGTCCTACAAAGGCACCAAGCTACCAGCCATAACATGCAAAGAGGACGGGGTGCAAACCCATGTAGGCTCTGTGTCTGGTGCTTCAGTCTCTGTGAGCTCATATGTTCCCTCCTTAGTTGGTTTGGTGTCTTCCATTCCTCTGACTCCTACAATCTTCTGACCCCTCTTCCATTGAGTTCCCCAAGATCCCCCCCATGGAGATCTCAAATTTAGACTCTCTCTCTCTCTCTCTCTCTCTCTCTCTCTCTCTCTCTCTCTCTCCAAAATGTCTGGCTGTGGCTCTCACACCTCTTCTTATGGGCTGACTGAGGAAGACTCTCTGATGACAACTGGGCATGGCACCAATATATATGCGTATAGCAGAATATCATTAGGAATCATTTAATAATTTTTCTTTTAGACTAGTTGTGTTTGATTCTACCATAGGTCTCGGAACTATCCAGCTCCTGGCCATCCAAACAGTGTTAGTCATGGGCTCCCCCTCATAGCACAGACCTCAAGTAAAATCAAATCCTGGTTGGTCATTCCCACGGGCTATGTGCCATCATTGCCCAGCACATGCCACTTGCAGGCAGGACACATTATAATTCAAAGGTTTTGTGGCTGGGTTGTTCTTTACATTTCTCTTTTGGTTCCTTGCAGCACACCTTCCCCAACCAAAGAGACTAGAATGGAGGGGTGAAGTCTCCGTTCTTCCACCAGTCTGACCTCTCTGCATTCAATGATCTCGTGGATGTTGTCTTTGGAAGTGGGGCACAGCTGTTTGCAGAGAGCAACCCTCTGTCCAATTGTCGTGCTGTGTTCTCTGCAGATCTCTATGAGACACCCCACCCCTTGGTCAACAACTCAACCTGGCTAGAAGAGATGAACAGTTTGAGACTCAGTATCTCCCGTTACTACCAGTCTTCACTAGGGTCATCCTTATATAGTCCAGGAAGTTTGCACTGAACTAGGTTTCTACACCACCACCTAAGAGCCCCTCAATTCCAGCTAACCTTTCTTGTACTCTCTACCTCTATCCCATCTCCACTTCCACCTAATCCCGCTTATTCCCATCCCCACCTGACACAAGTCCACCTCCAAAATCTATTCTATTTATCCTTCCCAGGGGGATACATTTGTCACTGCTAGAGTCTTCCTCTTTGCCTGACCTCTCTGGGTCTGTGAACCACAGCTTGGCCATTGTTTACTTAATGGCTAATATCCACATAGTGAATATATAGTTTGTCTTTCTAGTTCCAACAATTTTTCTGTAATTTTCATGTCATTAAAAAAAACAGAGGAGATCGGGCACATTAAGGGTTGATATGGCCATATCAACATGTAGAAGAATGCAAAAAATCTATATCTATCACCATGCACAAAACTCAAGTCCAAATGAATCAAAGACCTCAACATAAAGTCAACCACACTGAACCTCATAGAAGATAAAGAGGGAAGTATACTTGAACATATTGGCACAGGGAACCACTTCCTAAATATAACCCCAGTAGCACAGACACTGAGAGAAACAATTAATAAATGGGACCTCCTGAAACTGAAATGCTTCTATAAAGCACATGGTCAACAAGACAAAATGGCAGCCTACAGAATGAGAAAAAAATCTTCACCAACCCCACATCAAACAGAGGACCAATCTCCAAAAACAAACAACTCAAGAAATTGGTCATTAAAAAGAACAAATAATCTAATTTTTAAAAATGTAGTACAGACTTAACCAGAGAATTGTCAACAGAAGAATCTAAAATGGCTGAAAGACACTTAAAGAAATGCTCGACATCCTTAGCCATCAGAGAAATGCAAATCAAAACAACTCTGAGATTCCATCTTACACCTGTAAGAATGGCCAAGATCAAAAACACTGATGACAACTTATGCTAGAGAGGATGTGGGGTAAAAGAAACACTCCTATATTGCTGGTGGGAGTGAAAAATGGTACAGCCCCTTTGAATATCAGTGTGGCGATTTCTCAGATAATTAGGAAACAACCTTTTTCAAGACCCAGCAATACCACTTTTGGTTATATACACAAAGGATGTTCACAATGTACCACAAGGACACATGCTCAACTATGTTCATAGAAGCATTGTTTGTCATATACAGAACCTGGAAACAACCTAAATGCCCCTTAACCAAAGAATGGATAAGAAAAATGTGGTACATTTACACAATGGAGTACTACACAGTAGAAAAAAAAGACATATTGAAATTTGCATGCAAATGGATAGATCTAGAAAATATCATATTGAGTGAGGTATCCCAGACCCAGGAAGACGAACATCATACATGCTCACTAATAAATGGCTTTTAAACCTAAAACAAAACCAGCCTACAATTCACAATCCCAGAGAACCTAGACAATAATGATGACCCTAAGAGACATACATGGGTCTAATCTACATGGAAAGAAGAAAAAGACAATATCTCCTGAGTAAATTGGGAGCATGGGGATCATGGGAGAGGGTGAAAAGAGGGGAGAAGAAGAGAGGAGAGGAGAGAAATATATACAGCTCAATAAAATCAATAATTAAAAAAGACACATACACACAAAAAACAACAATAACAACAAAAACCAGCTGAATACTACCCTACTGTGTAAATGTAGCACATTTTACCTATACGTAGGTTTGTGGACATCTAGGCTGTTTCCAGTTTCTGGCTATTATGAATAAAGCCAGAATGAATATACTTAAGTAAGTGTCATAGTGGGAAGATCGAGTATTCTTTGGCTATATGTCCTAGAGTAGTATAGCTTGGTCTTGAAATAGATTGATTCCCAATTTTCTGAGAAACTGCCTTGTTGATTTCTATAGGAACTGTACAGGTTTGCACTCCTACCAGCATGGAATAGTGTTCCCCTTGCTCCACTTTCTCACCAGCATAAGTTGCCACTTGTGTTATCGATCCTAGCTATTCTGACAGGTGTAATATGAAATCTCAAAGTAGTTTTGATTTACATTTCCCTAGTGATACAGATGTTGAACATTTCAAGTGTTTCTCAACCATTTGAAATTCCTCTGTTTAGAATTCTGGTTTGTTAATGTCTAGTTTCATGAATTGTTTATGTACTTTGGATATTAGTCTTCTATTTGACATCAGTTGTTAAAAATCTTTTCCCATTCCGGATGCTAAAGCTTTGTCCTATTGATGGTATTGCTTGTTCTACAGATATTTTTCAGTGTCATGAGGTCCCATTTATTAATTGTTGATCCTAGAGCCTGCACTATTGGTGTTCTGTACAGGAAGTTGTCTCCTGTAGCTATACGTTTCAGGCTATTTGCCCCATTCTTTTCTATCAAGTTCAGTGTGTTTTGTTTTATGTTGAGGTCTTTGATCCACTTGGGCTTGAGTTTTGTTCAAGGTGATAAATATGAATCGATTTGCATTCTTATACACGCAGTTTGACCAGAACCATTTGTGGAAGATGCTATCTTTTCTCCAGTGTGGTCTGACTTTTTTTTTAAGTAAATAGTAAGTTGCCCATGGGTGTGTGGATTTAAGTCTGAGTCTTCAATTTGATCCTATAGATCAATATGTCTGCTTTTATACCAATACCATGCAGTTTTTATTACTGTAGCTCTGTAGCACGATTTGAAATTGGAGATTTGTTTTAACTGTCTTGGATTTTCTTTTTTCCAAATGAAGTTGAAAATTGCCTTTTCAAGGTTTGTAAGAATTGTGTTGGAATTTTGATGGGAATTGCATTGAATGTAGACTGCTTTTGGTAGGATGGCTGTTTTTATTATGTTGATCCTACTTCTCCATGAGCATGGGAGATCTTTTCATCTTCTGATGCCTTCTTAAATTTCTTTCTTCAAATACTTGAATTTTTCTTATACAAGTCTTTCACTTGCTTGGTTGGAATTACCCAAGGTATTTTAGATTATTTGAGGTTATTGTGAAGGGTTGTTTTCTGATTTCTTTCTGTTTGTCTCTTGAATATAGAACGGATTCTGACCTCTTTTTACTTCCTAGCGTATCCAACCACTTCACTGCATGTGTTTATCAACTATAAGAGTTTGCTGGTAAAATTTTCAGGGTCACTTATGTATACTATTATATCATCTACAAATAAAGATACTTTGATTTCTTCATTTCCAATTTTTAATCCTTTGATCTCCTTCAGTTGCCTATTGTTCTAAGGAAGACTTCAAGTACTATATTGAATAGGTATGGAGACAGTTTACAATCTTGTGTTTTTCTGGATTTTGGTGGAATTACTCTGAGTTTCTCTCCATTTTGTTTGATATTGGCTATAGGCTTGCTGTAAACTGCCTTTATTATGTTTAGATATGTGTCTTGTATTCATAATCTCTCCATAACTTTTATCATGAAGGGGTGCTAAATTTTATTAAAGGCCTTTTGTGCATCTAATGAGGTGATCAATTTTTTTTGTCTTTTAGTCTGTTTATATGGTGGGTTACATTAATATGGCAGTTTTCATATATTGAATCATCCTTGAAGCTCTGGGATGAAGCCCACTTGATTAGGGTGGATGATCTATTAACTGTGTTCTTGTGTTTGGTTTGTAAGTATTATATTGAATATTTTTGCATCTATTTTCATAAGGAGATTGGTCTATAATTCTCTTTCTTTGTTGAGTCTTTATGTGATTTGGGTATCAGTGTAACTGTGGTTCCATAAAATAAATGTGATAATGTTACTTCTCTTTCTATTTTGTGGAATAATTTGAGGAGTGTTGGTGCTAACTCTTTTTTGAAAGAACTCTAACTCTAGCATAGTTCTGCAATAAAATACTTTGGTCCTGGTGCTTTTTGGTTGGGAGACTTTTAATGACTGTTTCTATTTTACTAGGACTTATGGGTCTATTTAAACTGCATATCTGATGTTGATTTAACATTGTTAAGTAATACCTAGCAAAAAACTACCCCTTTCTTTTATTTATTCCAATTCTGTGGCGCACAGACTTTTAAAGTATGTCCTTATGATTCTCTATATTTCCTCTTTATCTGTTGTAATGACCCACTTTTCATTTCTAATTTTGTTCATTTGGATATTCTCTCCTTACCATTTAGTTAGTTTGGATAAGTGTTTGTCTATTTATTTTCTGAAAGAACCATCTCTTTATTTCATTGATTAATTGTCCTCTTTGTTTCTGTTTTATTAATTTGAGCCCTCAGTTTGATTATTTCCTTCCATCTACTCTCTTGGGTAAGCTTGCTTTTTGTTGTTGTTCTAGAAGTCTTAGGTGTGCTATTAAGTTGATAGCATGAGATCTCTGTAATTTCCTTATGTAGGCATTTAGTTCTATGAACTTTCCTCTTAACCCTTCTTTGATTGTGTCATATAAGTTTGGGTATGTTTTGCATTCATTTTCATTGAATTTTAGGAAGCCTTTAATTTATTTCTGCATTGATCCACCAGTCATTTAATAGAGGGTTGTTCACTTTCTATGAGCTTATAGGCTTTCTGCTGTTTATGTTGTTGAAATTCAGGTTTAATCCATGGTGGTCGGATGTAGTATGGAATGGCGGGGCTGCGTCCTGCCACCTGGCTAGCTTTACCTGAAATAATTACACACAAGTTGTATTCTTTTAAACACTGCCTGGCCCATTAGTTCCAGTCTCTTATTGGCTAATTCTCACATCTTGCTTTAACCCATATTTAATAATCTGTGTAGCACCACGCGGTGTGGCTTACCAGGAAAGATCTTAAACTGCATCTGTGTCAGGTGGGAGAATTATGGCGACTGCCTGACTCGGCTTCTTTCTCCCAGCATTCTGTTCTGTCTACTCCGCCTACCTAATTTTCTGTCCTATTAAAGGGCCAAGGCAGTTTCTTTATTAACCAATGAAATCAACACAAACAGAAGACTCCCACATCAGTCAGATAGGATGCAGGAGGTCATTTCAATTGTCTTGTATCTGTTGAGACTTACTTTGTGACTGAGTATTTGGTCAGCTTTAAAAAAGGTTCCCTGAAGTGCTGAGAAGAAGCTATGTTCTTTTGTGTTTGGGTGAAATGCTCTGAAGATATCTGTGAGGTCCATTTGGTTTATAATATCTGTTTGCTTCATTAATTCTCTGTTTAGTTTATGTCTGTGTGACCTCTCCTTTTGTAGAATTAGGGTATTAAAGTCTTCTACAATCAGTATGTGAGAATTTATGTGTAATTCAAGTTTTAATAATGTTTCTTTTACAAATGTGGGTTTTATCCTTGTGTTGAGGCATAGATATTAAGAATTGAAACATCATCTTAATGGATCTTTCCTTTGATGAGTATGAAATGTCCTTTCCCATCTCTTTTGATTAATTTTGGTTTGTAATCTATTTTGTTAAATGATAGAATTGCTATATGAGCTTGCTTCTTAGCTCCATTTGTTCAGAAAATCTTTTTGTAACCCTTTCCTTGGAGGTAATGTCTATCTTTGATGTTGAGGTGTGTTTCTTGCATGTAGCAGAAGGATGGATACAGTTTTCACATCCATTATATTAGTCTGTGACTTTTTTACTGGGAATCGTTGACAATGATTGTTAATTCCTGCTATTTTGTGGTGGTGGTATTAGTGGTGTGTGCTTGTGTGTGGAGGGATTGTTTTCCTTCTTTTGATTCTGTTTCTGTGAGACTATTTATTGCCTTTGTTTTCATGGGTATAGTTAACCTCCTTTGGTTGGAGTTTTTCTTATAGTATCTTCCGTATATTGGACTTTATCATGGACTATCCCATTTTATCCATCTGTGGTGATTAAAAGATTTTCTGGGTATGATAGTCTGATCTGATATCCTTGGTCCCTGAAGAAAATCTGTCTGGGCCCTTCTGGATTTGAGAGCCTCCATTAAGAAGTTGAATGGAATTCTAATAGATCTGCCTTTATATGTTACTTGGTCTTTTCCCTTGCCATTTTTAATATTCTTTCTTTGTTCTGCATGTTACAGATGGGACGAGGGGACTTTCTTTTCTGGTTTAGTCTATTTAGTGTTCTGTATGCTTTTTGTACCTTTATAGGCAGCTCCTTCTTTAGGTTAGGAAATTATTCTTCTATAATTTTGTTGAAAATATTTTCTGGGTCTTTGAAATGGGATTGTTCTCTTTTTCTATTTCTATTATTCTTGGGTTTGGTCTTTTCACAGTATCCCAGATTTCTTGGGCATTTTCTGTCAGTAATCACATTCTCTTTGAACAATGCATTTTTATTCCTTCTATTATATCTTCGCTATCTGAGATTCTCTTCCATCTCCTGTATTCTGATGGTGAGAATGTTGCCTCTGTAGTTCTGCAATTCCTCTATGCTTACCTAGATTTTTCATTTCTAAAATACCCTCCATTTGTGTTTTATTGCTTTTATCTCCATTTTCAGATCTTGATAAGCATTGTTTCCTTCAAATGTTTTCTTTTTCTTGGCTTTCTTGAAGGTATTTTTCATTTCCTCCAATTTTTTATTGTCTTTTCTTCATTTTTTTAAATTAATTTCCTCTTTATGGACCTCTATCATCTTTATAAAGTTGGTTTTAAGGCCGTTTTCTTATTTTTCAACTAAGTTGGCATATTCAGGGCTTGTAGTAGGATAGCTGAGCTCTGGTGAGGACATATTGTCCTGGCTGTTATTGATTTTGTTCTTATGCTGGAATCTAGGCATCTGGGTTTGGGGTTATTATAGGTGAAGATGTTGATTTCTGGGATTGTCTTTGTTGGGTGGGTGTTTTCTTCCTTGGTTTCTGTTTCTTCTCTGGATTTTCAGAGTGTGATTTTCAAGCTACATGTTGCTTGTTTCACTGCCCTGTTTGTGATATATTCATGGAAAATGACTGCTTGTTTGGGAGCCAGGGATGCAGCACCAAGTGGAAGGAGTCATGGACGGGGAAGGGAGGCTGTGGCTGGTATTCTATTGAAGCTCTAGAGTGAGCCTGAAGGATTGGATCTGCAGGGGAATCCAGAGGTTGTTCTTGTTAAGATTATTAAAAATCAGTTTTAAAAAGTAGAGATGAATTGTTTTAGTCTACCTACAACTTTCCTATTGCTGTTGTTACAAGTCATTGTACCTTTTTCAGTTCAAGCCAACACAAGTCTCTTAGAGTCTGTCACTAGCACCCTTATCCTCTGTCTCTAAAGCCAACAGTTGCACTTCTTTAGAAAGCTTCCTTCACTTTTGCTTCTTTCACTGACCATTGATGTGGGATTTCCCTCTGGATGCTGTGATTACCACTGATTAGTAAATAAACTGCCTTGGACCTATAGCAAGGCAGAACGTAGGTAAGTGGGGAAAACTAAACTGAATGCTGAAAGGAAGAAGGCAGAGTCAGAGAGAATCATGTAGCACTGCTGGGTACAGACACCAGAACTTTAGCCAGTAAGCCACAGCCACATGGTGATACACAGATTAATAGAAATGGGTTAAATTAATATGTAAGATTTAGCCAAGAAGAAGCTAGAGCTAATGCACCAAGCAATGTTTTAATTAATAGAGTTTCTGTGTGATTATTTCAGGTCTAAACAGCTAAGACCTAACTAGCACCCATATTCCAACAAATTGGTATACATGTGGCCAACTGAAATCCACTTAAAACCTGACATGGATTTCAAAGGAATTCTATACACTAAAGAAAGAAAGTTTAGCAACATTTTTTCCCAAATGGGCTTTGCTTGCTGGTGGCACACTGTAGCTCCTTTAAGAGCAGTTTTCCTGACTCAGTAATAGCAGCAAAAAAGCTGCAGCATTTTGAAATGCCAGCTTTATGGGTTGTGCTGCTAGCACACCTCTGTCTCCATCAAGAGATCGAACATTTAAATGGGGTTTGTGAGCAATGTGCTATGGCTTGCTTGGTGGCAACATGGACCAGCTGTGTACCTAGAGATAGGGCATTGTGCATGGCTCTTGGAGGTGGCAAGCAACTCCACCATGCTGGGCTGGGTGGGGCAATCAGTCAGTTCTGTATTTCCCCTAGCAATGGCCCAGCTGAAGTTTTTAAGAAGTGCTTAGCATTTTAAGAAGTGCTCCTAGACAGTAAATAATTACAGATACACAATAGGACAGATTCAGACATAAAAGACCTTTAAATGTGTCACAGTGTTGGATAAATTATGTAGATGGGAGAAAGAAGAAAAAAATAAAGTATAGACACTTATAAAAAGAAGTAAATAATTTAAAAAAATAAAACAAAGTCTTTAAAGAAACAGAGTATAGACAGACTAAAAGAAGGTAAAATAATAAGCCATGTAAAGATGAAATATGCAAAGAGATTCTTCTGGATTGTGTATGCTATTGTGTTTTCTTTGAATTTTTGGGTTGCAGAGAGACATTTGATTCTGGGGATTGCTAAGCTAAACCACCATATATACTTTAAAGGTATCTTGTCTTCAAAATATGGGTCTAAGAATATGTTGCTTTGAAAAGAGGTTCTTCTTTTGTTTCCACAGAGGATGAGAGCCTGCAGATTAATTCTAGGTTAATGTGGTTTAATGGACTAAGACCACTTGAAAGGTTGCTGTGAACACCCCCAAAAATTACCTTACCCAACTGTTGACTGAGATGAACCTAGTATATAGCATACACCATGATTAAGAGTGCCCCAATCAGCAGGAAGTAGTCTAGAGAACTATGCCCACATTCCCAAATATTGTTTATAAATATTTGTTTATATTTAAAGGGGGATATGCTATAGAGATGGATACTTTGCATTGGTATGGATCTTGATTTATTGATACAAATTTAAGCTCAATGTTATATGTGTATTTCTGTTCTTGATTAAGGTATTGTATGTATAGCTCATTTAAAAATGTAATGTATAATTAAGAAATAAAGGTTAATAGATAATCATCTATAATAGTCAAGCTTCTAGTCATGTTAGTTAGGTTTTCCAGATGTACAGATATGTATTTCAGATGCATAGGCATTCTCCAAACCTTTCAAAGACTACAGAATATGGCATTTAAAATGTTTTAAGAACAAGACAATGAGGCACATCTGCTCCTGACAACATCAATTACTTCAAGAGGAGGATGGGCATTAAAGAGGCTGTTCATGGAATTTATTAGCCATTTGGGCAAGAAACTACTCTTATCTGAACTGCTTGATGAACCAGACATGCAGGACCTACAGAGAAATGACTGCTAAACTTGCCTAAAGGAGAGATGATCCATTGGTGTTCCTGCTTCATGAAAGAGTCTGCTAGACATTCTGTAAGACACAGAAGAAAGTTGCTGACAAACTGTCAATATAGGTGGAGCTGTCTTTGAAATTTCCTGCTTTGTGGGAAAGTCTTCTGGATACTATGGTCATGTAGGCTAAAGATGAATGCCCCAACAGTACAGAAGAACTTTGGGTGACTATCCAGGGAGCGAGATGTCTCAGTCAATTCTAGAGTTTTGGAAGTTGCTTACAATGTATTCCTGTTTACTTAGGTAATATTATATCCTTTTGGAATCTTTGACAGAGTTGGAGAATTTGTGGCTATAGTTATAGTTTTCCTTAGTTATGATAAAAGATAAAGATATCTTATTTATTATAAAAGATAAATATTGTAACTATTATTTTTGCTTCATATGTAATTTTCTATGTTAAAGTTAAAATCTTCCTTTTTATTTAAACAGAAAAGGGGAGATTGTTGTATTAGGAGTGGCAGGTCTGCATCCCCAGCACCCCGGCCGCCTGGCTAGCTTATGCCCCGAAATAACAACACACAAACTGTATTCATTTAAACACTGCTTGGTCCATTTCTATCTAGCCTCTTCTAGGCTAACTTTCGCAGCTGGACTAGCCCATTTCTAATAATCTGCTGTAGCCCATGAGGTGGCTTACCAGGGAGATTCTAGCCTACGTCCATCCTGGGTCGGAGCTTCATCGTGTGTGTCTCAGAGAGCAGAGCAATCGCATCTACCCGGGAGAGGGGAGCATGGCGTCTCTCTGAGGCATCTGCTCCCGAGAGGAGAGCTGTCGAGTCTGAGCTCACTTCCTCTTCCTCCCAGCATTCTGTTCTGTTTACTCCTCCCACCTATGTTTTAACCTATGAGAGCCAAGCAGTTTCTTTATTGCTTAACCAATAAAATCAACAGATTGATATATGACACTCCCACATCAGGAGATGATTGTGATTTTCCTCTATATGCTATGATTACCATTGATTAATAAATAAACTGCTTTGGACCTATAGCAAGGCGAAACTTAGGCAGGGAAAACTAAACTGAATGCTGGGAGGATGAAGGCAGAGTCAGAGAGAAGCCATGTAGCCCCACTGGAGACAGATGCCAGAACTTTAGCTGGTAAGCCACAGCTACATAGCAATACACAGATTAATAGAAATGGGTTAAGTGAATATGTAAGAGCTAGCCAATAAGAAGCTAGAGCTAATGCACCAAGCAGTGTTTTAATTAATACAGTTACTGTGTGATTATTTCAAGGCTAAATGGCCAGGAAGTAACTAGCAGCCTTGCTCCAACAAACTACACACAGACTAGGAAGAGTTTCAGCTATTAATAATCTACTTGACTAGATCAGGCTGAGATGGATAATTTAGGATCATTTTTTATCTCAAGATATGAATTTCCATCCCATGTGCAGGTTCCCTTTTCTCTCAGAATCAAGACTCATAGTTTCAAAGAATTGGGATGTAGGTATCTTTTGGAAACCATAAGCCCTGCTCCACTACCTTAGAAATATAATGAAACTGGGGGAGAAGAAAACAAATAAAAGAAGAACACAGAAGTTAGCATTAATATGTGTTACTCTGTAACTGTGTGTCTTAAAATGTATTCCTATTGCAAAAGTAAGGGAAGTAGAACCTGGAATGGTGAAGGCAGGCAGTGTACAAACACTAGTTAGTCAATCAAAGGCCTCTTGACTGAGGTAATAATTAGAATGACTATGACCATTGGGTAAAGGATGAAGAATAATTCTAAAACAGAGCAGATTAAAGCCGGGTGGTGATGGTGCACATCTTTCATCCCAGCACTCAGGAGGCAGAGGGAGGTGGATCTTTGTGTGTTTGAGGTCAGCCTGGTCTACAAGAACTAGTTCCAGGACAGGCACCAAAGCTACAGTGAAATCCTGTCTTGGGAAAAAAATAAAAAGCAGACAAGATTGAGACCTCTACTATTTATTTCCAGGTTCTAAGGAATTGAGAGGAAATTTATTACCAAGCAATGGAGGGCACTCGAGTGTGAGTTCAGGCTCCTCAAAAGAGAGCCCAATATGGAATATTTAGGTAGCATTTCTTATGAGTTTGTGATATTCTGCCCTCTGAGGTTGGCACAGCTGTTGACCTTTTGACATGAAAATAGTTGAGGTTACTTGAATTAAACTCTCACAAGAATTGGTTTATTAACATTCCCTGTAGAAGAAAGTGAGAGGGTTGTCAGACCCTCACCTGAAATTCCAGCCCCTTGTTCTCTTTTACCCACTCTACCCCCGCACCAGTGTAGTAATATGGAGTGGCGGCGGGGCTGTTTTCCCGGCACCCGGCCGCCTGCCCTGCCCGGCTAGCTTTACCCCCGAAATAATTACACGGACACTGTATTCTTTTAAACACTGCTCTGGCCCATTTCTAATCATCTGTGTAGCGCCCCTAGGTGCGCTTACCGGGAAGATTCTAGCCTAAGTCCATCCTGGGTTGGAGCTTCATAGCGTGCGTCTTCCCTGGAGCAGGTAGCATGGCGTCTCTCTGAAGGCGTCTGCTCCGGAGAGGAGAGCTGTGGAGTCTGACCTCACTTCCTCTTCCTCCCGGCATTCTGTTCTGTTTACTCCACCCACCTAAGGGTGGGCCTATCCAATGGGCCTAGCAGTTTCTTTATTGCTTAACCAAGGAAATCAACAGATTGATATATGACACTCCCCCATCACTTCCCCTTTTTCTGTTTAAACAAAAAAGAAAGGCTTTAACTTTAACATAGTAAAATTACATATAACAAAACAGTTATCAAGTAAAAGTTACATCAGAAACATTTATACATATAACAAAATTGACCTTAAATCTCTATAAATAAAGCAAAATCTATACTAATGCAAATTATTCATATCTATATCATATCCCCCTTTAAATGTAAAAGAACGTTTATAAACCATATTTGGGAACATGGGCGCAGTTTTTTCTCTCCAAACTGCTTCCTGCTGAATGGGGGCGTCGTTAATTAGGTCTTTCTTGGTATAACCTGTGTGCTAGTTTCATCTCAGTTGGCAGTTGAGCAAAGCAATTTTCTGAAGATGTTCACAGCAACCCTTCAGGAGGACGTGGTCCATCATACCAAATCGGGATAAATGCAATCCACAAGGTCTGATCCTCTGTGAAAACAAAAGCAGAATCTCTTTTCCAAAGTATCATATCCTTAGATCCAAATTTTGAAATCATACCCTCATGATATCCGTTCTGGTTCCACTTGGCAGCCCTTATAATGAAATGTCTCTCTGTACTTAGCTCCTTCACAGTCAAAAATTTTAAAGAAAACGCAATGTACATAATCCAGACTCTCTGTGAATTTTTCATTTTTACGCGGCTTATTTTTATTTATATCTATAACTATCTGTACTCTGTCTCTTTAAAGACTTTACTTTTACTTTTTTCTTTTTAAACCATTAACTTTATTCTCTATATTCTTTTTCTTCTCTCTCCCAAGCCAACGTACATTCATCCAACAGTGTGACTCATTTATTGGTCTGAATCTGTCCTATTGTGAATCTGCAATTTTTTACCATCCAGGAGCACTTTTGATTTGCGCCTTTAAATCACTAGGCGCTTAAGAATCTCAGCTGTGACATTTCTAGGTTAACTTTTTGCTTTTTGAGCATATGTCTTTGACCTGTAGACCAGGCTGTCTTTGAACTCTCAGAGATCCGCCTGTCTCTGCCTCCCAGGCATTGTACACCTTGAACTCACAGAGATCTGTTTGTCTCTGCCTTTTAGGCACTGGGATTAAAGGCGTGTGCTACCACACCTTGAAGTCACAGAGGTCTATCTCCCTCTGCCTCCCAAGTGTTGGGATTAAAGGTGTGTACACACAACAACTCTCTTCCTTTTTTTTTTTTTTTTTTTTTTGGTTTTTGCTTTAAGAACTTCAACTTTCAGCTTGCATATATTTTAACACACTTTAAACCACTCAGAAATTTTCTGTCTTTGAATCTCTCTTTACTGTATATCTCTCTTTTTCTGACCACATGAGTCCTTAATTTACCAAGCAATATCAGTAGGACTGAAGGCGTGGCTTTGCCAGCTAGATCCAGTCCATTCCTTAACTTTCCAGCCTCATGGCCTTTCAAGGTCCCTGCCAGCCAGCGAGCTACAACAGACAACACTCAAGTCCTCTCTCGGTAGCTGGCCCTCCTGGCTCAAACAGTCAGAGTTTGCCCTGGCAGGATGGCCCAGAAAGCTGGCATTTTTAAACGGCGCAGCTTTTTTCCTGCTACGGCTGAAAACCGAAAAGCATGCGTTCAGCTTTTCGTCAACACCGTTTAAGTGTTTCGTGGCAGGACCTCTTAATGAGCTGCAGGGTTTTGCAGCTGAAGCTGAGTCAGGAAGCCTCTTGGGGCTACCAGGTAGGAGCGGCACTCAGCACTTTAATTCTGAGACTGAGCGTGCAGCACAGAAATTCTTTTCATCCAAGTAACATCCAAATCTGACAGGCAGAGCACTGCGCAGTCTAAAAACACGTCTCTGTATGGCAGCAGGAATCCGCCATGCTCTTCCGCCTGCCTAAGCCTGATTCTGCCTTCTGCCCAGGAGCAGGCGGGGAGCTCTGAGTCATCGTCAAGGTCTCAGAGAACTCTCCTTCCGATCCCAAGCGGGAACACAAACATAAAGCCAGAGTTTGCACTGGCGGCACAGCCCCAGGAAGCCACTCTTTGAAATGACACAGCGTTTTTTCTGCTGCTGTTGCCGAATCAGGAAATCTCTCTACAGCACGCCACCAACAAACAGCAAAAATCTGTGTTAAACTCTCTCTACCTTATTTTTACGACTTCTCAGGTTTTTTAAGTGGGTTTAGTTAGCCACACGTCTGGGCGTCATCTGTGGTAATATGGAGTGGCGGCGGGGCTGTTTTCCCGGCACCCGGCCGCCTGCCCTGCCCGGCTAGCTTTACCCCCGAAATAATTACACGGACACTGTATTCTTTTAAACACTGCTCTGGCCCATTTCTAATCATCTGTGTAGCGCCCCTAGGTGCGCTTACCGGGAAGATTCTAGCCTAAGTCCATCCTGGGTTGGAGCTTCATAGCGTGCGTCTTCCCTGGAGCAGGTAGCATGGCGTCTCTCTGAAGGCGTCTGCTCCGGAGAGGAGAGCTGTGGAGTCTGACCTCACTTCCTCTTCCTCCCGGCATTCTGTTCTGTTTACTCCACCCACCTAAGGGTGGGCCTATCCAATGGGCCTAGCAGTTTCTTTATTGCTTAACCAAGGAAATCAACAGATTGATATATGACACTCCCCCATCACACCAGGTGATGTAATCCTTCTTCTATTGTATGTGGTTTGAGAGGGGCTAGAGGACACAGGGGCTGGAAGGCTGACTGTCACTGAGAACTCCATTGATGCAGTTTTTCAGAGGTGGGTCCCTTGTTGGGATGAGACTTTCCTTGAAGCAGTTGTACATAGCCTTTCACTCGTGGTCCTGTGAGTAAGCCCAATAAGCTCAATGGCTCACTAAGCTGGACTTAGGCAGGATGGTTTCTTTTGCATGTTATTGGAGCCTTATCTAGGATGAGAAGAAATTGGTTCATGTCTTTATAAGAAAGTTACCCCACAATGGAAAACTATGAGGGGGAGGGAGGATCATTCATGACTTAAGTAGAAAAAAAAGTCAAAAACCTCTAGGAATGGATTGAGATTTTTCTATAAATAGAATTTACTCTTCTTTTATATCTTATGTGGGTTAATTGAATATGACATCAAATCATATGAATGCCTGCAAGGTGATTCCATTATATGGAGTAAAATGTGGTTCTTGCTTATATTTGTCAATTGGTTTTGTAGTTAGCCCCTTATTTTGGTTCCATCTATATAGCCAACCTCAGTAACCAGCAGTGTGAAATCTTAAAGACTAAAAAAATACATATTATAATAATCTCAGACAGTTAGTAAGAAGTTTAGCTAACAATTATTAGACTCTCCCCTGGCTAAAGCTTAATACAAAGTCAGCAAAAGAAAGATAAATTCATCAATTTTGATTAGAATAATCGAAGAGAGGAGGTAAGAACAAAAAGATTACTGGAATTCCCACACAACACATTGCAGCCATAATTGATCCTCTAAGGTAGGGTAGGCAAGGATCTGTAAGGGACCACATGGTGTAAACAGATTCATTTCTACTACTTCTGCACAGTTATGGGGCCCTAACACTGCAGCACTAAATTTGTCATGAAGTGTTCATGTATTGTCAATGTATTTTTTTACAACATAGTATTGAAAGTACAGATATAGCTATTCCTATAAATCAAGTAGGGAGGACTGGCTAGGTTACTTGAAACAAAACAATTTGCATAAAAAGCTGGATAATCACAGTCTATAACTATCAAAATATACCAAACAAGTTCAAAGCTCTACAGTTCAGCACTACATAGCACTATGAATAAGAACAACAGAAACAACACACACACAACTTGAAAATAATGCAAAATAACCCCAATCAATCATCCACATAAAACTCTAATAGAGTATTTTAAGAGAAAAAGACTCAATGACTACAGGAGTTGTTTGCTGGATTCACGAACGACAAATGTGTCAATTCAGCTTCTGTTGTTAATAACCTTATTTTCGGTAAGAGAAAAACAATGCAGCTGTCTTAAACACCGAAGGGCACAGTATCAGTTACCAGCAATGGCAAAAACTTTTTCAAAGTTTGTGAAAACCTTACTAAACTAAAAGAAGGCTCTCGTTTAACACACAGAAAGACATCCTTCTCAAACCCTGTATACCTTGTATACCAGTGACATAGTGAACGAAACCTTTTACTGTCCATGGGAAAGCAGCTGGCTCCAAACACTGATTTCATACTGTCCTTGCAATGAAAGGAAGATAATGAGACATGCCTTGCTGAAAGGGAAACTAAGGGCCTTGTTAGTTAGCCTTACAATTTACCAAAAGGAACACGGAAAACCACCTAATTTTTACAGTGTTAAAATTCTTTCAAGGAATAATTATAAAATAGGCACTTAAAATTCAACACCTTTCCCAACCTACTGGTAAAAAGGAAGTAGAAAACATGCTAAACATTAAAAAAAAACCTGCTTTTGAAGATATAAAAATAAAAAGTGGCTACCTGTGATGGTGCATGCTTGTAATCTAAGCATTCACAGACCTGAGCAAGGAGGACCTCAAGTGTGAGGTTAACCTGGATTATATAGCAAGAATCTACCAAAGCAGGAGGATGGGGTGCAGGGGGAAGTGAATCAAATTATATAGGATGTATGATAAAATAAAATAAAACAGCATAATGAGGGGGGTCCTAAAAAGTCAGCATTATGCCAATGTGCCAGTGTGTATATATGGATATTATATTTTAATTTTCTGGATTTTGAGAGCATTTCATTTATAAGTTTACCTTATAAAGAACGTATATTAATTTGCTTTCTGTTGTGTAATAAACACCATAACCAAAAAAAGACTTTTTTCCCCCACAGAGGTAAGCTTTTTTCTGTCTGCTAACGCTGATGGGAGGACAAATTCTGTGTTTGAAAATGAACTTCAGACCCTATGACATATATCAGAGACCATCCTTATTCCTCCCATGCCCTCCTAGGCCTTTATCCTGACTGGATCACCTGCCCCTAGCTCTCTGGCCAACAAAATTGCTCCAGTGTTGCCCTTCTTTGCTGGCACTGAGAAGTGAATCATAGCAATGTCCAGACACCAGACTTTTATGAGCCTATTCCCATGGTAAATTTCTACTCCTTTCTCCTCCTTCCTTCCCCACTCCCATCCAATCTATGTATAGGTTATTGGTTCTGTTTCTTTATAAAACCCTGTTTAGGGCTTTAGGACCCTCACAGTTATTGAAAGCATAGTTTTGAGATGTATATTCTAGTTCTTGACTTTTCCCCAACGCACTCGGAAAATGGCAGCTTTTGCCTACTCCAATCCTAGCAGAAGTTTCAGTCACTCCTATTCTCTCGTTGTATCAGCTCCAGTAGACTGATTGCTTGTGTATCCAGCTCCTCACTCATCCTCATCACCAGGCTTGAGATGAACAAGAGACTTTCCCTTCAGCAGGGGTTCACTCACTTGTCTCTTCTTTCACTTCTGCCAATACAACTTACCCCTTTGTGGCTTCATAATCAGCTTTTATATTTAGATTATCTTATTTTTTTCTAGCATTTCTCTATGAGTGAGTCCAGAAAGTGGCTGTCACATTAACTGAAAATCCCAATCTTCCCTGATACAAAATTCTAACATTGCCTGATTTTCTTCATGCACAAAAAATCGTTCAGGGCATGAGTTTTGTTGCACAATTTGAAAAAGAAACATTTGCCAGAGATTTAGCTAAAATAAATATATTTTGCGTACCTATTATGTGACTTCAATTTTATTTAAAATCTTCCGTGCTTTAATATATGGTATTTTTTTTATTTTCCAAGGTGACTAATGCACTGTTTTTTTTAATACATTGTAAATTTTTTTATATTCATGTCCAAACCAATAAAGTGATTTAATCAAGAAATAATACCTCTTTGTAACCCCAGCCAATGAAAGAAAACCTGGAAGATAGATTGAGATGTATGAAACATCTATATAATGAGTTATTTCTTACTTTCTTTGAGTAAATCAAACTTGCAAATTAAATTACTCAGAAATATTTAAACAATGTTTCTTCCTTGCTTTATTTTTTAAAAGAAAAATAAATGTGAAGTAAATAAAGAAAATGCCCAATGACACTAAGTTAATAATATTGTATAATAGATCAGTAGATTTAGAACATCTAACTGGAAAAGCTGGAAATGAGAAGTTTAGAGTTCAAGGAGGTCTGCAATGTAACAAGCTTAATCAAAGGAAAAGATGTGAAACGTTCACAAAGAGCGTCTGCAGAGCCACCACACAGAAAGACTCTGCGAGTGTTGGGAAAGAATGGCAACTTTCTCCTATTAAGGAAAAATAAAAATAGGTCACGTCATTGACCTTGGCCATCCTCTGGCATAGTCATGTCACCGTCTTAACACAGAGCAGAGTTTAAATGGCCGGAGGCTCTCAACATGTGAGAGCAATTCTGAAAAGGGGGTAGGAAATCAATTCTTACTAATTTTAACTCCCTCTTGTTTCTGCGAAGCCTCATCTTGATTCCTTGGTGAACTTTAGCGCTCTCAGTCTCCTTGACAAAGTTCAGTTTTTATACGGTTCTCTTTAGTCTACAAAAAGGATCGCTGGACCATAGATAGAGCAACAAATAAACATGACCCATCTTGTACTAAGAACGAGCAATGTCACAGTGAGCTGAAAGAAAAGAATTATACAGGGTAAATACAGTCCACATCATGAGAGCGGATCACAGGCAGACATACACTAAGGCTTGCCTTTCATATAGGCACGGCAGCTTCTTACCCTTATCATCAACAATACCACCAGAAAACTGCTTGAGTATTAAAGTCAGTCTCTCTCCAGCAGCACTGACCACTGCAACCGAACAGCTCACACATTGTGTGACGAATCAATGGCAGAAAAAAAAAACACTTTTATATGAAAATCTTTGTCCACACTTGGCTGAGCACTGCAGTGATGAAAGAAGAAGTATGTTACTGTTCAATAAGGCTTTGTTATTTACAAAACGCTGAGGTGACTGTTTTGCATGGCAAAGGCTCTCAGTATGTAGTATGCCCCTCTCTGTGTCTCACTGTAATACACACACACACACACACACACACACACACACACACACACACACAAGGAGGCAAAAGTATAGAACATAAACTACCTATTAAGTATGTAAGGAATTTGGACATCTGATTTTAAGAATTTTCATCTCTGTTTGAGTGGAGAGATCATTTCACACCTTTGAATATCTCAGGATGTCCTCTTTAAAACAAAATGGCAAGTGTTGCCCCCACAAACAAAAAAACCCTCTATATTCTATCTTCCCCTCTAGTATGTACACGGTCTGTATTTATCAGTAACACCAAGGCAGTCTTGAAGCATGAAGCAAGTCTTCCGAGATGACTAAGTTTTCTCAGTGCCCACCAGAACGCAGTACCTGTATGCGGTATCTGCATGGCACAGAGGCCACGAGATTCTATACCAACAATGATTTTTCTTTTGTCTATGTGGACTCAGCTGTGTTCACCTCAGTGCATTTACCAAATTAGAGTCCAGTGAATGTTAACAGACACAAAAATAACTTGGCTTTTTGCAACCTAAGTTTAATAAATACTGTTTTGATTTACACTAAAAAAAAAATGAACAGGTTTCTCTGCTACAGAACGTGGCTCTGTGCTTGGCATTCCATTCCCAAGCAAAGGAACTAGGCTAAAAACTATCAGCTATAATTTAACCATTGAAAGTTTTTCTACCCACACTTGGGCAATTCTCTGGTAACTAGAGACTTAATTTGGCCCTCGAGAATAGAGACCGGGAAACTAAAACTTGGAGAAAGTCAGTAAATCGCCTGATGGGCAATGCTGATGGAGCTAAAGATCATAAACACTGACTTTCAAAGCATAGATAGAGCTTGGAACAAATTATCTAAAAGCTAAAATATACAATTGGGGGACTAAATATACAGAAACACACATGTCTGAAAGATTCCAAGTTGAATGACAAAGATATCTGCAAATATATATTATATAAAGCACATATATTTCCACATTATCTAAATATATTTTAAAATGCTGGAACATAAGCTAAAAGTATAATTCCAACAAAACTTGGAATAAAAGTATATCACTGAGATTACTTCCTACACAAAACATATTATGCAAAACCTTTATTTGGTGTACCAGAAAGACTTAAGAGAGGGTTTTCATAAAACAGAAGCAGGAAGCCAAATGAAGGTAAAATATGTGATTAAATTGAGCAAGAAGATCAATCCATTTTTAAAATGTGCAAATAATCAAGTAAAGAAAGCTTAAAATTAATAACTGAACCAAGAAAAAAGCAAAATTGGCATTAGGAAAAGGAAGTTAATATTAAGGAAAAGAATTTAAGTGATTCTCATGGATTAGAAGAAACAATTTAGAAAAATAAAGTCCCAGCTTTGGAAATTGTAATACACCCCTAACCCCGCTGTAATGCTTCATATTCATTTATTACCATCAGACTTTGCCCAGCTCTAACCTTCAGTGAGCACTGCCGCCTCCTGAACATTAGACTTCTCTCTCTTGGCCCCAGTTTAAGAGCATACGTTATGAAGTGAAATGCCAGGCAAATTCCCTTTCATTGTCTCCCACAGATTACTTAAACTTTCTACACCTTGAGCAGTCTGCCTGTCTGGCACCATCACCCCGTGTATTTCCATCAGCCTCCATGCTCTTCCTCTGCTCTTCCAAGCAGCAACATTCCATTCTTTCTCCAGATCTGGAATCAGATTTTGCTCTCAGTGGCCATCCCCTAGTTTCCTAGTCTAGGCTAGATAACTGTAAAGTACCTGATTCTTAAAGATCAGGTCTCCAGGTCTAGACTTTATTGTTTCATTTTCCCCACCTAAAATAATAGTAAAGCTTTAAAAATAAAAACAAAATCTATCGAGAATGCACATTTATTAATAAATAAAGAGATTAACGACAAATACCCAGATAAGCAGACATCTTGGACCAAAACAACATGTATAGTCACAAGTAGGATGGGAGCGGTTGGTTCCTAGATGGTTCCAAGGGAAAGATGCTGGGCACTATCATGGTTAACTTTAGTCATCACCTTGGTACATCTGGAAAAAGAGAATCTCGGTTTCAGAACTCTTTCTATGATAATAGCCTATACGTGTGCTTGTTGGAGTATTTTCTTGATTTCTGATTGATGTTCAAAGGCCAAATCCACTGTAGGCAGTACCACCCCTAGTCATGTGGACCTGGGATATATACAAATGTAATTGAAACCGGTGAACATCACCTTCCATGGTCTCTGCTTCTGTCCCTACTTCTAGGCTCCCGCTTCTTTCAGTTGTGAACTGTTACCTAGAACTGGAAGTTGAAGGAAGCCCTTCCCTTCCCAAGATGGTTTTGGTCAGGGTTTTTTTTTTTTTAACAGAAACAGATAAGCAACATGAGACAGACATGATATAACAGCATGTCTTCCACTGGAAAATGCCAGTATCCAGGTTGTCTTGGTAATTACTTACCTTTAATGGAAACTGTATTAGCAATCTAGCATGTCATATTCCAACTGTCAAATTTTAAGAGTGTGTGATTCTTAAAGACATAGCTTCAGGAGGAAAATTAAATTTGAAGTGGGCAATTTTTAAAAGGGTAGAATTTGAATAGTAAGAAAGGAGAGCACTGGATTATGGTAAGGTGTGAAACTCTCCGTTGCTTTTCAGTGAAAGATGAGTAAATCAGAAAAGCCAAAGATGAAAAGGTATGAAAACTTGCCACCAAAATTTAATATTATTTCTGTCTTCCCCCGTACTCTACCCGGTAATGTTCTGTTACCATGGCTAACAGAAAACCATGCTGAAGTTAAATTAACCCTCTGTGAAGCAGACTTTTTAAATTTAATTTCTGAATCTTAGTAATTCTCTTTGACAAAGATTCTAAACCCTAAGTGTCTCTGTTCCCATAGAGACAACAGAAGTTGCTGCACTATAAAGTAGTTCTAGGGACTGAGTCCAGGCAGGTTAAAATGGTGCCTGAAGCATTTTCATACGGCCATCTAAAGTCCCAAGACATTTCCCATGAAGGTTGGATATTCTTCAACCTTAAAATTAAACTAAGTCCTTTTAAACCAGGAGAATAATGGCCCCATCCAGTGCCCCTTTGAAGACAGAGGCCAGCACCAGCTCAGCCTTGCCACCACTTGCTCCCTACACACCTGGGAGCTTCTGTGTCCTCTGCGCACCTTCACTCATTTCCACTGATGATCTGGAAAATCCCAAGCACAGATGCAATCGAACAAGATTCTTCCAGGCATTAGGGAGCTCACAAAAGTCAAGCGGCTCCAGAAAATGTGCATTCCTGCTCAACCTAAAAAGACACAGCAAAATCTGCGTTAAAATCTTAAGAAGTTCTTTTTAAAGCACACTGCACGTGAACCATTGGCTACACCCATTCAAAGGAGTAAGCAAGACACTAATCTGATCTGCAATTTGGAAATAGCCTCTCGATAAAAGTGTTCAGACAGCCGCCTGCTTCCTATCTCTCAGATGAATGAAGATGTGACTGACATGGACTGAACCTCTCTCTGGGGACAATTCTTTTTAGGGGGCTGAGATCACAGAGTTCACCCTTCCGGCACTGGCAGCTCTTTGATTTTTGTCAGGGAGGCTTGCCACCAGAGCACAAGGCAGAGCAACGTGCGGGGATGTCTCCCATGTTCCTTAATGAAAAGCTAGTTTGGAGACGGGGGTAGGTTGGAGGGTAGATTTCAAAGAGGGGAAAGGTCAGTTCTTGGTCAAAGTATGAGGAGCTTATGGAAGAAAGAAAACTTCGAAAATAAAGCATTAACATAAATTACCGAAAGCAGCCTTTGAAATCACACAGAAGGAGATGAAGCAACTCTACCGTGATCAAGGCTTCCCCTTTCCAAGGCTGTTCCCACCTTTTGTCTTCTGATGACTTTATAAAAGTACCAGGAACGTCTATAGGCGGCTCTATTCGACATTCTTAAAGAAAACTTTGCAGTCACTGAAAATTTAAAAGGTGCCTCTTCTTTGCAAAGGATGAGTGATGAGGTCATGGCTTGCTTTCCAGAAAGAAAATAAAATCTGTAACTTTGCTGGGAGGAAGGACTGCCTTTCCTGGGAGGGGAATCACATCGAAATACTATTATAACACAGACTGCATTTATTGAAAGACATAGGGGTGTCAATTCAGGTCAGAAAGGTAAACTCAATAACCCATAAGTCAAGCCGATAGTGATGTGTCCGAAGAGAAGAACCTTTGTTCTTAAGAATGGGAACCTGGAATAGCTGCTGCCTGCATAAGCTATAGAATGAAACCGGTAGCCAGTCTCTCATTTTCTACCCCAATCCACTCAACTAAATGACAGAAGAACAAAAATACTGAAAAAGACCCAGAAACAAAAACTCAGCTAAGCATAAAAGAAACAGCAATTCTTCAGATTTTGTAAGAAAAGGTCTATAATTTGTCATCAAACACTTTCACCTCTGGGTCCCTGTAAACCCTTAAAAATGCATGAAGACACAACCAATATTTGTTTACATGAACTATAGTTTTTCAATAATCTCCATTTTGTAAGTTGAACCTAAAAAACTATACATTTGTTAGTATATTTCAAAACAATTTATTATAGTACAAATAACATATTTTTACAAACTATACAAATATCTTACACAAATCTCTTTTTACATCTGCAGTTCTAAAGACAACCAGTTTTATGTGCCGCCCTGTCCCACCTGCTGTGATAGCTTTGACTTAGGTTTGTTGTCTGGTTTTATTGTTTGACTTGTACTATTTCATAATGTTTGCTTGAGATAAGTTCTCCCCATTTAGCCCAGGCTGGTCTCAAACCCACAATCCTCTTGCCTCATCTTCCCTAACATTGAAATTACAAGTGTTTACCTGCTATGACATTTTTACTTTTGATTAAAAAAAAATTAAGAAAATCTGATGTCACACAAAATACAACAGGAAAGGCACGACGTATTTTAATGGTCTTTTCAGACCATTTTGGGTCTGAGTATAGTGAAAAACTATACTAACACATACCAGAAGCAGTCTGTAAGACAAGACCATATCAGTGAATCCTCACATAAAATCCAAAAATCAATATGCAACTATGAGCAAGCTTTTCACTCATGGGTGATTTTTCAACATCATGCTATGACCATTCGGAAAGTACACTTCACTGAATTACATCCATCTTCAATCACATGATACGGTTTTTAAATCGCATTGATTAGTATCACTATAGTTCTCAATAGAAAAAAGTACTTCTTGAAAACTATCAAGCTCAGACTATTAGACAGAGGCCTTTTACAAAACTTTTGCTTGAAAGTTAAAATTGTATCTTTGGACACAAATGCAACCAGTTGTTTTCCTTGAACGGACAGTTTTACCTTGTACATTATCAAGAAAATATTACCAATATTGTATTAGCTTGTCAGACACTGTTTCGAATAAAACTGACTTTACACGATAAAAAAAAAAGTCTCCTTCATCTCAATCTTCAAGTGACCACATCAGGGTGTTTACTCAAAACAGGTGCTCCCTGGCCACACGGAATATTAAAAATCCTGCACTATGACAGTAATACGATTCCCTTCTTTACTAGGAACACTCAGTGATGCTGCCTTTCCTTGTCTCCTTTTTGTTTGTGAGTCCAGGTTAGTACAAAGATCTGGATTCAAGCTATGATGCCACCATCATTCCCTGTCATCATATTTGTGTTATCAAGATAACAAAGAACCAGGCGAAATGATGCGTTCATGTTATATGAAATGGTATTTGACTTTGCAGCCTCCACTAGGGTACTGCAGACACTTGGGGTCAACAGACCACACCGATAAAATGAAAGGGATCTAAGAAATAAACAGCTACTATGACAGTTTCGACTCGGGGGCAGAGCCAGTATCTGGCCTGAATACTGGCTTGTCTTGTTTACACTCATCAGTTAGAGAGTTGTCCTTGGTGTGGTGGCATAGGCCTCATTTTAATCCCAGTGTTTTAGAAGTAGAAGTAGAGAGATAGCTGTTAATTCAAGGCAGCAAACCTGGTCTACAAAGTAAGTTCCAGGCCACCTGGGGCTATAGAGAGACTCTGCTTCAAAGAGGGGAGGGGGAGCCTTAGTTACTAGAAACACTTGCCACATCCTAAGAACGCCAACTATGTATGGCCCACATTTTCAAATGTAAGTGTTGAGTGATAAAATAAAGAGAATTAGGGGCTTGAAAGATTGCTCCACAGTTAAGAAAACGTGTCGCTTTCGAACTGAAGTTTGATTCCCAGAACCACATAGGGCGGCTTATAACCACCACCCTATTTACATACAGTAAATTCAGATCTAGGTGATCTAACCTCTTTTTCTGACTTTCATGGGCATCTGCATGCCTATGTACATACAACCACGTACACATGCACATAAATAAAAATAAATACGTTTAAAAGAAAAGGGGAGCATTTGTTACTACTTAGAAATAAATAAAAATGTAAAATTTTAAAGAATTAAGAAATTATTAAATATTCCTGGAGAGATGGCTCAGGAATTCAGATGGTTAATAACAAATAGTGCTCTCCTAGAGGAACCGAGTTCAGTTCTTAGCAGCCACATCAGGAGACTCACAGCTGCTGTAACTTCAGCTCCAAGGGGATCTGGCTCCTCTGGCTTTTGCAAGCACCTGTACTCATGTACAAATCTATGCACACAGTGCACTAATTTAATAAAATAAAAAAATAAGTATTCATAAACAAAGAAATGATGCAAAGAATACTCCAAAAGTTGGGTAGAGTTGAAATAGTGAGCATTAGCTTACTACTGAAAGTCTCTGTGTTATTCTGATTTTTATAGCATGCATTCATTACTATAACAGAAAACAATATCAACATATAAAATGCACTTTGCCATCTTGTCCGTAATGGTACTATTTTAAACGTATGCCGCCACTCTCTTTAACCCCTATAAGAAATTGATGATCACAATATAAGTAAATGTGATTTTTACAATGATACACAGCACTTCATTGGTTTAATAGCAATTTCATTTTAATTCCGAATACATCCACATGTTCCATATTTACATTCAAATATTATCTTAGAGTTTCTATTGCTGTGAAGAGACACCATGACCACAGCAACTCTTCTAAAGGAAAACATTTGATTGACGTTAGCAGCTCTCCTCAGCAGGCATTCCATGACTCTGGCATCTCTAACATCTTGGGTTTTCCAAGGTAATCCAGACTTCAACTTCACAGCTTCACACAATGGCCTCTCCATCAGGCCTCCATTCAGGGCACTGCTAACACATGCCTGGGCCTCAATGGCTTTCCTTAGATACAGAGGCCAATTCCGTAGCCCCTTTCTTCTCTCCTTAACTTTATGCTAGAACCACATGGCTGAAGATGCCAAGTTCTGTTGTTTACTCAGGCTGGAACATTGCCCTCTTGTTCAATTATATCTTCACCACATTTCTTTCTTTCTTTCTTTTTTTTTTTTTTTTTGAGTGTTACCTTCACTGCTTAAGCTTGGCTTCCTGAAACTGGATCCATAGACTAGGCTGGCCTTGAATTCAGAGATCTGCCTTCCCAAGGATGGGATTAAAGGTATGTACCACCACACCTTGCTCTAAACTTTCCTTCAGTTCCATGTCACAAGTCTGAAGCTTACCTAGTTGTGGTCTTACCCTGAGTTCACCACTCCCTTTATTTCATTTCTTAATCTGTTGATCTTCTTGAACACAGGATTTAATTCCATTCCACTTTCTGGTCTTCCTTTTCTCCTTAAATTTTACATTTTGCAATTTACCCTGCTTGACAATTTGCAATTTACCCTTATTCCTTTTCATTGTAAATCTTCATTAGTTAACACTAGTAACCACACAACATTGTCTGTGAAAGGCTATTTTGAGATTTCCTCCACCAATGGAATAATCCAAAACTCTTCCCTTTAGTATCAGACAAACTTTTCAGACAAAAGCAAAAAGCAATCACTTTTTTTTTTCACCAAAATCTCACATGAACAATGCTAGGCAACATACTAAAATTCTCCTCTAAAACCTCTTGATCCAGGCCCTCACAGTTCAAATCCCCCTCAGCAACACTGCCTTCCATGCTTCTACTAGTATGGCCCATTCCACTGCCTTCCTAAATGAAAGTACCAAAGTCCAAATTCCTCCAAACAAAAACATGGTCAGGCCTATCATAGCAATACCCCACTCCCAGTACTAACTTCTTTCTTAGTTAGGGTTTCTATTGCTGTGAAGAGATACTGTGACCACAGCAATTCTTAAAGGAAAACATTTAATTGGGGTGGCTTACAGTTCATAGGCTTAGTTCATTATCATCATGGTAGGGAGCATGTAGGCAGACACGGTGCTAGAGAAGTAGAAAAGCTGAGAGTTCTGCGTCTTGCAAGCAACAGGAAGTTGACTGAGATATTGAGCAGTGTCCTGAGCATAGGAAACCTCAAAGCCTGTCCCCACAGTGACACATTTCCTTCAAAAGGCCACACCCGCTTCAACAAGGCCATATCTCCCAATAGTGCCACTCTCTATGAGCTTATGTTTTTGTTTGTTGCTTAATATCTGTAGAACCTAAAGAAGATAAATATACTATATTTGTACATAGCTTGTTCATATGTGTCATTTATTTTCTTTTTTCATTTTTTTCTTTTTCTTTTTTTTGTTTTTTGGATTTTTTTTGTTTTTGTTTTTTGTTGTTTTTCCAAGACAGCTTCTCCATGTATCTTTTGTTATCATGGAACTTACTCTGTAAATCAGTTGGCTTCCAACTCAGAAATCTGCCTGCCTCTGCCTCCCTGAGTGCTAGAATTGACCTGGCTTGGAGATATATATATATATATATATATATATATATATATATATATATATATATATATACACACACACACACACACACACACACACACACACACATAATGTAACCATGTTAGAGGTTAGAAAGTGGTCATATACAAGATACAATCTAGAATAACTCAAATTGAATGGCTTTATTATGTAGACATGTTTATAACAGCTTACTTAACAGACAGCAAGGTTAAATCTTTATATTTAAGAGAATTGGTGGCCTTCTGAGGCTTGGTGTGGGAGGTCTTTCTGTCTATGTGTTGCTTTGATTAGTTAATGAATAAAGGAACTACTTAGGGCCTATAGTAGAGCTATAGGGGAACAGAGCTAGGCAGGAAAACTAAGTGGAATGCTGGAAGGAAAAAGATGGAGTAAAGAGAATGCCATGTATCCGCCACCAGAAAGAGAAGTACTGAAACTTTGCTGGTAGGCCACGACCTCATGGTGATATACAGATTAATAGAAACGAGTTAAATTAAGATGTAATAGTTACCAATAAGAGGCTAGAGCTAATGGGTCAAGCAGTGATTTAATTGATATAGTTTCTGTGTGATTATTTCAGTTCTGGGAGGCTGGGACGAACAAGCAGGTCTTTGCAACAGAGGCTATAAAATTCATATGAGTAATCATTTTTTCATGCTGTTGGATATTGAAACTAAGATCTTGCATATAGTTGGCAAGTACTTGACCATCAATCTAGATTCCAACACCTTACATGTTTATCAAAGAATTAACTAGTTAAATAAAGTACACTTTTATACATGAGTTATAGGAACAATCTGTAGAAAGTACCAAAATTAATTAGTTTTCAGAGTTAGCATGCAGAGCAACAAGATTTTGGTTATATGCCCTAAAACGTTTACCCAGAAATATAAAGTGTTCAAACCCCAGTTGGGGCTTAGGGCATTTTAAATGGATATGTATTAACAACTCTTTTACACAACATTATTTCTGCCTAAAAAAGCAAACTTTATGGAAGGGATTTTCTCCATTCTTTCAATTATTTATTCATCCTTCATCCTATAAATATTTATTGAGCTCCCTGCTCTATACTACTGAAGAAAAAGCAGAGATATAAAACAGGGGCTAGAGTACTGCGGTAGTACTCTTGGTCATTTCCCAAGTCAGGCTAGCCACAGGAACAAATAAGGTTCATGACAAAAAATAAGCTCTCTCGATAATGTTCCTTCTAATCACCCAGTTAAACAACAGTGTTGCCTGTGTTAGAGTTCATTATACTGCAAAGGACCTGGCAAGCGAGAAACTCTGAAATCATATTTAATTAAGGAAAATGAGGCCCAGTGCTTTTCTTCTCAACCTCATATTCACTTAATGGACGTACGTCCTTCATCTTTTCTTTGGTTATGGAGTTCTTGAGAGACATTATCTTGAGCTCATTTTACTAAGCAGAAGGACCATCATACAGAAAATGGCTAAATCACTCTCCGTTTAAGATTTCACTATTTATTTATTTATTTTTGCCTCAGGCTTTGGGGGATATTAAGGCCATGTTGTAAATCCTGGTCACTGTTTTTTTCTAAAGAGCAAAATGAGAGTTTATTAGCATCTCAGTGGTTGCCTCAATAATGACAAAACAGTTGCTCATTACCGCTCATTAGCTTCATATTAAATTCACTTGCAGTGGCAATACATCTTCTATTCATACACAATTGCAAAACAACAGATATGATCTGACACCTGCTGTACGGCAGAATTCATTAGACTATGATAATACAAATAGAACTGCAGACTCTGGACTTGGATTTGCTTCTGTGATGACTGCACAGAAAAACCTCTGAAATTATTGAGGCTCGGAGAAGACAAATATGCACAGCAGATGAGCGAGGCTTTCAAGCACTGGATTCTTCATTTTTCTGTTTATATAAGTGTTCCATCTACAGAATATAATATTCTAATAGGCAGCTGTGATGCCTGAAATTATGAAATCTTTCTTATGGATGAAATGAAATACCAAAGATGTATACCAAATAAAAAATAATCCCAAGACAATTTTAAAATCAAAGATAAACTGAATTATTTTTTAATACATTTCATATTTGTTCATATATCTGTGCCTTAGTCCATGGGGAGCAATCAGATCTCAAGGGAAACTTAATCATTATAAGATTATTATAATCAACATAATCTGATGCTCAATTATGTTGGCTTACTCAAACTCCTTGTGGATCCTGCCACATGTTGCCATATATAATAAAAGAAGAAACTTCAAGTAGTATTCTTATGTTTAGTTTTCTGTATTTAAATTACCCAAATACAGCATACAAATTAAAAATGAATGGCCTGTTTCTACTCTGAAATTCTTTAGAAAAGAAATCGGATGTTTTTAGTTTATAGATTGTGAACCTTATATAATTTTTTGTTTATTGTTTGTTAGTTGGTTTTGGTTTTTTGGTCAGAGCATTATTGTTTATTGGGAATTCAAACTTAACTAAACATACTGTGCTTTTTTATCAATATTCTAGCCTAAAAAAAAATTTCAAAATCAGTTGTCTCTGCAGCATTTTTTCTCCTTATTTAACACAATGGTGTTGGTCTGTGGTTTTTAGCTATCTCTAAATCAGGATGAATAAAGGCAATGGAGAGTTGTATATTTTACTGCACAAAATTATGCTACATGCTAAGATGTTTAAACCTAACTGGTTTAATTATGTTATAATGTCCTTCTTTTAAATTGAGTTCTTAGTGTTATTTACCTTTGCTCTACTTGGCACAGATATGCAGTTTTCTTAGTTCAAGATATAATCCTGCATACATAAGTAAAGTCAATCCTCTTTCAAGGTACTTTCTGCATAAACAACAATTGGTCCTTACTCAGAATCCTACATTTAGCATTTAGTTTTCCTTTCTGTTTACTACACACACACACATACACACACACACACTCACACTCACACCACACTTCCTGACCCATCAATAATACACATAAAGTTGTTCCAATTTCAATACCATTGTTCTTGAAGCCATATGAGAATTAAGACACTCTGTATTATCTGAATATATAAAAAGATTCTTGTGACCCCTCCCCCATGTGTGTATGTGCCTGTGTGTGTGTGTCTGTGTGTGTGCGTGTGTGTGAGTGCACACACACATGATGGCAGGTACATGTGTGTCTTTTAAGATTTAGTAGTGAGTAGTTCAATAGAAAAATTAATTCATCTATTAATTCCAAGACTTACAAACAGATGCCTTATCAAAACGCTTGTGTTAAAATGGACTAGACTGAAGGATTAAATGTGGAGGGGATGGGAAGGCAGGGCAGAGAAGGGATTATGGATAATAAACACTAAACAAAGCTCTTTTGAAAAGCCAGTCAGAAATTTACTGCTGTATAAACTTCCTAAACTACACATACACAAGAAATTATTTAAATAGAGTTAGCATATAGCAGTGCTCAAACTAGAGATTCTATGCTACCAAGTAAAACCCACTATCAGGAGTGGGCAATGTCTCTTACAATAATTGCTGCCATTGGTTACTCTCCATAACCTGATAGTAGGATCCTTCTGCTGACAACAGCACATATTTATGTCATCAAACATGGTTTGCTCAAGTGGTGCCCAGTTAGTTAGCAGCTTCACCCCTGCTGACTGCTCTTTCTAATGCAGGAAGGGAAGTAGCTGTAACCCTCACTCATCTGCAAATCCTGCAAGTCACAGCAATGACAGTGAGACAGAACCCCTGATGCAATAGTGGTACAAATGTCAGGGGAGTAAGGAACCAGCTTTTTCTGATTGTTTTGTTTTGTTTTTAACTGGATTGAAGCTTGTTCCATGAGATGGAGCCTACACCCAACACTTTTAATGAGACCAAGTATCCGGGACTAGATAGGTGATAGGCCCTAAATGTAGTAATATGAGCGGCGAGGCTGCGTCCCCGGCACCCGGCCGCCCACATGGCTAGCTCTAGCTTATGCCCCGAAATAATTACATGGAAACTGTATTCTTTTAAATACTGCTTGAGCCATTACATCTGGCCTTTTCTCAGCTAACTCTCACACCTGGACTAGCACATTTCTAATATCTGTGTAGCTCACGAGCTGGCTTACCAGGAATGATTTTAACCTGTGTCTGCCTGGAGTGGGAGAATCATGGCGACTCACTGACTCAGCTTCTTTCTCCCAGCCTTCTGTTCTGTTTACTCCTCCCACCTATGTTTTAACCTATGAGGGCCAAGCAGTTTCTTTATTGCTTAACCAATGAAATCAACAGATTGATATATGACACTCCCACATCACTTCCCCCTTTTCTGTTTAAACAAAAAAAGAAAGGCTTTCATTTTAACATAGTAAGATTATATATAGCAAAACAGTTATCAGGCAAGAATTACAGTTACAATATATCTATTTTATCTTTTATCATAACTAAGGAAAACTATAACTATTCATTCTTCAACTCCATCAAAGACTCTAGAAGGATATAATACTACCTAAGTAAACAAGAAATAAGAAAACTCTAGAAATGACAGAGACATCTCGCTGCCTGGACAGTCACCCAAAGTTCTTTTGTACCGTTGGGGCATCCATCTTCAGCCTTCAGGCCCATAGTATCCAGCAGACATTTTCATCAAGCAGGAAATTTCAAAGACAGTTCAGTCACTATCTGCTGTGTCCTGCAGACTGTCTCGCAGACACCTTCATGAATCATGAACCCCAAAAGACCATCTCACCTTTAGGCAAGTTCAGCAGTCCTCTCTCTGCAGGTTCTCTGTGTCCAGTTCATGCATCAGTCCAGGCAAGAGCAGTTTCTTGCCCAAATGGCTATCAAACTCCATAAGGATCCTCTTCGATGCCCATCTTCCTCTTGAAGTAGCTGGTGCTGCCAGGAGAAGACATGTCTCATTGTCATGAAAAACCCTAAGTTATTAAAATATTTTAAATGCCATATTCTGCAGCCTTTGAGAGATATGAAGGATGCCTATCTGAAATATATCTCTCTATATATAGAAAATCTAACTAACATGACTACAAACTTGACTATTATTTATGATTATCCATTAACAACCTATATTTCTTAATTATACAGTACATTTTTAAATGAACTACACAATCACAATACCTTAATCAAGATCAAGAAATACATATAACAAAATTGACCTTAAATCTCTATAAATAAAGCAAAATCTATACTAATCTAAATTATTCATATCTATATCATATCCCCCTTTAAATGTAAAAGAACATTTATAAACAATATTTGGGAACATGGGCGCAGTTTTTTCTCTCCAAACTGCTTCCTGCTGAATGGGGGCGCTGTTAATCAGATCATTTAGGGTGTAACCTGTGTGCCAGGTTTATCTCAGTTGGCAGTTGAGTGAAGTAATTTTTTGATGGTGTTCACAGAAACTTTTCGGGAGGTCGTGGTCTATCATACCATATCGGGATAGATGCAATCCACAGGGTCTGGTCCTCTGTGAAAACAAAAGAAGACCCTCTCCAAAGCATCATATCCTTAGACCCAAATTTTGAAATCGTAATACCCTTATATCCATTCTGGTTTAGCTTGGCAGCCCATGTAATGAAATGTCTCTCTGTACTTAGCTCCTTCACAGTCAAAAATTTTAAAGAAAACACAATGTACATAATCCAGACTCTCTGTGAATTTTCCATTTTTACGTGGCTTATTTTTCTTTACTCTCTTTAAAGACTTTACCCGTTTTTTAAGACATTAATTTTATTTTTTATGTTCTTTTTCTTCTCTCTCCCAAGCCTCCATACATTCATCCAACAGTGTCTGAATCTGTTTCATTGTGAATCTGTAACTTTTTTTTTCTATCCAGGAGCACTTTGTTTTGCACCTTTAAATCACTAAGCGCTTAAGAATCTAAGCTGTGACAATTCCTAGGTCAAAACAGGTACTGCCTGCTTGCCCCACCCAGTCCAACATAGCGGAGCCACTCGTGCCTCTGATCCTTGCACATTGCACCAGTAGCGTGGTGGGCCTCTGAGCCACATCATACAATGACTTCCTTTTAGGCACACAGCGAGTCAATTTGCCATCAAACAAATCATAGCACTTTACTCCAAAAGCTCTGTCTCCCGCAGGAGCCAGACAGAGATCGCAATGGTGGCACAGCCCAGAAAGCCGGCATTTTAAAACAGCCAGTTTTTTCCTGCTGCTGAGTCAGGAAAATTTCAAAATGGAGGACGTACCATTTTGTGCTAGCTCTGGGGCCGCCAGGTAGGAGCAGCACTCAACAGTTTAATTCTGAGACCGAGCGTGCAGCACAGAAATTCTTTTCATCCAAGTTACAGCCAAATCTGACACGCAGAGCACTGCACAGTCTGAAAACACGCCATGCCCTTCTGCCTGCTTAAGCCTGATTCGGCCGTCTGCCCAGGTGCAATTGGGGAGCGCTGAGCCATCAGCACGGTCTCAGAGCACTCTCCTTACGATCCCAAGTGGGAATAGAAACATCCAGTCCCATAAAATCCATTGAAACGCTTTAAAGCCAGAGTTCATGTTGGCAGCACAGCTCCAACAAGCCGCGCTTTAAAATGATGCAGTGTTTTTTTCTGCTGCTGATGCCGAATCAGGAAATCTCTCTACAGCACGCCACCAACAAACAGCAAAAATCTGTGTTAAACTCTCTCTCCCTTATTTTTAAGCCTTCTCGGGTTTTTAAGTGGATTTAGTCCATCACATCTGGGCTCTATATTCTTTTAAACACTGCCTGACCCATTAGTTCCAGTTTCTTATTGGCTAGCTCTTACATATCGATCTAACCCATTTCTAATAATCTGTGTAGCTCCCCGAGCTGGCTTACCAGGAAAGATCTTAACCTGCATCTGTCTGGAGTGGGAGAATCATGGCGACTCACTGACTCAGCTTCTTTCTCCCAGCTTTCTGTTCTGTTTACTCCTCCCACCTATGTTTTTATTATTATATTATTATATCCATAGATCAGTGAATCACTCAACTCTTCCCAACATGGCTTCTTCTCAAAATATATGAGCCCCACAACGTGCAGAGAATGAAAGACATTGAAGCACTCATCCCTTAAAGGGCTGTGTCTATCACACTCCCCCCATCAAGAATCAGGGATATATAAGGAAGAGAAGGCAGAAAGATTACAAGACTCAGTGGGTGTAGATAACTGCACAGAAACAGCATTTTTCAGACAGGACAGAGGCACATGTGAATTCACAGAAACAGTAACAACATGCACAAGACCTGCCCAGGTTCGCATGGGGAAGTGGACACAAAGCCCCACCCCCAACTAAGAAGCTATGTGCTGCTGATAGCTGCAGGAAGAAGGAAAGCCCATTTTCTTCAGTGGGGTTATCCCGATCTACCAACCACACTCCAGGGGAAGCCCTGTGCTCAGGAGGACACAAAATGAACTCCATGAGGCTGGGGATTTTGATTTATTTGGTTGGTTTAGATGCAAAACTATCTTTTTTCTTTTTTTTTCTTTTTTTTTTGGAAACCATGGTTATATTTTCACTGGAGATAGAGACAGCTCCTGGAGATAAATGTTTCAATATAATATATTGCTTCTAAATTTGTGTGTACTTAATAAAATAACTTCAGAACTCACAAAGCAATATGGTAACATAGAGAACAGACAATTCCTCAACAGTACTACTGACTTCTTAACAAACTTAGACTATATATTATATTTCATGACAAAATTATGAGGAAACAAATTTAAGACCCATGTGTTTTCTCTTTCTAAGCCACTAACTTCTGCTTTAATCTATACTGGCTTTCCAACAAATATTGTTTTGATTATGCATCTGTGTTTAATTTTTTGTCTTTCTCACATTGAGGTAACTTAAGGGTATTATTTTATTCATAAACCTCCTGGTATTTGTTTTTGCTGGCTGGACTCCAGCTGTATTGACTTTTAGTGAAAAGAAAGGTGTGTTCCCACCATCTCTCTTCCATGTGAGCTGTTTTGTCTATCTGGATGCTGTTTCCCAACCCAAGATTGTCAAGTCTAATAGAAGTTCAGGATAAATAGATAACTGTGGTGACTATTAGCATACCAAAGCCCTCGCTGGCCACCAGGCTCACTCAGTACTCTCTGTGGGTTCTCTCTGTTCTTCTCATCCCTGATCCTTGTCTTAAACCTCTCCAGCCCAGGCACTTTGCTTCCCTTTCCCCAGCTCCTGACTCCTATTAAAAACCTGCCATTTGGGTCATGCATTCTCTAGGTTCTCTTGGCTCTGCTCTGGGTTCTTGATTCTCATGCCCCCTATGCTCTTCCCTCTCTCTCTCTTCTCTTCCTATCTTATACCTCCATTCCCCCATAACCCAGATGAGTGTGCTGCCCATGTTTAGACTATCTCTTTCTCACATTTATCTGAATTTTTCCAGATGCCTCAGGCTATACTCTTCCTCACATCTATAATAAAATGCTTCTCCTCAACCATACCTTGGAGTGGTCATATCCTCATTTCATCCACATACATTATTAAACTTGTTCCTGTAACTCCTTCAAGACTTATCAGTTTGGCTCTCAACTTAATAGCAGTCAGGGAGATTCTCCCAAGAATAATAAGATGTGAACATGACAGCACTGCCCTGGGAATGTGTATGCCAAAATAACTGAGCGTGTTCAAGAAGACTACATTAAAGAAAGGACACGCTTTTTAAAATCGAAATGAAGACGATTGCATCAGATATCTTGGAACAGTAGTCCTAGATCAAAAAATAACATAGGTGATACTGGGCCACAGTTAAAACGTAGACACTTACTGGGAACCTGTTCTTCCAGAACTGTGTTCTGAAAAAGATTGTGGGAGCTTTGGGAGAGGTTATTGCTTATTGTGATTGTGACTGTCCAGTGTGAGAATCATTCTTTCCAACCCTCTTGGCTTGAGCTAGGGTATAGTTCAGCTGGAAAAGTGTTTACTTAGCACAAATGAGACCCAGTGTTTGATGCCCAGCACCACGTAAAGACTGAGTATGGAGATGCCTATGGTCCTAGGAAGGGGCGTGGAGTGGAAGCATGGAACTCAGAAGCTCAAGGTCATACTCAGCTGCATATTGAATTTAAGAACAGTCTGGTCTACAAGAGACATTTTCTAAAAACTAAAAAGGAAAGAAAGCAATTTGGGGCTTTATTTCTTTTTTTTTTTTTTTTGTTAAGGTTGAAACAAGCTACTATGTTTTTATTCAATCATCTACCCAGACCTTCCTTGACCATTTCATTCAGAGTTGTAGTATGAGCAACTCTCTCCTTGGTACTTCTGGTTGGCCTCATATACTCTTTTTTTTAATATGCTTTCACACTTTCTCCCTCGATCATATTAAATATGATACTAATTATCAATTGTATCTAAACATGAACTTCAAAGTTCCTCATCTTGTTATATCAGTTTGAGCTTTGTCTGTCACTTGCAAAAGATATATTCCCCTGACATGGAAGTCCCTTCATGCTCTACTTGCTTTTTCTACAAAAATAATTTTTTAGTTTGTTTTTCTAAACACTTACTTGCAACTACCTGAGGTTTTCTTTTTTATGGTGTCCACTGTCCTGGTTCTGTAGCTCCTCTAAGGCAGTTTACCAGCAGCATAATCTGATCTGGCAGTTCACCCAGAGGTTTGAATTTCACAGAATATTCATTTCAGGATAACCATAGGCACTTCCAAGATTCAGTAAACACTTGTACTAATGCTTAAGGATATAAGCAAGAAACAATACAAGATGCCAGGTATCATTCTGAAAAAGTCTGCATGCTTTAATCAAAGCAATCAAAAAGGTTCATGTTCTCATAGAGCAATTTGAGCTGAGATGGCAAGCGGGATCTGAGCACTGGCTATGGAAACGACTTTTCTCAAAAAGGCATTTGACTTTGTGATGTACCATTTTCACACTCAGTTACACAGAGAGAATATATTCGTGTTATCATAGTCTATTCTTCAGCAAGCCATACCCATAAATCTAAAAATTGCAGGTTGATTTACAGTAAGCAATCCAGACCGACCGTGTCTATCGTGCTAAAAGGCTTTATGAAGTAGGCTCTCTCCACTGTCTTCCCTTATAAACACCATCCGCATGATTTATGAGGTGGTCTGGCTAAGGGGTCAGTGTCCCTGAGTTGAAATGAAGTAAGTCACAGTTGGTTTGTTTCACAGCACAGTAAATCTCTATTTATTCATTTAAAACCATGCACGTATACTATGTCACAAAATACGTACAAAGACAGACATCTAAAAGGCACACAATAAATATAGGATGCACAATTTAAACAATAATTCGTCTTACACATTAAAACAAAAACTCTTTATGCTGTAAAATATTCCTTATAAAATTTGTTAATAATACAGTGATTCTCATTGTAGCAATTGAATGTCTCATTTGAATATGCCCCACCTGTTTCAAAACATTAGTTTAGTACTTTCTGATAAAATGTATAAACTAATTAGACAAATTTATTTTGCTCACATTTAATGAATAAATTTCTGCCATTGATGTACAATTGTTTTTTAAGATAACCAAAGTGTAGTGTCATTTTATTTAAAAAAAAAAAACCTTTTAGTGTGTGTGCATGTGTGTGTGGTATTGGTGTCATGCATTCAGAGGTCATAGGACAACATCCAGAAACCAATTCTCTTCATGGGTTGCAGGGATTGAATTTATGCTGTCAAACTTGTACAACAGAGCTTTTACCCACTGAGCCATCTCACCAGCCATAATTTTAAATTTTAGTAAAAAGTTTCAAAAGTTCCTGAAACTACTCATATGCAAGATCTTTGCTTAAATTTTTATAGCATACGCGAATAAATGAGTTTTTATCAATAGCAATACTGAGAAAAAATATCCCATGATTTAAGATAATGTAATCTATGAACTTATTTTACTAGACAGTGAATGTATTATGTAGGCAATACACACATTACCGTATTTAGACAAAAAAGCAAATAAGTAAATGCCAGGGACTTAGCCAGGCCCACAGAACCTTTTAGATACTTTTCTCTGTATATGACCATATCCAGTGTGGTTTTAAAGCATATATTAATAAAGGTTTATTTCTTTCTTGTTTTTGATTATGAAATAGCACAATGACTAGGTCTAGAATGTCTTCTAACACTCAGATCAGTCATTTTGTTCCCCTGTAATGCCCCAAGTTGTATTTTGTGTACGCTTTATCTAACTGGGTGGCTTGATTGTCTCGTGATAGTTCTGTTCCTCACAACCCTTATTGTAGCATTCAACATTTCTGACCAACTTGTCTTCCACTATTTGGCCATATCTTTTAAATATAAAGAGCACAGCACAGATGCTTCTTGTCCTAGTTTCTGTTGCTGGGATAAAAACCATGACCAACAGTGTCCTGGGGACGTTAATTCGACATTTAGGTTGCTAGCTGCCACTGAGGGATGTCAGGGCTAGAGCTCAAGACAGGAACTTGGAGACAGGAACTAAAGCAGAAATCATAGAGGAATGGTGCTTACTGGCTTGCTACCTGCAGCTTGCTCAGCTATACAGCCCATGATCACCTGTCCAACAATGACACCCCACCCAGTAGGTTGGACCCCTACATCAACTAGCGGCCAAGAAAATATGCCACAGACATGCCCAGAGGCTAATTATCGGGAGCCTTGAGTGCTAGCCTCAGCAACCACACAGGGGTCAGCAAAGATTCACTCTAGCAAGTGAAAACTTGGCTAATTGAATCTGAGGGTAAAATGGAATAAGTCGACTCATGTACATTACCTCTACATGTTCTTTATTCCTCTTTGCTAACAAACAATGAGAAGAGAAGAAAGGGCAATCTCTACCAGCCCTTTAGTTTTTAAAGACATGGTTAAAAAGTCCCATAGGCAAAAACAATGATAAAATGCATATCAAAATCACAAAAAGGGCATATGCAATCTGACAAAGAAGTACTCCAGAAGAGGTGACACCACCCAGAAAGGAGCCAGCATCCAAGGGGCAATACCTGACATTCCAAAGCATTAGTTAAAGTTACTAAACATCCCTGAATCTGGACTTTACCGACACCCATGTCTGTTTGTTAGTAAGGGTAGGGTAGGGCACGCTAAAATTTCTATGTGGTCTTTAGCAAGAGTAGTTGTGGAACTGACTCTATGAATTTGTCTGTTAGAACAAAGAGTAAAATCTCAAAGGTCTCATGGTGTTGGGGAATGGAAAGGTTATTCCATTGCCCATGCAGGAAAAGTTATACTGCTAGTGGGTTTTGAGAATGAATCCCATTTTGAAGTGAGGAACATGGCTTTGCAAGGTTTTTACAGATTTGACAGCTACTATCCAAAAAACAAGTGTTCCCTCAGCTCTGTTGAAATGGGCTCTCGGCTCTCCATGTGGATATACTTCCTGTGGATCTGCCTATTGGTCTGTCTTGTGAGCTCCAACAGCTAATCTGAGAGAAGCCATTCTTTAACTGAAGTTCCTTTTCCCAACTGTGTCAAGTTGGCAACCAAGATTAATTAACTTTCACACTTATTAAGATATTATTATTTCCTAGAAAATTCTGTTAAAAATTAAAATATTATTATTTCCTAGAAAATTCTGTTAAGGTAAGTAAGTTTTTCTATTTGTCTTTACATCCATGTTTAACATATTTGAAAAGTTTCTGCACCCCAATAAGCCTCTCCACCAATGTAGGTGGGGCATGGCCTCGCCAGGTCAAGAGAGTACCATGACCAGTGTTCCCAGGCTGCATTTGAAGCAGGCTCCTGGTGGAGTTGACTTGGGCTGAGTTCCAGCAGGATGGAGCTTCATGGTCAACTTCCTTTGTCCCACTTATGGAGGCCCCCGTGACCTCAGGGCAGCTGCTAAGGTATGGGCTCAAAGTGTAGCCTTCTGCTACAGCTGGGTCTGTCAGGAAGACTCGGGTGCCTTTTATTGGTGTTAAAAACTTTAAAAGCCATTTTCACCAATTCTTTTATGGGGTTGGGGACCTTCCTCAGCCCTTCTACAGTTTACCGATGTAAGTGAACGCAAGAGTATTAGGAGGAATATTTTAGTCTCAAGTTTTTGGTTGTGGTCCTGAAACCTTAGCATAACCCTAATCTGTAGAAGGCAAAACCAAATCTTAACATTGTAAACAATTTAGTGTTTTAAATAAATACCAAGGGGTTTACTCTTAAATTACAACATCTGGCAGCCAGCAAGATTCATCCCTGCACATGAAGGCAGGGGTGCAGCATCAGAATGTCAGCAAACCAGCACTGCTTTAAATCCTATCTTTTATAAACCTTGTTTTTAGGAAAGGACGGGAATTATCATACAGAAACATATCTTAACCCAAAGTATATTAGAGATGGAATGTCTCCTTGTTGGGGTTAGTGCATGTGGTTACCATTAGTAAAGATGGCGGTGAGGTTTCTGTTTTGACCTCTACCAAGATGGTAGCTGGCCAAGAGTTTGTACTTTTTCAGAGCAGTTTTAATTTAGAGTTACCAGTTTTGAGTTTAACCATACTCAATTTTAAGATGCTTTTCTTAATGCTGAGGTAGAGCAGTATAGAATAATTTTTTGTCATCATATCAAATTTAGTGAAGTCCAAAGGCAAAACACCCAGAACACACAAAGTCAGACAATTAACCAAACATGCGACCACATATTATTCACCCACTTCTGTCTGTACATAAGAAGCAGACAGAACTTTTTAACAGAAACAGAACTTCAACCAAAAGGATGACAACACTCTTCCCAGAAAACCATGTCAGATGACCAACTTAAGATTTATAGTAATAAGAAACCATAAGAATGAAGGATATTTTTTAATGCAGCTCCCACCAGTTTGGGACAGCCCTCTGCCCAAAGCATGGAGATAATGCTGTGGTAAATGCTCTTGTAAACTGTAAAGATTTGTCACTCATATTAGTCTAATAAGACACTGATTAGCCAGGCAGGAAGTATAGGTGGGGCAACCAGAGTAAGAGAATTCTGGAAAGAAAAAAGGCAGAGTCAGTCACCAGCCAGATGCAGAGGAAGCAATGTGAGAATACCTCACTGTTAAAAGGTACCAAGTCACGTGGCAAACATAGACAAGAAATATGGGTAAGTTTAAGCTGTAAGAGCTAGTTAATAATAAGCCTAAGCTAATAGGTCAAACAGTTTATAATTAATATAAGCTTCTCTATGTTTCTTTAGAATTGAATGGCTACAGGACCAGGTGGGACAGAAATTCCATTTACAGGTGCCACAGAGGGAAACTAAGCTGGCAGGAACAAACAAGGAAAATAGCTTTGGTATGGGTGGAGTGGGCAGGAAGAACTACAGTATAGCAGAACAGGAGAGTATGGATCCATCATGGGAAGAATCCCCTCATGGGCAGACCAAATGCCAAGAAAGCCTGTTGGGCAAAGTGAAGGTGCGCACCTATTGGTGGGCCCTGCCAAAGGTATGCCAATAAGAGAACATAGGAGGAAAAAGAGGAAACTTGGTGTGGGAGGGGGGAAGTATGGGAACCAGGGACCAATGGGAGCAGCTGGCAAGGGGACAGAAACCATGTGGGTCTCCCAGGCTGTCTGTGGAGGGGAGTGAACAGCCATGTGTTGAGCATGAATCCTGGTGTGGCTGGATCAAACATCACGGAAGCAAAGGCAAAGTTAGGGTGAAACTGAGAGAGAAACTGGATGGAAGCATGAAATACAGGCAGACAGAGAAGCAAGGAGATAGCCCTCAGGCAAAAGCCATGAACAGGGAGAAAGGCTAGAGACAGACAGCAGGAGGAGAGGGAGCAGGAACGCAACGCTTGTGAACCTGGCCAGAGTAGCTCAAACCTACAGTGAAACAACCCTATTTTGGATAAATTTTATAGGGTGTTTGGAGAGCGAACTTGGACCCGGAAGTATCCATTCACAAGCCCTTAGCTGGATACCCAGAGACATGACAGACTTTCCTCCAAGACAGCCTGGGGTCAAAACAGTAGGAGGTTTGGGGTACCCCTGTGCAGAATGTCACCCATATAAGGAATCCCAAGAGGCAAAAACCATCTCTACCCCGGAACAGGCTCATTTCCTGGTACTGCAGGGTCTTGGGGCAGGTAGACTGGAAGGCAGAAGGGTTCCTGGAATCCCTTAGAGGCTGTTGGCTTGAAATTGGGTCACTTACCGAGCAAGTCTGTCTGGCGGCAGGGAAGGAAGAATGGTTTTCCATGGCAATATGGTTGCAAGAAAACTCAACTCTATTTGGTTTGGGTACCAAAATGGTAAGGTTTGGATCCTAGTTAATGGGAATCTGCCACTGCCGCCGATGTAATAAGTCAATCAAACTGAATTTAAAAAGCCAAGCTTAATCTGAGCAAAGCACTCCTGGGAAATCCTCTGGAGGCTACAATGGTATCACATGGCAAATATGGCTACCTAGTCTTATGTAGCCTATAGCTGTGATCTTGAGCAGCCCCAAGGAGGAGCTGACTTTTGTCTGGCTTTCTCAGGGTTGAGGTTGAAGAGGGCAGCTCCAGGAAAGGGGCCACCACTTTGCACACTGAAGATGCGGTTTGAAGAAGGAAGCTCTAGTGACATGATGCCGGGGTGCTGAGCACGGGTTCTGAAATGAGGCTCCAAGCTGGAGATTCTCTACTAACACTGGTAAGCTGTAACTGATTGGGTAAACTGTGTCCAAAATTAGCTTATATGTCTAATTTAGACATACCAGACAGCTCATGATACCCCAATCCTCAAGTGCCTTTACAGATCTGAGAGTATGGCATTTAGCAAAAAAGCTTCTTGTGATAGAGAAACATGCCAGCTCCTGCAGCATCCTGTAGCTCCTTCAAGAGGACAGGTTGCAGCAGAACTTCCACCCAAAAGCTTGCTTTAGATGTGGCAAATCCAGTCACACAGCAATAAAACTGCATCTCGCCGCAGCTGCCTAGATCCCTCCTGGACTGGATGACAGAACTCTAGGGGAATTGATCACCCCGTGCTGCCAAGATAGGTAGACTGATCCCTACCCCACAGGAAAATTTGTCAGGCCTCCTGGGTTTAGCAGCTTAAGGCAAGCACTCCTTCTGAGATTTGTGTTTGGCAAAGATCATGGAGAGACTTGGGATTGCTTAGGTAGCTGGAGAACTGTCTCACTTCTGCTCATTTCCTTCTCCCTCTCAGATCTATCTGATGGTATTTGATGACTAGGATACTGGTAGCTCATTCTCATTAGTTCGTTAGTTAATTTTCTTGCTAAAAGAACAGAGAGGTGTGCCTCTTTCACAGGCTTCATAGTATAGGAGAAATTGGTTTAAGATGTTACTTCAGATGTTCAGAATTTTAACTTTCCTCTTGTTGGTTTCTGAAAATGTTCATACCTTTAAACACATAGCCCTTTGCTATGAAACCAAGATGTAAATCTGTTCCAGTTGTTTTCCAGATACCTGCAGGTTCCTGGGGAAAGAGAGCTCTGCTACTATGTCATGAAATCTGGCCTAATAAAAACTACCATCAGTCTCCAGAGTCTATATTGACTTCACCCATTTTCAAGCATGTTTTGCAGGTTCACCTTTCCTGCCTGCACCAAGCAAACCTATAGAAGGCCCTCCAGATAATGCCAACACCTGCACCATTTCCTGGGACTTCACCACTTCACACCTACCCAGCAGCTTGAACCTGGTTCTCCAAGATGCCCCAATAAAGGTAATATCTTCTCTCCTGTCTCGCTTAGTCACCCTTGCCTCTTCTGTACAATCAGGGCACTCTCCATTCTGTTCATCCTGGCAGTTACCACCTTTCCATGGCTAGACCCACTTGTAGGGCCAATGATAACAATCTATTTTTTTCCTCCTAGAAACCTGCCTTCTCAGCTCTCTCAAGGAACAGATGTCTGAGGTTTCCAGGATGGCATTAACTGGATGTTTCTTACTCGTAGTCCCAGCTGAGAATAAATCCACTGACTCTCCCCACATCTTCTCATGCTTGAAGGAAGCAGCCAGACTGGACCCAGTGCCTCTATACCCAAGGAGTCTGGAATGTTTAGGTGGAAGCCCTACCAGCATCCATATATACCCAAAATGTCTGGGATGTTTGGGAAACACACCCTCAGCACCCCAGCATCATCTCCTCTGGAGTTGCCCTCTCCAAACCCCACCTTCAGTGCACTAAGCAATGACCCTTCCCTTGGAGCTGCCTTCTTCAAACTACACTCCTGAGTAAGCCTGACCAAAGTCAGCCCCTCCTTGGGGCTGATCAAGACCACACCTATAGGCTACTTAAGACCTGGTAGCCATGTTTGCCATTTGATACCTCTCATACCTCCAGACAGTTCCCCAGGAGTGCTTTGCTCGGATTAAACCTGGCTTTATTAATTCAGTTTGATTGTCTTATTACATCAGAGGTGGAGACAGATTTCCATTAACCAGAAATTCAAAACTTATCACTGTTCATTTGTTTTATACAAAGCAATATTTTTATTTATCCTTCATGGCGCTTTTCATGGTTATTCTATCTTTAAGCACATCCAGTCCACAGGCTACAAATGCATTATGAGCGTGTATTTCAGGTTTCATCATATGTAGCAAAACTCTGCTTTCCTACCTTAAGCTTGATTGAAAGAGACGCAGACAGTATGGTGCCACTCTCTTTGTTGGGGTGGGGGGGGTCATTGTCTTTTAAACCACCACAATAGATAAGCTCATTTTTTTATATACAATGTCAGATAAGAAGGTACTGAATTTTCATAAAAGTAGCACCTTTCCTTCATACTCACACCTTTCTTTGCCTAGGTGCTCCCAGGGCAAACCTTCTATTGTAAAATGGCACATCAGAGACCTTGGTAGGCCAAGGGGCCATGTGGCGGGTAAGAGCCAGAGACCTCAGGAGGAGGCAGATAAATATGACATGTAAGCTGAGCTTAAGTGAGGAGTTTATTGAGAGAAGGCGGCAAGGGGGGGCACAGGAAAAGAAATACAGAGAGGAAGAGGAAGAGGAAGAAAAGGGGCAGCCTGCCTCTTCAGAAGAGCAGTGAGAGAGGAGATTTGGAGTGGGTGGAGCTTGCCTCTTAAAGAGACCTTTGCACCTGGATAGTGACATAGCAGCCATAGGATCCTGGGCTGGCTAGGGTACTACTGCCTGGATTCTACCTATCAGGTGACCAGGCCCAACGAAATGCCTGAATCCTAACACTTGCAGCAACATTGCCTAGACAGGAATATAAACCTTGATTGGCGATAGACTTAGTGATAATACCAGCACTTCTGTTTTGAATTTCCACGACTTCTCTTCAGTTCTAAAGTTCAGCATGTTTCAGACTGCCAGTAAGCTTCCTGACAATGCTGCCTGCGGAAAAGTCCAGGAAATGGAATTTCTATCTATAAGGATCACAGGACTTGGTGCTATTCCTTTAGTACTCAATTGCGGAGAAAGCAAGCAAGCTTTGGTATTTGATGTGGCTTTCTTTCTTGATTTTCTTCCTAATCATAGCTCTTAAACTGTTAAGAGAATAAGAAGTTTGCTCATTTCTCCTGGTTTTATCATCGTGGGGTCTTCTGCAGAATACATAAAAGTCAAGTTCGGCAAAATGTTATAAATAGTTGGATAATCCACTGGTGTAACCCACAGGACTCAGGACAGAGCCATGTGTATGATAACATGTAAGAAAGTAGGGAACCCAGGAACAGCCAAGTGGGTGATAGCTGAGGTCACCTCTGGTGGGAGAGGCAGATCTCCAGGCTCGTGAGCATCTGCCTGCTACCACTTCCCTGTTACACAGCGGAAGCTTTCTGGAGGCACTTGTTTTTAACTTGAGGAACTCATTGGCCATTGGTAGTTGAACTCGATGCTTTGAATCTGAAAAGGAAAGTGACATAGGAAGTGCCAAGCGTTCAGTAACAGACATGGCCCTGGCACATGCGCCCTGTGATCACAGCCGGGGGTCCCTTATGAAAACAGAAGACAGCTGTCAGTCGGAAAATTCCAAGGGCTTTAGGTGTTTTGAGCCTTGAACCAGGGGTGAAGGCCAGATACATTTCACTCTAACTCAATAGGAAAATCCTACTTACTAGCTCAAGATGCTTTGTGTGCTATAGCTAAAAGACACTCAATAGTCTGGTCACCATTATACAGGAAGATTTAAAGTGAAGAATAAAACATCTAAATCTTCCGCTGTATTATGCGACAAGAAACTCAATTAACATGTCAAAACCTGAAAATGTAAAATGTGTAAGGTTTTACAAGTTCAAACTAGAGAGAAACAAGTCCAAACTAAAAGAGTAACCTTTTTGAAAAGAGAAGAATTTAAATCAGATTTATTCTATTTCTGCTGTTTGTAAGAATAATTATCTTTCTAGTTTAGGTGAAAAAAATAAAACCAAAACAACAACAAAATCCAAAGGGTGGAGTGGAGGTGGAACTGTTGAAATTCCTGTTCTTAAATGTCAAACATTTTAATATAAAAACAAAATGACAAAGTTATCTTTGATTACCATTAATGAGGTTTTAATCATAACCAGAAGATAACCCATATACATTTACAACGTATTTATATAACTTCAGTCCAGATTTATTAGTAGCTACCATTTACACATATACTAAAACCATGAAATTTTGCGATTAGGTAGCAATTGATGATAAAGAATACATTTTATACTTCAGTTGTTAATAAACTGTGTAATACTGACAAAAGGCAAAATTATTTTTCAATGCTAGCTATATCAATATTTTTTAATTTAATAATTTTAAGGAATTCCTTTCTATGTTGTAAAAATAAGTAGATATAAACCATCTTTGAAATATAGTCACACAATACTTTCTACAACATAAATGTTTAAAATAGTCATATTAATTTTAGATTATAATCAAAATATTCTCAATTTGACTAAAGATTCCTATACCATAGGTTATCACCTTAATAATGATTTCAGAAGATAAAAGAACTGTTAACTACAAATAATGATATCACAGTGTTCCATTTTTTCATAGCAAGGACCAGTTAATATTAACAAAGAAAATTCTCTACTAACTATAGAATTTTCATTTTTATCAATGTTAAATGTGATATGTGTATTTAAAATTAGTGAAGAAACATGGGAACATATTACATTGTGATTAACTCTGTAGCCCATTGTCCTTCTTAAAAAGACAAACTAACAAATCTTGGCATTGGATAATAGCTATACAAATTATCAATATTATATGGTTAGGAATAGTTCTAATCAATGTGATATCATTGCAGTTATACCTCTAGTTATTTCCTATTAGGTGATTACACTCATTGATTACAACCCCTCCATATATGGGTAAATGATATTGTGAGATGTGATTAAACTGATTGTTTATTAGTTTTAGCGCAAGAGAAATTGTCACAATGGTTAAGCATTAAAACCAGATATAATATTTGTCCTCACATGCTATCTCAACTAAAGTTATCATTTGTGATGTTTTGAATCTGTGTGTTCCACATAGCTTTATGTATTTATCTTCTCTTGGTAAGACTTCAGCACTGTTTGGGGATGTTGTGAGTCCTGCCTGGCTGAAGAGCATTTAAATCAACCCTGTTTCTGACCCCACATTATTTTTTTGGTCTGTCTTCCAAGACTTGAGAAGCTACGGGCTCCACTATTATTGTTGAATAGAATATTTGTTTAACTATGTAAAGTTGTATTTGTTTACGCTGCATTTATTTAACTAGGTAAAGATGTAACATATTTGTGTCACCTTGCCTGCTTAAGCCACTCGACTGATCAAATAAAAAGCTTAAATGCCAGTAGCTAGGTAGTAAGAGAGGTGAGGCTGGCAGGGAGAGAGAATTAGTAGCAGGAGGAATCTAGACTCCAGACAGAATAAAGGAGAAAGAAAAGGAGTTGCCCAGGGCTAGGTGGCCAGGCAGCCGCCAGTCAGCCAGACACAGAGGAAGCCACAAAGTAGGATATACAGAATAAAAGTAAGGCTTAAATGCTCCACGATAAAACACAAATGAAGAGAAACAGACCAAATTACTTTATAAGAGCTAATGGGACAAGCATAAGTTAAGAGTGAGCATTCATAACTAATATTAAATTTCTGTGTCATGATTTAGGATGTTCTGGTTGGTGACCGAAAGAAAACCTGCTGCACACTATGTCTTCCCTTAGCAAAATAAACTAAAATCTCTTGAGACTATGATCCAAAAGAAGTCCATCGAGTTGCTTCTATGAATTATTTTGTTATAACAACAAAAAAGAATAATTAATGCAGGAAATTGGTGCCATGCACTGGGGATCTTGCTGTGATGTAGCAGACCATGTGGTTTCTAGGCTTTCAGAACTGGTTTGTGGGAGGGATGTGGAAGTTTGAAGATGCAGGGTAGAGACAGTCTCACTACCACACCCTCCTCTTAATAGAATGTTCTGATGGGAGTTCAGAAGACCAGAATACTGGCAAGAATTCAAACACTAACCACTTACAGATGGGAGGAGTTAAGCTGGAGGCCGTTTCTGCTGCTTCCTGGAGAGGAATGCATCTGCATTATGACTGTGCTCTAAAATTTCAAATGAGAATCAATTCACAAGTAATGAGTGAATTTATCCAGCAAAGTAAACTTCAAGAGAGCCTCGTATCCAGACTGTGAGATGGGTGTTAGCTACTGATTTTAGCCAGATGTTCAGTGGAATGTCAAAGGAGGAAAAAAAGGTAGAGCAGAGAGTTGTGTAAAAATGTCATTTTTTAATGAGGAGAAGGATTTGATTGTGAGTAAAATGAGTTGTTAGTCTGGTTCAAGTTCCCTTGGCCTCTGGCAAACTAAAACTCTGTACCCACACTGAAACTCCCCCAAAACATCTCGTCATTGCCCAGAGTCCTGGAGATCCCCACGCCATGGTTCCCCAGTACCAGTCCCTGCGCATGCTCTGGCTAATCACAGATTGAGTGAAGGCTGGAGTGGATCAACAAAAAGCCCTGTTCCCTTCTTCTGTTCTGTGGATCTGGAGATCAGACTCAGATCATTTGGAAGCTTTGGAAGCAATCACTTTCAGCACTGAACATCCAGTGTTTAAAATATATCTTTTTTCTTTCTTTTAATTTTATATTTTTATTGAATAGGAAATTTCACATAATGCACCCAGATCACATTCACTTCCCAGTTCTCACAGGTTCATCCCCTGCCCTCATGACCACCCCTAAAACAAAAGAAGAAAAAAAGAGAAAAAGAAATACCAAATCCAATATATGTTGCCCATATACTTTCAGGAGCATGGTCAAACTCCCAGAGGCCAGCCCCTTTAAGAAAATTGGGTCTTTTCCTACCCCTGTGCCCACCCCCACCAGAAACCATCAACTGTTAAGAGCTACACTTAGGCATCTTTATTATAATTTTTAAGAATTCTCTTCAATGGCTTCCTGCCTAGACAATTTCTTTTGGGGGATGGTGGCAAGGGAGTGTGGAGGATGTCACAGGAGCCTTCTATGTTTCTCAAGGGAGTGTGGAGGATGCCACAGGAGCCTTCTATGTTTCTCAAGGGAGTGTGGAGGATGTCACAGGAGCCTTCTATGTTTCTCAAGGGAGTGTGGAGGATGTCACAGGAGCCTTCTATGTTTCTCAAGGGAGTGTGGAGGATGTCACAGGAGCCTTCTATGTTTCTCAAGGGAGTGTGGAGGATGTCACAGGAGCCTTCTATGTTTCTCAAGGGAGTGTGGAGGATGCCACAGGAGCCTTCTATGTTTCTCAAGGGAGTGTGGAGGATGTCACAGGAGCCTTCTATGTTTCTCAAGGGAGTGTGGAGGATGTCACAAGAGCCTTCTATGTTTCTCAAGGGAGTGTGGAGGATGTCACAGGAGCCTTCTATGTTTCTCAAGGGAGTGTGGAGGATGCCACAGGAGCCTTCTATGTTTCTCAAGGGAGTGTGGAGGATGCCACAGGAGCCTTCTATGTTTCTCAAGGGAGTGTGGAGGATGCCACAGGAGCCTTCTATGTTTCTCAAGGGAGTGTGGAGGATGTCACAGGAGCCTTCTATGTTTCTCAAGGGAGTGTGGAGGATGCCACAGGAGCCTTCTATGTTTCTCAAGGGAGTGTGGAGGATGTCACAGGAGCCTTCTATGTTTCTCAAGGGAGTGTGGAGGATGTCACAGGAGCCTTCTATGTTTCTCAAGGGAGTGTGGAGGATGCCACAGGAGCCTTCTATGTTTCTCAAGGGAGTGTGGAGGATGTCACAGGAGCCTTCTATGTTTCTCAAGGGAGTGTGGAGGATGTCACAGGAGCCTTCTATGTTTCTCAAGGGAGTGTGGAGGATGCCACAGGAGCCTTCTATGTTTCTCAAGGGAGTGTGGAGGATGTCACAGGAGCCTTCTATGTTTCTCAAGGGAGTGTGGAGGATGTCACAGGAGCCTTCTATGTTTCTCAAGGGAGTGTGGAGGATGCCACAGGAGCCTTCTATGTTTCTCAAGGGAGTGTGGAGGATGCCACAGGAGCCTTCTATGTTTCTCAAGGGAGTGTGGAGGATGTCACAGGAGCCTTCTATGTTTCTCAAGGGAGTGTGGAGGATGCCACAGGAGCCTTCTATGTTTCTCAAGGGAGTGTGGAGGATGTCACAGGAGCCTTCTATGTTTCTCAAGGGAGTGTGGAGGATGTCACAGGAGCCTTCTATGTTTCTCAAGGGAGTGTGGAGGATGTCACAGGAGCCTTCTATGTTTCTCAAGGGAGTGTGGAGGATGTCACAGGAGCCTTCTATGTTTCTCAAGGGAGTGTGGAGGATGTCACAGGAGCCTTCTATGTTTCTCAAGGGAGTGTGGAGGATGTCACAGGAGCCTTCTATGTTTCTCAAGGGAGTGTCGAGGATGTCACAGGAGCCTTCTATGTTTCTCATTCTCAACTGTGAGCCTGCAGTCATCAGCGCAACTGCAAAAGAAGTTTTCTTGCCCTTTATAGTCAGAGGCAGCGCAGATCTGAACTTCCACTTGGGTTTTTGGCTACAGCATGGGCCATGGACATCAATATGGCTTCCGGTGGCAGCAAAGACCCTGGACATCCCCTGTGGCTTTTTGTGGTTACGTGGCTCATGGACATCAATACATCCTCTGGAAAACAAAACATTTTAAAAGTATCCTTTGTTCATTCTAACATTTTTGTTATTTTACTAAAATATGTTTCTTGTCTGATGAATATTCTTTGGATAAAATTTTGAGAAAAATGTACATGTGAAATATTCAATTAATCTTTCATAGTAAAGGAAAGAAATACCTTGCCAACAAATGTAAACATTAAGTTGGTTATGCAGAGAATATTGTAATTTACATTTGAAACCTTTTACAGACATTCATATTTTAGAGAGGGTAATTCTTAGGCAAACATGATTTTTTCTTTTTGAGACAGGGTTTTTCTGTGGCTTTGAAGCCTGTCCTGGAACTAGCTTTTGTGGACCAGGCTGGCCTCGAACTCACAGAGATCCACCTGCCTCTGCCTCCCAAGTGCTGGGATTAAAGGTGTGTGCCACCACCGCCTGGCCCAAACATGATTTTTTTTTTGCCTTGAATTAGCTTTTAAAATAAAAGTGAAGACACTTAGTATAGTCTTATATACAGGTTAATTTTTTCCAATGCTTTCTATGATGGTTGGTTTTCTGTCTATTTGCGTTTAATCTTCCTGGAACTAATCAAATGGACTTTTAGGTCCCTGCTTGGCTCTGTCACTTACACATGTTTGATCTGGAGAAAGTTACTTGAGCTTCACCTGTTTCCTCATGCATACTGCAGGAAGCACACAGAGGATAAATCTATTACTGCATGGAAAAGATCAAAACTTTGCTAGTACATTGTGATGACAAACATTAATATTTACTGGTGGTATTTTAATCACCATTTTCTTATAGATTGTCATTTCATGAGATCATGATCTGAATGTGTTACCAGACTGGTCAGGAACTCTGGAATTAGCATCTTTCTACATAGCTGGGACTACAGTGTCCCAAAAGAATTTCTAATTTCCAATTCTGCATCACATATTGTAATTTTAAATAAATTTTACTTTAGGTGTAATTTAAAAAAAGTCTGAATTATTGCCTCTATATTCTTACTTGTTTCCTAGATTTCAATAGAGAATATGACAGGCAGCTACCATTTCCATCCTGGAGTCTTTTTCTTTTCCATCCAGAGGACATTTGCTTTGACTCTTCCTTGGAAGATTTTTTTTTTCTGGAAATACCAAATATTTCCATTTACCTGGCATTTTTTTTCTATTTCCTCAAGTTTACAAGGTGAAGCATTTTATGCAACTGAGAGAGCTGGTATATGTTTGACTAAAAATTTAATGGGTTTCTTTTCTGTCTTAAAATTCCAGGCAAAGAAGAAGAGACAATGTTTTCCTTCCTGCTACTGTTTTGGGACTGTGAACAGTGCACGAAATACTGGGAACTCCATTCCACTGGCGGAAATTCTCTGCTCCTTTGCAGGTTTCCTTCCCATAGATGTTCAGCCTTCTTGGGGTTAATCAACAGTGAGGCTGACTCATCTCAGACATGCTTGCTGCAGCATTGCCCATGCAGCAATGCCCATGCAGTATTACCCATGCAGCAATGCTCATGCAGCAATGCCCATGCAGCAATGCCCATGCAGTATTGCCCATGCAGCAGTCAGACACTTTTCCTTTTGGTGGGTAAAGGGTAAAAATATCTCAGTCTAGCAAAGGTTTGCCTGGAAACCCCCCATGCTCAAAATTAAGTGCTGATACAGATAGTTCCTATCTGAAACTGCAAAAGCAGAACTAAGGACAGAAAATTATCCACTGTACCCCACCCAGATATCCCCTCCCCCACTTCAAGTCTTACAAAACCTCAGACTCCCTGTTCCACACTACACAGTCCACTTCCTCAGTTATTCTGATGAAAAGAACAGTTCTTCATCTGGAAATGCCTGTCTTTCATCTTTTATTTCCACATCACCACCATCAAACCTGATCTAACAATGGAGACCACAGACAAAGTCATTTTGTTTGTGCCCCCAACCACTCAGGAAACTCAATGCCCACTTTCTAATCAAACTTTGAATTTTGGAGAAAAGACAAAAATCTTCTTAATTCTTGGGTGAACTTTTTGTTTTAAAATCATAAATACCCAGCCATGGGTTAGCTGTTACAATCTGCACTTCAGTCTAATGGGCAGTGAATTTTGTAGAGACACCCCTTTAAGAGGGGCTTCTTTATGGACGTCTATTCTGATTTTTAACATTGTTAAAGATTTCTTTTTCATTTTCCCCACAGTTTAATTTTTAATATTTATTTGTGTGTGTGTGTGTGTGTGTGTGTGTGTGTGTGTGTGTGTGTATCTTTCTGTCTTTGTCTATGCCACTGTGTGCAGGCCCATGATAGCCAAAAGAGGGCTGACCAGTGTAGGTGAGGGAAACCAAATCCCACTCCTCAGGAGGAACAGAGAGCACTCTTAACCACTAAGCCATCTCTCCAGGACCAGCCATAATTTAGTCTCTGATCCTCTCTTTGGGATATGGGGAATAATATACATGCATGCATAATTACATTACTGCCCCAAACAGGACAACTTTCCTCTCCTTTGTGAGGGTGGAGCCTTAGTTTCCTATGTACTAACTTCAGCATACACTGAACATTGCTGAAGGATGTGATTAAATACATAATGAATCACCTTGAAAGAGATGCCAGTTACCCAACTTCTTGTTAATGAGACTGAAACAACTCACTAAAATTTGCTTATAAGATCTCATTAAATAATAGATATCCAGACATGGTAGCTCACATTTATAATCTCAGTACTGGGGAAACTGAGGCAGGGGGTGGTTTGAATGTGAAGCAAACTGAGCTAAAGGAGTAGAAATTATCTCAAATAAAGAAATAGAGTAAAAAAAAAAACCCAAACTAGTAAAACAGGTCACATGATTTTAAGGTCTACTTGATAATTATATGAAAATAAAACATATAGTTCCATAATAGCAGAAGGAAGAGAAGGAGGAAGATGGAGAGAGAGGGAGGGAAGAAGCAGAGAAGGGAGAAGGGAAAGAGGGATGGAGAGGGAGGGAGAAAGAGAGCATAGACTTCAGATATTTTCATTAGTGTGTTCATAGTGCTATTATTCATAAGTGCCAAAAAGCAAGAGTCTACTGATAGTTGAATGGACACACAAGATGCTGTGTTAGACGATTATAGGTTTATGCTTAAATACATGACGGAATATATATATATATATATATATATATATATATATATATATATATATATATATATAAAATAGTAAGAGTACTAATCTTTAAAAATGGCAAAATTCATGCATCTGTTTATTTAATCTTACAGGGTCTCCTGTAAGCTCTGTTGTTATTAAACTCCCTATGTAGTTGAGGATGACTTTGAACTCTTGATCTTTCTGCCTCCACTTCTCAAGAGTTGGGATTACAGGCATGTGCCATCCTGAAAGGCATAAGGAAGGAAATTCTGACATACACAGCATGAGTGATCCTTGAGGATAATAAGTGGTATAACAAAGTCCCCAAAGAGCGAACATCATATGATTTGGCTTATACGAGGAATCAAAGTAGTTGGGATTCAGGACAAATAGGACATTAGTCGCTGAGGCCTGAGACAATAAAGAATAAAGAGTTCTTGGTTAAAGGCGATGGAGGTGGGTATTTTCTAGAAACAGATATTGGTGGTAATACCATGGAACAGTACACAGAAAGGCACATAATGTCATGATATGGTATACTTTAAAATGATAGCTTTTTAGGTATTTATATTTTACCATAGTAAATATTTTGTTCAGTTTTTAAAAATCTTATATATATATATATATATATATATTATACATATATATTTTAAACTTTTTTATTAAAATATTTTTATCATTTTAAATGATATGTACATGTGTATATGTGATCTGTGCATGTGAATGCAGGTGCCCCCAAGGCCAGAGGCATTGCCACTGAACAGATACACTTACTGGGAATTGAACTCATGCCCTCTGCAAGAGAAACCCATGCTCTTAAACATCAAGCCATCTCTCCAGTCACCAGTGTGTGAATCTGGAACCTCTCATTGTTTGAAGATAATATCACAGCACTTCTCATAAACAATGAGATATTTTCACTTATTCTTTATGTTCTTATTTTGAGAAAGACTCTTCCCTGTTCCTTACAATGCTGTATGAAATTAACATTAGAAATGTAATGTGTGAATCTTGTCAACATTGAGACACTTGCGATTTTGCACCTTCAATTCTGGGCAAGCCAGTCATACTCATTAAGTACTGCAACATTCCAGGTTATTCAGTTTTCAGACAGTTTCTGATGGCTTCCCAGAACTTCTCAAGTAATTACTTTTTGGGTATCAAGGGACTTATAACAACCAAAGAGCATGTTGCTCATTTCAGTCATTGTCTGGGTGCAGCGACACCCACTCTAAAGGCACTGACACTATTTTGTGAGCCTGGCCTCATGAATGAGATCACATAATTGCAATAATTAGGAAACTCACCTCAGGATATTATCAAGATGACCCCCCCCAAACCCAAGTCCATATGGTTGGAAATAGCTAATGAGTCAGTTAATGTGCTATGTCCAGGAGTAATGGGTACTCAATATGGATTGCATGAAGGTATAATTTACCAACAGTCTGACTGATTATGGGTTTCAAGTGGGCATTTTGCAACTTAAAGAGGGTTGAAAGCATTAACAGTTTTAACTACTAAAACAAAAAGAAGAATCAATGGATATTTAAAAGTTAATGACACTATGATGTGAACAGTGTCTTCCAGGTGCACATTCTAGGATTAAAACTCAACGCAATATAAAATTAAATGAACATGTGGGCTTCAGTCCCCATTCATTTATACACCGTGAAGAGACATGGGAGGTGCTACTGAGTGAGTCTTGTTCAGAAAGAAAAGAGCAAAGGAAATATTAAGTATTTAATCTATCGATTTGGGGTTGAGGTGGGGAAAGAGGGAAGTGATATTACAAGCATTTTATTTATTTATTTTTAATTATAAAGTGTTTGGCCTATTAGCTCAGGCTTATTATTAACTAGCCTTACAACTTAAATTAACCCATAATTCTTTTTTCCCTTTTATTTTTTCATTTTTGGTTTTGTTTATTTTATTTTTTTTAGATGTTGCAAAAAAAAATTTCCCATTTCCCTTCCCCTCCTCGCACACATCGCACCCTCCCCCCACTCCCCTCCCCCTCTCCCCCTCCCCCCCCACTCTATTCCCCCTCCCTCTCGAGAATGAAGTCCAAGGTCCTCCCACTTCTATCCAGGACCAGGAAGGTGAGCATCCAAACAGGCTAGGCTCCCACAAAGCCAGTTCATGGATTAGGATTGAGACCTAGTGCCATTGACCTTGGCTTCTCATCAGCCTTCATTGTTCGCCACGTTCAGAAAGTCCGGTTTTATCCCATGGTTATTCAGTCCCAGTCCCGCTGGCCTTGGTGAGCTCCCAATAGATCAGTTCCACTGTCACAGTGGGTGGGTGCACCCCTCGTGGACCTGACTTCCTTGCTCATGTTCTCCCTCCTTCTGCTCCTCATTTGGATCTTAAGAGCTCAGTCCGGTGCTCCAATTTGGGTCTCTGTCTCTATCTCGATCCATCACCAGATGAAGGTTCTAAGGTGATATACAAGATATTCATCAGTATGGCTATACAATAGGGTCATTTCAGGTTCCCTCTCCTCAGTTGCTCAAGGTACTAGCTGGGGACATCTCCCTGGACACCTGCGAGCCCCTCTAGAGTCCAGTCTCTTGCCAACCCTAAGATGGCTCCCTTAAATAGGCTATATATTTCTCTGCTCCTGTGTCCACCCTTCCTTTATCCCAACCATCCCATTCCCCCAAGTTCACCCCATTGTCCCCTTCTCACGTTTCTCACCCCATTTTCCCTTAGCCCCATGCCACCTCACCCCCAAGTTCCCAGGTTTTGCCCTGCAATCTTGTCTACTTCCTATATCCAGGCGGATGACTATATGTTTTTCTTTGGGTTCACCCCCTACCTAGCTTTTCTAGGATCACAAATTATATGCTCAATGTCCTTTATTTATGGCTAGAAACCAATTATGATTGAGTACATCCCATGTTCATCTTTTTGGGACTGGGATACCTCACTCAGGATAGTGTTTAGCAAAGGACACTGTCACCAAGACAAAAAGGCAACCCACTGACTGGGAGAAGATCTTCACCAACCCCGCAACAGACAAAGGTCTGATCTCCAAAATATATAAAGAACTCAAGAAACTAGACTTTAAAATGCTAGTTAACCCAATTAGAAAATGGGGCACTGAACTGAACAGAGAATTCTCAACAGAAGAAATTCAAATGGCCAAAAGACACTTAAGGTCATGCTCATCCTCCTTTGAGATACCATCTTACACCTGTCAGAATGGCTAAAATCAAAAACACCAATGATAGCCTTTGCTGGAGAGGTTGTGGAGTAAGGGGCACACTCATCCATTGCTGGTGGGAATGCAAACTTGTGCAACCACTTTGGAAATCAGTGTGGCGATTTCTCAGGATATTCAGGATCAACCTACCTCAAGATCCAGTAATACCACTCTTGGGAATATACCCAAGAGATGCCCTATCATATGACAAAAGCATTTGTTCAACTATGTTCATAGCAGCATTATTTGTTTTTTGTTTTGTTTTGTTTTGTTTTGGTTTTTCGAGACAGGGTTTCTCTGTGGCTTTGGAGCCTGTCGTGGAACTAGCTCTGTAGACCAGGCTGGTCTCGAACTCACAGAGATCCGCCTGCCTCTGCCTCCCGAGTGCTGGGATTAAAGGCGTGCGCCACCACCGCCCGGCAGCATTATTTGTAATAGCCAGAACCTGGAAACCGCCTAGATGCCCTTCAATGGAAGAATGGATGAAGAAAGTGTGGAATATATACATATTAGAGTACTACTCAGCGGTAAAAAACAATGAGTTCGAGAATTTTGCTTACAAGCATTTTAAAAGAAGAAACAAAGACAGCAAGGAAAGTAACCACACTTAGTGTCCGCAGATACAGAAAGAATACATTTCCTGGATAATTAATACACTTCTTGTTTACTTATGGGTGAGTAAACATTGAGGTGTGGTGGCCTCAATGTGGTGTTCCACTTCTGTAATCAAAGGACTTAAAAGGAGCAGGAGCAGAAGGTCCAGCTCAGGGCATAATTGACGACATAGTAAGCAGACCAGCCTACACTGTCTCAAAACACAGAAACAAACAAACAGAACCCAAGAGGTTGAATGCATTTGTTTCCTTTATAGGACTATGTATTTTATTTTATTCAATTTCAAAATAACAAAAATTCATGGAGAATAGATCCAAGGCTTTTTTGCTGGTTAAAAGGCTTTGTGCTGAAAATACTTTAAGGCTCTCCACAGTGTAGTAGCTTTGTTAAGGTTCACATGTTTTGCAGTAGACACTGGAGCTTTTAACTGTAGGTATCTCTGAATTACTTCATATATTTATTTTATTAAAAAATTCACACAAAATAAAAATGTTGAATTGAATAAAAAGTTACACAATGGGAACTCAGTCTTTCACCACCCACTCTGCTTGCCAGAAGCAGCCATAGTTCATTATGAGCCTTTCACTAACGCCCTGTTTTTACTTTCGTGGCTAATTTAGGCCTACAGATGTATAAATGTATATACATGTGTTTACATAGGACCTTTATTTGGATGCCTTTTAAGAACATAAACTGTTTATTTTGCACAGTAAAATGTACATTACATATAAGCTCGTAGAATAAAACTGTTACTTTTATAATTAATAGTTGTTTAGTGTTTGTGTTAGCGTTAACTGTCAGCTTGAAACAGACTAGAGTCACTGGGAAAAGGAAGCTTCACTTGAGCAATTGTGCTTCTCAGGTTGGTCTATAGACGTATAAATGAAGGATTGCTTTGATTGTTAAAGAATGTAAGAAGGCCCAGTCCACTGCGGGCGCTGTCATTCCCTGGTCAGGCAGTCCTGGGTTATATAAGGAAGCTAGGTGAGCATGTTCAAGGCAGACAGTGAACTGCAAGCACCTTTCTTCCAGGATTTCTGCTTCAAGCTTCTGTTGTTGTTCCTTCCTTGACTCCCCTCATTGATGGACCTGTACCTGCAAGTGTAAGCTTAAATAAACCCTTGACAACCAGAGATAAAGGTAAAGGAGGTTGCAACTTTACATCCGAAGACTTTCTTATATTGATGATCTTGTGTTGCTATGTGACAGCAAGCCTAAATATTTTTCTTTCTATGAATGTTTAACTAAAAGCATTTAGTATTCAGTTACACACACACACACATATATGTATATATATATATATATATATATATATATATATATATATATATATAAAATTTTAAGGGCATTATAGTCACAAATTCAAAGAAGATTTAACCTCTGATCAATTTGAACGAGTTTGTATGCTAGGAAAGTCATTTAAAGAGACATTGTAAATATCATATTAAAAGTACTATTATAGGTGGCGGGCATGGTGTTTCACACCTATAATTTTAGTACTGGGGAGGTAAAGGCAGGAGGGTCATGAGTTTAAGGCAAGTCTGGCCTGTTATAGTAAAGCCCTGTCTCAAACAAAGAAACAAAAAAAAAAAAAACAGGTTGTCCTAGTGATGAGAATAGAAGCCAAAGTTTGATGATACAGGAATTTTCCAGAGAGAGAAAAATAACATCCAGAGATGCACGGAGATCAATTGGATGAAATGGTTGTAAACTGCAGGGTGACGAGGTTCTGGAGATAGGGAAGCATTCCAGGTTTGTTGCACAAAACCTCCAGAATAGAGGGCTTGCCTTTCACAACCTCATGATAGCAAGTGTGTCTGGAGCACAAGGAGAGAGTTGAATGGTTCAGCATAGAATTTACAATCCCTTGTCTGAAGGGCTATTTAAAGCATAAAATATTAAATGCACACTTTCAGCCTCAACTCTGCCCGAGACACTAACTAAAAAATTAAAATAAAAGATCTACACATAAAATGATCACTAATTTGAAAGCTAAATGGAGAAAATTTTCAAAGTGCTACACTCTCATGTTTCTGGCTTCTTTAGATGAACACACAATGATAAGCAATAAAAGTAAAGACAGCTATTTCTGGTCAGATAGAAAAGAATTAACACTGTCAGACTTGTGAAGAGAGCTCAGTTTGGGGCAGCACAGGCTCACTATTGCAAAATTAGTATTGACCTTTGGAGGAGAATGGTGCTTACATTGATACAACAAAAGCTATGAAAACGTGGGAGCTCACTGATGCAGTATAGTGTGGCACATGAATGCGTAGATGTATTACAGTACAGGGATGAAGAAACAGAGGCAGCTCAAGATAAACAAGGGTTCAGGCTGGATTGTCGTCACTAGAGATGGGCGCACTCTTATAAACAGCTTGAAGATTCAGTGACAAATGCTTTCAATGTAAATAAAGCTAGAAAGGCCAGGCTTAGAGAGCAAGATAACCAAAAAGACTAACAGAAGATTTGTGGGGCATTGTGCCTCTCAGTGAGAATTAAATTAAATACCTGGTCCATTGAAGCCTCAATTGGTAGTGTGGCTTTCAGTTCAATAGATTTGTAATTCTTGGCAGGCGAGATGTCTCAGGAGGTTAAGGATGCTTGCAACCAAGCCCAATGACCTGAGCTCAACCCCTGAGACACACATGGTAGAGGGAGACAACCAATCACACAAGTTGTCCTCTGACCTCCATATGTACTCTGTGGCACGAGCCTAACCCCCCCCCCACACACAGAGTAAACAAACAAACAAACAAATGTAAATGTAGATGCCTAACATTCAGTGTTAGTGCATTGAGGAGAGACTCCCTGTGACAGCTATTCTTGGTTGCCTACTTGACTACATCTGGAATTAGTTAAAACCGTAAAACAGATGCCATCTCTGTAAGGGATTTCTGCTTAATTTGAAGTGGAAGATTTATTTTTAATCTAGATCAGGTTTGTGTCATACTGTCTGTTGGAAATCTATGTGAAAGGACATGGGAGAAGGAAACCTCTCTCTTTGCCTGCTTCATCTCACCCTCACCGGCAGTCAGTTCCTTCACTGGCATTAGTGCCTACTTCTTCAGTATTCCAGTGTATACTGAGGACCAGCTGAGACATCCATCCTTCACTTTCTTAGAATTTCTGCTAATATTCAGTCATTGTTAGATTAGCTAGGCCATAGCTTCTAAGTCATTCTAATAAATCTCCCTTATATATGCATTGTGTATACATATATGTATATATACATATATGTATATTTATATACATATATATGGAGAAAGGATAGGGAGGGAGGGAGGGGGAGGGGGAGAGAGGGAAGATGGGGAGGGAGAGAGAGACTCATCTATAAGCTCTGTTACTTCAGAGAACCCTAGTACAAACTTTTGGTAGCACAAGTGCAGCTAGAACAACAGAAGTATAAGGATGATTCTGTTAAGTATCTGGAATAGGCCTTCTAATTTGCCATCACCTACAGTTACTGAAGCCTTTCTAGTTACCAAAGCCTCTCCTGGGAGCTTGGAGAGCACTAAAAACCCATGGAGAGAACTATTTTACAAACTTAAGGAGATGAATTCATTTGATTATCCTGATTCACCAACTGTGGGCAGCAACAGATTTTTTTTTTGACTCTGTATATAAAACTTTTGACAGTTTGTGGAAAAGTAAGGAAAATGATGATGCTGGATGGTTGTCCTTAGCATCTCTGGATAAACCGACCAAGAATAGGGATGAGTTCTGTGATAAAATTAACCAACTTGTAGTATCTCAGAGTACAATGAAGGATAATAATTAACCCAGTGATAAAAGTGACCAGCTCCAGATGTGCAGAGACGGTCTAAATGTTTCCAAGCGTGCCCTGGAATCTTCTTTCCTGCAGCCACAGAACTCAAGTTGCAGAAAACCAAAGCCTTGATTATAAGGTTGGCTGAATTACAGTGACAATTCAAGTTCCCGTTTTGGAGGTTGTCTTAAGTTAAGAGAACTAAACTAATTGGTTTAAAATAAAGTAAAATAAAATAAATAGGATCCAGTAACGTGGGATGGGGATGTGTGAGAGGAAGTTATTGAAGCTGAGAACTTTGAACTCTCAGATTCTCAAAGGTTTATATCACCTGAGGAAGTAGTTTCCTCACCCCTAGTCCCATCCCCTTGAAATACTACCTTTTTACCTCTGAAAAAATGTCTTCCTTGTCTCACTGTACAATTGAGAAAGATATACTTAGAAGTCAGCAGAATTTTCATGTTGGTTCCCTGACCTGTGGAGAGAGGGCTATCATGGTTGTAATGGCTGAATGGAAGCCTCTAGAGTTGCCTCTGCCAAGGAACATGGTGAATCAAAAATAATATTGCAACCCTGGAAGAATTACAGAAATTGGCACCACACCACCACCAAGGACTAAAAAGATGTAGGGGGTGGGGTTCCCACCACATCTCCCTTTAATGTTAGTCTCTGGCCAGTGCAGAAGACAGATCATAGACAATGCCAGTTGACTACTAAAAACTCAGTCGGGTAGTAACTCAAATTGCGGCTTCCATACCAGATGTTATATCCTTACTTGAGCTGATTAATGCATCTCCTGGTACATGGTATAAAGCTGTTGATCTAGAAGATGCCTTTTTCTCAGCACCTGTCCATAAGGACCACCAGCAGCATTTTTTTTTTTGGTTGGCAAGGCCAACAGTATACCCTTACTGTTTTGCCTCAAGGATATATTAACACTTCTGCCCTGTGTCATGATTGAGATGAGATCTTGATCATCTGTTTCTTCCATGATGTATTATATCAGTGAGAGCAGGTGGTAGCAACCACTTTGAACTCATCGATAACCCATATGAACAATAGAGAATTGGAAATAAATCCAACTAACATTCAAAGGCCTTCTAAAAGGGAAATTTTTAAGAGTTCAGTAGTGTGGGGGAATGCAGAAATATTTCTTCGAAGGTGAAGAATTATTGTACCTGGCCCCTCCCGCCACCAAGAAAAAAAAGCATAGCAGCCGGGCAGTGGTGGCGCACGCCTTTAATCCCAGCACTCGGGAGGCAGTGAGTTTGAGACCAGCCTGGTCTACAAGAGCTAGTGCCAGGACAGGCTCCAAAGCCACAGAGAAACCCTGTCTCAAAAAACCAAAAAAAAAAGAAAGAAAGAAAGAAAGAAAGAAAGAAAGAAAGAAAGAAAGAAAGAAAGAAAGAAAGAAAGCATAGTATTTAGAGGGCCAATTTTGAATCTGATATCAGCTCATTCCTCACTTATGTGTGTTGTTCTGGCCCATATACCAAGTGATTTGGAAAGCTTATAGGTCTTTGTGGGGCCTGGAACAGGAGCAGGCTCTTCAACAGGCTCAGGCTGCTGTGCAGACTGCTCTACCACTTGGACCATATGATCCAGATAGCCTAATGATACTTGAGGAACCAGTGGCAGATTGAGATGCTGTTTGGAAGCTTTTACAGGTCCCTGTTGGTGAATCACAGAAGAGACCTTTGGGATTTTGAAGCAAAGCTCTACCATCTGTACACACTATTTTCTCTTTCAATGACAGCTCTTAGTCTGCTATGGGACCTTAGTGGAAACTGAATATTTGACAATGAGTCACCAAGTTTACCATGAGACATGAGCTGCATATTATCTGACCCACCAAGTCATAAAATAGGATGCTCACAACAGCAATCTATTATCAAGTGGAAACAGCATACATGTGATCCGATCTGAGCAGGTCCTGAAGAAACAAGTTGGAATGTTTTAGCTGAATGTCTATCAAGGTTGGTTCAGCTTGCCAAAAACAAACTGCCAGTCGGGTGAGACACAGTGTGTGTGTGTGTGTGTGTGTGTGTGTGTGCGCGCGCACACACACACGCACGCACACACAAGAGCACACGTGTTAAAAAATGTTCTGGAGACACATAGGATATGTTGCCTGACTGTAGAACACAGGCTCCAGAGGACTAGACTTTCCAATAAGACCGACCTTTCGTTTGGGACCTCTTGGCCCTATGTCTCTGGTTCTTTTCATTGAATTTACAAGATAACAAAATATTCATCAGTTTGTCACAGCCCTTGTGATTTCAACACAGGTAATCATTTCACATATTCAGTTAGAGTCCTACAAAAGTATGTAAGCAAAGCAAATGTGACTCTCTGGAAGATTTTCACATACCAAATGTTTTTATACTCCTTTTTTTCAGTGTCCTTTTGTCTTCTTTATTTCGTGATGGAGATGTACAAAGTGAAAACTGCTCATGATACAGTCTCTTCTGGGACTATAAAAGAAAGCCTTTCAAATGCTGAGCTTATTAGAATATCTGTTATCTACTAGCAAGGGTGCCCGTTGGCATATATGAGGGTAAGATTAGTATACTATATAGTTTATTTTTATTATGGAAGTCAATAAGATAAGCATAAATTATAAATAATTCTAATATGATATAGTATATACAATGTAATATAGTCTTCATAGTATATAAAATTTATATATCCATATATATTTTATATATTTAGCTAATTAAAGCTGCTATGACTCCAGATCTACAATAACTCTTCCTTCTAATATGCAAGCTTAGGAAGTCAACAGGTCTTCATATTATGTGGAGTTCATGAATGAAGCTTTTGTATTGTCATATGAAGCATTTTGGAAAAATGGGTGTAACTGTTTCCTTTACAGAATTTATTAACTACTAGGGAGTGCATGGCCATTTAGTAACCTCATTTTTATTATAGGCTGATATCAAAAGGAAGTCTTTTTGTTGTCTACTGAAGAAATATGAACGTACATTGATGGAGGAAATGATGATCTGTCTATGTGTTACTCTCATTGGTTAATAAAGAAACTGCCCTGGATTTTTGATAGGGTAGGATTTAGATAGGTGGAGTAGACAGAACAGAATGCTGGGAAGAAGGGAAGTGAGGTCAGAGATGCAATGGAGCCAGCCGCCAGGTCAGACATGCTGAATCTTTCCTGGTAAGGCACCACCTCATGGTGCTACACAGATTATTAGAAATGGGTTAAGCAAGATATGAGAGTTAGCCAGGAAGAGGCTAGATATAATGGACCAGGGAGTGTTTATATGAATACAGTTTGTGTGTTGTTATTTTGGGGCAAAAGCTAGCCGGTGGCCAGGAGCTGGGTGGCTGGAAGCCTCCCGCCGCTCCTTCTACAGTACATGTTTTAGGGGTTTCATTTTAAGCAAAATGATAGCTATATAATTTTTAATTTGGAAAAATGATAAATTAAACAGCTACACTTTTTCATGCAGACTAGAGGTTTCTTAGTCTACTAAAGTTTTCCTGCTTTAATGTTTGAGTCTTTCCATTCCATCATACCGTAGTATTGAAGGTGCTATTCTAGGATGTTCAGCAATTCACAGCATGAGGAAAGTCTCGTGGGAGCCCATTGAGAACTCAGGGCATGGTATAAAGATTGAATGTCTTTCCACCTGACCCATAATCACATGCAAGTTTCCACAGATATTCAAATTAAATCAATCTGGAGAAAAACATCAAGAATGGATAACAAGAAAGGCTTCTATAGAGGAAAGGAGCAGTTATGTTTGATGTACTAGCCTTATATGTGTTCTACCAGTGGAGTCTCTTAATCAACAGGAGACTGGTTTCTACTTGTTTTCAAGGTGTGATTTTATTTGGATCATATCATTATAGTCTCATTGAGGTAAATGATAGGAAGGGTTTGTGGCTTTGCTAGCCGTGTGTGGAAGTAGAATCTAGAATCTATAGAGTCAAAGAAAATAGTAAATTACAAAATCAGTCAACTACATAAATTAAAATTACTTTTTTGTACACTTGAGTCAATGCATCCCAGTACAGATAGAAATATTGACATAAATTCATTACAAGTGTTTCAGACTAGGAAAACAATACTGAATCCATCTATAAGATTTGTAGAACAATAACAATGAGACATGGCAGAGACCAAAAAGAAGAAAACAGGAACAGTGATACAACAAAGCAGAGAGAAATTCTCCTTCTGAACACCAATGTCCTTGAATTTGTGTGATCCTGTAATGGGCAATCAGATGTTCTTAAATAGCGGCTTTACAGATTGTGACTGACTGTGCCCTCTCCATCTATCTGGTAGAGAAGAAATGTGGCATACAAGGTTTTCATGTCAAGTACTCCCTAGCAAGAAAGATGGTGATTATCTGTTATAATTAAGCAGGGCTCAAACAACCCCAGACTCTCAGCCTTTAATCTGAATGAAATACGTCTGAATACTGCATTTGGACTGGGCAGCCACTTTTAGGACCTAGAGCAAGAGAAACTGTTTTTACCTTGGAGCTTCTATTGATCCTGATTGAGTGCTTTGTGCTTCAAGGCTCCCAGAAAGAGGTGACACTTAGGAAAGACAAGAAGTCACATCATTTTCTAGCTCCTATTTTCTGTGGCCTCACATCATGAACTGGAATATAAAGGAGAGAGGCCGTTTCTACTGCAGTGTAATCTAATAGAATAGTTCCTGTGCATTTTGTATTCTTGGCACTTATACTAAAATACTTAACAGTTTCAAATCTCCAGAAAATACTTGTAAAAAATATGAAAGGTGAAAAATCTAATTGTAATTCAGTCATCCAATAATACCTTTAAAGTTAGGGTTTTTGTTTTTGTTTTTGTATCTCTATTATAAAGTCTTTGAAAACAGCTCAGTAGAAACTGGTTAACTATTCTATCTTTCTATTACAAAGTAAATAAAAGAGAAAAGTGACAGACAGATCTCTAGGCATGAAGACTGTTGCAAAGAAGAGGACACTTGTTCATCCCAGCCACCCAGCTAGCTTAGCCCCGAAATAACCACATAAAAACTGTATTAATTAAATCACTGCTTGGATCATTAGCTCTAGCTTCTTATTGGTTAATTCTTACATCTTAATTTAACCCATTTCAACTTATCTCTGTATCACCAGATAAATACCAGTGGCAGTGGCTTACTGGGTAAAATTCCCAGCGGCTATCTCTGGTGGATCCATGGCATCTCTCTGACTCTGCCTTCTTCCTCCCAGAATTCTAATTTTTCCCACCTACCTAAGTTCTACCCTATCAACAGGCCCAAAGCATTTTCTTTATTAACCAATGAAATCAACACACAAACAGAAGGAACTCCTACACCATTTTCTCTTTTCTCTTTAAACAAAAAGGAAGGATTTAACTTAGTAAAATTACATACAACAAAACAGTTATCAAGCAAGAATTGTGGTTATAATATTTATATCAACTTTATCTTTTATCATGACTAAGGAAAATTATAACTATAAATTCTTCAACTCCATCAAAACTCCAAAAGGATATAATATTACCTAAGTTAATAGGAAGTGCATTGTAAGCAACTTCCAAAACTCTAGAATTGACAGAGACATCTTGCTGCCTGGACAGTCACCCAAAGTTCTTCTGTACCATTGAGACATCCATCTCCAACCTACAGGCCCACAGTATCCTGCAAACTTTTCCATGAAGTAGGAAGTTTCAAAGACAGTTTAGGCACTTTCTTCAGTATCCTGCAGAATTTCTCGTAGGCTCTTTCATGAATCAGGAACCCCAAAGAATAATCTCACCTTTAGGCAAGTTCAGCAGTCATTTCTCTGTGTGTCCTGCATGTCTAGTGAAGCAGTCCAAGCAAGAGCAGTTTCTTGCCCAAATGGCTAACCAACTCCATCAGGAGCCTCTTTGATGCCCATCATCCTTGTGAAGTAGCTTGGTGCTGCCAGGAGCAGATGTGTCTCACCATCATGAAAAGTCCTAAGCTATTAAAACATTTCAAATGCTGTGTTCTAAAGGTCTCTGAAAGATTTGAAGAATACCTAACTGAAATATATCTCTATACATCTACAAAATCTAACTAGCATGACTGTAAACTTGACTATTATGGAGGATTATCTATTAACATATATTTCTTAAATATATATTACAATTTTAATTTTAAATGAACTACACAATCACAATACCTTAATCAAGAGCAGAAATATACATATAAAAATGACCTTAAATTTGTATCAATAATTCAAGCCATACCAATGCAAATTATTGATATCTATATTATTACCCCATTTAAATGTAAAAGAACATTTATAAACAATATTTGGGAATATGGGCATAGTTTTGTCCATACTGCTTCCTGCTGTTTGGGGGCTCTATTAATCAGGTTAATCAGGTGTATCATGCTTGCTAGGTTCATCTTAGTCAGCAATTTGGCAAAGTAATTTTTTGAGGGTGTTAATGGTGACCTTTTAGGGGTATGTGGTCTATCAAACCATATTTTTCTGGAAGTGTTTCACAGGTTCTCATCTTCTGTGGAAACAAAAGAAAAACCTCTTTTCCAACGCACCATATCCTTAGACCCAAATTCTAAAGTGAAGATACCTTTACAATATACATGCTGATTTAGCTTAGCAGTACATACAATGAAATGTACTTAGCTCCTCCACAGTCAAAAAATTGAAAGAAAACCAAATATACATAATTTAGACTCTCTGTGAACTTTTTATTTTTACGTGGCTTGTATTTATTTACTCCTTTTAATCTGTGACTATCTGTACTCTGTCTCTTTAAAGACTTTACCGTTTTTTAAGCATTAACTTTATTTTATGACTCTCTTTACTCCTTCTCTATCTCTCCCAAGCCGACATACATTTATTCAATATTGTGATCCATTTAGAGGTCGTTTATGTCTAAATCTTTCCTATTGTGTTATTTGTAATTCTTTACTGTCCAAGAGCTCTTTTGCTTAGTGCTTTTAAAATGCTAAGCACTTAAGAATCTAAGCTGTGACATTAGTAGCTCAAATAAGATATCCTTGCTTGCCCCCACCTAGTCCAGCATGGCTGAGCACTTGCACCTCTGAGAGCCAAGCACATGACCCCACTTTCAGGCATGCAGCAGATCCAAGTTGCCATCAAGCAAGTTGCAGCACACTGCTAAGCCAGATGTCACACTGGCAGCACTTACCAGAAAGCCAGCATGTTAAAACGTCCACTTTTTTACTGCTGTAGCTGAGTCAGGAAAATCTCTCTTAAAGGAGCTGTAGCATGCCACCAACAAACAGCAAGAAACTGCTTTAAACTCTGTATTTTTGTGTCTAAAGTTTTTTTCAAGCTTTCTCGGGTTTTATGTGGATATAGTTGATGATGTTGGAGAACCAATTATTGCAAGGAGGTGGCCACTTGTTCATCTCAGCCACCCAGCTAGCTTAGCCCCGAAATAACCATACAAAAACTGTATTAATTAAATCACTGCTTGGATCATTAGCTCTAGTTTCTTATTGGTTAATTCTTACATCTTAATTTAACGCATTTTTATTAATCAGTGTATTGCCACGTGGCAGTGGTTTACTGGGTAAAATTCCCAGCATCTATCTCTGGAAGTTTCATGGCATCTACCTAAGTTCTGCTCTATCAATGGGCCCAAAGCAGTTTCTTTATTAACCAATAAAAGCAATACAAAGACAGAAGAACCTCCTATACCAGAAGACATCAGCATAATTTGTGTCTCTCTTTTTTTAATTTTTTAAAAAAACCCTTTTTTCATTATTCATACCAATCCAAGTTTCCATTCCCCCCACTCCTCCCATTCCCTATAGTTACTACCCCCCCCCCCACCATCGACTCCACAGAGAGGGTAAGGCACATTGCTTTGGGGAAGGTACAAGGCCCTCCTTACTCTATCTAGGCTTAGTAAGGTATCCATCCAAAGAGAAGTATCCATCCAAAGAGAATAGGTTCCCAAAAAGCCAGTACAAGCAGTAGGGATAACTCCTGGTGGCACCCCTCAGTCTGCCCCAGCCATGCAACTGTCAACCACATTCAGAGGAGCTACTTTGGACTATGCTTTTCTGTGCCTGTCTGGCTGAAGTTGGTGATCTCCCATTAGCTCAGGTAGACTGTTTGAGTGGGTGTACCTATTATGGTCTTGACCTTTTTATGTTCTCACCTCTCACTCTTCAACTGGACTTTGGGGGCTCAGTCCAGTTCTCTGATGCAGGTCTTTGTCTCTGTTTCCATTAGTTGCTGAAAGAAGGTTCAATGGTGATATTTAAAATATTCAACAGTCTGACTACAGGACAAGGCTAATTCAGGCACCCTCTCCTCTATTGCTTAGGGTCTTAGCTGGGGTCATCCTATGGATTTCTGGAAATTTCTCTGGAACAAGTTTTCTTGCTAACCCCATAATGGCTCCATCAATCAAAATATCTCTTTCCTTGCTCTCATCTCTGTCCTTCCTCCATCTCAACTACCCCCTTTTCCTCAAGTTCTCCTCCCCCTCTCTTTCTTCCCTCTTCTTCCACTTCCAATTGTGTCAGGGTGATCTTGTCTGTTTTGACTTTCTAGGTGAACCTATATATGTTTTTCTATGGATTCACCTTGTTACTTAGTTTCTCTAGGATCATGAACTATATACTCAATATCCTTTGTTTATAGCTAGTATCCATTTATCAGTGAGTACATATCATATTCATCTTTTTGGGTCTGGGTTAACTCACTCAGGAAGTTGCTTCTAGTTCCACCAATTTTCATGCAAATTTCAGGATGTCATTGTTTTTTATAGCTGAGTAGTATTCTAATGTGTAAATGTGCCACATTTTTTTGTCCATTCTTTGTTTGAGGGGAATATAGGTTGTTTACAGGTTCTGGCTATCACAAATAATGCTGCTACGAGCATAGTTGAACAAATGTCCTTGTAGTATGATTGAACATCCTTTGGGTATATGCCCAAAAGTGGTATTGCTGGATCCTGAGATAGGTTGACTCCCAGTTTTCTGAGAAACCACCATACTGATTTTCAAAGTCATTGTTTGCATTCCCATCATCAATAAATATGTGTCCTCCTTACTCCACATCCTCTTCATCATAAGCTGTCATTGGTGGTTTTTGATCATAGTCATTCTGATTGGTGTAAGACAGTATCTCATAGTTGTTTTGATTTTCATTTTCCTGATGGCTAAGGATGTTGAATATTTCCTTAAGTGTCTTGCAGCCATTTGAGATTCTTCTGTTGAGAACTCTCTACTCAGTTCTGTACCCCACTTTTTAATTGAGTTATTTGGAATTTTGCTGTCTAATTTCTTGAGTTCTTTATGTATTTTGGAGATCAGACCTCTGTCTGATATAGGGTTGGTAAAGATCTTTTCCCATTCAGTAGGCTGCCTTTTTGTCTTATTGACTGTGTCCTTTGCTTTACAGAAGCTTCTAAGCTTTAGGAGGTGCCATTTATTTAGTATTACTCTCAGTGTCTGTGTTCCTGGTAAAATATCTAGGAAGCATTCTCCTGTACCCATGCATTGAAGGCTACTTCCCATTTTCTCTTCTATCAGGTTCAGTGTAATCACATTGAAGTCTTTAATCCATTTGGACTTGACTTCAGTGCATGGGGATAGTTATGGATCTATTTTCATTTTTCTACATGTAGACATCCAGTTATGCCAGCGCCAATTGTTGAAGATGCTTTCTTTTTTCCTTTGCATAATTTTAACTTCTTTGTCAAAATTCAGGTGTTCATAGGTATGTGAATATCTGGGTCTTCATTTTAATTCCATTGGTCAAACTCTCTATTTTTATGCCAATACTAAGCTGTTTTCATTACTTTAGCCGTGTAATAGAGCTTAATGTCAGGAATGGTGATGCCTCTTAAAGTTCCTTTATTGTACAGGATTATTTTGGCTATCCTGGGTATTTTATTTTTCCATATAAAGTTGATTATTGTTCTTTCAAGGTCTGTGAAGAATTTTACTGGGATTTTACTGGTGATTGCATTGACTCCATAGATAGCTTCTGGTAGGATTGCCATTTTTATTTTGTTGATTCTTAACTGTCTAAGAACATAGGAGATCTTTCCATTTTCTGGTATCTTCAATTTCTTTCTTCAAAGACTTAAAGTTCTTGTCAAATAGGTCTTTCACTTCTTTGGTAAGTGTTATCACAAAATATTTTGTGTTATATGTGGCTATTGGGAAAGGTTCTCTTTTTCTGATTTCTAACTCAGCTTCCTTATCATTTGTATATATAGGAGGGCTATTGATTTTTTTTTGAGTTGATCTTGTATCCTGCCACATTACTGAAGGTATTTATCAGCTATAGGAGTTCCCTAAAAGAGATTTTGAGGTCACTTATGTATACTATCATATCATCTGCAAATAATGAAAGTTTGAATTCTTCCTTTCCAATTTGAATCCTCTTGATATCCTTTTATTGTCTTATTGCTATAGCCAGAACCGCAAGAACCATGTTGAATAGATATTGTGTGAGTGGAATGCCTTGTCTTGTTTCTGATTTTAGTGGAATCACTGTGAGTTTCTCTCCAAATTCTCAGCCAATTTGTTGTTGTCTGTCAGCTTGCTGTATGTTGCACTATGTTTAGATATGTTCCTTGTATCCCTGACCTCTCCAAGACCTTTATTATGAAAGGGTGTTGGATTTTGTTGAACTCTTTTTCAGCATCTAATTAGATGATCATATGGTTTTTGTTCTTCTAGTTTATTTATATGGTGGATTACATTGATAGATCTTTGTATGTTGAACCATCCCTGCATCTCTGAAATGAAGCTGACTTGATCATGTTGGATGATTATTTTGATGTGTTCTTGGATTAAGTTTACCAGTATTTTATTGAGTGTTTTTGCATCTATGTTCATGAGTGAGATTGGTCTGTAATTCTCTTCCTTGGTTGAGTCTTTTTGTGGTTTCAGTATTAGGGTAACTGTAGCCTCATAAAAAGAGTTTGGCAATATTCCTTCTGTTTCTCTTATGGGGAACACTTTGAGGAGTATAGGTATTAGATCTTCTTGGAAGTCCTGATAGCATTCTACACTAAAATCATCTGGATTTTTTTTTCTTTTTGGTTGGGAAGATTTTCGTGACAGCTTCTATTTCCTTGTACTTATAGGTCTATTTAAATTGTTCACTTGGTCTTGGTTTAATATTGTATATAATGTCTGTCCAGCAAATTGTCCATTTCTTTCACATTTTCCAAATTTTTGGATACAGGTTTTTGTAGTATGGCCTAACAATTGTCTGGATTTCCTTAGTGTCTGTTGTTATGTTCCACTTTTCATTTCCGATTTTGTTAAATTTCTGGTTTTGGATGTTCTCTCTCTCTTTTGATTTGTTTGTATAAGGGTTTGTCTATCTTGTTGATTTTCTCAAAGAACCAGCTCTTTGTTTCATTGATTCTTTGTATTGTTTTCTTTGTTTCTATTTTATTGGTTTCAGTCCTCAATTTGATTATTTCCTGTTTTCTACTTCTCCTGGGTAAGTCTGCTTCTTTTTTTCTAGAGCTTTCAGATGTGCTGTTAAGTTACTAGTGTGAGATTCCTTCACTTTCTTTATGTAGGAACTTAGCACTGTGAACCTTCCTCTTAGCACTGATTTCATAGTGTCCCATAAGTTGGATATGTTGTGCCTTCATTTTTATTAAATTCTAGGAAGTCTTTAATTTCTTTCTTTCTTTCATACTTGACCTAGGGATGGTTCAGTAGTTGACTGTTCAATTTCCATGAGTTTGTAGGCTTTCTGCGAGTAGTGTTGTTGTTAAATTCTAAATTTAAACCATGGTGATCTGATAAGATACAGGGGGTTACTCCAATTTTTTTGTATCTGTTGAGGTTTGATTTGTTACCAAATATGTGGTCAATTTTAGAGAAGATTCCATGAGGTGCTGAGAAAAAGATATATTCTTTTGTGTTTGAGTGAAATGTTTTATAGATGTCTGTTAAGTCAATTTGAGTCATGACATCTGTTAGTTCTCTTCTTTGTTAAGTTTCTGTCTGATTGACCTGTCCATTGGCAAGAGTAGAGTGTTGAAGTCTCCTACTATTAGTGTGTGGGGTTTGATGTGTGGTATAAGCTTTATTAATGCTTCTTTTACATATTTGGGAGCTCTTGCATTAGGGGTATAGCTGTTCAGGATTGAGACTTGATCTTGATGGATTATTCCTGTTATGAGTATAAAGTGTCGTTCTCCATCTCTTGTGATTGACTTTAGTTTGAAGTCTATTTTGTTAGATATTAGGATAGCTACACCTGCTTGTTTCTTAGGTCCATTTGATTGGAAAACCTTTTCCCAAAGTTTTACTCTGAGATAATGTTTGTCTTTGAGGTTGAGGTGTGTTTCTTGTATACAGCAGAAGGATGCATCCTGTTTTTATATCCATTCTGTTAGCCTGTATCTTTTTATAGGTAAACTAAGTCCATTGATATTAAAAAATATTAATGACCAGTAGTTGTTAATTCCTGTTATTTTTCAGTGGGAGTGTTTGTGTCTTTCCCTTCTTTGGGATTTGCTTGTGGGAGGTTATCTGTCGCCTGTGTTTTAGTAGGTGCAGTTAGCTTCCTTGGGTTGGGGTTTTCCTTCTAGTACTTTCTTTAGGGCTGGGTTTGTGGATACATATTGTTTAGATCTGGTTTTTTAATGGAATATATTGTTTTCTCCATGAATGGTGATTAAAATCTTTACTGGGTATAGTATTCTGATCTTGCATCCATGGTCTCTTAGTGTATCCAGCACATCTACCAAGGACCTTCTGGCTTTCATGGCTTCTGTTGAGAACTCGTGTGTCTGATAGGTCTACCTTTATATGTTACTTGACCTTTTTCCTTTGCAGCTCTCAATATTCTTTCTTTATCCTGTATGTTTTGTGTTTAAATTATTATATGGCAAAAGAACATTTTTATCCAGTCTATTTAGTGTTCTGTAACTTCTTGTACCTTCATATGAGTATCATTTTTTAGGTTGGAAAAGTTTTCTTCTATGATTTTGTTGAATATATTTTCTGTGCCGTTGATTTCGAGTTCTTCTCCTTCTTTTATCCCTATTATTCTTAGATTTGGTCTTTTCATTGTGTCCCAGATTTCCTGGATGTTTTGTGTTAAGTATTTGTTGGACTTAATGTTTTCTTTGACCAATGAATCAATTTTCTCTATAATATCTTCAACACCTGGGATTCTCTCTTTCATTTCTTGCATTCTGTTGGTTATTCTCGCCTCTGTAATTCCTGTAATTTACCAAGATTTTTCATATCCAGAATTCCTTTGGTTTGTGTTTTCTTTATTGCCTCTATTTCATTCTTCAAATCTTGAACTGTTTGTTTCATCTGTTTCATTGCTTTTTTTCTTTATTTTCTTGGATTTCTTTGAAGGGTTTATTAATTTCTTCCAATTTTTTGCTTGCCTTTTCCTCCATTTCTTTAAGGGAGTTTTTTATTTCCTCTTTAAAGGTCTTCATCATCTTCATAAAGTTACATTTAAGATCATTTCCTTCTGCTTCTTCTGGATTAGGATGATCCACTGGTTTCTGGTTTTACCATGTTGCTTTTTAGGTTGTTGGATGAATTCTTGCATTGGTGTCTACCCATCTCTTCATTCAACTTATGCCAGCAAGTGTCTTTGCTTCTTGGTCCAATTCTTGCACTGGCTGTCTGCGACTTTGGGAACTGTTCTTGGTCTGCCCTGTACTGTCAATGTCCATGCCCCAGGGAGCCACTGATGTCTCTCTTAGCTTGCTTTCTTGATCTGCTCTCCTGGTTTATTTCCTTGGTCCACATTGTGAAGTCACAGCTTGTGCTTTAGAGTTCCTCCCTTGGTCCTTTCTCTTGGTCCTTTCTGTGTAGTTGCAGCATGTGTTTCAGCCTTTCTCTGTGGTTGTGGGGTGTGGGGAGTTGGAGGGTTTGGGGTGGAGTGGGACTTTTACTTTTCAGGGTCCAGTGGATGGGATGGAGGTGTTGGAGCAGCCTACCTGCAGGAAACTCATTAGGTGGCTGGTCACTCACTTCTTGGTCCTTTCTGTATAGTATCAGGCTGTGTTTCAGAATTCCACTGAGGATGTGAGAGTATAGACAAGTTTGGGGGTGGGGTGGGACTTGTAGCTTGCAGTATCCAATGAATGGGATGGGGTATTTGAGGCAGCTTACCTGCAGGAAACTCCTGCTGGTTGACTAGAGAAGTTGAGGCAGGGGGAGGAGGTGTATGGGGGTTTTGCTTCCATATGAAGGGCTTAGAGAGTGGGGTATCTTGCCAGAGGGCTGGTCACTCACCTCTTGGTACTCTCCATATTGTAACAGGCTTTGTTTCAGAGTCCCACTGAGGTTGTGGGAGGATAGGTGAGTTTGGGAGTGGGGTGGGACTTGTAGCTTGCAGGGTCCAGTGGACAGGGAATATTGGGACAGCCAACCTGCAGGAAACTCTCCTGCTAGCTGGCTAAAAAAGCCAAGGCAGGTGGGAGAGAGGCCTAATTGCACCCATATGGAAGGCCTAGAGATTGGGGTGCCCTGCTGGGTGACTGGTCACTAACCTCTTGGTTCTCTCTGTATTGTATCAGACTTTGTTTCAGAGTTCCAACAAGGTTGCAGTTCTTGAATGAACATGTAGGTTCTGAACCCTGATAAGCACAAACTTCATTCAGTCTGAGGCCAAGTAAGCAGTCCTTGAACTTGAACCCAGTTCTCCTACCATACTTGTGTAAAAAACAGTATGTGTCTGCACTCTGGGTACAAATGCAGAGAAAGACACTAAACAACAACAACACAAAAGGTTCCAGTTGCTAAAGGATGGTGGCTCAGTGTCACTAAATCAAGAGCTGAGACTGGGGTACTAAAGAGGTGGCTCAGTAGTAAAGAGCACTGAATCCTCTTACAGAGGACGCAGGTTTGATTTCCAGCACCCAATGTCAACTCACAACTCACACTAACTCCAGCCTAGGGACTACTCTCTTCTGGTCTCCTTGGGTACTACATACATATAGTGCACAGACATGTAAGCAAAAACATTTATAAACATAAAATAAAATGGTGAAAAGAAACATTAAGATGTTAGCAATGAGCTTTTTGAGATAAGAAAAACCAAGAGCATTGATGTCAACTTCCTGTCTACCTCACAGTGAGATCTTGCCAGCAGGGATAGAGAAAAAAATGAAGTTTGGGAAGACAAAGCAAGAAAAATTTCAGGTATACTTTGAAATAATATGTAATGCAATTATTTCAATTTCATTAACAGTTACTTGTCACCAGTAGCTGTAATTTCCCAAATTCATGAGTGCAGAGAGCTGCATGGAGCTGCACCTGATGGCAATGTAGAGAGCTGCATGGAGCCACACCTGATGGTGCTGGCTCCTGCCCTCCACGATCCCAAAAGCGAGTGCTCTCTGTCATAATCAACTCCTATTATGGCTAAGGCCTGACTCATCCTATTATCATGCAATGATTGTCAGCTGCTTGCATATGCGTGGACCTATGGGCAGTGCCCACCTGGCAATCCGGGGTTGGCAGCCCATGCCTTTTTAAGGACTGGGAGAGGTTTGCCAGGGGAGAGAGAGAGAAAGAGAACAAGGTCCTGAATAAACTACTTGCAAGAAGAGCTCTGGTGTTGCATCTTCCTTGCTGGTCGAGGTGGGCGCAACAAGTGGTGGCCGTGTACGGGGAACCTCCAAACCTCTCTCCGTGGAGCCCAGAACTTGCTGCAGTCAGGGGGTGCACTGGTAAATCCTCAGGTAAGATTGAGGATCTGCGACAGAAGTGGATTTTCCACTCTCGCTGGTAGAAGAAGGGAGAGCGGGGTAGTAGGGCAGCGACAAAAGTGGACGGGTCAAAGTGAAATGGGACAGTAGAGCCGTGAAAAAAGCAGATGGGTCAAAGTAAAACTAAAAGAAAGAATAAGATTTTAGAATGGGCGCTTCAACATCACACCCAATTTATCTGGCTCTTAACGAGCTGTTACGTTCAAAAAATTTAAAAATAAAACAGAGCACATTGGAGAAGTGTTTGGTTGAATGTGACACAATTGCCTCTTGGTTTGCCATCTCTGGCAATCTTAATGTGTCATCCTGGGACAAGCTTGGTATGATATTCATGTGGTTTGAATCTCCGAGACCTCCTGAAATGTTGCAGTGGAGTGTGAGCTGAGGGGCTGTGATGCTTGCAAACCTCAGGACACAGAAGCGCAGCACGACCTTGACAAGGCCTGTTGGCCTGGACCTCTGTCCCAGCCCCGGGGCAGCTGGCCGGGCCGGGATACACCCCACCCCGATGGAGTAGTGGCCAGCTACTCTGCCCGCCACGCCTCCACCTTCCAGCTCAGTGGGGAGGTGGGGCCTCCGCCTTTTCCCCGTTGCTGCAACCCGTGTCTGAGCGCGACTGGAAAAAATTGCAGTAAATACCCCTAAGAATGCAGCGACCCCGCTCAGCAGGAAGTAGCCAGACAGATTGACAACGCCCAAATTCCCTAAAACATGATGTAAGTGGGGCCCCTTCAGTGGTTGTAGAACAGCAAGCCTGCTTTCCTGAGTTCCCCTCCACTTCATGCACCAGTTTGGATCTAGAATGAATTGGGTTTGGCTGGGGCATGGCTATCTCTATATAATCTGCCCCTGAACACAATAAAGGAGGCATTCTTGGGGAATTCAAGGATGACCTGTGTCAATTTACTCATGCAGCTAATTTGTCTAGAGAATTGTCTAGCTATCTTTTAGGTAATTGGTCTGGTGAATTCGAAAAACAACTGGAAAAGCTGCGCGTGGTGATTGCGACTGCAAATTCCACATGCATGGATACCAGCCTGGCAGAAGGACTAATCTCCTGAATCATCATAGCCATGGATCATCTCAAGGAGTGGGCAGGAATAGGAGCCCTAACAGGCTTAATGGTGTTTGCCTCCCTGGTATGCCTATGGTGCATTTGTCACATAAGGGTTTCACAGCAATGCAGTTATGATCATTCAGGCCTTCACGGCCATTGAAGCAGGACAGTCCCCTCAAGCTTGGTTATCTATATTTGAGCACAGGATGTGAGGCTTGTGCACTGCACTTGAGGTCAGAGAAGTCAACCTCAAGAAGAGCAAGTCTGATTGCATGTGGGTTGGTGTCTAACTCCCACCTCTGTAAAAAGACACCGGACAGGTCTAGTGTTCTCTGAGTGGATGACACCTGGACAGACAATAGTACATGTTCCATTTATAACAGAGATCAGACCTCTACTCTTGTTTGTTGCTTTACAAAACAAAAAGGGGGAACTGTAGAGAGCTGCGTGGAGCCGCACCTGATGGTGATGTAGAGCGCTGCGTGGAGCCGCACCTGATGGTGATGTAGAGAGCTGCGTGGAGCCGCACCTGATGGCGATGTAGAGAGCTGCGTGGAGCCGCACCTGATGGTGCTGGTTCCCGCCCTCTGTGATCCCGAAAGCGAGTGCTCTCTGTGATAATCAGCTCCTATTATGGCTAAGGCCTGACTCATGCTATTATCACGCAATGATCATCAGCTGCTTGCATATGCATGGACCTATGGGCAGTGCCCCCCTGGCAATCCAGGGTTGGCAGCCCATGCCTTTTTAAGGGCTGGGAGAGGTTTGCCTGGGGAGAGAGAGAGAAAGAGAACAAGGTCCTGAATAAACTGCTTGCAAGAAGAGCTCCGGTGTTGCATCTTCCTTGCTTGTCAAGATGGGCACAACACATGAGCAGCCCAGTTGAGCATTATGCATTTCCTGATCTCCCTGGATATAAGTAAAATTGACTCAGAAACCATATACAGTTTGTCAAGAACTTCAGGGCCTTGCATGCTTATGGCTACCTGGAAAAAGGCTTCTTCATGGACTGAAGCTTCCCACAGGACATCTGCTCAGCTGTGGAGTATTCTGCCAAAAGGAAGAGGAAGGTAGGTAGGAGATCAGCAGGGATTACAGTAGCCCAAGCCTTTGATGATAAGAGTCACTCCATTTCACAGCCTGTATCCCAGTGACCTGTCCTCCATTCAGCATCCAGAGTCCCACCACCCCCTTACTCATCTCTCTTCCTTTCTCTGTCTTCCCCCATCATTTTTTCATGCTTTGGAAACTCATGAATCCCAAATTGTTTCTTAATTCTATAGTTTTTTTTCATTGAGCATGTTTAGTGAATGGAAGCATCTTCATTGAGCCATTGCGATCATGAAGAGAGAGAAGCTATACATTCATTCCCATGAGAGTTCTCTGTTTGCAGAGTTAGCTGACTGATCTCTGGAAGGTCTGAGCAATATGGCCTTTTTCATCTTAGGCTGTTAGCAGATCTCAGAGACAGTGTGACTCCATAGAAAATGCAATTTTATTCTCAAATGTATTCAGTTCTGAGATTTACTCTGATCTTAGAGAATCCAGGATCAAGGATCTGGTAGATCCATGTCTGTGTCAGGTTGTGGTTTCTGGTTCATAGAAGGCTGATTTCTGTCTGTGTCCTCTTCACACTGCAGATAGGATTGTCGGAATCTGTTATACAGAAACCATCCCATTGATAAAGGACCCATTTATATACTCTTCTGTCCTGATCACCTCTTGAAGTTCCCACTTCCCAAAACTACAGAACAGTTCTCTTGGTGGCCAGCCATAAACCAACCTCCACTTTCTTTGTAATTTTCAGGGATAACTGTCAACAGCTGGAGATCCCAGGAGTGATGTCAACAGCTGGTATCTCAGGAGTGATGTCAACAGATAGGGATATCTCAGGAGTGATGTCAACATATGGGGATCTCAGTATTGATGCAACAGCTGGAGATCTCAGGAGTGATGTCAACAGCTGGGAATATTTCAGTAGCAAAGTGTCTGTCTGGCTTATGCCAGACATTGTATGCCTAGCACAAGGAAGAAGAAAAAGAGAGAGTGATGGGGAGATGCTGTGGGAACTCCTTCAGCCAATAGCAAGATACTGGCCCACTTTGGGCATGATCTCATGGATATAAATGCAGGTGAAAAGCATGCATGTTGCTCTTTGCTAATGGACTCGGATCCAGCTCCCAGTACATGCAGAGGACTGAGGATGGCTACTCTTTCTGTGAGTTTATTCCCAAGTAAATAAAACTTTATTATATTCCATTTTGCACTATAGTGGAATGCTTTGTATGTCAACAGATTGGTGCCCAATATGGGGTAATATACATTCACATAAAGCCTAAGAAAGCTTAAAATTTTGCTTCTAAATCTACAAAAATGGGAGTCAATTAAAGCTTCTTGGTAGCCAAATATTTTCAGACAGGCTCTGTTTCCTGGCAGTGAGAAGAGGTACAGCTTCTTTAAGAGAAGGCTTCCTGGCTTAAGGTTATCAGCAAAAACTGCATGGCTTCTTTAAGAGATGGCTTCCTAGTTCATGCTGTTAGGATGAACTCCGGATCTTTTGGGAGGTCCTGCACTTAAATGGGGTCGGTAAGTGGTGTGGTACTAGTTTCCTAATGGCGACATAGGCCTGTTGGGTCCCTGGAGCTGGGGTGATGAGCAAGGCTAGCAGAAGAGGTGAACATAACCCCACCATGTTGGAAGGGGTGGAGCGAACAGGCAGGGCTGCAGTGTTGGTCCTAACCTTGCTCACTTAGAATTAAAAAAAAAAAAGATGCTTCTGGTCAGAAAATGAATACAAAAACACAATAAAGACAGATTCAGACAAAAATAAACTTCTAAATAAGTCATAGTATGTTAAAAATGTACCTAGGCTTGGGAGAGAGAAAAAAGAGTATAGATAACAGTACAGACAGTCACAGATTAAAGGACTAAGATAATAAAATAAATAAGTAAATATTATTAAAAATAATAGAGTTAAAAATAAGACATAAAGATGAGAAATACACAAAGACTCTGGATTAGGTATATTATTGTGTTTTCTTTCAATTTTTGACTGTTAATGAGCTAACTAAAGAGAGATATTTGATTCTGGGGGCTACTAAGTTAAACCAACATAAAAGATTTTTTACTTCAAAATTTGGGTCTAAGGGTATGTTGCTTTGGAAAAGAGGTTCTGCTTTTGTTTCCACAGAAGATGAGAACTTGTGAATTCCTCTCAGGCTAATATAGTTTGATGGGAGAAGATCCCCTGAAAAGTTTCCATGAACCCTAAAAATATTTTGCCCAACAAATCGCAGGAAGTAGTTTGGAGAAAACTGTGTCCAAATTTTCAAAATGATTGTTTATCAATATTTGTTTTCATTTAAAGGGGGATATAATACTTTGTATTTGTTTGGATCTTGGTTTATTAAACAAATTTAGGGTCAATTTTGTTATATGTATGCTTCTACTCTTGTTTAAGGTATTATGTTTGTACAGCTCAAAAAAAATAATATATAACTAAAATTGTGGATTAATAGATAGTCATTTATAATAGCCAAACTTATGGTCATGTTAGGTTTTCTAGATATAAAGAGATATATTTCAGTTAGATAATCTTCAACACTTCAAAGACCCACAGAATATGGAATTTAAAAGGTTTTAAGAACTTAGATTTTTCTTGACAGTGAGATATGTCTTCTTCTGGCAGCACCAATTGCTTCAGAAAGTTTGATGATCATTGAAGAAATTTGTTATGGAATCTGCCTTCAATGTGACAAGGCTAATCATTTGGGCAAGAAACTGCTCTTGCCTGGACTGCTTGATAGTATGCTGTATGAACTGGACATGTAGGACTCACAAAAAATGTGACTGCTAAGCATTCCAAAAGATAGGATTCCTGCTTCACAGAGGAAACTGCCAGACATTCTACAGGACACAGACAAGAGTGACTGACAAACTGCCAATATAGGCAAAACAGTCTTTAAAATTTCCTGCTTCATGAAAAAATCTACTTGATACTATGGCCCTGTAGGCTGAAGATGGATGCCCCAAAATGACAGAAGAACTTTGGGAGACTATCCAGGCAGTGAGATATCTCTGTCAATTCTAGAGTTTTGGAATTTGCTTACAATGTACTTCCTGTTTACATAGATAATATTATAAATATCCTTCTGGAATTTTTGATGGAATTGAAGAATCGATAGTTATAATTATAGTTTTTCTTAGTTATGATAAAAGATAAATTGGATATGAAACATTAGACTCACAAAGAAATATTGTAAATGTAATACTTGCTTGATACCTGTTTTGTTATATGTAATTTTACTATGTTAAAGTTAAAATCTTCTTTTTTATTTAGACAGAAAAGAGGAGATGATATGGAATCCCCCTCTGTATGTTGGAATATGTTTTATTATCGTTGGCTAATAAAGAAGTTGCTTTGGCCTATGGCAGGGCAGAATATAACTAAGCTGGAAGAGATATATAGAATAGATGGAGTAAGGGAGGCAGCACAGGGAGCTGCCAAAGGAGAAAGATGCCAGAACCTACTGGAAGCCACAGTCTTGTGGCAATACACATATTAATAGAAATGGGCTAACTTAAGATATAAGAGCTAGGCAGGAAAATCAAAACAACTCTGAGATTCCATCTTATACCTGTAAGAATGGCCAATATAAAAAACACTGATGACAACTTATGCTGGAGAGGTTGTGGGGAAAAGGGAACACTCCTATATTGCTGGTAGGAATGCAAGCTGGTGCAACCTCTTTGGATGTCAGTGTGGCAATTTCTCAGAAAATTAGGAAACAACCTTCTTCAAGACCCAGTAATACCATTTTTGGGTATATATCCAAAGGACGCTCAATTGTGCCACAAGGACATGTGTTCAACTATGTTCATAGCAGCTTTGTTTGTCATAGCCAGAACCTGGAAACAACCTAAATGCCCCTTGATCGAAGAATAAATAAGAAAAATGTGGTACATTTACACAATGGAGTACTACACAGCAGAAAAAAATAACTACAGTTTTAATTTTGCAGGAAAATAGATGGAGCTATGATGGAGGAAGGTCATTGGTTAATTAATAAAGAAACTGCTTGGCCCTGATAGGTTAGAACATAGGTGGGTGGAATAAACAGAACAGAATGCTGGGAAGAAGGGAAGTGAGGTCAGATATGCCATGCCGCTCCTCAGGGCAGACGCAATAAAGCTCAGACCCAGCATGGACATAGGCTAGAATCTTCCCGGTAAGCGCACCTTGGATGCTACACACATTACTAGAAATGGGCCAAGCAGTGTTTATATGAATACAGTTTGTGTGTTGTTATTTTGGGGAGCTGGATGGATGGAACACAGCCCGCAGCTCCAACAACAGAGCTAGAAGACATTATTTTGAGTGAGGTAACCCAGTCACAGAAAGACAATTATCACATGTACTCACTCATAGGTGGTTTTTAAACATAAAGCAAAGAAAGCTAGCCTACAAACCACAATCCCAGAGAACTTAGACAACAATGCGAACACTAAGAGAGACTTACATACATCTAATCTACGTGGGAAATAGAAGGAGAAAAAGACAAGATCTCCTGAGTAAATTGGGAACATTTTAACCCTTGGGGGAGGGTTGAAAGAGGGAGGGGAGAGGCAGGAAGGGAAACAGAGATAAATGTAGAGCTAAAAAAAAAAACAGAAAAATAGAACTAGGCAGGAATATAACTAAGCTATTGGCCAAATAGAATTGTAATTGATATAGCTTTGTGTGATTATTCAGATCTGAGCGGTGAGGAAATAAATGAGCAGTCTCCATTCAAAGGAAGAGGCAAGGAAGAAAGAGAAAAGAGAAAAGGGAGTAGGCTGTAGGAAGCCCTAGGTATATCTTAAGATACCAGGAGCTCACCAATATAGCCCAGGTTTATCTTCTTTTTCCCCTCCCCAATCAGGATGCCCCACATGTGGTGCTTTAGCCCTGTATACTCTACAACTCTAGGTTCTTAAAGCCTGTATGACTGCTGTGGGGAGACCCTCAGCTGCTGGGCAAGTGAAGCATGTGCCTTCGATCCTCCCTACCCCCCAGGCAGCTTTGCTGAGCTGGAAAAGCTGCTCTCTAGGAATCCTAGGCTTCTGTTGTCCCTTGCTGCCTGTGTGTAAGTAATAAATCTGCTTCGCATAACTTGTTATGTGTGTGGGTGTTCTGTCTCACCAGACTTAGATAAGCTGGGAATCAGTGCGCAGTGAACCTGCTTCACAAATACCATCACGTTGGATGTTAGGATTTAACATATGAATCCGGGGGGGACACAAACAGTCGGTCTATAACATATGTGTTCTGACATTTACATATTTGAAAATATCTCCATTTTTGCTTTCATGCATAAGGATAACTTGACTATGTTTGCAATTCTTAAGTGCCATCGCTGTGTTCACAGTTCTGTGGTCGGCACTCCTTTCCTTCTTTCGTTTGTACAAAGAGGAATCAGCTTTGAAGATGTGGATGTAATTCTTCTTTTTGAGTTAAAAAGTAATTTTACATGTCTGTCTTCTAAATAACTAATTTTGCTTTTTCAGGTAACTCAGCCTTCAAATATAACTCTTATGTCAAAGGGGATAAGTTAGTTCTGAAGCCAAATGTGAGTGACAGAGGCCCAGGAACACAGATCCAGGCTACCCAAAATACCATGTTCCAATGTGACAACACTTTCATGAAAATGATGGAACAAGGAAAGTTGCAAATGAAGACACCTTTAGTACACGTTGGTGGAAACATCAGGCGTGAAGAGTTCAACAAAGTTCCCTAGTGAATTTCCTAGATTTGGGTCAGTGGGAGCTAATGACCTGCTATGAATATACTTTAAAGGTCTGGATAGTCAATACTCATGAGGGTATTATGTCAGACACGGGGTGGGGTGGGGTGGGCAATGAATGGCCTCCAAAGGGGACTAAAAATAGCACGAGATAGTTTAGCTTTGTCCTGCAACATTTTAACTCTCCGTAATCGTACCACAGTCATTTTGCTATCTGTAACACACATTGGGCTTTTTATGTACTGGAAGATTAAATTTACAATACTAATTGTGTTACATTCATTTTTATTTAAAATTTAGACCTCTCTCTCTCTCTCCCCCCTCAATAATATTCCCCTCTCCAAAGGAATATTCTAATGCTCCGAACTTATTATCTTCAGATGTCATTACTTTAAGGCTCCTGGCATGAGATGGTGATCCTGGACTGGCCGGATAAACTGAATGAGATCATGAGCATCTTCTGTGAGAAGACAGTAGAGCCATCAAAGTGATAGAAAAGTTCACTGCTGCCTTAAAGATGGATGAGGTTGTAAGCCAAGAAAAGTGGGCTGCCTCTAAAAGCTGGAAAAGCCATGGAAATGGATCCTTCAGTGGAGTTACTAGCATTTCATTTCTGGATGTCTACTTCCCCATCCCTCAAACTGTAAGAAAAATTCTATACCATTTAGGCTACAAGTCTGAAGTAATCTGTTAAACCAAAATGAATGATGCTATTTTTTAGTTCACTATCTGAACATTTTTGAATAGTTTATAATAGTAATAAATGTGACTTTAAGTTGAAGAAACTGCAGCTTTTCAGGGAAAAGTGGTCTCTGAATTCTAGGGTATGTGTGCATATGGGTGATACTTTTCTGTATCTACCAAGGGCTCTACTCTCCTAGTCTTATTTAAGACCAAATGGAAACAGAGACAGTTGGTGTTGTGGATCTTTGTGCACTGTGAAGATGTATTGCTATGATTGGTGTAATACAAAGCTGAACAGCAGATAGCTATAGCTAGGCAGGAGAGATAGGCAGGACCTCTGGGTAGAGAAAGAATGCTGGGAGGAAGAAAGATGGAGTTTGCAACCAGGCACAGAAGAAGCAGGATGGTAAGTACAGAGCAAAAGTAACCGAGCTATGATGTAGATTAATAGATCTGGGTTCATTGAAGTTAGAAGAACTAGTTAGGAACAAACCTAAGCTAAGATCCAGTTTTCATAATTGATAATATGTCTGCATGTCATTTTTAGTGAGCTGGTGGCCTGAAGAAAAATCTGAATGTAGTTTGGGGTAACTTGCTACGGTTTCCTATTAACAGCTATCCTGTGTAGATCTGGTGATGAAATTATGATCTGTTTCCAAATTTCAAGGATATCAGAATAATTCTTCAACATGAAATTAAAGGAACCCCAATGTGAATATAAATAATTTAGTTGTTTCCAAATCCCTCAAGATTTCAGGTAAATGCTTTATAATTATAGTAAATATTGCCACCTCTAATTCGGAACTCTAACTTCTACCTAGAATAATCAGGAATTGTCATCTCCTTGTTTGAGAAAAACCAACTTAACAAAACTAAAAACTTAGAAATTCCCTTTTCTTATGTAACATGTTGTCTGATATCGGCATTATCATGTAGTGTCCTTAACACACCAACTTCTTCCTTCCATAGGACCTCTGCCTGTGACCTCTCCTCCTCCTTTCTGTCTTCTAATCAGTCTTAATCATCCATATTCCATTTTACACATTACTACCCCAAAGGTTTCCTTTGACCCCGTCTTCTGGTTGAAGTTATTTACTCCTATACTTTTACTATAGGTGTTAATTTAGTAGCTGTCTCTCCATTGGTCTCAAGTTGTCAGAAGACAGACACCATGTCCTTTACAGAGACCAGGGACCGGGATATTGAGTGAAGGGAAGGAATAGCTATGGACTGCCTTAGTGACTCTTCTGGCCATTTCTGTACATCGCACCTTACCTTCTGCCCTATTAGTTTACCTCAGTCTCAGAATAGGAATGCCATCTTTCATGTAAGTTCCCTAGTGCTCACAACCCAGTGCAGACAAACAAGTAAAACAACAAGGAGAAGCTGCATTTATTCTTTCAGAAATCTCTGAGCAAGTTACTATGGATATTACCAGTGCACAATGGCTCTCTCTGGACATGAGAACTATCTATCAGTGGTACCAGCACATCACTCTATGAGACCTTGTAGATTTATGGTCCCAAAGTCTTGATCACTGCTTAGGTTTGTGGCTCTGGTGATGAGATGCCTCTGTTTTCCCTGTAGCTCTAACACCTCCAAACTGCATGGCATAACTGTGTTCCTTGGCCAGCATTTCCTCTGCTGAATTCTGGCTATGTGGTCTTTTAAAGGGTGTGTTTAACAAAGATATTTCTTGCTTTTCTTTGGTGTTAATATTTGTGTAGTGCTTTCAGCACAAGTGACTTTAAGTTTCTTCTGAATGGCCAAAATTCACATCACTTTCTGTTGGTAGCATAAATATTTTTTCTTCTAAAAATTATATTGAACATTCCCACTAATTAAGACAAGTGGTAAGAAGACGAAGAGGTACACCTTGGGTGTGTGTGTGTGTGTGTGTGTGTGTGTGTGTGTGGTAACTGAGGAGGAACCTTGAAAATGAGTGGTGCCATCCCATTGCATTGCCTAGGGCCCCAGACTTGGGAAAAGGAAGTAAGAGAAAGCCAGCAGGGTACTGTATTCTTCTTTTCTTACTGGCTGCCGTGATGTGAACTGGGCAAATTCACCACACCTTTCTGTCCTGATTGGCTGAACTCTGAATTCATGATCTAAACCCAGTAAATCCTTCTCAGGTATTGTGGTCACAAGGACATAAAAGTAACTAGAATGGGCATATGATTAATTTCGTTGTGTGTAGATAATGCTCCTGGGGTTTATTGCTGTAAACAAACACTTCTAAGGTCTAAACCAAGGGCTTAACCAACTCTCATCAGTCTCCGCTATATTAGGTATGGTTTCTGTTGCTCTGATGAAACACTATGACCAAAAGGCAAGTTGGGGGAAGAAGGGTTTATTGAGCTTGCACTACCAGATTGCTGTTCATCACTGACAAGAACCAAGACAGGACCTTAAACAGGGTAGGAACCTGGAGGCAGGAGCGGATGCAGAGACTGTGGAGGGGTTTTGCTAATTGGCTAACTTCCTTTGGCTTGCATAGCCTACTTTCTTATAGAACCCAGGACCACCAGCACAGGGATGGCCCCACCCGCAGCATGCTGGTTCCTCTCCCATCAATCACTAATTAAGAAGATGTTTTACAGCCAGGTCTTATGGAAGTGGTTTTTCAACGGAGGTTCCCTCGTTTCAGATAACTCTAGCTTGTGTGTCAAGTTAACATAGCACTGACCCGCACATTCAGGTTGACCAATATCAAGATAAGTGTGCACTTTCTATACCCTTCTCTAGGTTCATACAAGTAAAATTAATATAAACTTATATAGGGAAGAAAGATATGAAACAAACCAAAGTAATATAACAAATTAAATATATCATAACATTTTTATCATCGAGCTAAGTGCTGGTATATTATTATTATTATTATTATTATTATTATTATTATTATTATTATTATTATTATTATTATCTCTGAGGCCTGTTCTTTTCATGCCATCAGTCAATGGAACCTTCCTAATCCAGTTGGCAGGGGCACTGCACGTTGTATGCAGTGCTTTCCATAAGAACTTTGTAAAGATTAAAAAAGTCTATAACTTCACTTTCCAGTAGGTTAGACAGCAGCTCCATGTGGCTATCTAGTACTTGAAGCACGATTCATCACACTGGGATACTGGAAATGATGTTTTGTTTAACTGCACACTCTCTGATGTCATCAGACTTCTTATCAAGCACATTGCATCTTTGTTATTTTAGTTCAGATAATCTGAGTGCAAAGTCTGTAGAACCTAAAGATAAAACCTGAGCCCTGTTAGAATCTGTTCATATTCTATGTGTATATGGTGGCCATGGGAAAGTACAGCCATTCTTGACTCTTACTTCATAAATATTTGAATCTTTACACAATATGCCATTTAAAGAATAAAAGATGTTTATGGATAACGGTGATCAAAGTACGTGTTTCCGAATGAACATTTTAAAGGGTGAACCACTACTTTCTTACTTGCTGCATGATTTTTGTTGTTGCTAGCAAGATTTGTTTTTAAGTTTTCTTTTATAAAAAAGAAAATTGAGGAAGGGAAATCAGACCGTGAAATAGAAACTTCTCTGTTGCAAGTTACTCCCCGCTACTTCCCCTGGTCTATATTGTCTACCTCATCATGACTTCTCCGTTCTCATCTAACACCACAAGCTGTTCTCCAGGACAGAGGCAGAGAACAACCTTAAGAGCCCAGCAAGTCCAAAGGCCCCATGGAAAGACCTAAAGAAAAAAATAAACAAAAACAAGAGAACTGGACCTTGGGTTAGGATTGAGGGGTGCTATTAACAGGACAAACCAGACTAATGGAGGGACCCTTTAATGGCTTATATTGATTGCCAACGTGACAAGATCTAGAATCACCCCCAGAAACCAGCCTTTGAGCATACCTGTGGAAACAGCCGCCTCCTACTTCTGCATCACTGCTTCCCCACCATGATGGGCTCTACCGGTGAACTGCAAGTCACAATAGCCCTTCCTTTACCTTCTTTCCTCCCTCCCTCTCTCCTTCTCACCTTCCCTCTCTCCCTGCCTCCCTCCCTTCCTTCCTCTCTCTCTTCCTTCCTTAAGTTGTCTTTGTCAGTGTGTTTTATATAGCAACAGAAAAAGTAAGAGATAGCCAGAAACTACCACGGAGCAGTACCCTTCTCTCTAGTGGCTGTTTAACTTCTTTAATACAGGCCAATTGGGAAGCAGACTATGACACTTCAGAATACACCATTTTGCATGAAGGCCACTGTGATCTGAAAACAGTTGACAAGGAGCAGATGTAGGAGACCTCTAATCTCCCCTTTCTGCATAAAAGCAGAATGGAATTTTCCCTCTCGGAAGGCAATATAATATGTGTGAAAATTTCTTCCTTCAGTATGAGAAGACTTTGGAGGTTGAGGAGATGGCTCAGCGGTTAAGAATACTTCTTGTAGCCAAGCAGTCGGGGCATACATCTTTAATCCCAGCACTCAGTAGGCAGAGGCAGGGGGAATCTCTGTGAGTTCGAGGCCAGCCTGGTCTACCTCTTGCTCTGGGTTCATTTCTCAGTACCCGCAAGATGGCTTACAGTCATTTGTAACTTCAGTTCCAGGGGATCCACTGCCCTCTGAAGAACAGGCAGGCACATGCTACACAGACACACTTGTAGGCAAAACACTCCTACCTATAAAATAAAATAATTAGATCTAAAATAAAATATGACTTATTTTTATAACAAGTCATCCTGACTAACTTATAGCTCTTGTAGATATCCTAATTACTTTTTTATAATTTGCTGCACCCAGGAGTCTTAAGGTCCCTATTTTTTTATCCAGTTACTTTTCCACTCCTTGTTAAAATGACTACATGCCCCCAAGTCTAACTTTCTTTGATTTTATACTTCTTTTCTCTTAGATCTTATGCAGCTAAAAATAAACTAAAAATTAACATCTGCAAAGGACATGCCTTTTCTCCATTTGTCTGTCTTTTCCTGGATTACTTTTCCAGCCCCAACAGAATATCTAACCACTACTTGAAGGCGTAAGTCACAAACAATGCCAATTTGGGATTATGATTAATAGGGTGATATTTATTTAAAGGGGAAAAAACTTACAGATCACTTTCAGCCCTCTGCGTAACCAGGAAGGAAGTCAAGTCACCGGCGGAGCAGGAAGTGAAGAGGGAGAGGAGAGGGAAGTGGCTGCTTTTTTAAAGGGAGAGAGACCACGCCCCAAGGGGCTGGTATCTCAGCGACGATAGGCTGGAGGAGTGGGAGGACCTCCCGCAACACCTCCCCCTTCTGTTTAAATAAGAGAGTTCTAAACCTACTATGAAATTATATACAATAAGTACAAATATGCTATTCTAACTAGCTTAGGTCTTGTATAATAAATAACTTGGCCAAGTCATGAGAGAAAGTAACTACATTTATATAGTCTTCAACCCCATCAAAGATCTGAGAAGGGAAATAATGTTACCTGGGTAATTAGGAAGTTCAGTAAAACAACTTCCAAAACATGCAACAAATCACAGAGACAACTAGCTACCTAGGCAATCACCCAAAGTCACATTAGCAGCGTTGAAGCAACCAACTTTGGCTAAGGCCTAACATAACTGACACACCATTTTCAAAGGCAAGCAACCTTCAAAACTATCTTACCCTGTCTTGGCAGGATAAGACAGCCCTGTTTTATCCATTGATGCATGCTCTGTATCTTTGTCAGTGGTTGAGGTATGGGCATTTCTTTGCCCCAAGGCCAGTTCTGCCAAAAAGAAATGCTCCAGGTGGAGTGTCTTTGGTGCTCAACATTCTCTCGGGAATAGAGTGGTGTTGCCAGGAGCAATTGTGTCTCACTACCACAAAACTCTGAGTTAGATTAAAGGCCATTTTCTACAGCTCTTTGAAGAAGTTGAAGATTATCTATCTATACTGAGTATAATCTCTATATATCTAAAGAACCTGATTAGTCTAATTATAAATGACAAACTTAGATGACTATTAGTCTATATAATTCTCAATATCTATCTAACTTAAAGACTAAGACAATAAACGACTGTGAAACAAATGAGGACAATGACCTCCAAATATAAACAATGTACAAATATACATTGCAGTGGGTAAATATATACCAATACACGAACATTATATAAGTATCTTAATCAGAGGTAGAAATGTACACTACAATATGGTAAATATATACAATATATATATGCCAATACATAAAAAATGTTTTAAACAGAGGTAGAAACATGAATGCATACAATAGTCAATACAATTTAACTTTGTATCAATATACAAGAATCTATATCAATATATTTGTCTAACAACAGTAACTCACAATTACAAATCTATTATCCCATCATCCCTCTTTTTTTTTTTTTTTTTTTTTTTCAAAATGATCCCTGAGCTTATAAAATTCCTCCCCCAACCCTCAATCGTATACTAATTATAATCAACCCCTAAATGATGTCCCTAAACCCAAGGGCAAACTTTACTGGGAGAGGGGACGTCGTCCTCTAAAATTACTTCCAGCTGTCATAGGGGCGACGTTCTTTCTGGGGGATCCTGTGAAAGTAAAATGATGGTTAAATTTCAAGATCAATGTCTTTTAAAATTGCAAATAGTCTCTGAGTATTTTGTGGAGGTCTGGCCAGAATGTTGTACAAGATGTGCACCATTTCAGCTAACCAAGTTGGAACTGTCTTGTGCAGCTGGTACCCAAAGCAGGTCTTGTTGTAGCGCTATCAGTATCTGACGTCATATCAACCAGGTGGAGTTGTTGTTATGGGGCCCCATCTTCTTCCTGGAAACTTCAAATGTCACTTCAGGAAAAACTCATTGTTCATTATGAAAAACTTAAGCATTAATCATATAGACATATATATATATATATATATTCAATGAAAGACATGATAGATATATTCAATGAAAAGTATGATAGATATGAAGAAAAGCAAAGATGTTTTCTAAACTCATATTTCTTTCTGTCCCACATCATGGCTCTTGACATGAGACAGAAACTCCAGAAACTCTGGGTTTTTCTCTTACTAACAGGCTTGGAATTGGAGAGGGACTGAGCCAGAGTCCAACTTCAAAACCAGCTTTATAAATTTAGAAATATGGTTTAATATTACTTACACAACCCATTCAGTTTTCTTGATATTTCCTATCGGGCAGGTATTTTTCCATCTGTCAGTATCCAAACATCCAGGGTCCCTTGAATTTCTCAAAGATGAGTGTTTTCCTGTGGAGATAAGAACAGAACCCTGCCCCCATTCTATATGTTTTTCTTACCACCTGTATGAATATCATCATTGTGGATAAGTTGTCATTTCTCCTTTCCAAGAGGTTTCTCCTCTTCAAATCGAAACTTTATTAATTTTGATGGTATCCACAATTTTTCTTCTCCTGTGGAAACAAGAGCAAAACCCCTTCCCCAACGTAGCACATCTCCTGGCTTCCACTGAGAGGTCAGCACATCTTTGAAATAAATCGGTTGATTTAGTTCAGCAGACTTTTCCATTATCCAATGTCTTTCTGCTGCTGTCGTTCCTTTCTCATTAGCGTTAAGAAAATTCAAGGTTAATAAAGCATTATGTAATCTATTTCTGGGGGTATTTTCGGTCCCTTTCTGTTTGTTCAGCATATCCTTTATAGTACGATTTGATCTTTCTATAACTGCCTGACCTGTAGGATTATTTGGTATACCTGTAATGTGTTTTATATTATAATAATCAAAAAAGCGTTTCATTTTCTTAGATACATATGCTGGACCATTGTCTGTCTTTATTTGTGCAGGTATACCCATGATGGCCATAACTTCCAATAAATGTGTGATTACTGAATCAGCCTTTTCTGAGCTCAGGGCAGTAGCCCATTGAAAACCTGAATACGTGTCTATGGTGTGGTGTACATATTTTAATTTACCAAATTCCATAAAGTGGAACACATCCATCTGCCAGATTTCATTTCTCTTAGTGCCCTTTGGGTTACTCCCTGCAGGCAACGGTGTTTGATTATAGAAAGAACAAGTAGGACATCTCTTTATAATGTCCTTAGCTTGTTGCCAAGTAATGGAAAATTCTTTCTTTAGGCCTTTACTATTGACATGATGCTTCTTATGAAATTCTGAGGCCTGCAACACACTTCCAATCAATAATTGATCAATCTCAGCATTGCCTTGGGCTAGAGGACCAGGCAGACCTGTATGGGAACGGATGTGTGTTATGTACATCGGACAAAGCCTGTTCCTGATTATGTCTTGTACCTGGATAAACAATGAAGTCAACTCTGTGTCATCTGGTATAAATTCAGCGGTTTCAATATGCAAGATAACTCTTTCTGCATATTGTGAATCTGTAACTATATTAAGAGGTTCTTTAAAATCCCTTAGCACCATAAGAATGGCATATAATTCTGCCTTCTGGACAGAATTATAAGGGCTTTGTTCCACCTTACTCAAATCATCTGACTTGTAACCTGCTTTCCCTGATTTATTTGCATCAGTATAGAACGTACGGGCTCCAGTTATTGGAGCATCACGTACAATTCTAGGAAGAATCCAAGAAGTTCTTTTTATGAGGTTAAGTCTACCACTTTTGGGATAGTTGCTATTAATTTCTCCCAAAAAATTAGCACAAGCTCTTTGCCACGGTTCATTGTCTTCCCATAACTTTTTTATTTCTTCAGTAGTAAAAGGCACTATAATTTCTGCTGGGTCTATACCTGCTAGTTGACGAAGTCTCAGCTTACCTTTTATAATTAATTCAGAGACTTTTTCCACATAAGTTTTTAATTTTTTACTTGGTTTATTAGGTATAAATATCCACTCTAAAATAATATCTTCCCTCTGCATTAGAATCCCTGTAGGAGAAATTCTGGAAGGCAATATGACTAGGATGCAGCTAAGATTTGGGTTCACCCTATCCACATGTGCCTCCTGTAATTTTTCCTCAATCATTGTCAGTTCCTTTTCTGCTTCAGCTGTCAGTTCTCTTGGACTATTCAAATCTTTATCACCATCTAAGGTTTTGTTTAAATGAACTATTAGATCAGGTGTTATCCCAACAGCTGGTCGTAGACTGGAAATGTCTCCTAACAATCTTTGGAAGTCATTAAGAGTCTTTAACCGGTCTCTCCTAATTTGTGCCTTTTGCGTTTTAATTTTCTCTAACCCTATTCTGTAACCTAGGTAATTAATAGAATTTCCTCTTTGAATCTTTTCAGGGGCAATTTGTAATCCCCACCTAGGCAAGACTTTCTTTACTTCTTCAAACATCCTTTCTAAAGTATCTTTATTTGGATCAGATAACAAGATGTCATCCATGTAATGATAAATAATGGACTTGGGGAATTGTTTACGAATTATTTCCAATGGCTTACTTACAAAATATTGGCACAGTGTAGGACTATTGAGCATACCCTGTGGGAGGACAGTCCATTGATATCTCCTATTGGGCTGAGAATTATTATAAGTAGGCACTGTAAAGGCAAATTTTTCTCTATCCTTTTCTTGTAACGGTATAGTGAAAAAACAATCTTTCAAATCAATAACTATAAGAGGCCATCCTTTTGGTAACAGAGAAGGCAAAGGAATTCCAGATTGTAGTGAGCCCATAGGTTGAATTACTTTGTTGACAGCTCTTAGATCTGTCACCATTCTCCATTTACCAGATTTCTTTTTTACAACAAACACAGGAGAATTCCAAGGGCTGGTTGATTCTTCAATGTGGTGAGCATCTAGTTGCTCCTGCACCAGCTGTTCCAATGCCTGTAGTTTATCTTCAGCTAGAGGCCACTGTTTGATCCATATTGGCTTCTCAGTTAGCCATTTTAAAGGTAGGGCTGTTGGTACCTCTAAAGGTTTGGTATTTGCTGTATGTTCTTGTACAGCCTGAATGGCTAGTGACCTTTTTCCATAATACCTCATCATATACTTCCCAGAATTATGAGTTCCTGGAACTACAGGAATGTTAATCTGGGTATTCCATTGCTGTAGCAGGTCACGGCCCCATAAATTTATGGCAATATTGGCTATATATGGCCTTAGTCTTCCTATTTGCCCTTCGGGCCCTATGCATTCAACCCATCTTGTGCTTTGTTTTACACGAGATAGGGTTCCAATTCCCAGGAACTGAACATCTACCTCTTGAAGAGGCCAATTCGGATGCCAAGATTCTGGGGTAATGATACTTACATCCGCACCTGTGTCTAATAAGCCTTCAATAAAAGTGCCATTTATACAGACTCTTAGCTTTGGTCTTTGATCATTAATAGAAGTCTGCCAAAATATACGTTTACTCTGTCCAACTGGGTTTTTTGACTCATCCTCCACATGGATTTCATCATTTAGACCAGTATTACTTTTTACAGCAGAAATTGGAGCTTTTAATTTTCTTGGTGAGGCACGTTCTCCACTGTGACTGGGAATGACTGGGCCACTGTTGGCTTGGGGGCCTGCGAGAGGCCCCTCAAGGAGTTTCCCGACGGTATCGGGTTGCCTTGTTTGTCTGTTGTTGACCTGCATTCATTGGACCAATGTCGGCCTTTACCGCATCTCCTACATATACCTGAAGGCCTAGGTCTCCTATCTTTGTCATTCCCAGAGGAGATAATATTCCTAGAAATTCTGTGCCTGCAATCCCTTTTCAGATGTCCTAATTTACCACAATTAAAACACCTGGCAGTTTGATGTCTCCTCATTGCTGTGGAAATCGCTTCTCCTACCCAAGATTCATCGTTATAGCTAAACGTCTCAACATTCATCGTATGCTGAATCCATTCATCCATAGGTGCTGATCTAGACTTTAAAGGCCCAATTATCTTTTTGCATTCTATGTTTGCATTCTCAAAAGCTAGAGATTCAAGAAGTATTCGTCTAGCTTCTGGGTCTGTTACCCCTATGTCCAGAGCCTTAATTAATCTTTGCAAAAAGTCAATAAAGGGTTCTCTCTGTCCCTGCCTAATTCTGGTATATGATTCAACCCTTTTTGCTGGATCTTGTATCCTATTCCAAGCATTTAAAGCTGCTTGGTGACATAGACACAGTACTTCATCATCATAAAGAGCTTGGACCTGTGGATCAGCATATTCTCCTGCACCAAGAATTTGATCTTGGGAAACCTCAATACCTTTTGCTCTTCCTTGCTGTTCCATATGTTTGGATTCTTCTCTGAAATAAATTCCAAACATCAAGGAAGGTCCATTATCTAAAACTGCAGACACTAACTGATGGAAATCATGGGGGGTAGCTCTAGCATTAGAAGCCCAAGTCCTTATCATTTCCTTTACGTATGCAGAGTGCAAGCCAAAATTAACAATAGCTTGCTTAATTTCTTTTAGATCATTCATTGCTATTGGCGTCCATCTAGCTTCTCTGACTCCCTTTGAGCCTTTAGAAGTTGACGCTTTGTCAGAATTAAGTATAGGGTATGCTGCTAAAACCTTTGGTAAGCCAGTTCTAATAGCTGGTGTTGGCATTGTATACTGTCCTTGTGCCTTATTACTCTGTTCACCAGCTCCAATCATTTCTTCAATCATTTCAAGTCTTTTTATTATTGTCTCTTTTGAATCCTTAATCTCCTGACCTGCATGAGTTTCTAGTAAAGATTGTATGGTTCTTAGGAGTGCCATGATCTTCCTAAATGATAGAATATGCAAAAAAATACTGAAACCTAGTAACCAGTAAATTAAGTTATCCCCATAGTCATATAAACCTTGCATGATATAACCCATTGTATTGGTAACCAGAACAGTAAAATTCGCGTTGGAAACGAGAACTGCCATATTACCTATTATCCAGCAGGTGGCGCTGTTGCCAAGTCTCGACGAAAACACGGTCCTGTTTCAGAGTCCGCCTAGTATTTGTTAAAAACTGGAAAATGTAAGTTGCTCAACAAAGTAAATGTAATTAAATCAATTCCAGAGATGGAACCAGAAACCAGAATCCAGGGGTAGGGAAGAGCAACCTGGAAGCCGCTTATGCCTCCACGTGACAGAGTCACCCTGAGGGGTTGCAGCTTTCAGCAACCACGTGCTCTGGTTCGCGCCACTTAAGAGCTGTGCTTGCAAGGGAGATTTGAAAACGACTCAGAAAAGAGCAAATCACGCGGGCAGAGACTTCGCGGGCCTGTGGAGTTTAAATCCACAGGCAGCGGCTGAGGAAGCAACTGCTCCCGCCAAGCTGAACAAGCGCCCGCCAAGCCGAACTTGCGGCCGCCAAGCCGAACTTCCGGCCGCCAAGCCGAACTCGCGGCTGCGAGCCGGGAGAGGTTCTAAAACCCCACGTTGGGCGCCAAATGAAGGCGTAAGTCACAAACAATGCCAATTTGGGATTATGATTAATAGGGTGATATTTATTTAAAGGGGAAAAAACTTACAGATCACTTTCAGCCCTCTGCGTAACCAGGAAGGAAGTCAAGTCACCGGCGGAGCAGGAAGTGAAGAGGGAGAGGAGAGGGAAGTGGCTGCTTTTTTAAAGGGAGAGAGACCACGCCCCAAGGGGCTGGTATCTCAGCGACGATAGGCTGGAGGAGTGGGAGGACCTCCCGCAACAACTACTGTCAGTGTTGTTGAGATTCTCTAACTCCCCATTCCCACTTTCTTCAAGATTTGTAATGAAATTGAACAAAAACTAATATCCATTCATAAGAAAATGTTTGAATTAAGATTCATCTATGTTTTAGAATGTTAGAAAATGTGGAAAACTAAAATACACAGATGTTTATGAGTTGCTGATGACTGGCAGGGGAATAAGATGTTTTTAATTGACAAAAGTCACAATGCGAAAGCAAGTCTTGTCCCATTTATATAAAAGGAAAAATTTAAACACTTTTTATGTAACCCGCATAATCCTGGCTAGGTTGCATTTTTTTTTAAAGAATCTTAGAATAGGATCATATTCTAAGAACTGTCCTGTAGCCAGAGAGAATCAAAAGCAACACGCCTTCTAAGGACACTTTGTTGGAGCAAGGCCACAAAGGAAAGGCATCCAAAGCCTAAGGGCTCATCCTCTCCACTAAAGCTTTATGGCTCCTCCCTTATTCCACAGCCTGCCCTCCCCACAAGCCAAAAGGGTGAAAAACTAGTTTTTCCTGCTTCTCTATCACATCCAAGTGTGTGTGTGTGTGTGTGTGTGTGTGTGTGTGTGTGTGTGTGTGTTAGTAAACACTGAACTCAAGCCTTGTGCTTCATGCTAGGTAAGGATTCAATAACTGAGCCACACCCCCATCCTTCTCTTTTTTGATGAGGTTTTGCTGTGTAGTTCAAGCTAGCCTTGAATTTGCTGTGTGTCCCAGACTTCCTAGTTATTCATCTTCCTGCCTCAGGTATCCTGAGTGCTAAAATTACAGGTCCACACGTCAAGGTCAGGCTTTAGCCTTCCTTAGAAGGTTAGATAAAGGTTCCTGTTTATTTCTCTGTAAAGTCCTTGCTTTCCTGACCTTGTCTCAACCCAGCATGCATTTTTAGGACTCCTGACTGTGAGATCATCTTCTTGGTGGTATGAACACTACAAGACAAAGATGATATATGCTTGCTATAAGGCTAACTGAAAGAAACGAAATAAAGACATTACATAAATGAGTACAGTGCAGGAAAAGCAGGTAATCTATAACCTCTGAGAGAAGAAAAAGAAAATAGCAACAGCCAGTCCACTTACAGAGTTAACAAATGTCTGAATTGTTTTCTTTGGGTATCTCTACACCTTCTTTTAGCTACTTCTCCACACTTCTCCAAACATTTATGAAAAGTGTGTATATAAAATAGAGAGAGTCAGGAAGTGTGATGATTGCCTGAAATAACAAGGACTCTTTATCAAGAAGGCTTAAAATGGGGCAGTCCAGTTTCTGTCGGTAGCCTTGCCTCACGTAAATGGGCAACAAATCAAGTTATAACTCGTGTTATGTGCTTGTTAACTTCCCGCTGCGTCATTAAGCCCTGAACTGGACGGTGACACTTAGAGAAAACTGGAATAAAGTCATTACACTAAAACACTTGTTGGCCCCGGTGACAAAGGAATGAGTCCTGGAGACAGAGTCCGAAAGGACAAGAGATGCCTTGGTTTCCATACAGCCTACATCTTTGGCTGAATGCTTTGAGAGTTCTAAAACTCAAAGGCTGCTTTGACTCTCTGCATATCTCTGCAGAGTAGCAGAGATGGAGCTGTGTGGAAAACATAACCAGCTCCATCCACTGGAACCTTGAACCATAGCTTATCTCAGAGACTATCTATGTCTCCGAAGTAGACACCCATGAACAGGTCTATTTCAATGAGAGAAGACTGTTGGATCCGGGATCACACAATGATGGAGGACAGATCACCAAAGTTTATTAAACTAGAAGCAAGCTTCATTCCAGAAAAAGGAAAAAAAATCATCATGGTTCACAAAAAGCTTATCAGCTATAGCGTGACTAATATTCTTTTTTTTAAAAATGCTGCAATATTCCCAGCGGCAGTAGGCAGCAGAAATGCTGTGAGTCCCAAATGGTGGTGGCGGGCCATGTGGCAGCAGGCAGCAGGTCCTGGGAGCAGCCAGTCCCAGGCAGAGATGGCTGCCGGTCCCAGAGCAGTGGCCCAAGTGGTGGTGGCGGGCCATGTGGCGGGAGGCAGCTGGCTCTGGGAGCAGCCAGTCCTAGGCAGAGACAGCTGCCAGTCCCCGAGCAGTGGCTGGTCCCAGACAGGGAGACACATGGCAGGCGGGCAGGAGACAGAGACATAGATAGACACGACTTGCAGAGTGAGGTTGAGTATTTATTCAGGGGGTTATGGAGGAGGAAGGGTGAAGGGGAGAGAGAGAGAGAGAGAGAGAGAGAGAGAGAGAGAGAGAGAGAGAGAGAAGGAGGAGGAGGAGGAGGAGGAGGAGGAGGAGGAGGAGGAGGAGGAGGAGGAGAAAGAGACAGAGAAGGGGGAAGTGAAGAAGTAGGGAGAGAGGCAGAAGCGAAGCTGCCTCTCCAAGAGGAAGATGGAAATGAGAGCGAGCTCAGGCTGGAAGCTGAAGATCAGCCTGCCTCAGCGGATGGGGGAGGGAGTGGGCATGGCTTGTCTCTTAACGAGACAGAAAACCATAACAGTGACCACAGCAAGAGATGCCGCTTTTGTACCTGTAGCCATGAGAGCTAGTTTAGGGCCTCCTTTTATAGCAAAATCGAGCACCAGGTATGGATTAAAGAGCTTTTACAGCCTTGAGGTCAGGATTAAAGTCATATTACATTTTAAGTTTTATAACTTTTGGCTATAAGACGTTAGAATGTTAACTTAGAATGTTTGCGAAAGCCTGTGACTGACTCAGTTGCTTATCACTGTCCCTGAAAGAATGCAAGGCAGAGAGTAGAGTCTCGTGGGAGGCAGTTAAAAATTAAGGAAATACAAGCAGAGAGTCCCATAAAGGCAATAGTTAGAAGCAAATCTTTGCTTTCAGTACCTGCCCAGCTGGAAGTTGGGAGGCAGGATACAATTGTTACAAGTTTACTTCTGTACACTGTGGCTGCCAGGATGTTTACTCTAAAGGTAGAAAGTGTTTGGTAGAGGTTAAAAGTGGATGCCAGCTTTATTGTTTTCTCTCTTTGTTTTGGGCTTACAACTTCAAATTTCTATATTCCTGGACTGGACCCTTGATTTTTATATTCTATTTCTGGACTCTTCATAGATGAGGTTTATTTAGGGCTATATCTTGAGTTGTGGAATGACTCGGTATTCTTAGGGAACAGGGAATTCTGTCCATGTCTCCTAGAAGACATGCGAATGCATGAAAAAAGAACTTTACAAGTGTAGCTCACTTGGCACATGGAGAAACTGTCATGCTGGTTTCTGGAAGTAGCAAGTCAACAACTCAACATCAGCTGAGCATGTTCATGGAAATGATTAAGCAAGGTCTTCTTTTGCTAGAAAGCCCAAGCTTTTGACTATTATAGACATGTTAGTAGGGGAAAAGGGAAATTAAAGTACCAGCACAGTCATATTGTTAAACTTTAATGATGTTTATGTTAGGGAAATGGATATGATAAGATATTACTCTTAGACTGTAAAATATTGGGTTTTTACCACATTTGGGTTTTAATCCATATCTCTACCCAAATTCTACAAAATAATGCCTCTAAAAAGACTTTACTGAGCCTGTTGACATACGGTCAAATGACATTTTGTTTTAAATTGTGTGTGTGTGTGTGTGTGTGTGTATGCGTGTGTAGCCCAAGGGGTTGAGAAAAGGTATTATATCCCCTGGTATAATAGCTATAGTCACTTGTGAGCCCCCTGAATGCTGTACTAGGAACTGAACCTAGTAACAACCCCAGCAGATGACATTTTAAATTATAAGGATAATCAATAATCATGTCTTTTGGATGGCCATGCTCATATTTTACAGTGATCTCATGCTAGTCAACTTACCATTGTATGACAAAGAACCTAAGGAAATCAACCTAACGTGAGCAGAAAGATTTTGGCTCACCAGCTTAGGGGTTGCAGGCTGGTACTTTGGTACTGTGTTAAGGTAAAACATCAAGATGGGAAGGGGATGTGGCAGATCAGGCTGCTCACTTCATGGCACCCAGGAAACAAGAAAGAAAGCAAAACAGGGACAAGAGGCACTCATTAAAAGAACGATCCTCTCCCTGTGACCTATTTTCTCCAGCTAGGTCCCACCGCCTGATAATTCATTTGAATATGGACTCATCAACAAAGTTCACATCCTGTTGGTCCAATTACTCCTCAAAAGCCCCATGAGAGAGGGACCAAGCCTTCACTACTAAACCTTTGAGACATTTTATGCCAACAATAGTATCTCCTATGCAAACACACAAAGGACATCAATGTCGAGTTGGGTCATATTTCTGAAAGACTGGGTTCTGATTACTTTAATTGTTTTCAAATTTTCTATGTCAGTAATTGCTTATCTCTCCAGGGATTGTGGGTTTAGGAGTTGTACAAGGTCTTCTGATTTTATAAAACAAAACCTAGCTCTTTGATGGGCAAAGTATTTCCATGGGGGTAGTTTCCTTTTACATCATAAAATAACAAAGATTGTTCTTTCTAAATGTTTTGTCTGTGCAACATCTTTAACACTTTGATTTTGAACAGTCTTGGCCTCACTAAACGCTGTGGTTTCCCTAGCCCTTTGAGCTGGTATAAGCATTTCACAACACCTAGCTCTTTGGAAAACAGAATGTTCACCAAACCTAGGAATTGGCATACAACCAAAAAAGCCTCTTTGTGTGTTGATGGTGAGTCACTCACAGACTGTAAGATCTATCAAAATAACTTTTTTGAAATCCTAATTTTCCTAATCTTTATCCCTATGACTCAGACTTCAATACTTTCATGTCTAAATTCCTCTCAGTCTTGTTTCTTGTCTCATGAGTTCCAAAGATCTTCTTTCTTTTCTAGTTCTGAAAACTGTATTTCTATATTCTGTCAGTTTTCATATTGAAACATACACACAGCAATGAGCTCTGAATCATAAAATTCTGCATTAAATCCTAACACTTAGAAAATATTCTCAGTGCAGGTTTACCTGTACTACTGTGCCTCTTTGTGTTTAATGAATTCATTGCCATTTAAAGTCATTAACACTTATGAAATGTCAACTTCATCGGAAAGTTAGGTAGAGTTTGGTGGCAAGAAATACAAAACCCAAGGCTCAATGATTTAACTGATAAGGACCATTGCTGGCTCATGGTGAATGGCAAAATGTGTGCTGGTGGAAAGTTAGCTGTCTTTGTAAGTTAAGAATGACTTCAAGACTTGGGTTCTTCCCTCCTGCTCTTCTGACATTCTTTTTTTTAAATATGTTTTATAAGTCATCAATTTTAAGTGTACAATTAGGATTTTGGCAAGGTTGTAATTATGAAACCATGACTCAAAATATTTTCATGAGTCCATAAAGTTCCTTTAGCTTGCTGCTGTTCTTCAATTCAAGTCCTGGCAACTTCACCTAAATGGAACATTCTGATATATTTCCACCCATGTGTTCTTCCTTTCATGGCAGGTACATGCTAGGTCCACCCAGGCTTATCCTTGTATTAATAACTTGCTCCTTTTTGTTGCTGGGTGACAGTTCATCATATAAGATCAATACTGCATGTAGTTTATTCATTCACTAATTAATGGGAAATTGGTTCCAGTTTGGGGTTTCCATGCATTCAGCATCAAATCAACACTTGTATGCATGACTTTGTGTTAATATAGGACTATATTTCTCTTTCTCAAAGGAAATGTATCTCATTTTCAATTATGTGTTTTTCAGTGTATATCTGTTTGTGAGTACAGTGTGTTCATGGAGACCAACATTAGGACTCTTGTTCCTTGAAGCTGGCGTTAACAGGGAGCAGTCAGCTGCCTTACATGGGTACTGGGAACGTGGGTCCTCTGTGAGAGCCATATTTGCTCTTAACCACTGAACTACTTCTTCAGTACTTTTTCTCTTGAAATATCTAAGTCATGCCTATGATCATATACTGAGTACCATACTAGCAGCTTATTTAACTTTATAAGTGTCAGTTACTTTCAATCAGCCATGATCCTCTAATATGAAATTGCATAGTTGTATGATATAATCTTGTCCTGTTACAGTTGGAGCTTCAATCATCCTTTTGTCTCATATACTCACTGTGTACAGTGTAGCATCAGTCATTTAGTAACTGGAAGAGTTTCAGATTGACAGTTACACTGTTTATTGACATTACATTGTTCATTTTCAAATGAGCCTTATAAAATAACCCAAATTCATATATGGTACCCACATTTCTCACCTTATTTTGTCTTATCACATAGACATTATGTTATCTTATATTATCACAAGAAGGGTAAATATGCTACAATAAGATATTTTAAGAATGAGACCATGGTGGTGGTTTGAATAAGAAATGTCCTTTGAATATTGGGTGCCTGTGAGAACTTGAAAGAAAATGCCCCCCCCAAAGGGTGGCTCTATTAGGAGGTGTGGCATGTTGGAGTGAGCATGGCCTTATAGGAGGAACTATGTCATTATGGAAGTGGTTTCTGAGGTCTCTTTTCCTCAAGCTACCCTCAATGTGGCACATAGTTCATTTCCTGTTACCTGGAGATAAAGATATAGAATTCTGAGCTCCTTCTCCAGGATGATGTCTGCCTGCACACCACCATGATGATAATAGGCCAAACATCTGAAACTGTAAGTAACCTCAAATAACTATTTTTGTTTATAAGAGTTGCTGTGGTCATGGTGTCTTTTCACAGCAATAGACAGAAGCTGGTATCATGGATTGTGGTTCGACTGTGATAGGCCTAACCACGTTTTTGTTTGGAGGAATTTGGACTTTGGTACTTCGGATTAGGAAAGCAGTGGAAAGCTTTAAACACTGCTTAATGGGTCATACTAGTTGGAGCATGGAAGACATGGTATTGAGGGTGATTTAAACAGTGGAAGCCTGGCTCAAGAGGTTTCTGAGAAGAATTTTAGTATGTTGCCTAACGATTGTTCTTAAGATATTTTGGTGAAGAATGTGATTGCTTTTTGCCCTTGTCTGAAAAGTCTCCCTGAGGTTAACGTGAAATGGTTTGGATTAATTTCATTGGCAGAGGAAATCTCAAAACAGCCTAGTATAGATTTTGTATGTGGTTACTAGTGTAACTTTACTGAAGATCTATGATGAAAAGGAGCAAGCTAAGCAAGGGAAAATACAAAATGTTCAATTTGAGCAGAAAAGGAGCACCAGGAAGTGGAACAGAGTTAAATCTTGTGTTCAAGTAAGCAAACAGATTAAGGAATGGAATAGAGGACACGGTGACCTCAGGGCAAGATCTTACACAGCTAAATTTCCAATTTGTGAAAAGAAATTAAAGAAAAATTTAGAATTGGTTGTCATGGTGCACACCTTTAATCCCAGCATTTTGGAGACAAAGGCAACTGGATCTCTAAGTGTGAGACCAGCCTGATCTACAGTTTGGGCTCCCAGATAGCCAAAATTAGGCAGTAAGGAAACCATGGAAAACAGAAAGCTGATAAAGATGTAATTGAATGCAGGGACCATATTCCAGCCCAAGTAAGCAGCAGAACTCTGCCACGTGGCTCTTATTTTAGAGTTCAGAATACAGAAAGGGGTTATGGAATCTTCCTCTGAGACTAAGGAAAGCCGCTGAGACCAGGCGTGTGTCAGGGGTGTCCCTGCCTGGAGGCCCAGAGAAGTCATTGTATGAAGCTGTGAAGGTAAAGCCTGGGTTGCTTTGGAGACCCTAAAATGTTTGAGATGCCAGAGCTAATAAGATACCTTCTGAGGAAAGCTACTAGCATTGGAATCAGCCCAAAAGAAAGAAGTATGTTGCAGTCAATGAAGTTGAAAGGAGTTGGAAATTTGAAGAATTTTTTGACATTAGACACGGAGATGCAGAGTTTAGAGTTTGCTTTGTGCTTGCGGTTCAAGATGTGAGCTCTCAGCTTGCTGTTCCTGCCACCATAGCTGCTGGTCATTGCCACACAATTGTTCTGCCATCATAGACTCCAATCCCTCTGGAACAATAAACCAAAAATAAACTTTCTCTTCCTTGCCTTTGGTGGTAGTATTTTATCACAGCAAGAGAAACGTAATAGATACAATCACATTCATATAACTTCGTGTTTATCTTTATAACTGTCTTATTATTAATTATAATTACCCTCTGACTATGTCTAATTTATAAGTTAAATTTTTTTAAGAAAAATAAAAATTATCTTACCTCAAAAACAAAACGATCATAGACTATGTAAGGTTTGGTTCTATCTACAGTTTTAGATATCCCCTGGGAATCTTGGAATATATTCTTTATGTACAAGATGGAGGTGCTAATTCAGAGCCTGACAAATCGCATTCCAAAGTGTCTGGATAAGCAGTATAAGAAAGCCCTATTTCCTCTATATCCTTCCCAACACTGCGTATCTTACCAGTGGTGTGTATGTGTGCACACTTGTGTGTATTTGCTTATGTATGTGTACTTGTTAGTGTGTGTGTACGTATGTGTTTGTTAGTGTGAGTGTGTACTTGTTAATGTGTGTGTATATTCTACATGTGTTACTGTGGGTGTGTATACATGTGTTGGCTGGTGTATGTGGGACCCTAAAGTTTCTCTCCAACTTTATTTTTTGAGATATGGTTTCTCACTGAGCCCAAAGTTCATCTCTGAGACAAGGCTGCTGGACCCATGAGCTTTAGTGACCTATCTGCTTCTGTTCCTAACAACCCCCTCTACCTGTCCTCTGCCCCATCCCATCCCATGGTGCTTGGGTTATAACAGCACTTCTTTCTCTGTCAAACTCCCTTCTCCCAGCTTTATATGTGGATACTGGGGATTCAACTGGTCCTCATACCACACACCTGTAAGATCTTTGTCAATTGAGCCACCCCCCCCCCTTTTTTTAAGACAGCTGTTACTTTGAACTGTGTGTTCTGGAATTCACTTTGTAGGTCTGGCTGGCCTTCAACTCAGAGATCCGCCTGCCTCCATCTCCCAAGTGCTGTGATTAAAGGTAGCTGGAGTGCAGAGATTTTTTTCTTTCGTTTTCCTTTGTTTTTGATGAAGCTAAGCTACCGACTTTCATTAGCCAGCATTTAAAAATAATTTCTAAATACATGAACTCAAATGGCACAGTGGTTTATTTTGGAAAAGTACCATAGTTTTGTCTCCTATATTTAAACTAGTCTGTAACCGATTTTATGTTAATCTTTAGGACGGTGTGCGCAAAGGACTGAGGGCTTTGCTTCCTGCTCTCCATGATTTTAAAAAGTGTTTGTTTTTGTACAAGCCACTAAGCACGAATGCTAAGTGTCTTGCCATTTTTGCCATATTAGATTTATATTTGTCTTTCCTTCATTGTCACTAGGGCAGAACAATAGCTGGATGATGCCATCTCTTTCGTTTCTTTCTTTCTTTCTTTCTTTCTTTCTTTCTTTCTTTCTTTTTTTATGATTTTTCGAGACAGGGTTTCTCTGTAGCTTTTGGTTCCTGTCCTGGAACTAGCTCTTGTAGACCAGGCTGGCCTCAAACTCACAGAGATCCGCCTGCCTCTGCCTCCCGAGTGCTGGGATTAAAGGCGTGCGCCACCACCGCCCGGCGATGCCATCTCTTTCTAGAACATTCAAGAAGTGTTTGTTCACTTCTTAGACCTAAACTGGACACGGTCTACTTACCAACCAATCACTGAAATGGAAGTGAGACAGCCACACTTGATCCCACCTGACAGTGGTTTGTTTATGGATACATTTGAAGGGCCTTGACTTAAAAAAGACACACATGTCACCTGCTCTGGTGGCCAATCTCGGTTGTCATTTCACTGCAGCTGGAACCACCTCAAACACAATCTGTGAGGCCCTCACGTGAGAAATTTTCTGGATCAGATTACTTGAAGTAAAGAGACCCGCCTGAGACGTGGGCTGGACCTTCTAGTGACAGCCCACACAGGACAGGAAGCGGGCAGGTTAGCTTTTGACTGCTTGCCCTCAGTCTCCCTGGCAAGTTCATCTGTCCTGTTGCTGAAGCATTCCTTCACCAACACCAGTGTAGACTAAAGACTACCAGTTCTCCAAGAATCCTCTAGGCCCCGGCATCAGATTGGGACTGCTGAGACATCTATCAGTAAACTGAAGAAGTACTGAATGCTTGGCCTCTCCAGTGTGAGACAGTCATTGTGAAACTAACCAGAGAGTATCCTGTAGGCTTATCAAATACATCCCCTTTGAATATATATATATTCATTCCTTCCCAGCTCCCAGGAAGCATTTGACTTACAGACGAAGTCAGGCAGTGGTCAGCAAACAAATGGCATGACGTGCTGCTGAATACTACATTATACTGTATACTGTGGTACCGGGAAGAAAATGGGTAGGATGCTGTCAAGTATGGGGGTGGCTTGAAAGTTAAGGGAGGTTGGTTGGACAGGGCTGAGATGATGTTGGAATCCAGATCCAAGGAAAGTGATGGGGTAGATGCTACAGATAACAGATTCAAGAGGCTTCGTACTGAATGAGAATTGCAAAGCTGCTAAGGGTAAAAAGCAAGGAGGCCTCTGTAGTTGGGAAAGAAAAGGAATTGGGGGATGTGAATGCAGATGTGGGCAGGTAGATCATTTTAGGAAAGTTTCTCTCAACTGGGGGTATTTGGTAAAATTTGGTAATGTCTGGAAATTCTGGTCATCCTCATCTGACTTTCCAGCCTGATCACCAATAGGGTTGAGAAGCATTGTTTTGGGTCAAAGCAAGGACCGGCTTATCAGTGGAGTAAATTAGAACAACACAGGGATGGCTCAGCTTTAACTTAGTTTTCTTTCATTCTTTTTTAAAACCAAGAAAACTTGGCTGCTCGTTGTAAGTGAAAGGAGCAGTAGGGCAGGAAAAAAGCACGCCTGCGTCTTCTGAGTACACCCTCCCCCCAAACACATATACACGCCACTCCTGTGTTACATGCAGCTGGCACTATACAGGCCTTTCCTATGCAGGGAGGATGACATTCAACTTCAGGTCTTTCCTTGTGTTCCCACCACCCAATGCCACTGAGCCATTTAATGCATGGGGGATTGTGTTGAGAGCTTCCTACAGGCCAGGCAAACACCAACAAAGCTACATCTCCTGTCTCCAAAATTCTTTTGAAAAAAAAATGCATTATATTCACACCATCCAGAGCCATTTTCCATTTTGGGAGTATGATGAAAGTGCCAATTCCTTACTTATCAAATTTAATGAAGAGATGTTAATAACACCTAGCCACTATCACTGTATTTGAGCCAAATTTGAAACATTTTTTATTAAATAGTGGCCAGGAAAATGGACACTGGCCAGGTCCATACTTGAGATTCACGGAGTGTGGCCGAGAACCACCTTAGGCAAGGGCTTATAAAGGCAAACCCCACAAAGCTATGTACTTCCTGCCTTCCTCCAATCAGGGGCAAGCATACCTCCTGACTTAGTTCCTGTCATCTACAGGTGGTCAAGCAAATCCTGTGCAGTTGGAGCAACCAAACTTGTTTACAGAAGTGAAAGCCTGTGGCTTGTTACGTGAACAACAGCCCCCTTCATTCCAAGAAGTTCTCTCTCCTTGGGTAAGTGAGGCTTACAGGTTTCTCTATTCCTGGACAAGTGGGGTTTACAAGTTAGAGACATTTTTGTTTTATACGTCTCTTAAGAACGGTAATTTAAACTTAAACATAACTTTAGCCCTTATAGGAGAGCATCAGATTTCCTCTCAGTATTTGCAATTTGGGTAATCGACTGTTTTTAGGTTAAGGACGTAAGTACTGTTTAAATAATTGTTTTTTTTTTGGGGGGGGATTTGTTTTGTTTACTCTAAAACGGAAACTTCCTTTGCATCCTCCAAGGACTAGAAATAAACTAGGTGGTGTTGGTGCACGCCTTTAATCCCCGCAATCGGGAGGCAGAGGCAGGTGGAGCTCTGTGAATTCGAGGCCAGCCTGGTCTACGAGAGCTAGTTCCAGGACAGGCTCCAAGGTTACAAAGAAACCCTGTCTTGAAAACAAACAAACAAACAAACAAACAAAAAAACTATAAATATACTTAACATATTTCTCTCAGTTGACACAGTAACCTTGAAACCCGATAATTAATCGTTTCCATTTTGCAGACGGGGAGGTAGAAATGTACCAACTAAATTAAGTTTTTAGCTAACTAAAAACATTCTCCTGGCTGGGACTGTCACACTCAGGTACAGCCTTCCCCACCCCCTCAACCCTCAGCAGAGGCACGCACGTTCAGTCCAGGTCCGTGAGGGCTGGGTGGGTGAGCCTGGCTGCTGGGCGAGCTCTTGGTGAGGGCTGGGCCCATTTGAAAGCGGTTGGTACTCAGGACTGGTACAGGAAGTCTTGAGTTCTTCCCGTTCACAAGTGCCCGCCCTGGTTGCTCCACCCCACGCCGCTCTGGTTGCTCTCCAGACAGACCTGGGCGGGCTCAAGGACGGCCACCCCCTGTCAAGCCTCTCGCTGGCCTCGCCCTCGGGTCGGTCCCGGGCAGGCTCCGTAGCCTCGGGCGGCTGGGGCTGCGGGGAGGGCCCGGGAGCTCGCCCTGCCCCTGGGAGGCGCCTGGCACTGCCCGCCCGCCTGCAAGGCCTCGACCCCGCCTGGCTGCGGAGACCGGCGCGGCGGGAACCCGGGCGGCAGGTCAGTCTTCCCTCCGTCCCTCCGTCCCTCGGTCGCCGAGGTCAGCTCGGGGGCTGCCACGCGGTCCGGACGGCTGCAGGCCGGGCCTCCGCTGGCCTCTGGGTACCGATCTGTCCCGGAACCCGATCGCTCGCTCTGCACACCGGGACTGTCCGGCTGGGGACACTGCCGCCGCTGCGGGGGAGGGGTCTGTACCCGGCGAGCGGCTCACCCCGGGGACACCGAGTATCCCAAACTTCTCGTATCTTTGTAGCCGCCCGCTCAGAAGTTGTTCTAGGAGACTCGAAAGTTTCAGTCAGCAACTTTGGCGTGGGTGTCACGATGTTCTGCCCGGTTAAGGGGATCCGGTGACACACATCCTACTTCAGCATCTTGCCCTAGGTGTTCACAGTTTAGGTTTCCCGCTCTGCTTGTGGTTGGGTTCATTCCGAATATTTTTAAGGGGCGGCCTCGGCGGCACTGGGCTCAGTAAGTGAAGGGAGAAAAGTTCTACTTGAGCGAAGATGGGACAAAGTTTGCACTGGGTGTACTTATGAATCATTTTCACGAAAGCATCTGTCCTGGGTAGGGTTTTTTTTTCTTCTTGTGATTGTTCGTTAACTTTGCACCACCCGGGGTCATCTGGGAAGAGGGAATTTCAATGAGCAAATGGCTCCATTTGATTGGCCCACTGGCCCTTTGATGGAATTACTGTGAGCAGTACCTCTTCTGGGCAGGTTCCGGTGTGTTTTAAAAAAGCCGAGTCCTCCAAGCCAGTCAAGCAGAAAGGAGCCATTAGGCAGGGTTCATCCCTCCTGGCTGCTCCTGTCCCTGCCTGGAGTTCCTGTTTTGAGCTCCTGCCCTGACACCTCTTTAGGATGGACTGTAAACTATCGTATGAAATAAACCCTTTCTGTCCCAAGTTACTTTGATCACAGCAATAGAAACCAAACTAAAGCAGAACCCATCAGGTTTTTACTTTTATCTAGAAGTTCTAAGAGGTTCGTAATTACTTTCACGGTTAGTTTCGGTCATTTATTCTAATATTAATAATATAATTTTATACCCCTTAGAAATGTTTTTGGCCAACCCCTCAAAGCTCCCATTGGTAATTTGCTAATCTGATTACAATGATAATTGATTAAGGTTTCATGGTTTTCTTATGGATTTCCTCTTATCTGTATATCCGTAAACTCAAAAGCAAAGCTGTTTTCATATTGACGGGAGTGGGTAAGAAGGCGTGTCAGAAAAAAACAAAACCAGTGGCCTGACCTGCCAGATTAGATAGCCAGGAAAACCATTGGTCTTTGATGATCATAGTGTCTGACCTTTGAATTTAAAGCCACACACCTCTTGAGTCTATTGGCCTCGTGTTAACACAGCATTCTCAACAAATGAGTATTTACTTGTGTGTAAAATCATGTTCTTAAAGTGTATTTTGTAGTGTTGCTAAGTATTAATAAACCAGTAAGTAGAGTTTTGACGAAATGACTTAAATGAAACACAGTGGATATTTTTTAAAGATTTGTTTTTTTTTATTTTTAACTAGGTGTGTGTGTGTGTGTGTGTGTGTGTGTGTGTGTGTGCCTGTGAGTGTAGGTGCCAGTGGGAACTGTCAATGGCATCAGACTCCTGGAGCTGGAGTTACAGAAGGTTGCAAGCTGCCATGTGGGTGCTGGGAACTGAACCAGGTCATCTACGTAAGCATTCTATGCTCTAAACCACCTGCCCTCTCTCTAGTCCCAATCAATATATATATACATGTGTGTCAGTATCTTTTAGATTTCAAAGCATATGGATTTCTAACTTGATTATGGTGGATAGACTTCTCTAGTTGGAACTGTCTTAATTCCGGGGAAAACATTGGAAGAAATGAGTTCCGACGCTCAAGTTTTGTTTTTCACTGTTTGTCTCACCCCTCTGTCAACAGATGTGATGGCACCGAGAAGAAAAGAGAAATACAAGCTTCCCGTTCCACTCCCAGAAGGCAAAGTTCTGGATGACATGGACGGAAACCAGTGGGCGCTGGGCAAGATGATCGGCTCCGGAGGGTTTGGACTGATATACTTAGGTAAAGTATGACCAAGTCGCTAAGTATAAGTATGGCTGTAATCATTGTAACTATGGTAGCAATGGTATTTTAAGGGTTAATTGAAATAACAGAAGTCATAATTTTTTTTAAAGCCATTTGAAGATAGTTAATGTTTAGTACATTAGCTGAACACATTAGGTTGAAGTCATAACTGCCATAACATGTTTGCTGTTGTCTTTTTTTCCTCAATAACTTTTAGAAGTCTTTTCAGAGCATAATTGCACAATCTGCCAGACAGAATATAAATTTTCTTTTTGGGAACTTGTTTTTGCTGATTTTTATAGCTCATAAACAACAACTATATAAATATAAATCTTAAAAATGATTATTAGATTATGCGTATAATATGTTTAAGACATGTCACAAGGCACTTGTGGAGGTCAGGGGACAATTTGCTTCTCTCCTTCCACCCTTCTGTGGGTTCTGGGACTTAGCTCGGGTGGTTAGACACCCTTCCCTGCTGAACTGTATTCTGGCCCTGACTGTATGACTCTTAATCATTACTAGCTTGGCAATACAAAGGCCTAACGATTTCTTGACGATGTTCCACATAAAATTAAGCTTTAGCGACTGAAAGCATCTATTACATAGATGAATGAACTTCTCTTGTGTGACTGGAGTTTAGTAGTTAAGTTGTTCTTGGAAAAACTGACAAAGTAGTTGCTCAAATTACTTTCTGTGCCTTATGATACAGGTAGGGAACCCTGCTTGGGTGTACTTCTACATTGGATTGAAACATTTAGAAATTCCACTGTAGAGACCATTTAGGACTGTCTTAATGCTGTGGTGGGTTGGGGAAGGTATCTGTTTCGTGATTGTGTTTGATGAATAAAATACTGGTTGATAAGAAAAAAATAATCTGGGTTTGGAGTGTAACTCATGAAAAGTCTTGGGTTCATTATTAAGCATATCCCACCCAAAACAAAAAAAACACAATGGAAGATTTATCTTACATATATTCATCCACCTTATAACTGTTTCTGTAATAGACATTTTTCGGGCTTGTGCATGGTGACTCATTCCTGTAATCTCAGCTTTTGAAAGATAGAGACAAGGTCAGTTTGGTCTAAGTCAGAAGTTCTAGGCCAACCAGGTCTACATACTAATATCATATACAAGCAAACAAGCAAACAACACAAGGGGAACAAACCCAGAAAATAAACAAGGAAAAACAACGAACAACCAAAGCACCCTTCCCCTCAAATACCAAACCAAAAATATCCTCAAAATATCAAAACAAATAAACAAAAAAGAACCTATTTTCGGGGAATTCTGGGTTCCTTGTCAAACAAACACGTTTCTGGATCATGAACAATTAAGATACTATTCTTTTTTGCCTTTTGTGTTTATTTTGAGACAGTCTCAAGCAGCTAAAGCTAGCCTTGAACTCCTAATCCTCTTGTTCTTTCCTCTTTGGGCTGGAATTAAATACCTGGCTGTAGTTTTCAATGAATGAAAGAAATTCAGTAAGTAAGCAACTGCCTATCTATTATTTGTGTCTAATATAATTCATAAAGAAGATTAGGACAGAAAAATTCTATAGGCTGAGTAAAGAGCGGTTTCTCAGTTTAAAGAGTGTCACTGTGTGTGGTGGCTCATAACTGCAGCTCCTAGCCTGAAGGAGCTGCAGCCGCCAATTCTGAGATGAAGACTAGACAGGGCTACATCATTAGAACCTGTTAAAAAACGAACAAACAAAAACGAAACAAAACATGATAGTAGGTAGGCAACACTTTTCAATAGAAACATAATGGGAATCACCTATATAATTAAAAAATTTCAAAGAGCCACATTAAAAAATATTAAGAGCATCAGGTGAAATTCAATTTACTAATATGCACTATTCAACTTAAAATATCCAAAATAATTCATTCTATTGTGTTCATATAAAAATAGAGAAATACTTTACATCTAAGTGGAAGTCCAAATCTAGAGAGCCTCAAGTGTCAAGAGCCTAATACTCTGAGTGGCTCGTGAGAAATATAGGCATGAGTCTAGTGAGCACTAGGTGTGCAGAAATGTAGGCATGAGTCTAGTGAGCACTAGGTGTGCAGAAATGTAGGCATGAGTCTAGTGAGCACTAGGTGTGCAGAAATGTAGGCATGAGTCTAGTGAGCACTAGGTGTGCAGAAATGTAGGCATGAGTCTAGTGAGCACTAGGTGTGCAGAAATGTAGGCATGAGTCTAGTGAGCACTAGGTGTGCAGAAATGTAGGCATGAGTCTAGTGAGCACTAGGTGTGCAGAAATGTAGGCATGAGTCTAGTGAGCACTAGGTGTGCAGAAATGTAGGTATGAGTCTAGTGAGCACTAGGTGTGCAGAAATGTAGGCATGAGTCTAGTGAACGCCAGGTGTGCAGAAATGTAGGCATGAGTCTAGTGAGCACTAGGTGTGCAGAAATGTAGAATGAGTCTAGTGAAGGCCAGGTGTGCAGAAATGTAGGCATGAGTCTAGTGAGCACTAGGTGTGCAGAAATGTAGGCATGAGTCTAGTGAGCACTAGGTGTGCAGAAATGTAGGCATGAGTCTAGTGAACACTTGGTGTGTTGAATGGTGGAATACCTGCCTAATAAGTGCTATTTGAAATGGTTTAGTGAACTCTTTCCTACAGCAGTGAGTTAAGATCTCTAGTATATTGTCTTGACCATAGGTCAAAGATAGAAGTGAATAAATTGTTGCTAATGTGACTGTGACCTTGCGTCTACAGCCTATGGCATGTTTACTTTTCTGACGTGAATTATTCAAATAATTTCAAAGAACTGGAGAAAAGCTTCAACTATAATGGTCTTATCCCTTTTCAATTCTTAAAATGTAAATATTTATTTGTGTTTATTCGGATTTTTTTATTAGACGTTAAAAAAAATACCAATCTAAGTTTCTCCTCCTTCTCCTCCTTCCATTCCCTCCACATACCTTCTCACCCAACCCCCTTCCAATCCTCAGAGAGGGTAAAGCACATTGCCTTGTGGAAGGTCCAAGGCTCTCCCTACTATATCTAGGCTGAGCAAGGTATACACCCAAAGGGAATAGGATCCCAAAAGTCAGTACATATAGTAGGGATAAATCTCGGTGCCATTGCCAGTAGCCCCTCTGTCTGCCCCAGCCATGCAACTGTCAACCCCATTTAGAGGAACTAGCTTGGTCCCATGCTTGTCCTTCCCAGTCTGGATGGAGTTGGTGAGCTCCCATTAGCTCAGGCAAACTGTTTCAGTGGGTGAACCCATCATGGTCTTGACCTCCTTGCTCATATTCTCATTCCTCCCACTCTTCAACTGGACTTTGGGAGCTCAATCCAGTGCTCCGATGCAGGTCTCTCTGCCTCTGCCTCCATCAGTTGCTGGATGAGGCTCTATGGTGATATTTAAGATATTCATCAGTCTGACTACAGGGCAAGTCAAGATTGGGCCCCTTCTCCTCTATTGCCCAGGGTCCTAGGTGGGGTCATTCTTTTGGATTCCTGGGAATTTTTCCAGAACCAGGTTTCTGATAACCCCATAATGGCTCCCTCAATCAAGATATCTCTTTCCTTGCTCTCATCTCTGTCCTTCCTCCATTTTGACGATCCTATTCCCTCAAGTTCTCTTCTACCCTCCTTCTCTTCCTTCTTCTCCTCCTGCCCTCCCTTCTCTCACCACCCCCATGCTCCCAACCCTGCTAGTCAATCCTGTCTGTTTCCAATTTACAGGTAGGTCTATATATATTTTTCTCTTTGGGTTTACCTTGTTACTTAGCTTCTCTAGGATCATGGACTATCGGCTCAATGTCCTTTGTTTATAGCTATTATCCACTTTGAGTACATACCATGTTTATCTTTTTGGATCTGGGTTACCTTGCTCAGGATAGTGTTTTCTAATTCCATTTATTTGTGTGCAAAATTCAAGAGTAGTACTCTAATGTGTAAATATGCCACATTTTCTTTACCCATTTTTTGATTGAGTGGCATCTAGGTCTTTTCCAGGTTCTGGCTATTACAAATAATGCTTCTATAAACGTAGTTGAACAAATGCTTTTGTAGTATGATTGGGCATCTTTTGTGTATATGCCCAAAAGTGGTATTGCTGGATCCTGAGGTAGGTTGATTCTCAATTTTCTGAGAAACCACCGTACTAATTTCCAAAGTGGTTGTACAAATTTGCAATCCCACCAGCAATGGATGAGTGTACCTCTTACTGCAAATCCTCTCCAGCATAAACTATCATTGGTGTTTTTGATATTAGTCATTCTTACAGGTGTAAGATGGTATCTCAGAGTTGTTTTGATTTGCATTTCTCTGATAGCTAAGGAGTTTGAACATTTCCTTAAGTATCTTTTGGCCATTTGAGATTATTCTGTTGAGAATTTTCTGTTTAGTTCAGTACCCCATTTTTTAATTGGGTTACTTAGAATCTTACTGTCTAATTTCTTGACAAAATGTATATATTTTGGAGATCAGTCCTTTGTCTGATGTGTGGTTGGTGAAGATCTTTTTCCATTCAGTAGGCTGCCTTTTTGTCTTATTGACTGTGTCCTTTGCTTTACAGAAGTTTCTCAGTTTCAGGAGGTTCCATTTATTTATTGTTGCTCTCAGTGCCTGTGCTACTGGGGTTATATATAGGAAGTTTTCTCCTGTACCCATGCATTTAAGACTACTTCCCACTTTCTCTTCTATCAGGCTCAGTGTGGTTGGACTTATATTGAGGTCGTTAATTGATTTGGACTTGAGTTTTGTGCATGACAATAGATGTGGATCTATTTTCATTCTTTTACCTGTTGGCATCCAGTTATGCCAGCACCATTTGCTGAAGCTACTTTCTTTTTTCCATTATATAATTTTAACTTCTTTGTCAAAAATCAGGTGTTCATAGGTATGTGGATTAATATCCAGGTCTTAAATTCAATTCCATTGGTCAGCCTCTCTGTTTTTATGCCAGTACCAAGCTGTTTTCATTACTGTAGCTCTGTAATAGAGCTTGATGTCAGGGATGGTGATGCCTCCAGAAGTTCCTTTATTGTACAGGATTGTTTTGGCTATCCTGGGTTTTTTTTTCCATATGAAGTTGATTATTGTTCTTTCAAGGTCTTTGAAGAATTGTGTTGGGATTTTGATGGGGATTGCATTGAACCTATAGATTGCTTTTGGTAGGATTGCCATTTTTACTATGTTGATCCTTCCTATCGAAGAGCATTGGAGATATTTCCATTTTCTCCTTCAATTTCTTTTTTCAAAGACTTAAAGTTCTTGTCAAATTGGTCTTTTGCTTCTTTGGTTAGTGTCACCCCAAGATATTTTGTGTTATTTGTGGTTATTGTGAAAGGTGATGTTTCTCTGATTTCCCTCTCAGCTTCTTTATCATTTGTGTATAAGAGGGCTACTGATTTTTTTATTTGATCTTGTATCAGTGGTGTATTTATCAGCTGTAGGAGTTCTCTGGTTGAGTTTTTGGGGTCACTTAGTACACTATCATAACATCTGCAAATAATGAAAGCTTGAATTCTTCCTTTGCAATTTGAATCCCCTTGATCTCCTTCTGTATTCTTATTGCTATTGCTAAAACTTCAAGAACTATGTTGAAGAGAAATAGAGAGAGTGGACAGCCTTGTCTTCTTCCTGATTTTAGTGGAATTGCTTTGAGTTTCTCTCCATTTAATTTGATGTTGACTGTCGGCTTGCTGTATATTGCTTTTATTATATTTAGATATGTTTCTTGTATCCCTGATCTCTCTAAGACCTTTATAATGAAGGGGTGCTGGATTTTTGTCAAATGCTTTTTCAGCATCTAATGAAATGACCATATTTTTTTCTTTCAGTTTTTTTATATGATGGATTACATTGATAGATTTCCATATGTTGAACCATCCCTGCATCTCTGGGATGAAGCTGACTTGTTCATGTTAGATGATTTCTTTGATGTGTTCTTGGATTTGGTTTGTCAGTATTTTATTTTATTTTATTTTTTTTAATCTTTTTTTTATTGAGAAAATGAGAAAAAAAAAAACAAGTTTCCACCTCCTCCCAGCCTCCCATTTCCCTCCCCCTCCTCCCACCTTTCTCCCCCTCCTCCCACCCTTCTCCCCCTCCCCCCACTCCTTTCCCCCTCTCTCTCCAGTCCAAAGAGCAGTCAGGGTTCCCTGCCCTGTGGTAAGTCCTAGGTCCTCCCCCCTCCGTCCATATCTAGGAAGGTGAACATCCAAACTGGCTAGGCTCCCACAAAGCCAGCACATTACGTAGGATCAAAACCCCATGCCGTTGTCCTTGGCATCTCATCAGCTCTCATTGTTCGCCATGTTCAGAGAGTCCAGTTTTATCCCATGCTTTTTCAGTCACAGTCCAGCTGGCCTTGGTGAGCTCCCAATAGATCAGCTCCACTGTCTCAGTGGGTGGGTGCACCCTTCGTGGTCCCGACTTCTTTGCTCATGTTCTCCCTCCTTCTGCTCCTCGTTGGGACCTTGGGAGCTCAGTCCAGTGCTCCAGTGTGGGTCTCTGTCTCTATCTCCATCCATCACCAGATGATAGTTCTATGATGATATGCAAGATATTCGTCAGTATTGCTATAGGATAGGGTCATTTCAGGCTCCCTATCCTCAGCTGCCCAAGGAATTAACTGGGGACCTGGGCTTGGGCACCTGGGAGCCACTCTAGGTTCAAGTCTCTTGCCAACCCTAAGGTGGCTCCCTTAATTAAGAATTGTGCTTCCGTGCTCCCCTATCCAACCTTTCTTTATCCCAATCCTCCTTTTACCCCAAGTTCCCCCCTTCCTCCCCTTCTCCCTTTTCTCTCCCCATCTCCCCTTACCCCCATCTCACCCCACCCCCAAGATCTCAATTTTCTCCCCGGCAACTTTGTCTACTTCCCATAGCCAAGAGGATAACTATATGTTTTTCCTTTGGTTCACCTTCTTACTTAGCTTCTTTAGGATCACCATTTATAGGCTCCGTGTCCCTTATTTATGGCTAGAAACCAATTATGAGTGAGTACATCCCATATTCATCTTTTTGGGTCTGGGTTACCTCACTCAGGATAGTGTTTTCTATTTCCCTCCATTTGCATGCAAAATTCGAGAAGTCATTGTTTTTTACCGCAGCATAGTACTCTACTGTGTATATATTCCACACTTTCTTCATCCATTCTTCCATTGAAGGACATCTAGGTTGTTTCCAGGATCTGGCTATTACAAATAATACTGCTATGAACATAGTTGAACAAATGCTCTTGTCATATGATAGTGTATCTCTTGGGTATATTCCCAGGAGTGGTATTGCTGGGTCCAGGGGTAGGTTGATCCCGAATTTCCTGAGAAACCGAAACACTGATTTCCAAAGTGGTTGCACAAGATTGCATTCCCACCAGCAATGGATGAGGGTACCCCTTCCTCCACAGCCTCTCCAGCAAAGGCTAACATTGGAGTTTTTTATTTTAGCCATTCTGACAGGTGTAAGTATTTTTGCATCCACGTTCATGACTGAGATTGGTCTGTAATTCTATTTCTTGATTGAGTCTTTTGGTATCAGGGTAGCTGTAGCCTCATAAAAAGAGGTTGGCAATGTCCCTTTTGTTTCCATTGTGTGGAACACTTTGAGGAGTATAGGTATAGCTCTTATAGGAAGTTCTGGTAGAATTCTGCACTAACACCATCCAGCCCTGAACTTTATTTGGTTGGGTGGCTTTTGATGACAGCTTCTATTTCTTTGCAGTTTATAGGTCTATTTAAATTGCTCACCTGGTCTTGATTTAATTTTGTTATATGGTATCTATCTAGAAAATTGTCCATTTCTTTTACATTTTCCAATTTTGTGGAGTACAGGTTTTTGTAGTATGACCTCATGATTCTCTGAGTGTCCTCAGTGTCTGTTTTTATGTCCCCATTTTCATTCTGATTTTGTTAATTTGGATGTTCTATGTCTTCTTTTGATTAGTTTGGATAAGAATTTGTTTATCTTGTTGATGTTTTCAAAGCACCAGCTCTTTGTTTCATTGATTCTTTGTATTGTTTTCTTTGTTTCCATTTTGTTGATTTCAGCCCTCAATTTGATTATTTCCAGTTTCTATTCCTCATGCATGAGTCTGCTTCTTTTTGTTTTAGAGCTTTTAGGTGTGCTGTGAGCTTTCTCTGTTTTCTTTATGTCGGCACTTAGTGCTATGAACTTTTCTCTTAAGACTGCTTTCATGGTGTCCCATAGGTTTGGTTATCTTGTGCCTTCTTTTTTTGATCGAATTCGAGGAAGTCTTTAATTTCTTTCTTTATTTCTTCCTTGACTTAGGGTGGTTTAGTAGTTGAGTGCTCAATTTCCATGAGTTTGTAGGCTTTCTGAGCTTAGTATTGTTGTTAAATTCTTACTTTAATCCCTGGTGATCCAATAAGACACAGGGGGTTGCTCCAATTTTTTTTTGTATTTGTGGAGGTTTGCTTTGTTACCGAGTATGTGTTCAATTTTAGAGCAGTTTCCATGAGGTGCTGAGAAGAAGGTATATCCTTTTATGTTTGGTGGAATGTTCTATAGATATCTTTTAAGTCCATTTGATTCACAACATCTGCTTGAATTCAGGTTCATATTGAAGATTAACTATCATGTTTATACACATGTTTTATGAATCTCTATGTATTCATGTACACCACTTGTTTGACTCTGGTCATTAAGGAGGACTCTTGGTGCTCTGGAGTGATTGACATCCCTATTCAAGTGCAGAAAGTTCTTTTAGTCTAAGTACAGGCCATGTGGCTTTTAACTGCTTTGTTTCATATGATCCAAGTAAAACTTGTTTTACAGTGCATTTCAAGATCCAGCATGTTGGGTGGCATTCCCTCCCACCGTCTGAATTTTAGGAACTGTACCCTGGAAAGGCCTGCACTAGCGTATACTCACCATCACTGGGCAGACTTTGAAGAAACAGTTATTCTGACAGGGAGGGAGTGAGGGGGAGAGTGTGTGTGTGTGGGGGGGACAGAGACAGAGACAGAGAATGTTTCCTTCTTCAGAATTATACGACAAATGCTTTATTGGCTTGCAGTGGCTCACAGAGTCAGCTCAACTTTGCTAATGTGAGTTTTCACTGATTATTTCCAAAGCTGCAAATAAGGAAATCCTCGAGAAGCCGTCTGGTTGTGGCAGTTTACCATGGCTCTCTCTCTTCATGTTGTGCATATGCATCGAGAAGCACTTACATTCAAGCATTTCTTAATAACCGTGTCCAGTGATTCCTTTCAGGTGTGCTCCCCAGACACAGTGCTTTGGCAGCCCCTTTATCAGCGCGTGTGGCCTCAGGCTGAGAAGAAAATAGCTGCTCTGCCTAGCTCATTGTGCATGTACAACTGTCCTCTAGCTTGGAGATCAATAGCACAGGCCTGTCGGTAATCAGCAACTTGGAGCAAAGGGGAAGGGGCAGAGAAGTTTTGTGTTTACTCTTGGAGAGCTAATGTGCCTGTAGCATTCATGGCAATCGTCATAAGAGGGAAAAGAAGTCTGAATGCAAGAACAAAGTCTGTGCTCTCTCTTTGTATATGAAAGGGGGTTGGAAGGAGGGACAGAAACTGGTTAGGGTACGGGAAAGTTGCAGTCATTTTCGTACCAAATGAGCAAAAAACTTTCTGAAACTCCAGGGAAAGAAAGAACTGAAGGTTTGAATTCCCTTTAATGCTGCATGCAACATGGAAGCCACTAACCCAAGGGAGGCATGCATAATGAGAGCAGAAGTTTTGGTGCTGGGAAAATCTGAGTTGAAACCCGACTGGCTCCACTAAGTCACGGACAGACCGAGTAATCCACCTCATTAATCCTCTGGAGTTTTTGTCTCTATTCTTATAACTGTAGCAATAATTGCATGGATTAAATAAGATGTTTTAAAGCAGTTTGGAACCTAGTAAGCACTTACTAAGTAGAATCTATTTAGAATTTCCCATTCTAGATATCTGGTGCCATCGTACATTAGGAAGAGACCTTCATTGGAGGGATCTTCTGTTTTTTTCTGCCTTGAATTGTGGTGGGTTCGCTACTAATGTAAAACTAAGAACACAGGGACTGTCTACAGGTGCCTTTATGTTTTATTGACCACTATGTGTCTGTTCCCTTTCAAATTCACTGGGGTGATACAGTGTGTGGCGAACATCGCCCCTTAGACCTATTTGCTTCAGATATGAAAGGAATTGGATTCTAAAAATTAATGAAAATTTAAAAAAGAAGAACTCGAGGATGAATGTCTATTACCTTCCTGTAAAGGAGTTTATTGTTGAACAGATTAGGCCTGAGATTGTGGTACTCAGCCCACACAAGTGATTTTGCTTTGTTCTCTGCTGTAACTACAGATATCACCTGTAGCCCAGTCAGCAGGCATAGATGTGTTCTGTTAAACACAGAGACCAGCTCAAGGGAACTCTCACTGAATCCTCGATAAGAGTGGCTCTCAACCTTTCTAATACTGCAGCCCTTTAACACAGTTCCATAAAATTATTTTCATTGCTACTTTATAACTGTAAATATCAGTTTCTGATGATTTTAGGCAACCCCTGTAAAAGGATCTTGTGACCCCAACCTACAGGTTGCAAAACCACTTCTCTGAAAGGATGCACATCTGCTTTATTGATAATAAATTGATGTTATTGTCTTTTACAAAGAATAACACATTATTGCTAAATGGACCATTTGGTAATTCAGTATTAAGGACCATCTCTTATGGATGAGTGGTTAAACTCTGTTAAGTAATTTTTGGAGATTTTTGTTACTATTATTACATTGCCTTACTGCTCTTCAGGAACAGAAGGAATCGGTGTGAGGGGGGAGTTTGAGAAGTTATCAAATTTAACTTGTTTACTGATGAAGAAATGTTTCTACTTATAAAAGAGTAGAAGAATGTATTATAGTATTGCTTTATTAGTTGGTTGGCTGCAGTGGATTGATTTTTAAGGTATGCAGAATAATACTGAGGAAAGTCAAATCATAACACTAACAGCAATATTAAATGTTATTTTGGTAATGTTTTATAGAGAAGGCAATTAGTCTTGTGAAAATGAAAAGGGGATAATGGAAAAGAAGGATAATTTGTTTTAGAAATTATAGTAGCTATATTTATTATATATACAATAAACTAGTTCCTAGTGAAGGCATAGTTAAGAGATATAAACTCAAGTTCACTTGTGTTTTTAAAATTTATTTAGTGTATTAGACCTATAGGTGAGTAAAAATATCTAGAAGATGAATTTGAATTTTATGTGTGCTGTCAGCAGGCTGTTAGTTTTGAGTTTATATGAGACAGTGCTTGCTGTTCCTTTCCCTCCCAGTCAAGAAATCCAAGTAATTAAGAAAGTTTGTTGCTGGGCAGTGGTGGTGCACTGAGTATTTAGGAGGCAGAGGCAGGTGGACCTCTGTGAGTTCGAGGCCAGCCTGGTCTATAAAGAGTTTTAAGACAACTAGGGCTACATAGAGCAAATGTTTCAAAAAATTCTTGGTGAAGATTTGGGAGGGATTCTTCCAAGGCTTAGTCTTCATTTGAAGTTTTAATTTTTTTAGAAAACTGTCTGACCTTAAAAACCATCTTCTCTTCGGCATCTTCATTTTCAACAGTTTAAATGTCAGCCTCTGGTCTCACGGGCAGTTCATCAGCTCCCTGCTTCTGCTTCACACTCAAGTGTTTCTCCCTTCCACTGCGTGGCAGCCATCCCTCTGCTCTTGCAGTGGTCAAGGTTCCTTCTTTTTCTTTCTTTGTTTAAATTGGAAATTCACTGCTGTGGGGAAGTTTCTTCTTCATGAAATGAGCTCACCTCTGTTGCCACAATAAAAGAATTCTCTGAGTTCGAGAGCTTCTGGCTTCCTCATGAAATATGGATGGACTTCTGCTTCTGTAAGGGAAGGGAGAAGAGGAATAAATAGTAAGAGGTATATTCCTCTGTTCAAGACCCAAGGGTATCCGTGTATACGAAATAAATTAGGTGAAAATCTGGGAAACTTCAAGACTCAGAGTGAGCCTTCACTAGACATGAACAGTGCCCACATTTGATGGTACAAAGGGGTGAGTGGGGTTCTGCGCGGCTTCTACGCTTAGTTTGTAATTACACTGCTTCTCAATGTTTGCTTCTTACATCTCTCTCATGTGCACTGTGTTTCTCCTGAACACTGTGTCAAAGACTGTTTTAGGAGAAGAGGTGGGAAAACTCAGCAACTCTTTCAAGACAGTTGCTAGAGACTTGTACTCTTTCTTTACAAACAAGAGTCAGGCGGGCTGAGCTTCTCCTTAGCATCTCTGGTCCAGGGAAATGATTTTGAAGAAAGATATCCATGAAGGCCAGAAACATCTACAGATGCACTGTGATCCCAGGCAATGAAGCATGTGGCCCTTCATTGGCATTAGACGATAACAGGAGGATCTCCTGGCAGAAGAGCTGACTTTTGCTGCGTTCTGCATGCTGCCCCTCCAAACCCATCTTTGATTGGCACCTATGCCCTATTGAAACTGGCATCACACCTTCTGAATGGGCACTGTGCCAGGCTAGCAGATGGGTATGGGCAAAGGCATGCCAGAAACCCAGTATGTGAATCAAGTTTAAGTATCAGGGGCCCAAGCTCCCATCCAGGGATATAAAAACTGCAGTCTGTTGAGAGCTTTTTGTGCTTAAGGTTAAAGGACATGCCATTTCTACTCCAGCTTAGAGGTTGATTAATTTTGAAAGTCAAACAGGAACTCCTGTGGTGGTGTCAGGCAAAATTCTGTCTTTGGTGAATGAGAATTACTACTTCATGTAGGGAAGAGAAAGTATTGTAATGAAGTTTCCGAGGAGACTGACTCCCCTGCAAGTCCCTCCAGCACTTAAGCAGCATGCGTTCAGTGAAGATGAATATTTCTCTTCTCCAGCAGAGCCAGGTGCAATCAAAGCCAGATCTTCAGCCCTCTGCAGTAAAGAACCCTAAATTTAGAAAGGGCAGGCGAAGTTTAGAAGAACTCCGTGGTGGCGGCTCTTCTCACCACGAGCCGATGGAGCCTCACAGAAGTGTACAGAGGAGGAGATGAAGGGAAAACTCCAAATAGAAAGCCTCCAGAGGCTTCCAGCCTGAAACAGGAAGATCCTTAACAAACCAAAAGAAAAAGTTGAGTCCTTTTTCCTCAGTGCAGAAAGCTTTCTGAATTTTTTTTTTTTGTCAATAAAATCTTAGGTTACTGGGATGTTAGGACCAACTTAATACATAATAAACTTCCTATTCTTACTTTCATTTCCTTGCATGTCTATCATGTATATAAACTTTGCTTCTTGAATAATGGATTTTGCATAAAATTGAGCTCTAAACATCACATTCCTTATGATTGTCTCACACCCACCACTGAACTGCACCACACCAAAAAGAGAGCATGACATCCGTGTGATCCTTTTACCTATAGCTCCTCAAAGCTCCTAAATTCAGAGACATGCCTGTAAGACCAGCTGTGACCAAGAGCAGCCTCGCTAATCGCGTTATAGCCCCTGCTTTTGCTTTTCCACTGTGTAAACTTTATCTACGGAACAGATTCCACGAGGCCATTGTGAATACTTCAGCGTATTCAAAACATAGAACTGCCACAAATTAAACTACTAAAACTAAAGCTGGTGCATTGTAACTGCCAAGTAAAACTGGCACGTCCCCTGTCAGACTGCAGGAGAGTGTGCCATACAGTCCTCGGAAAACACAATTCATCCAGAAGTACTCTTGTCACTTGCTCTGATATTAAACCAGAGAAAGTGACATTAATTAAAGAAATGACACGAGCCAACAAAGGCAATGAAATTCTACGGTTTGGCTTTATGCAGACCTTCATCCAACCTGTTCTGCCTAGGTACCATAGCCGACTCTGAAGAGAGCGTGGGTTATGACTTTTTCTCCTCCTCTCCCCATTCAGATAACAGTCTTGGACAACTGCAACTTCCTTCCCAGCACTGGGCTAGTTTGTTAGTGTGGTCCAGTCATTGTTGCGCTGCTTGAACACTGAGTTGCTGTCACGTGGTACACCAACTGCACTTGGGAACCCTGTTCAGTGTAGAGGGAGAGAGGTACGAGAGAGTTGGTCTCACAAGCAGCAGAGAAGCTAAACTTGTTGGGTGGAGTCAAGGAGGCCTATTGCTAGGACCAGTTGATGGGAACCTAGGCATGACGGGACAAGCAGGAGCGAACCAGGGCTTCCCCCCTGTTCCCGTGACATGTGTCCTCACAGTCATTATTGTACCGCTTATCCATATACCAACTTTTCAAACCCTTCAAGCTGCACATGGCCGTGCTCACCTTGCACCACGCTGTCGGTCCTAAGAGGCAGGCCAGAGTTACTAAAAAATAATTTTTTCATAGGAAAAAAGCTATAGAAAAATTTTCGAAAGAGCACTAAAACGTGGTTTTTTTTCTTTTTAAGTATATAGTGTCTCTGTGCAAGGCATTTTGATTTCATATTTAGAGACAGTATTGGGTATATTTTAGGGAATTTGGGGTAAGTGTATCATGTTTATTTTTAAAAATATCTTTAATATTTTTAATATTAAATAATGTCCTTTATTCATATGTTATAGGACTTAATGGGAAATGATTGCTCTGCTAATACATAATATAGAGGAATTAAAAATATATGGCCATTGTATTAAATCAGACCACTTCTGTATTTAGAATAAAGTAGTTTTAATGGGTAATATTTAATTGAAATATATTTAATAACCAGTACTAACCATTTTAGGGGCAAGTATGGTTTCCTATGGGCTCTACTCTCTGCTAGGCATGGAATATGTTAAAAAAAATCAACTTTACAAAAACTATATAAGCACAAGTAACCTTAACAGAAAGTAAACAACCCCCCCCCCCCGCCCTTTTGTGTGGGGCTGGGAATCGAACACAGGGCCTGGTGTGTGCTACACAGGCACTCTGTCACTGAGCTGCATCCCTAGCTCCGGAACTCTTTTAACCCAAGTCTGCGAACAGGTTGATGGAGGGACTTATGCACAGTCATAAGCTTTTGTCATGCTCTCCAAGTGTAGGTATTTTATATTTGAGGCTCAGTGTTTCTTTACTGTATAATTAGTCACAAGGTCTAATGCAAGTTTTCTGTGTCTGGCCGCCGGTGCCTTCAAAGAGACAGTGGTGCTTCAGAGGAGCAAGCAAAGGAGGCCAAAGTTGACACACATAGAGGCAAACAGTGGAGGGAAATCAACACGCCTTGCGGAGTCAGGCATTGGCAATATGTCAGTGTTCAGAGACTGTCTTGAATTTGCAATCCAAGTGACATAGAGTATTTAAATACGAGAGGCAGTAGTATTGAGCCCAGCGTGCCTGCTACCACTTGCTTGACTAGCTCAGAATAGAACTCAGAGAGGCAAGGGCTCAAAGTTAAATGAACATTTATACATTTTAAAATCAAATGAAAGATTCAGAGTATATTCATGAATTAATTTTTTCCGGAATCCTAAATTTAATCAGCTGGAATTACTTTTAAAGTGTCATTCTATTTAACTTTGTGGGAATGATGAATTTGCCTTTTAGTAGGAATGCTGTATTTTATCATGAAGATGAAACAAACTGTCTTTTGTTAATTACTCCCCAGAGACACTGGCCATTTTTCTCCCCTATGCTTAGTGTGGAGTAAAGGCAGTGCCCACAAATTCATTTCAAACAAGACCAAACTGGAAATTTCGCCATGCGTGAGAAGACTAGAAGAAGGCAGCTCCCTTTCAGGTACTCTGCATGCCCCGTAATGAGCAGTTGCAGAGGGAATGCCTTACTGAGGAGACCCGGAACACAGAGCAGAAACATGATAAAGAACGAAAGAGAGGTGTGTGTGTGTCCAGTGAGTCTGAGAGCTCCCGAGATGAGCATGTGCAGCCCTCCTTAGGTCATCCTTGGCTGCTGGGACGTTTCCTAGAGTGCCTAGTGCTGACGTAAATGGTTTCCTTATGTTATTTCCTTCCTTGGGAACTTGATGCCATTTGGGCCTGTGGAGGTAGTGAGAAGCCTCCAGGCCGCATTTTCAAAGACTGTCTCTGACTACTTGAAGCACAGGCTTCTTTGCTCTATAATTGATGTCCCTTGTGAACACTTTTAGTTTATAGCTAGCCAGAGAAAATATGGCAAGTGACATGCTTGTGACAAGCTCATTTCTAACACAGCAGCTAAATAAGCGATTGATGGTATTGGCAGCTAATCTGCGAAATCTGTTAGTGGTGATGCTTACGGTGGTGCCATTTCCATTGAGATTGACAACCGAGGCGCAGGCCCTGGTGGTAGGCTTTTATTATTCAGATCACCAAATCTGTGAAGGAACATCTGATGTTTCCCGTAAACCCAGTGCTGAGCACTGAAAAAGAAAACACGTTGAAAATGTGCTATAGCTTAGGTCACACATTAATATTCTTATGAAGAAAGAGTGAAACTAGTGAACTAGTTGTACTATCATCTGAAGACAAAGAGTTAATGAGTTTTCAGGCTACTCAAAACTGAATAAATTTATCTCATTTATAGGGATGTTTGTTGTTTGTTTGTTTGTTTATTTAGATTTTTCAAGACAGGGTTTCTCTGTATAGCCCTGGCTGTCCTAGAAGTCAATCTGTAGACCAGGCTCGCCTCGAACTAATAGCGATCCACCTGCCTCTGCCTCCCAAGTGCTGGGTTTAAAGTGTGCACCTCCTCTGCCCAGCTATATGTTTTAAGTCTAATAAGCAAGAACGAGGACAACAAAAGGAGCCCCTTTAGTTATGACACATTGTGATGTAAATGCAACAACCCTGTGAAAGACACTTTACAGACACTGAGTTGTCTTTCTTTCTTTCTTAGAGGATAATTTAAAGACACACAGTTAGAAAACTAGGTCTTTTCAAAGGCGAAGCACAAAAAATACTTGAGTAAATAAAATCTTGCTAATGAATTTGCTCCTTGCTAAAGAACTTGTTTCAGATAAAAATATTTACAATAGCAGTCTAGACTTTGAAAAACCTTTCTTTTATGGTGCTCTTGTGGGAAAAATTAAGACTGTTAATGTGGAGATGAGTTTAGGTGCTTGATACAGGTACTTGGTATGTTTTACAATGGAGTTTTTGTACCTTTTTATTTGACATGTATACATAACACGAAAAGCAATGAGCAAAATACAAGCTATTACATTAAATTAAAATATTTATAGCAAGCCTGATGGCATACCCATGTGATCCCAGTAGTTGGAAAGCTGAGACAGGAAGATAAGAGGTTCAAGGCCAGCCTCAGATACATCATAGTGCGTTTAACTCTCTCAAGAAAAAGAAAAGAAAAAGGAAACAAATGCAAATACGTTAAAAACAAAAACACTATGATATAGGGTCATTCATTTCAGTTTCTGTAGAATGTGAAGGAAAGGTATTCATTGTACTAGATAGTCTTGATATCAAGAGATCATGCATTATAACAGATCTCCAGTGTGTAACTGAGAATGGTTATGAGTAGTGTAGACCTTCCCTCTTTACAAAATATTGAGAGGGAATATTGAATGGATGGGGGGGAGCCCATATATAGTAAACTCTGAGAAGAAAACAAAGATCTACATAGCGAATGGAAGGATGTTATATGGTTGAGGAGGAGAAGATTGTATGAACTTCCATAATCAGAAAAAGTTCATCTGCAGCAGACAGCTTGGAACAGGTCTCAGTGTTCTAAAATTAATTACTTAATGTAAATTGTATGTGTCATGCAACCTATCAAAATGAAGAGACTGTTACTGGGGAGAACTTTTCTGTTCCTTCTACTACTGAAAGAGGATGATGTTAAAACCTGTATGTGTATTAGCAAAGGGACACATGTATTTTATTAATGTAAGTGGAGCAAACCTAAGCCAAAGAGAATATAAAAAATTATCAAGAATTAGTACCGAAAATATTAGCAGTATGTCTAGCAGATTGTGTCAAAAGTAACTTTAAAGACCTGTAAAACCTAGACTTTCCCTTGTTTGAAGTCTGACTTCAGTGTGTTAGAAAATGACTTAAACACAGGGATGGTCTGATGATTACCAGAAGATTCTTAACCTAGCACACAGATTTTACATAAGAAGACAAACAACGTTTACCCAGAAAATGGAAAGACTTCATGATAGTTAAGAGAAATAGGACTGTAGTTTCAGCGTGTTGTGTGGCCAAAGTTTATGTTACTGAGGAGATAAAAAATGAATAATTGAGATTTCAGAGAACCTGACATCATTTTGTAGCAGGTTGTCATTAAGATAAAGTAGACGTTAAGCACATGACTAAGACATCAAAAAAATAAATGAATTAAAATATGTGAATCGAGTGTGGTGGCTCACACCTGTAATCACTCTAGAGGCTGAGATGGAAGGAATATCATTAGCTTGAAGCTACCCTGGGCTTAACTGAGCAGGCTATCTATCTGTCTGTCTGTCTGTCTGTCTGTATGTATGTATATAATCATCAGTTACAGCAAAGGAGGCCATGAATTTGAAAGAGAACGGGCAAGAGGAGAGTACATGAGAATGACTGGAGGGAGGAAAACAAAAGGAGGAAATGAAGTAATTTTATTTTTAGTTAAAAATAAAATATTTATTATATAAACCACTTAATAAAATTTGGGGAGCTAGTTTTAAGAATATCAATTTATAAATAAAATTTTAAATGTAGTTCATACTTTAAAAATAGATCAGTGAGCTGTGGTAAATATGTGTTAACAAATGCATCAGATTTTTACCCTCTAAATGAACTCCAAATATACTTAATAATGGAGACAGCTAAAGCAAAATCAGATATGTATCAGTGTCTAAGAATATTTAGGAGCTAGATAAACAATAAGTGAACTGAAAGTATAAGTTTTATAGAATGAATGAAATTATATATAGTATACACCACAATTAGTGACTAGCTGGCAGAGTAACTCCAATAAAATTTACATTGCTGGGTTATAATTCAGCTTCCAGTTAACAGTAGGTAAGACGCTGTAAGCTCTTTACTAAGGAAGATAATTCAGGCTCAGAGATGGCTCAGTGGGTAAAGCCACACACTGCCCTTCCAGGGGACCTGAGTGTGGTTCCCATCAGCCATGTTACAAGACTCACTATTGTCTTCTAGATTCAGGGGGCCTGATATTTTGGCCTTTGTGGGAACCCCCTTATGTACATACACACCCCAGTTTAAAATAATAATTTAAAAAAATCTCTAAAAAAGAATATAACACACTAAATTTCAGAATCATAGGAAAGTCTGTAGAATATTCTAGTATTGTAGGTCAAAGATAAATACTTGAGTGTCACGAAGGAACTTTGGGTGGCTGGCCAGCCAGCCAGCTCTTTCTGTCATTTCTCACATTTATTTTTGGAAGTTTCTTGCATGCACTTCCTATTTACTCAGTTAATATTATTTCTTTTTCAGGACTCTGAGGAAGTTGAAGACTATATAGTTATAGTAATTGTTTTCCTTTTATACCAGTCTTAGAAAAGAAACTCACTAAGAAGGTATAAAGTGCATGAGGTTCAGAGACATCAAAAGATAGTTTTGGATGGTAATGCAAGTTAGGATAGAAAGTGAATTAGATACAAGATTTTGGACTCAACAAGATAGACTATATGATGTAGTATTTTCTCTGAATTTGTCAAATGCATATGAACTAGACATTGTTGATGTATTTATTGTCTGTATATATTGTTTCTAGTTATTATATATGGTTTTTCTTATATTAATTATACACTTTTTAGATAAAAAGGGGGAAATACAGTGATATTTTGTTTGTGATCTAACAAATAAAGCTTGCTTGAAGATCAGAGGGGAGAGCTAAGCTTCAGATTAGCCATAGAAGCTAGGAAATGGTGACTCACACCTTTAATCTCTGGGGAGTCATCTTTTTGATTTGACTTCTACATGATCCTAGCTGTGGCTGGTTCATACATTCGAGAATAGGTTGTGAGGATTAGAAATGTTAGGTAGGAGGAATAGAAATAAAAAAGAAATACAAAGACATAGGATAGTATCGGGAGGGCAACTTAGATCCTACTCTCTCAAATTTATGATCTTCTCTTTGGAAATTGTTTCACACAGACATACACCATTTAGTGTTGCTCATCTTGTATGTGTTTAAGGCTGGCCACTTGGAATTGGATAAACTCTCAGGGACCTCATACTTGGAGAACTGATTTTCCCTCTCTCAGCAGCTGTTAGCTGCCCATAGCTCTTTAACTAGGTTGGTGCCTTGTGAAATGTCCCACTGATGTCCTGTCAACTGGTACAGCCATTGTATAGGTCTTGTTGGAACAACCATATTGTTGAGGTTTTATAGGTGCAGCTTTCTTGATATATCTAGAAGACACTGTCTCACAGCTGCCATCCTGGCTAGTCCTTCGGCTCCTCTAACCTTTTTGTGATGTTTGTGTGAATCCTTGGATACTTTGAGAACCAGTCTTCAGGAGGAGACTCAGTTCTCTTCCATCCTCCACTTCCTGTGTTTGAAGTGTGTCACATCTTTAGCCATGGGGTCTTAGCTTCAAGCTCAGGAGATAATCAAAGGCAATGGCTAAATTCAAGGAACCCAAGAAAGAACCACCAAAATGGCCACTCCATGATTACAGGGAAGGTTTTTATTGTGGATAAGACAGAGAATATGTCCTAGGTCATTATGGAGATCCAGAGCAGAGAGAAGGGAGCGGACTGGACATGACCTGGCCTAAAGAAGCACTAGAAGAGGAAAAAAAAAAAAGCAAGGAAGAATAGAGGGAGTGGAAGGTGGAAACCTTCCCATTATAAATGGAGCCCAGGATCTGGAACCGCCTGGGGCTAGTATAGTGGAGTAGAGCCAGGAGGCTAGGTTAGGTGAAATAAATCACAAGCACACGTGAGCAGAGACTGAGGGAGCCTGGAGGTCAGTGTGGGCTTTAGTGTGAAGCCACAGGCATAAGTCATTTGAGAGCCCTTTGTCCCTTCTGCCAGGAGCAGGGGAAATGATTCCTTTTGAAGACAGGCAACCAACCTGTTTCATAAATTCCCGGGGAATTCTGGCTTTATCTAACCACTAGAAATCCATCTATAGTCCAGTTTGAGCTCATTTCTGGACGTAAGCACTGCCAGAGACATAATATTGATAATAACTTTTGTGTGGTTTCAAGGTCTCTTGAGCTCCCTTGACCAGAAATTTCTCTTGCCAGGCACATGGGTTCTGAATTTTAAGAGCATGTTGTATATTTTATTATGTTTTTTTTCAAATTATGTTTTCCTGATATTTTCTCACAGCCTTTTTTAAAATTCTGTTTAGTGTCTCTTACAGAGCAGAAAAAAATTTAAGTAAGTTCAGTCTTTAAATTTTCCTTCATTGATTATGGTGTTGTTGATTCTGAAATCCACATTACCTCAATTTTCACCTGCTGTCTTTCACCCGTTATTTTGCTGTCACACTTTACATTGATATTTACTGCCTCTTCCTTCTTCTCACCTCTGCCTCCTTTCCTTCTTTGACACAGTTGAACTGGGTAGTTCAGTGTAGCCTCAGTATTCTCCTGTCTCAGTCTCCCAAGTCCTTGGACTCCACGAGTGTGGTACCACACATAGCCTGTAGCAAATTTTCACATAAAATTGGTGTCTATCTTAAATTTTTATCTTAATATCTAATATTTTTTACTTTTGCTTTCTTATTTTTTTATTTTCAAGACATGAGTGTTTAATATTTTAGTGGAGAAGTTTTGCATCAATATCAGTTCCATACTCATGTAATTTCTTTTTCTATTAATGTATTGATGTAGTCTTTGTAGTAATGTGAAGCAAATTTCATAGAATCTTCTGAGTGTTCCTTTTACATTTATTGCTAAGAGTATTGCTACAATTTCCTAATTATGTGTTTATAGAATTCTCCAGTTAACCCAGCTGGGCTGGGCTTGGGTCTTTCCATTTGGAAGACTAATGTGTGTTCAGACTTCTGTAGGTTTCCTCAGTCTTCTAGTAGGTTGGACACTTGAGGTTCAGCTACATTGTATACAACGTCCTGCTGTTGGCCTTGTAATGTCCATGTTATTGTTTTTCATAGTGCCTGGGGAATGAGATACAAGCCCAATGTGTTTTCTCCATTTTGTATTGGTCAGTTAGGATTAGAGATTTTCTCACATTATTGATCTTTTCTAAGAATTAGCTTTTGTGATTTATTAATTTTCTCAGATTTCTTTTTTTCTTTTCTTTTTTAAGAAAAGGAAACAAACTATCTTTTTAATTTTATACACCAACACCAGCTTCCACTCTCTTCCCTCCTCCCATTACCTCCATCTTCCCCCTAACCCACCCCTATCCACTCCTCAGAGAGGGTGAGGCACATTGCTGTGGGGAAGGTACAATGCCCTCCCTACTCTATCTAGGCTGAGCAAGGTATCCATCCAAAGAAAATAGGTTCCGCAAAAGGCAGTATGAGCAGTAGGCACAAATCCTGATGCCACTGCTAGTGGCCCCACAGCCTGCCACAGCCATACATCTGTCACCCCCTTTCAGAGGGACTAGTTTGGACCTATGTTGGCTCCTTCCCTGTCCAGCTGGAGTTGGCGAGCTCCCATTAGCTCAGGTAAACTGTTTCAGTGGATGTTCCCATCATGGTCTTGACTTCTTTGCTCATATTCTCACTCCTCCCACTCTTCAACTGGACTTTGGGAACTCAGCCCATTGCTCTGCTGTATGTCCCTGCCTCTGTTTTCATCAGTTGCTGGATGAAGGTTCTATAGTGACATTTAAGATATTCATCAATCTGACTACTGGGCAAGGCCAGTTCAGGTACCCTCTCCACTCTTGTCTAGGGTCTTAGGTGGGGGTCATCCTTGTAGATTCCTGGGAATTTCTCTAGTGCCAGGTTTCTTGCTAGCCCTATAATGGCTCTGTCAATCAAAATATTTCTTTTGTTGCTCTTCATCTCTGTCTGTTGACTAAGGTTTCTATCCCACCCGGTCCCACAGCCTTTCAGTCCCAAAGAAACATACAGAGGTCTACATTAATTATAAACTGATTGGCCTATTAGCTGAGGATTTTTATTAGCTCTTATAACTTAAATTAGCCCATAATTCTTGTCTGTGTTAGCCACGTGGCTTGGTACCATTTTTGTGAGGCAGTCACGTCTTGCTTCCTCTGTGTCTGGGTGACAACTACAGACTGAATATTTCCTCTTCCCAGAATTCTCCTGTTCTCCTTGTCCCACCTCTATTTCCTGCCTGGCTGCTGGCCAATCAGCATTTATTTAAAATACAAGTGACAGGGTAGAGACCACTGTCTCAAAGCATCTGTCCTTCCTCCATCTCTACTATCCCGTCCCCACAAGTTTTCCTCCCCTTCTCCCCTAGTTCACACCTTCCCCTTCCATTTACCCTTCATCTCCATGCTCCCAATTTTGTCAGGAAATCTTGTCTCTTTCCCCTTCTCAGGTGGTTCTATATATGTTTTCCTTAGGATTCACTTTATTACTTAGCTTCTCTACGGTTGTTAACTTTTGCTTTACAGCTGCTATCCACTTATGAGTGAGTACATACCATGTTTGTCTTTCTGGGTCTGGGTTACCTCACTCAGGATGTTTTTTTTTCTAGTTCCTTTCATTTATATGAAAATTTCAAGATGTCACTACTTTTTACTGTTGAGTAGTACTCCCTTGTGTAAATGTGCCACATTTTCTTTATCCATTCTTTGGTTAAGGGGTATCTAGGTTGTTTCCAAGTTCTGGTTATTACAAATAATGCTGCCATGAACATAGCTGAATGAATGTCCTTGTAGAATGATTGAGCATCCTTTGGGTATTGCTGAGTTCTGAGGTAAGTTGATTCCCAATTTTCTGAGAAACTACCCTACTGATTTCCAGAGTGGTTGTACAAGTTTGCATTCCTACCAACAATGGATGAGTGCTCCTCTTGCTCCACATCCACTCCAGAGCTAGCTATCATTGGTGTTTTTGATCTTAGCAATTTTGACTGGTGTAAGATGGTATCTCAGGGTCATTTTGATTTGCTTTTCCTTGGTGGCTAAGGATATTGAACATTTTCTTAAGTGTCTTTCAGCCATTTGAAATTCTTCTGTTGAGAATGCTCTATTTAATTCTGTACTCCATTTTTTAATTTATTTAGAATTTTTATGTCTAATTTCTTGGAGATCAGACCTCTGTTTGATGTGGGGTTTGTAAAGATCTTTTCTAATTTATTTATTATTGCTCTCAGTGTCTCTGCTACTGGGGTTATATTTAGGAAGTGACCTCCATTGCTGATGCATTTAAGGCTCCTTGCCACTTTCTCTTCTATCAGTTTCAGTGTTGTTGGATTTATAATGAGGTCTTTAATCCATTTTAACTTGAGTTTTGTGCATGTTCATAGATAGGGATTTATTTTTATTCTTCTACATGTTGATATCCAGTTATGCCAGCACCATTTGTTGAAGATGTTTTCTTTTTTCCATTGTATAATTATAGTTTCTTTGTCAAAAATGTGTTCATAGGTATATTCGGGTCTTCGATTTGATTCCCTTGGTCAACCTGTCTGTTTTTATGCCCTCATGTGTTTTCATTACTATAGTTCTACAATAGAGCTTGATGTCAGGGATAGTGTTGCCTCTGTAAGTTCCTTTATTGTACAGGATTATTTTGACTATCCTGGGTTTCTTGTTTTTCATATGAAGTTGATTATTGTTCTTTCATGGTCTGTGAAGAATTTTGTTGGTATTTTGATAGGGATTGCATTGAATTTATAGATTGATTTTGGTAGGATTGCCATTTTTATTATGTTGATCCTATTTATCCAAGAACATAGGAGATCTTTCCATTTTCTGATATCTTCTTCAACTTCTTTCTTCAAAGATTTAAAGTTCTTGTTGAACAGGTCTTTCACTTCCTTGGTTTGTGTTTCCCCAAGATATTTTATGTTATTTGTGGCTATTGTGAAAGGTGATGTTTCTCTGATTTCACTTTCAGCTTATTTATCATTTGTATATAGGAGGGCTACTGATTCTTTTGAGTTGATCTTGTATCCTACCACATCATTGAAGGTAGAATGTATTTATCAGCTGTAGAGTTCTCTGGTAGAGTATTTGGGGTCAATTATATACACCATCATATCATCTGCAAATAGCAAATGTTTGAATTCTTCCTTTCCAATTTGAATCTCTTTTATCTCCTTTTGTTTTTTTATTTTTATAGCCAAAACTTCAAGGACTATGTTGAATAGATATGGAGAGAGTGGACAGCCTTGTATTGTTCCTGATTTTAGTGAAATTGCTTTGAATTTCTCTATGCTTATTTCGATGTTCCTGTCAGCTTGCTGTATATTGCTTTTATTATGTTTAGATATGTTCCTTGTATCCTGATCTCCTCCAGACCTTTATCGTGAAGGAGCGTTCGATTTTTTTCAATGCTTTTTTAGTATCTAATGACATGATTATATGGGTTTTTCTTTCAGTTTATTTATATGGTTGACTAAACTGATAGATTTTCTTATGTTGAACCATCCCTGCATATCTGAGTTTAAGCAGACTTGATCATGTTAGATGATTTTTTATGTGTTCTTGGATTCAATGTTGCCAGTATTTTATTGAATATTTTTGCATCCATGTTCATGAGTGAGATTGGTCTGTTATTCTCTTTCTTGGGTGAGTCTTTTTGTGGTTTTGGTATCAGGTTAACTGTAGCCTCATAAAAAGAGTTTGGCCATGTTCCTTCTGTTTCTATTATGTGGAATACTTTGAGACATATAGGTATTAGCTCTTCTTTGAAGCTTTTAAATCTATGTTCTACCATGAGGCTCATTACCTCATCTCTCTCTACTGCTCTTGCTGCTTCCCCTGTGTTTTCCTGATGAGTCTGCCTTCTTTTTCCCAGAGTTCTCTTTCTGCCCTGAAGTCCCACATATACTTCTTGCTTAGCTGTTGGCTGTTCAGCCTTTTTTTTTTTAAACACCAATCACAGCAATACTTTTTCACCCTGTGTATAGGAATATTTCACAACAAATTCTCATTAAAAAAATTTTTTTAAGAACAATTTTCCTACAAAACAAGTTCCAGGATAGTTAGAGCTGTTACACAGAGAAAAAAAAAATACCCCATGTCTTGGAAAACCAAAAAGGAAAAAAAAAAGGCAAAACCCAAAGAATAACAATTATGATTTTCATTTATTTTGTTTCACATTTTTACTTTTAAAGTTTCACTTTTAGATTTTAGATTTCTAAAAGGCTCACAAGAGAGTACCTATGTATAGTCTGCACCAAGTCTTAAGAAACCTGGATGACAGTACCCTGGTCATCAGCTGTGACACAGTTTAACTTGTTAGTGGCTCTTACACTCTGCTGGATGTTGTCCCAGTGGCTTTTTTTTTTTAAATCTTAAATCCCAAATGATATAATAGCAATAGTTTGTTAACACTGAGTAAACTCCTCAGTCTTTTTACTGAGACTAAGTCATGTAGTGTTGTTCAGTCTGCTTTCCAACTTTAGAGCCCAAGTGGTTCTAAAGTTATTGATTATCTAGGATTGCATGCACATGTACAGTGTCCAGTGGTTCTTCGGTTGTCTTTTTGTCATTTATGGAGTTAGTACATTTGTCCTTGTGTTTTAAGCTATTCCTTGCTATTTAGTTTGTAGACTTCAGAAATTTTAGTGTTAGCACACTTAGGAATGCAGGGGACAAATACTAAGTAAAGCCTGGAATATTCTATTGATTCACTGACTCAGTTGCCCCACACAAGTCTCTGTGTTTCTGATTTATGGACTTCCTCCTAGTCTTTTCCGGTCTTTGAAATGAGTGAAAAGCCCTATCTGAAGCATTCTGTCCCCTATCTCAGCCTCTCTAGGTGAGTTCTTCCTTTTCTTAGACAATGGTGTTCCCATTTCCTATCCTCTTTTCAGCATGCTTAGGGAACCATACAGAAAGGATTAAAAATGTCTAAATTTGGTCTGAAGAAGTAACTACTCTTAAACTATAAGGTGCTCCCAAAAGAAAGAGACCAGAATAATTCATGGAGTACTCCACCCACCCTTTCGCACTCCCTTTGGCTGCTCTCCAGAGCTTTTAGCCCTGTTGAAAACTCAGTGTGAAAATCAAATATATTGGAGTCTCTTGTGCTGCTGCGGTGCACTACAGAGGCATCTGTTCTTTTGCTACAAGAATAAGGTCAACAACACCACATATAATTGTTCCTTCTTCATCTTGCAAGAGAATTGGTCTGAGTTCTATTATTTTCTTAACTGTTTCTGTGGCTTCAAGGAGAAGGATCAACTGCCCATACAACCTTGTTCTTTAGGCTGTATTTCTTCTCAGGTTGATCTGATAGCCAGGCACCTGTTGGCTTCTTGCATGTCTCTCACTTTGGGTTCTGAGTTTCCATTTACAAATAGTATATTGTAGAGGGAAATACTGACACTTGGTTCCCTTCATCCATTTACTGGTTAATTTTAGCCTTTACTAATGACTTTTGCCTACCATGGTTATTACTCTGATGTTTACTAAAATTGCCTTTGCATTTTTAAGATTTCACCTACAATTATTAACTGAATTTTACTCAAAAGAAAGAACTTCCTTATCTTATTTATTTATTTATTCAATTACACCACTATGGTCAATGAATATTTTTCTTTGGGCTAAAATTTATTACTATCATGCATTTTATAGCCTAGGTACCTTTTCTTGTTTTTCCTTGTCCGTCACTGGAGTCAGACATTTCTTTATGCACTCCTGGTTCATTTAATCAGGAATGGCATTTAGAAACCACAAAATGTGCCCTAGATATGCTCATTAATACATGCAATGAATTTGATTTTTTTTTAAATTTCTGTGTCATATCTTTAGTTTTCTAAGTTAAGCTGACCATTCAGCTCACCCCTTTTAGAGTGTTTTTAAGTAAAAATATTTCATGCTATAAATTTCCACCTACAGCATCCATTCGTTAGCACATCTATTAAATATTCATTGAATATGAGTAGGTTCTAAACCTAGTGCTTGAGACACAACTCAATAAAATAGAACTCTTTCTACTGTTTGGTTTACACCATGGCAAAGGAAGACAATCATCATTTAAATGCATTCCAGTTAGTTTTGATATATTTTCAATATTTTCAGTTTTATGCATTTCATGGGTTCTAGTACACGTTCGCATATCCTTTGGAACCACTTACTGTGATCAGAGAATATGGCTTAGTATTTTTAAGAGTTACTTTGTAAATAAGGCAAGACTTGCGCTTGCTGTCACAGTCTCTGTGAGTTCCTATGTGCAACAGCCCCATTGTCTCCGGAAGACACTGTTACTTTGGAGTCAGCCACTATCTCTGACCTTTGTAATCCCCCCCCCTTTCTTCATAGGTCTCTGATCTCTGAAGGGAGAGATTCAGAGACATTACATTTTGGGATGAGTGCTTCAAAGTCTCTCACTCACTTCACATTGTGTCATTGTGGGTCTCAGTTAATTACTACCTACTACAAGAGGAGTCTTCTCTGATGAGGGTTGTGTGATACACTGATGTATGGTATAGTAATCCATCATTAAGGGTCATTTCATTGCTTTGTTCCTTTAGCAGATAATAGGACTAGGTTTTCCCCTGGAGTCTATGACCTATCTGGTCCCAGGTTTTAAGTCACTTTAGTAAAATCAGGAATGGGTTTCATCTCATGAATTGGGTCTCAAATCCAAGCAAAATGTGGTTGGTTCCTCCCATAACATTTGTGTCACTATCATCCCAGTGGATCCTGCATGCAGGTTACTGTTATAGGTCACAGTTTGTAGCCACGTGGTAGTGATGATTGCTTTTCTCCCCTGGTAGTGTGCAGAGTTCCTTCCGGCAGGCACCATAACTCCAGCTAGTCACTGCTGAAGCTTCTACCGGGGCATCCGTTTGGTTTTCCTGTGTTCAATGGATAGTTGCAGAAGGGGAACTGGACACAAAGTTCCATTGCTAACCAAGAAGCTATTTATAATTAATACCTGTTGGGACATGTAAAATCTGTTTTCTTCAGTACAGTATCACTGTGTATATCACCAGGACAGCCCTCATGTCCAGGAATAGAAAGCCAACAAAGAACAGAGTCCATGTTTTTGTGTGTGTGCCTTTTGTTTTTTTCTTTTGAGTATTTTTGTTTTACTGGTTTTATTTTAGCCTTTGTGGTTTCTTTTATTATTTTATTTGTTTTTGAGAGAATGGTCACAAGGTTAGGGGATAGGGAGGTAGGAAGGGTTTGAAAGAGAGAAATCACAAGGCTGAGGATAGGGAGGTGGGAAGGTTTGGAGAGAGAGCCCACAAGGCTGGCCGTAGGGAAGTGGGAAGGGTTGGAGAGAGAGCTCATGCGGCTAGGGATAGGGAGGTGGGAAGGTTTGGAGAGGAGTTGCAGGGAGAACATTATTACATAAAACAATTTATTTTAAATTATAAAAAGGAATAGAAAATGGGAGTTATTTTCCAGATACAAATTTGGACAGTCTAAAAGTAATATTTTTATTCGTTCTTGAAGAAAGTGTGTGTTCTTTACTGTTTTTAATTCTAGCTTCTAGAGAAAAATAGTGAACTGTACAGTTTGGTGTTGTGTAATATTTTGTGTTCTGACAAATAAAGCTTGCTTGCAGTCAGAGGGCAGAGCTAGCTATTAGTTAACTTGAGAGGTTTGGAGCACTGTAGATAGAACACAGGAAGTGGTAGGTGGGGCTGAGACAGGATCCGCTGCCCCTCTGGACAGAGGAACAGAAGAGGTAGGAAGTCACTGGTGGCTGCTCCTCTGCTTCTCTGATCCTTTAGGTTTTTACCCTGATTTCTGACTCCTTGTTTTTGTCGATAAAGATTAATTAGATTTACATTCATTTTGGATCTGTTTTGTTTGTTTGCCTGTACAGTATTGAATGCCATTAGTATTTTCTACTATTTTGTCACTAGTTTTTCCCTATAATTCTGATAGTTGTTGATTTATATATTTTAAAACTACTATTATATACTTTCAAGGTATATTATCTTTATTACAGTTTATTTCATGATTGGATTATTTTCTTTTGTTTGTTTTTGTTTTGCTTTTTTGAGACAAGGTTTCTCTGTAGCTTTGCAGCCTATTCTGGAACTAGCTCTTGTAGACCAGGCTGGCCTCAGACTCACAGAGATCTGCATGCCTCTGCCTCCTGAATGCTGGGATTAAAGGCGTGTGCCACCACTGCCCGGCTTCATGAGCTTCATGATTGGGTTGTTATCTAATAATTCTTCACTCAGTTTCTTTAGCTTTGAAACTCCATATTCTAGCTTTCTTTGTTTTTTGAATTAATTTTGTTGTATTGGTTTATTTCTATTATCTGTTTAACTTAGCAATTTACCATAATCAAGCTTAAGTTTGTGTTTTATCAATAGTATAGATTCATCTGAGTTTTAATAGCATGGCATTTTCTTATTTTAGCTGATGAATTTAGTTTATTTAAATTCATGAAGATTCTTGACATTTTATCAATTAATATATATCATTATTTCATGTGTGTGTGTATTGGCCTTATGTTAAATGCTAACACAGTTTAGACCCAATATTTTTCCTCTTGAATAATTTCTCTTATGTTTTTGTGGGACGTGCTATAGATCTAATATTTACTGTTTCCCATTAAAGTTTGACAGAATACTTTAAAAATAGTTATCCGGGCAACTCATGGAGTACTCAGCTATCACAGTCATATTGTGATTACATTTTCCCCAACTAATTTGAAATTTTCCTTTCACTACTCTATTCCAGGCTCATCAGTTTTTCTACATGTGAAATCATTTTTGTTAATGCCAATTCAAGTTTTGTTAACACAATTCAATGGGAAATTTATTGTGCAAAACTGTCATCAATATGCAAGATCAATAGTTGAAAAAGTGACTTGTAGTTTTCAGTTCATGCACAAGCAGTGACAGTTATATTAAGCTGCTATGTGTTGGACAACATCTGTAAGATGTCATTAGTTCCTAAGGCATCACATATCAGAGGTGTTAATGTTAATTTCTGCAATGTCTTTGGCTTTATTCTTTATGGCAATATTGCACTTAGATAAGTAGTTGATGAATATCTGATTTTTTTTCCAGACAGTAAAAGCAGATACTACGAAAGGTTAATATCTAGAATAGGCTTGGCTTTTCGTTAAAAGCAGATATTTCTTTCTCCAATTAGCTGTCTGATGATTCCATAAGGGGGATAGTGCTTATGTATGTGAAACATTTATCTCCAGGGATCTTCTGGGCATTTGATTTTAGACTGTGGGGCTCTAATATCACTGGTCTTGGAAGTTCAGGAAGGCTGTGGTATAGCTATATCGTGATAGGTATGGAGATGCCTCAAATGTGTGTGAACCCATGATTACGTTAATATGAAGCAACATGAAAAAGGATTCAGATTACATAGTAGTGGGAACACACAGTGAAATCACCCAGGACTCAAACCTTCAACAGGCTGGATTCGCCCCCCCCCCCGTGGTTATAATAATTTCTTTATGAGAAATCCCCATTTTCTTCTGTACTCTTCAGTTTCTTACATTCTATTAAAGGCTTAAAAGATTTAATTGTTGTTGTAGTCATTTGCTTTTAGACAAGAGGCAAGAAAGAAAACTTACCTTGTAGGGTAAAAGGGCCAAGGAAAAAATACCCTGCTCCTGATGTGACCCCAAGCCCAAGACTAATGCCAAGAAACAGAATCCCACCAATCCCTAAACTTGCCCCAAAGTCAGGCCTGAAAAATCCCACCAATCTCAGGCCCAAGAAACTCTATGTAAACCATGTCTTTTGCTCAGTTCTCTCCTGTTCCTTGCCTAGCAAGAGACAGTCACTCTCCTGAGTTCTTCTCTCCCAATGAATCTTTTGTGTGAGATTTGTTATGCAGTGTGACTTTGTGTTATTCCCTGGCTCCTGACTGCCGGGATACCTTTCCATCTGAACTGTAACACTTACATACCTGACATAGGTATTGCTGCACAAGGACCATGATTGGTACAGGAATGTTTCTCCCCAGCCTGAGGTATCATGTTAAACACATTTGTCATAAATAAGGAAGATGGGTTTTTTTTACCGTTCGTCCATACCAGCAACATAACCATTCTCTGTGTGTACGCTCTTCATTTTATTCTTCCTCAAACCTATATAATCCTTTCCTCCAGTAGTTGGAACTGCATATGTGAAAATAAAATAACTCTATTATGCAGATGGAAAGATAATTTTAGTTGATATGTGTAGTTTATCTTTTTAAAATATGGATCCACAACCTAAGATCAATGCATATAACATTGTTTATAAGTCCCTTGAGATGTGCCAGTGGCTAGGCCTTGCCCCTGAGAATGTCTAACTGCTAGGTTCCACCCACAGAACACTACACTCAAATTTCATCACATTTGGACCCAACCCTTCCCCTCTAGACACAGGCAGCCAAGCTCTGTCCTACACACTAAAACATCCAAGTTCAGGACTCCTGCCATATATTCCCACTTCACTACCCACAATAATTCACACCATTTCTTTTCTCTAGTTAAAATACAAACAGTCATATAAAGTAAAATTAATAATAATAATAAACCAGATATAAAAAATACCACCATCAACAAAACGAATAGAAAGAAAGACTCCAAAATTAACAAACCACAAGAAACACATGCAGGCATGTGCTGGGACACAAACATTCACATACCCAGAAAAACTATACAAACAAAATTGGAGACCATAATATATAAGCAGATCTGTAAGGGTTAAAAATAAATGCCCAGCCAAAGCATTGTGACACAAACAAACAAACAAACAAATAAACAAAAACCAACCAAAACCCTCCAAAATTACCATTGAGTTTATTTATTTTTTTGTTGGGCATGAGCCTGCTTTTCAGTCTGTATTTTTATATCCCATGAATCCATTGTGGAAAACTAATTTTTTCTTTGAAAAGGTATTTTGAAGATGGACGCTAAAAAGAAATCCCACACTAGTTCAGAATTGAGTATAATAAAGGCTTATTTATTTAGGGGTAGACTCACAGATTATAGTCTTCTGCATGAAAGGGGAACAGCAACCGAATCCAGCAGCCATTAGAGAGAGAAAATACACACTTTACGTCGGCATTTATAGTAGAAGAGGCCACACCCAAGTGGGTGGGCAACTTAAAGGCTACTGCCTGTAGGATTTCCTACAGTACCTCCCCCTTTTGTTTAAATAAGAGAGTTCTAAGCCTAATACAAAATTGTATACAACAAGAACAAATATCAGGATAAAAATTAGAATTACAACACGCATAAACAATATCAAGCCAAAAAAACCCACGTGATAAATGTTCCAATAATTCCCTATCCTAAGGAGTTTAAGTTTTGTATTATAAATAACTTTGCCAAGTCATGAAAGTAACTATGATTGTGTAGTCTTCAACCCCATCAAAAACCTGAGAAGGGAAATAATATTACTTGATTAAGCAGGAAGTGCAATCAAGCAACTTCCAAAATGTGCAACAAATGACAGAGACAACTAGCTACCTGGGCAATCACCCAAAGTCTCATTTGAACATTGGAGCAACCAACTTTGACTAAGGTTTAGACAGACCATTTTCAGAGGTAAGCTCTTATCTGTTACCATTCTTTATTTACCAGATTTCTTTTTTAACAACAAATACAGGAGAATTCCAAGGGGTGGTTGATTCTTCAATATGCTAAACATCTTGTTGCTCTTGTACCAGCTGTCCTAAAGCCTGCAGCTTTTCTTCAGTTAGTGGCCATTGCTTAACCCATATTGATTTCTCAGTTAACCACTTAACTGATAAAGGTAGGGTTGTTGGTACCTCTAAAGGTTTTCTAGTTGCTTTATGTTCTTGAACAGCCTGAATGACTGGTGATCTTTGTGTACAGTACCCTATAATATTCATCTCAGAATTATGAGTTTCTGGAACTGCAGTAATGTTAATCTGGGTATTCCATTGCTGCAGCAGGTCATGACCCTATAAATTCACTATAATATTAGCCACATATGGCCTTAGCCTTCCTTTCTGTCCTTCTGGCCCTATGTATTCAACCTATTTTGTGCTTTGTTTCACTTGAGATGGGTCTAATTCCTAGGAATTGAACATCTGCCTCTTGAAGAGGCCAATTTGGATGCCAAGATTCTGGAGTAATGATACTTATGTCCACACCTGTGTCTAGTAAGCCTTCAATAAAAATGCCATTTATACACACTCTTAGCTTTGGTCTTTGATCATTTATAGAAGTCTGCCAGAATATACGTTTCTTCTTTCCTATTGGAATTTTTGATTCATCCTCCATATTTATACCATCATCTATAACAGTATGGTTTTTTACAGAAGGCTCTGGATTTTTTAATTTTCCTGGGGAAACATGTCCTCTATAGTGAGTGGCAATGACTAGACCACTTTTGACTTGGGGGCCTGCAAGAGGCCCCGCAAGGAGTTTCCTTATGGTATCGGGTTGACTGGTTTGTCTATTGTTGATCTGCATTCATTGGTCAATGTCAGCCTTTGCCACACCTTCTATGTAATCCATAAGGTTGATATCTTTTATTTTTGCCATTCCCAGAGGAGACATTATTTATAGGAATTCTTTGTCTATAATCCCTTCTCAGATGTCCTATTCTACCAAAATTAAAACATTTACCATTTTGATGTCTCCTCATTATTTTGGAAATTGCCTCTCCTACCCAAGATTCAGTATTATAGTCAAATGTCTCATTTGTTCATTTTATGCAGGATCCATTCATCCATCAGTGCTGATCTAACCTTTAAAGGCCCAAATATCTTTTTCATTCTAAGTTGGTATTTTCAAAAGCCAGAGATTCAATAAGTACTTATCTAGCATCTGAGTCTGTTACTTGTATTTGTACAGCCTTAGTTAATCTTTGTAAAAAGTCAGTAAAGGGTTCTCTCTGACCCTATATAACCTGGTATGATTCAGTTTGTTTTCTTAGTTCTTGAATCCTGTTCCAAACATTTAAGACTGCTTTGTGGTACAGGGACAAGATTTGTTCATCATAAAGAGCATGAGCCAGTGGGTCAACATAAGTGCCCTCACCAAGAGTTTGATCTTGAGAGGTCTCAAATCCTTTTGATTTTTCCCTGTTGTCCTAACATTCCAAATTAGTTGATGTCTGTTATCCAGGACTGATGAAACTAACTGAAACCAATCATGTGGCGTTGCCTTTGTCTTTAGAAGCCCATGTCTTTACCAGCTCCCTAACAAATGCAGAATGCAAGCCATAAGGTACTACTGCTTGCTTAATTTCTTTTAAAGCATTCATTCTTATAGGTATCCATCTACCTTCTTTGGATCCTTTTGGGCCTTTAGAACTTGATGCTTTGTCAGAGTAGATTACCGGGTGGAAGCTAACACCCTGGGTAAGTCATCTCTGACAGCGACTGGCCATGTTAAGTCCTGTTCTTTTACCTTCTTTCCCTGTTCATCAACTCCAATAATTTCCTCAATTGTTTCAAATCTTTTTACTATTGTCTTATGTAAAGCCTGAATCTCCTGGCCTGTATATATTTCTAGTGATTTCATTGAGCCATCTAGTGTCTGGTCCTCATTTTGCACATGTGATTTCAAGGTCTGAGGTTTTTCCTTTAAAGATAACCTCTCTTCCTTGGACATTATTTAGAAAGCCTGCAGATTGCCTTCCTGGAGAGATACTTTATCTGCTAACCTATCATAACTTTTTAACAAATTTTGATTGTCAAATTCAACACTATGATTTTTTCAGATAATTTCTCAGTACCCTTTGATATTGATTCAAATTTTTTTCTGTGAAATTAATGTTACTTTTTCCAATAGTATTAATTATTTCAGGAAACTTTTGATTTTCTATGGTATTAATTCTGTCAGCTAGCTGATCATTATTTCTAAAAGCATTTCTAAAAGCGCCTCATTCTTGGCTCTGTTATCAAATGATTTTCTTAAGGATATAATATGAAGAAAAAATTGAGTCCCTATATCCAATAAATGGATGTATCTTACAACCATATATGCCTTGCAGAATATAATCCATAGTAGTAGCAAAAGGGTTACTAAAATTCTCAATGATAATGTTGTCTGCCATTATATAACTTTCAAGTTAATTGATTTATTAGTTAATAAAATATTTACCTGTGTTATGAGGTCTGGTAAATTGTTTTAGGTATAATAATCTTTATTGTCCAGCAGGTGTCTTTGTTCTAGACTCACGACCAGTGGTCCAACTGGTGACATCACGAACAGCCCTTGGGCCTCTTTGGTTTTCCACCTTGGTACTGGTTAAATACTGACAAATATGCTTTGCTTGACAAATTAAAAATAATTAAATCAATTCCATACATTTAGCAAGGAGCCCAGACCTCGGGAGCAGGGAGCACAAGCCAGAAGCTGTGCAACTCATAGTGTGGCAGGGAACGTGGCAGTGGGGTAGGTAATGTGCTCTAGCTTGGGAAATTTCCAAGTCGCCGTGTGCAATTAGCTCCGTTATGGAGGGGTTTTACAAAAAACCACTTAGTAGGTGAAAGCAAGCCAAGCAGGTAGGGGTGGGAGACTGTCTGGGCTGTTTAGGCCTTTTAAGGTGGGTGCCAGATGAAGATGGATGCTAAAAATAAATCCCATACTAGTTCAGAATTGAGTATAATAAAGGGTTATTTATTTTGGGGTAGACTCAGAGATAATAGTTCTGTGCTGAACAGAGAACAGCTACCGAATCCTACAGCTGGATGAGAAAGTGACTGCACACTTTACATTGGCATTTATAGTAGAAGAGGCCACACCCAAGAGGGTGGTTAACTTAGAGGCTACTGGCTGTAGGAATTCCTACAGCAGTGTTTGGTTATCAATTGGAAATAGGTTCTAGGTTAGGGATGAGACTTGGTGTTTACTTCCTGTCTCGGTACTGGCTTAGACCATTTGGCTTAGACCTGTAAAGACCCTGTGTATGCTGCCAATCTCTGTGAATTCATATACACCGGTCCTCATGTGTGTCAAAGGCCTTGTTTCCTTGGTGTCTTTTAATCCCCTTGGCTTTTTCAGCCTTTCCCCCTTCTCTTCTGCAGATTTGAGCTCCAAGGCGAGGGATTTGATGAAAACATTCCATTTAAGACTGAGTGTTCTAGGTGTCCAGTCTCTGTATTAGTTCCCAGCTCCTTTTAGGAAGCTTCTTTGATGTTGGCTGATTAAGATACTGATCTGCCAGAGTCCAGCTCTGAATGAGGGCAGGGCCTGAAGATGGGTGGATGCAAGGGCAGTGACAGGAAGAATCAGACTCAGGACACTTCTTAGCTTTGTTTGAGGAGAGATGGACTGAGAGAAAGCATATCCCTGGTGGAGACACAGGTCCCAGCAGACTATATAAGGAGTTGGCGAGGGAAGGAAATGAGCCAGACCATGGTGGTCTGGAGAATCTTGCATCCTGACTATCTGGCAGCCAGAGTGCTTCTTTAGTTATACAGAATTTAGTAAGTAGGGATACATTTTTGTATTCCAAAACACAGATCACGTCATTTTTGTTTTTGGACATGTGTTTCACTTCCTTTTGCTCCTCTTTTAGTCATCATTGATAAACTATGACAGGACAGAGTTACCATTTTCACTGATAAACAGTTATCTTTAAGAACCAGTTTTACTTATCAGCCCCATAAGCCAATTTTTAAAAATCTAGAGGCATATAACAAGCTGTTCTCAGGCTAGTTGCTTTTGGGGCTACAAGGACATTAAACCAAAACAATCATCAAGCCCTCCCAGGCTTACTGCCATGTCCCAGGTAATTTGTTAGTAACTCATAATGGTCGGAATGCCCAAGAAATATCCTCAGGCCAAAGGTGCTGCAGTTGTTATTCAAATTCTGGCATAATACAATGTTTACATTTTATATCTTTATAGAATTTGTCTATATGTCTGATCCTGGCATTCTGTTGTTCCTTGGTCATATGATACCAAGGTGGCTCTGCATGTGCTAACTTTCTAAGAAAGGGGGGTCCTGATGTTGCATACTTTGATCATCTTCCACTTCATTCTTTGTTCATCAATGTAAGTTTCTGTGTAGGGCAGAGGTAACTTCAGCTAATCTAACTTTGCTGCTGTATATGCCATATATTCCTGAGTGTATAGTAGGAAGATGCTTGTAATCTGATGTGTCCAACTCTTCTAGTCTGCTGAATCTTGTTGACCTTTTGTAGTTTACTTTGTTTTGAATGTCTTGTTCCTGGATAAATATAGGGACAGATGTTACTTGAATGTCTCGTAGCCTCATAAAGAGACTTCTGGCTTCTTTATGTGTGTCACAATCTCCAAGGCATAGGGAAGACCTGCAAGTAGCTAAGGATATCTCCCTAATGTGGGGGAATCGTATGGTCAGGACTGTCTCAGGGAAGTTTAGAAATAGCATTCCTGGGAAGGCATAAATGAGTCATAAGAATTTTTCCATCAATTCAATATTCGCAAATTGTATACATATTAAGTCTCCCAAATGTGCAACATGTGGAGATGAAAACCAAAGGTGGCATGGAGGCCATCATGTGGCTCAGCTTTGCTGGATCTTTGTCAAAGAGCTCTGCTAGCTTTATGAATTCTGTCTTTACTATCAGACATGGCTGTGCCACTGGTCTATGACTATAGCAGAATGTTGTTAGGAGACATTGCTATGTTAGTTTAGCTGAATAGTAGTGTTTGGTTTTCTCATAGGTCCATGGTCTATCTAATCTCTTTAATTCCAATCAGATACTGGTTGGTTACTCTCACTCAATAGTGAGATGTTGCATTAGCACATCTTGCAGGCATGCCTCCATTGTAGATCTCAGGGTATGTAACCAAGACGGCATTCACATTTCTCCTCTGTTAGTGTGAAGAGTAGTAAACACTAGTCAGTTAGAGTGAAGGCTCTTAGTAGACACTTGTCGGACTTCTCCATGTTCAGTGAGTTATGTAGCTGTTGTCTTCAGCAATTACAACCTTACAGTTAGTTTGTAGAGAGCAAAAAATAGCCATGACTATAGTCTTTTGATTTTTTGGGTTTCCATTGGGGCTCCTCTGGCCGACAACTCATTTAGATATAACCCATTCTGGGCACTGGAGTTTTTATTTGGTAGTGAGAAATATCTAGTTATGGCTTTGCCTTCCCCATTATTTGATAATGACAATTTATCTTTCTTTCATGTATGTATATATTTTAAGAATCTTATAGGTTTACATATAGTCCCTATGTTTTTGTAGCCCTTCCCCATATTCCCTCACTTAAGCTCCTCTTTACATCCCCTTTCCATTTGATCTTCGAGTTCCACTCTCCCCACTTCCATTCAACTCATAATAATCTATGTTTTTTCTCATTCCTAGGGAGACTCTCCCTTTCCCCCAGGCCCTTATTCTATGCCTAACTCTGTGGTTGTATAGATTGTAGCAAGCTTATATATAGTTTAACAGCTAATATCTACATATAAGTGAATACATATTATAATTTTCTATTTTGCTCTGGGTTACCTCACTCAGGATGATTTTTTTCAGGTTCCATCCATTTACTTACCTGTGAATTTCATTTTTTTTTTGTTTTTTAATCTCAGTGCATTGTGCAAATGTAGTACATTTTCTTTTTCCACTCACTTATTGATTGATGGACATCTAAACTGTTTCCAGTTTCTAACTATTGTGAATAGAACAGTGAACATAGTTGAGCAGGTGTCTCTGTAGTAAATTATAGAGTCCTGTGAATATATACCAAGGAGTTGGGTAGCTGGACCTAGAGGTGGACATATTCCCAGCTTCCTGAGGAACCATCACAATGCACACTGATTTCCATAGAAGCTGTACAAGTTTGCACTCCCACCACCAATGGATGAGTGTTTCCCCTTACTCCACACACTCACGGCATAAGCTGTATTTGTATTGTTTTCCTTGGCTGTTCTTACTATGACAGAGTTTGGTTTTCTGTCAGATTGTTTCCCCTAAGAACTCTGCCTTGCCATAAATGCTGATGCATTTCCCTTAAGTAACCTGGACAAGTACTTTAGTACCGTATAATCCTGATTTATTTACATGCTTGTCTAAATCGCTGTGATGTGCCGCAGCCCCTCCTAGCTCCTTAAGATCAGTTCTCACCATGAGGTTCAGTGAAGTCCCTGAGACCCCATACTACTTGCCTAGTCCCTACTGGATGGACCTCTTTCTTAAGTCTCCCGTGAATATTGTTCTACTAGCTCAGTGAAGGAAGCAGCAAACACTGTCTCTCACATGTCCAGTTCCCTCAGGAATACTTGTCCTCCTCCTGTGTTTTCCAGTTAGTGATGCTCATGGGAACTTCAGCTGGTGAGAAGCAGAGGCCAGTGACTCATAGGAGCCAGTCCATCAGGGACTGATTGTGCATGTTTATGCAGCCTTGCTTTCAAGAAGGGGTGGGAAATTTCATACTTTTTTTCTTTTCCCATGTCACTCAGACCGACCTTATCCTCTATATGTTCAATAACTTCATGAGTCAGGCTTGGGTGTGGGCTCCTTCATTTCTTAATTCTCTCTTTGTCATTCATATAGATCAGGCAAAGAGTACCTGTGAGGGTTATAATTTCCTCTACCGGGCCATGATTCAGGCCCCCATGTGAATGCAGACTCATGGATTTTCCTTTCCTCTGTGTATAGGTTGGACTAGAAAAATATTTTCTATCACTTTGACATCTCCCTCTTTTTTCTAACGGACTCATTATCCCTCGGAGCCCAAGTTTTGATCCCAAGAAGGGGATCTGACACTTACACTCACCCTCACCCCCTCACCTCTGCCCCTCTCCTACCACATTAAAGTAGCACCCACATTTTTTTTTCTTACTTGGACCAGTTTTTTTCTGGGCAGACTGGTCAGCTTCAGTTATTTTAGTGCTCACAACAGAAAGATCATACAACTAACAGTGTATCTGGCTTAAAATCCCTCCTGTACATGCTGGTCTCAAAACATTATTCTACATTTTCAGGTCTATTGGTGGTTGGTTTGGGGGCAAGGAGGCATGCCATCCCATACCAGGTTAGGGAAGACAACCTTGATGTTCCTTCCAAGCCCTTCCATTCGTCAGATTGGTCAAGCTTGCTTGCTTGTCTTACAAAATGTAGCAGGGAACATGCAACTGTCACTACAGGGAGAAGCCACATCATTTCATTCAACATGGGTAAAGGCAGCCATATCAGGACTGCCCCTTCTGGCATCCCACCCACAGACAGATCAGCATTAGTTGCCTATATTATCTTCCATTGCAATTGTTTCTCTCTAGCATCTCTCTGGTTTTTTTGGGTTGTGTTCATATACCATGCCACTTCCTGAGGAAGCCCCAGATATGATGCCAGTGACAGATATGATGCCAGGAAAGATTCTACACAAAGCTAGTTTAGCAAACTTATTGGTGTTACTTACAAGAGCATGGATGAGGGACTCCTTACAGGAGCATGGGTCATTTGGGCAGCTGGATCAATGAGAAGCCCACCATGGCATACATGTGAGAACTATATCCTTGGAACACCCTGAACATGCTTAATCTCATCTGTTTTAGCTTTCTTACCTTCCCCTGCACTTGGATCATATGATTAACACTATTTGTTCATTTCTTATATCTGAATGCCTGACTATAGAATATGGTAAGTAGTATGTTCAGTGTCAGACAGACATGAGTTTCAGACCTCAGTCAATTTTTCTTAGTGAGACACTTATTCCATTTCCCCAGCTTCAGCAGCAGTTTTTATAAAGTAGAGATGGCGCCACAGTTGTAAGAGGCTTTGGGGTTAATCTAGTTCATGGACATATATCTAAGATCTCTCTGTGATTTGGTAGAAACGCACTGTTTTGGAATAACTATTATTTTCCACTTGTCTCTTTTTTTCTGCAGCTTTCCCCACAAATAAACCAAACAAAGATGCAAGACATGTAATAAAAGTGGTAAGTTTTGTTCTTACATTTATAGTCCTGTATTTCTGACTTTTCCCCATTCTGCCTTATTTTCATAAAAGTACAGTCTTTCCTCCACTCTTTTAGGTAGAAAGAGTGGTTTAGGATTCTACTTCTGTTCATGTCCTGTGGGCATAGTACAGTGAATAACATGTAGTTCAGTTAGTGAAGGAGTCATGTGTGAGGGGACCCTATGGTACAGTCCAAGGTGGGCATAGTACAATGAATAACATGTAGTTCAGTTAGTGAAGGAGTCATGTGTGAGGGGACCCTATGGTACAGTCCAAGTTAGTGAAGGAGTCATGTGTGAGGGGACCCTATGGTACAGTACAAGTTAGTGAAGGAGTCATGTGTGAGGGGACCCTATGGTACAGTCCAAGTTAGTGAAGGAGTCATGTGTGAGGGGACCCTATGGTACAGTCCAAGGTGGGCATAGTACAGTGAATAACATGTAGTTCAGTTAGTGAAAGAGTCATGTGTGAGGGGACCCTATGGTACAGTCCAAGGTGCCTGAAGACATGTTGGCATACAGCCAGTGCTTATTTATGTGCACAGTTCTCATTGCTTTCAGGAAGATCTTTGCAGAAGACTTCTTTCATGTGTAAGAATATATTGGGATAGCTACAATATGTTGTCTAAAATGAGACTTTTCAAGTTTATTTGGTGGTTTGTTTTTTTTAAAGGAGAAATCTGGTGCTTATTTGATGAAGAAGAATTCTATAACTATTACATATTTTGCATGTGGATGCTTATATATTTACAATTGAAATATAATTTGTTTTGTTTTTGGGATAAGTCTTCTTATTAAACATAATTATTATTTTTTTATAGGAATATCAAGAGAATGGGCCATTATTTTCAGAACTTAAATTTTATCAGAGAGCTGCAAAAAGAGAATATAGTAAGTACAAATAGCTAAGCAGCCATGCCATGTATGGACTTGCTAAAGTGAGGCTTAATATTTTGGTCTTTTTCTGGCCTTCTGGAAAATTCTTTTCCATATGAAATTTATTGTAAAGTGATATACTGAACTGTTATAACATATAAAAGCAAGACAGATGGTATACACATCTTGATATGGCACACATAATGGGTTATATATTTTAAGTCAAAGTTTTTCTGCTACTTTACATAACATGCTGACTTGTGGAATTATCAAGAATTCTCTAAGCATAAAAGAGTGTAGAAAGAAATTATTTCTTTTATAAAAAACATAGAAAGAAAGTACATAGTGACAAAACTAAAGTCAGGAGAGCACAACACACACAGGGAAGGGTTGAAAGGTGCATTAACGTATGTGAAAATCATTACATGTTGCGATATTTACGAAACCAGTAGAAAGGTGAATGTTGAGAAGTTATTTGGAGCTAGATATCATAAATAAGAACGACCAGTTGGAGATCTGAATGTGAAATGAGTACAGGCAGATATGAAGGACAGTGGAGAGGCTTCTCAGAGCTAAGGGAGACACTGCGGGAGTTGGTAGGAGTCATAATGACTAGAATGGGCAGGGTCCTCTCTATCTTGTTCAGGAGAAAGAATGATGGATCTGGCCTGAATAATTAACTTTGGTTCCTTAATAAAGCTTCTAAACACTGTGACTAGTCTCCACCAACTGCTTCAACGGTGTCAGAGTGACAAATAGAATCCATTAAATTTGATTGTTTTATCAGGAAAGCTGTCTTAAGCATGAAACACATATGGGAGAGAAGTGAAAACAGTGATTAAACTACCTGATTGTTTAACTGGATTGAACAATTCAATTATGATCTTTTTTTGGTAAACAAAATTTATTCAAAACAGTTGTTTTACAGAATAAATAACTTTTAATTTCAGAGTCAGGTACTTCTGCTCAATTTGTATTTTTTAGACTAACATGGTTGTAGGCTTTGAAATGAAGGCAGTAATAAGAATAAGTGCCCTCCTTTGTAGTCAACATGTGTTACATGTAGAAACTTTGCTAGCATATAATGAAATGATTTGTTTTCATGAATAGAAATATTTATGAGTGATAACAATCTACTTTGTAAGACTATGTCTTTTATGGTACTATTAATTTTGTTTCAGACATGTATTTTGTGTTAATTGTACTGGAAACAAAAAGTTTGAAACCATGAGATAGATATATCTATTTTTATTCTGTTTTTACTTTCTTAGGTCTAATTACTATTTTGGTTAGATAATTAAGTCTTAGCATCTATTCAAAGGTAAAAATACCTTCCTAAATCATGTTTTTTGTTAACTTTTCTTCGCAGTTCAAAAGTGGACAGCACAGAGGAAACTTGATTATTTAGGAGTTCCTCTATTTTATGGATTTGGTCTGACCGATTTTAAAGGAAGAAGGTAAAAGCAAATTATAATCATATCAAATTCATATGATCACTTTTTATTATCAACAGACCTTTCCTTAGTTATCTAGCTGATGCAACTCAAAATATATCTTGGTTCCTAGGCATCAGGAAGCCTCTGGTGGCTCATCAGCTTGATTCTAGGTTCTGGTCTCTCTGGAGAATGTAACCAGGTGTCCGCCAGGCTGCAGTCATCTTAGGTCCTACCAGGGAAGGATCAGCTTTCAGTGGTCATTCCTATGACTGTTGACAACCCTAAGGTGTCTCTGCAAGGAGCTGTGTGTTATAAAAAAGCACAGCCGCTTTCCCCAAGGAGGGTGGAAGAGGAGAGGGCAGACACCACACACACACACACACACACACACACACACAGTGGGATAGAGACGGAAAAAGACAGAGATAGAGAGAGAGACACACACACACAGAAAATATGAATCTAAATGCACAGTGAAGTGTGTCCAAGCCTGAAGTCACAGTTCTTCTTTATGATCTATTCTTCAATGTGGTATCCTAGCACACAGCCTCCTTCTCTTTGTTAGCAGTCAGTTACTCGGTCCACCTCTGAAAGCTAGGAGAACATTGTTCACCTTGAGGGGAAACAGTACAAATTTTTTAAAGTTAGCCTTGAATGTACCTATTAGCACATACAAAATTCATTTATTATGATTTTAGAAAAGTCACTTATTTTGCACCAATCCTGTTGCAGACGGTGTCATAGATGTTATCCTCTTTGTCAATTTTAGACAGGTGATAGTTTTACTTTAGATATGAGAAAACAGGCCTGGGGGTCAGCCCTTTGTTCAGATACCTTTCCATAGTACAAATAAAGTAAAGTGTCTCCTACAGGGTCCTGAATGGACCAAAAATCATGGGGCACCCGTAGCATGTTACATGTACTGATAAATCATCTCGCACTGTAAGAGTTGGCTTCAGAATTGTGTGACATACTACTGAAGAAAGGATAGAGAGAATTCTGGGTAAAACGGAAGAGCAGAATTTGCCAGTGTGATCTGGTTAGGGATAACTGTCAGGAAAAAAAGAGACTCTTACAAAAAGAGGAAGACCTTTGAAGATTCGCAGAGGCAGTGGTAGAATATACCAAAAGTGTGCACCAAAGATGGGCAACATAGCCTAAAGGAAAGCAAGAGATCTGGGCCCCAGCCACATACTTCCTTTACTGGTGGAGGGGAAGCAGGAACCGCATCTCAAAGGTAATACAGACAGATTCTGGTAAAGCCAAACCAAACCACACCAAACCAACCAACCCAAACACCCAAAACAAGTCCTCAGAACATTCTCCGTATCCCTCACAAGCCTCACATTGGTGACAGTTTTCTCCAAGGCTGAACCATTCCATCCTACAGTGCTACTTCTGAAGCTGGAGATCAACAATCAAACTGCCTTGTCTGAGTCCTTGAAACTGAACAGATGCACTAGGCCCCTCCCTGACAGAGCAAATAACAGAAGTGGAAAGCCCCTCTGAGAGGAAGCAAAACTAAGCCACAAATAGTCTCTCAGACCAGACCAACTGCCTGGAAGAAGCAGAACCAGCTTGAGCTGCCTGGTTTAGCCAAAGTGAGGCACCTGGAAGGGACACTTCCCACATTGAGCTTTCTGCAGCCTGTGCAGTGTGCTCCTGGTTCTTAGCTTCCTGAGCTGTGGGCTTTGGTGATTTTTACTGTCTTTAAGTCATTTCTGCTCCTCTAAGTAACTGGCCCATTTTCCTGTCAGTAACCCCAGTAAAACACATTGATTCATCAAGTTTGATTTTGGTGGTATCAATGTTTTGCTTTGTTGTGGGTTCCCTATCTTGGGGCAAGTAAATGTGTGTGTTATGTCTCCCCAGAAAATTTTTTTGTCTAAAAACAAGACAAATTGTAGCTTTTATTGAGATGATGATTCTTCTGATGGTCAACAGTAGAACAAACAAACAAACAGTTTTGTCACTCATCATGATCCATAGGCCAGTAGACAGGCATGATCTTGAGAAAGAATAAAAATAAAAACAAAATAACAACTCTTATTGAAAATTGAGATACCTTGGAGGGCTGAGGAAAGAGGAATCACAGCCAGAGAATCTGAATTTAACCCCTCTCAGCACCAGCATGAGAGGCATCCATACAAAGTGGTGTGAAAGCCAGAGGGAACAGGACCATCACAGGGTGAAGGTTGGAGGAGTCTGCTCAAGCACTGAAGTACATGGATAAACTTAGTCCTGTTCTTGATGGCTGAGAACAGTTCTCATCAGCTGAGGATAACTCTGAGCTTGAGGTCAGTGGGTGGACCACCTCTGGAACCCCTGAAAAGACCAGTATCAGCTCAGGACCCCCAAGACCAATTTCTCAGCACAAAGATATATTTTCCCCAGAGGAGCAGAGGTCAGGGAATAAAAGACAAAGACAGGAGATAGAGGAAAAGGGAGAAGAGGAAGGGAGTAAGGGCGAAGAGGAAGAGGTATTTGACCTGGAGGGACAAAGGATTGCTTCTGGATAGAGAGGAGACAGATGTGGCACATAGAAAAATGGTGGTTTATAAAAAAAGGGGAAACCTTATGTTAGAATGGGGTGCTTAAATGTGTATTTTAATTAGGTGAGCCAAATGGGACTTTTGATTGCTGGACTTCAGTACTTTGATAGGTGGACCTTGGTAGTCATCCTCAGGTCAAATAAGGGAGTAGACTTTGGTGGCTAACCTTAGGAATGTAATCTAATGGGTTAGCAGGGAAGAGAGAATGGGGGAGTAGGGTAAGGCTTGGTAAAGCGACATGCTTTAGTGAGCCAGTGTCCCTTGGCCAGTGTTCACTACTGCAGAGCCTAAAGACTCTGTGAGTTACTGAATGTGCGTAGCAACATCCACTGTAGCAGTGATTAAAACTGGTACTCAGGAAGCCTTAATAGTACGAACACAGGTCTTTCTTTGAAACTTTTATTTATTTATTTATTCATATGAATGCAGTTCCCCTCCCTCTGCTCTTCCCACGTGCTTCCCACCTCCTCTCCCATCTGGATCTACTTTATTTCTGTCTCTCATTAGAAAAGAGCAGCTTCTAGGAAGTAACAGCCAAACACAACAAAATAAAATATAATAAGATAAAACAAAAGCCATCATGTTAAAATTAGTCAAGACAAGCCAGCAGAAAAATAAAAGAGCCCAAGATAATGCACAAGAATCAGAGACCCACTTGTTCACACATCGAGGAGTCTCATAAAAGCACAAAACTGAAAGCTATAGTATATATGCAGAGGGCCTGGTGCAGACCCGTGTGGGTCCTGTGGTTGCTGTGTTAGTGTCTGTGAGTTCATATGAGCCTTCCAGTCGTTTCAGAGGGCCTTGTTCTGGTGTTTTCACCTTCTCTGTCTCCCTTCTGCTACCTCTTTCATGGGGTGGTTCTCCTATCTCTGAGGGGAGAGATTTGATGGAGACATCCCATTTATAGCTGAGTATTTGAAGGTCTCTCTTTTTCCTCCTAATGTCTCTATATTTGTTTCCATGCTGCAGGAGGAATCCTCTGATCTATTGGTATAGCAGATTATCAGTAAGATTCATTTTATTAATACTTTTTTAAAGACTAGAACTATTTGCTTTGATCCTAGCTCATTAGGCCATCTAGACTCTTAGTCTTGGACACTCAAGCAGTGTGCAGTTTGTGTTCCATTTCATGGAGTGCTCCTTAAGTCAAATCACACATTGGTTGGTCACTCCCACAAGGTTTGTGCCACCATTGGCCTAACATATTTTGTAGATCAAAGGTTTTGTGGCTGGGTTGGTGTTTACTTTTCTCTTTTGGTAGCCTGCAGAGTACCTTTCTGTGTCACAGACACTAGAACGTGGGGGTGAAGGTTCTATGTAGGCTCCAGCCAGGCTTCTCCATGTCCAGTGAGCTGTGTGGGTGTTGTCTTGAACAATGGGATCTTATTGTCAGTTTATGGAGAGCAACCTATTGTCTTGGCAATACCTGAGTTGTGTAGAGGTTTTCATAGAACCCCTTTGGCCAACAACTCAGTTGTATTAAACCCAGTCTTAGCACTGGAAACTTCACTTGCTGACAAGAGATGGCCAGTAGGGGTTCCTTCTCACTCAATATTTGGAGACTTCATTAGGATCACCTTTTATATTTATAGGAAGTTCCCACTGCATTAGCGTTGATACAGCCCCTCAAATGTTCTTCAGTCCTAGCTTTCTCTTGCCACATTCCTATCTTTCCCCCCTTCTTACCTGATAGTCCATTTCTAGGCCCCTTTCCACCTTCATCCTGGCTCAGTCTACCCATATAGTTTATTCTCTCCCCACTCCCAAGGAGAACCATGCGTTCCTCCTAGTCTTTTTCCCATGTGTCTAACTTCTGAGTCTACAGACTTAGCTTGGTTATCATTTATTTAATGACTAATATCCACATATAAACAAATACATAGCATACTTATCTTTCTGAGTCTGGGTTACTCATTCAGAATGACTTTTTTCTAGCTCCATCTATTTGCCAGCAATTTTCTCGATGTCATTTTTTAAACAGCTGAGTAATACTCCGTTGTGTAAATGTACCAAATTTTCTTTACCAGTTCTTCTTTTGAGGGACATCTAGGTTGTTTCTTGCTATTATGAACAGAATAGCAATTAGCATAGTTGAACAAGTGTCCTGGCGGCAGGATGAAGCATCCTTTGGGCGTATGTCCAAGAGTGATATAGCTGGGTCTTGAGGTAGATAGAGTTCCATTTTCTGAGGAACCGCCACACTGATTTCCATAGTGGCTGTACAAGTTTGCACTCCCACCAGCAATGGAGGAGTGTTCCTTGTGCTCCACATCCTTGAAGTACCACTTGTATTATTGATTTTAGCTGTTCTAACAGGTGTAAGATGGAATCTCAAAACTGTTTTTATTTGCATTTCCCTGACAGCTTTGTAAAAAAAAATGTGTAACATTTTTTAAGTGTTACTCAGTCATTTGAGTTTCCTCTATTAAGTAATCTCTGTTTAGATTGGTACCCTGTTTTAAAATGGGTTCTTTTAGTTTTTGTATACCAATTCTCTTGAGTCCTTGATATACTTTGGATATTAATTTTCTATCGGATGTGGAATTGACAAAAAAATTTTTCCAGGGCTGGAGAGATGGCTCAGCGGTTAAGAGCATTGCCTGCTCTTCCAAAGGTCCTGAGTTCAATTCCCAGCAACCACATGGTGGCTCACAACCATCTGTAATGAGGTCTGGTGCCCTCTTCTGGCCTACAGGCATACACACAGACAGAATATTGTATTGTATACATAATAAATAAATACTTAAAAAAACAAAAAAAAATTTTTCCATTTTTCATTCTGCCACTTTGTCCTATTGACGGTGTCCTTTGCCTTACAGAAACTTTTCCCACTGCAGCTATCATTATACAAACTGGGGGATACAGAGGCATTCCTCTAAATCCCTAAAATCAAGGGATCTCTTCTCTTACCAGTACTTGGACAAAATCCATATGCCAGAGACCATGGGGGACATTTCTCATTCAAAACACTACAGGGATTTCATGAAATTTAACAGTTTCTATACAGCAAGGGAATCATCCTAGTGAATAGAGAGCCTTTGCATCGGAAAACACCTTTGACAACTCTTCATCAGATAAAGACATATTATATGGGATATGATCATAACTGAAGAGATTAAACAGCAAAAATACTAAATGTACCAATAGACTAATGAATTCTTTTTTTGAGTCTTTTTAAAATTAATTTATTTATTAAAGATTTCTGCCTCCTCCCTCCACTGCCTCCCATTTTTCCCCCTCCCCCAACCAACTCCCCCTCCTTCATCAGTCCGAAGAGCAGTCAGAGTTCCCTGCCCTGTGGGAAGTCCAAGGACCTCCCACCTCCTTGCAGGTCTAGTAAGGTGAGCATCCAAACAGCCTAGGTTCCCACAAAGCCAGTACATGCAGTAGGATCAACACCCAGTGCCACTGTTCTTGACTTTTCAGAAGTCCTCATTGTCTGCTATGTTCAGCGAGTCTGGTTTTATCCCATGCTTTTTCAGACCCAGTACAGCTGGCCTTTGTGAGTTCCTGATAGAACATCCCCATTGTCTCAGTGTGTGGGTGCACCCCTCGCAGTCCTGAGTTCCTTGCTCTTGCTCTCTCTCCTTCTGCTCCTGATTTGGACCTTGTGATTTCAGTCCGGTGCTCCAATGTGGGACTCTGTCTCTGTCTCCTTTCATTGCCTGATGAAGGCTAATATCTTGAAAAGGAGAAATAAAGATGGCTAGTTTGGACTAGTGTTTAATGTTCTCAGCCATCAGAAAATATGAATTAAAACTAGCTCAAAAGGGCTGAGTGATAGCTCCATGGTTAATAGTGCTTGCTGCCCTGGTTCAGGCACCCTCTCCACTATTGCTAGGAGTCTTCGATGGAGTCACCTTTGTGGTTTCCTGGGAGTTTCCCTGGCACCTGGTTTCTCCCTAACGCTAGAATGGTCCCCCTCTATCAAGATATCTCTTTCATTACTCCCTCTCCGCCCCTCTGCCAACTTGGCCATCCTGATACCTCATGTTCCCATCTTCCATCCCTTCCCTTTTCCCCCTCCCTTACTCCCAGTTTACCCAGCAGAGCCTATCTATTTCCCCTTCCCAGGCCAATCCATGCATCCCTCTTAGGGTCTTCATTGTTACCTAGCTTCTCTGGGGCTGTGGATTGTAGCCTGGTTATCCTTAGTTTCACATCTTATATTCACTTATCAATGAGGACATACCATGTTTGTCTTTCTGAATCTGGGTTACCTCACTCAGGATGATTTTTTTCTACTTTGATACATTTGCCTGCAAATTTCATGATGTTATTTTTTTTAATAATCACCGAATAATACTCCGTTGTGTAAATGTACCACATTTTCTATGCCCATTCTTCAGTTGAGGGGCATCTAGGTTGTTTTTAGGTCTGGCAATTACTAATAATGCTGCTGTAAACATGGTTGAACAAGTGTCCTTGTGATATGACTGAGCATCCTTTGAGTATATGGCCAAGAGTGGTATTGCTGGATCTTGGGGTAAATTGATTCCCAATTTTCTGAGAAACCACCTTACTGATTTCCAAGGTGACTGTACAAGTTTGTACTCCTACCAGCAATAGAGGAGTGTTCCTCTTACTCTGCATTCTCTCTAACATAGGCTGTCACTGGTGTTTTTGATCTTAGCCATTCTGACAGTTGTAAGATTCTGTCTCAGAGTCATTTTGAGTTGCATTTCCATGATGACTACGGATGTTGAGCATTTCCTTAAATGTCTTTTGGCCATTTGAGATTATTCTGTTGAGAATTCTCTGTTTAGCTCTGTACCCCATTTTTAATTGGATTATTTGATATTTTGATGTTCAGTTTCTTCAGTTCTTTATATATTTTGGAGATCAGTCCCCTGTCAGTTGTGGGGTTTGTGAAGATCTTTTCCTATTTGGTAGGCTGCCATTTTGTCTTACTAACTGTGTCCTTTGCCTTATAGAAGGCTTTCAGTTTAGGAGGTTCCATTCATTAATTGTTGATCTCAGTGTCTGTGCTTCTGGTGTTATATTCAGGAAGTAGTCTCTTGTGCCAGTGCATTCAAGGCTACTTAATCCCTTCTCTTCTATCACGTTCAGTGTACCTGGATTTATGTCGAGGTCTTTGATCCACTTGGACTTGAGTTTTGTGCATGGGAGTAAATATGTATCTATTTTCATTCTTCTACATGTTGATATCAAGTTATGCCAGCACCATTTGTTGAAGATGCTGGAGATAGTTCAGCAATTAAGAGCATTGCCCACTTTTTCAAAGGTCTGGAGTTCAATTCCCAGCAGCCACCTGATGGCTCACAATCATCTGTAATGAGATCTGGTGCCTTCTTGAGGAAAAGACCTGGACAGCTGTGTAGTAATATGGAGCGGCAGGGCCGCGTCCCCAATACCCCAGCCGCCTGCCCAGCTAGCTTATGCCCCGAAATAATTACACGGACACTGTATTCATTTAAACACTGCTTGGCTCATTTCTACCTAGCATCTTCTAGGCTAACTCTCCCACCTGGACTAGCCCATTTCTTATCATCTGTATAGCACCGGTCTTACCGGGAAGATTCTAGCCTAAGTCCATCCTGGGTCGGAGCTTCATAGTGTGCGTCTTCCCTGGAGCAGGTAGCATGGCGTCTCTCCTGCGTCTGCTCCGCTCCGGAGAGCAGAGCTGTGGAGTCTGACCTCACTTCCTCTTCCTCCCAGCGTTTTGTTCTGTTTACTCCTCCCACCTATCTCCTAACCAATGAGAGCCAAGCAGTTTCTTTTTATTTAACCAATGACCTTCCTCCATCATTTCCCCTTTTTCGGTTTAAACAAAAAAACAAAAAAAGAGGAAGGCTTTAACTTTAACATAGCAAAATTACATATAACGAAACAGTTATCAAGTAAAAGTTACAATAATCTTTATCATAACTAAGGAAAACTATAACTATAACTAACTATTCTTAACTCCATCAAAGACTCCAGAAAGATACAATACTACATAAGCAAACAAGAAAAAAGCAACTTTTAAAACTCTAGAAATGACAGAGACATCTCGCTGCCTGGACAGTCACCCAAAGTTCCTCTGTACCGTTGGGGCATCCATCTTCAGCCTTCAGGCCCATGGTATCCAGCAGACATTTCCATAAAGCAGGAAAATTCAAAGTCAGTTCAGTCACTATCTGTTGTGTCCTGCAGAGTGTCTCGCAGACTCTTTCATGAATCAGGAACCCCGAAAGATCATCTCACCTCAGGCAAGTTCAGTAGTCCTCTCTCTGCGGGTTCTCTGTGTCCAGTTTATGCAATAGTCCAGGCAAGAGCAGTTTCTTGCCCAAATGGCTACCAAACTCCATAAGGATCCTCTTCGATGCCCATCTTCCTCTTGAAGTAGATTGGCGCTGCCAGGAGCAGAGTGTCTCATTGTCATGAAAAGTCCTCAGTTATTAAAACATTAAATGTCCTATTCTGTAATCTTTGAAAGACATGAAGAATGTCTATCTAAAATATATCTCTATATATCTAGAAAATATTAACTAACATGACTGCAACCTTGACTATTATGATTATCTATTAACTACCTATATACATTACATTTTTAAATGAACTACATAATCACAATACCTTAATCAAGATCAGAAATACATATACATATAACAAAATTGACCTTAAATCTCTATCAATAAAGCAAAATCTATACTAATGCAAATTATTCATATCTATATCATATCCCCCTTAAATGTAAAAGAACTTATAAACCATATTTGGGAACATGGGCGCAGTTTTTTCTCTCCAAACTGCTTCCTGCTAAATGGGGGCGTCGTTAATTAGGTCTTTCATGGTATAACCTGTGTGCTAGTTTCATCTCAGTTGGCAGTTGAGCAAAGCAATTTTCTGAAGATGTTCACAGCAACCCTTCAGGAGGACGTGGTCCATCATACCAAATCGGAATAGAAGAAATCCATAGAGTCTCATCCTCTGTGAAAACAAAAGAAGAATCTCTTTTCCAAAGTATCATATCCTTAGATCCAAATTCTGAAATCATACCCTCATGATATCCGTTCTGGTTTAGCTTGGCAGCCCATGTAATGAAATGTCTCTCTGTACTTAGCTCCTTCACAGTCAAAAATTTTAAAGAAAACACAATAATACGAAGAATCCAGACTCTCTGTGAATTTTCCATTTTTATGCGGCTTATATTTCTTTATTTCTTTTAATCTCTTAACTATCTGTACTCTGTCTCTTTAAAGACTTTACCTTTTTTTTTTAAACATTAACTTTATTCTCTATATTCTTTTTCTTCTCTCTCCCAAGCCTACGTACATTCATCCAACAGTGTGACTCATTTAGTGGTCTGAATCTGTCCTATTGTGAATCTGCAATTTTTTACTATCCAGGAACACTTTTGATTTGAACCTTTAAATCACTAGGCGCTTAAGAATCTAAGCTCTGACATTCCTAGGTTAACTTTTTGCTTTTTGAGCGCATATCTTTGACCTGGAATAACTCTAGACCAGGCTGTCTTTGAACTCTCAGAGATCCGCCTGTCTCTGCCTCCCAGGCATTGGGGTTAAAGGTGTTTGCTACTACACCTTGAACTCACAGAGATCTGTTCGTCTCTGCCTTCTAGGCACTGGGATTAAAGGCGTGTGCTACCACACCTTGAAGTCACAGAGGTTTACTTTAAGAATTTTAACTTTTAGTCTGCATATATTTTTAACACACTTTGAATCATTTAAAAATTTTCTCTGTCTTTGAATCTCTCTTTACTGTATATCTCTCTTTTTCTGACCACAAGAGCCTTTAATTTACCAAGCAATCTCAGTAGGACTAAAGGCGTGGCTTTGCCGGCTAGATCCAGTCCATTCCTTAGCTTTCCAGCCTCATGGCTGAGGTACTGGCTGTAGCCATGTTTATAGCCACACCTCTATGGTGTTTCAAGGTCTCTGCCAGCCAGCAAGCTACAACAGACAACACTCAAATCCTCTCTCGGTAGCCAGCCCTCCTGCCTCAAACAGTCAGAGTTTGCCCTGGGAGGATGGCCCAGAAAGCCGGCATTTTTAAACGGCGCAGCTTTTTTCCTGCTAAGGTTGAAAACCGAAAAGCATGCGTTCAGCTTTTCGTCAACACCATTTAAGTGTTTCGTGGCAGGACCTCTTAATGAGCTGCAGGCTTTGCAGCTGAAGCTGAGTCAGGAAAATTTCAAAATGGAGGACGTACCATTTTGTGCTAGCTCTGGGGCCGCCAGGTAGGAGCGGCACTCAGCACTTTAATTCTGAGACTGAGCATGCAGCACAGAAATTCTTTTCATCCAAGTTACATCCAAATCTGACACGCAGAGCACTGTGCAGTCTGAAAACACGTCTCTGTATGGCGGCAGGAATCCGCCATGCTCTTCTGCCTGTCTAAGCCTGATTCTGCCTTCTGCCCAGAAGGAGGTGGGGAGCTCTGAGTCGTCCTCACGGTCTCAGAGCACTCTCCTTCCGATCCCAAGCGGGAACATAAACATAAAGCCAGAGTTTGCACTGGCGGCACAGCCCCAGGAAGCCACGCTTTGAAATGACACAGCGTTTTTTCTGCTGCTGTTTCCGAATCAGGAAATCTCTCTACAGCACGCCACCAACAAACAGCAAAAATCTGTGTTAAACTCTCTCTCCCTTATTTTTAAGCCTTCTCAGGTTTTTTAAGTGGGTTTAGTCCATCACGTGGGCGCCATTTGTAGTAATATGGAGCGGCAGGGCTGCGTCCCCAATACCCCAGCCGCCTGCCCAGCTAGCTTATGCCCCGAAATAATTACACGGACACTGTATTCATTTAAACACTGCTTGGCTCATTTCTACCTAGCATCTTCTAGGCTAACTCTCCCACCTGGACTAGCCCATTTCTTATCATCTGTATAGCACTGGTCTTACCGGGAAGATTCTAGCCTAAGTCCATCCTGGGTCGGAGCTTCATAGTGTGCGTCTTCCTTGGAGCAGGTAGCATGGCGTCTCTCCTGCGTCTGCTCCGCTCTGGAGAGCAGAGCTGTGGAGTCTGACCTCACTTCCTCTTCCTCCCAGCGTTTTGTTCTGTTTACTCCTCCCACCTATCTCCTAACCAATGAGAGCCAAGCAGTTTCTTTTTATTTAACCAATGACCTTCCTCCATCACAGCTGTCTTTATCAACATAAACCATGAAACCCTATATGGATAATTTCAACAGGAGACCCCTATATACAGGCTGCCCGTGCATGCTTCAACATTATCTGGGCATAAACAAACAAACATGTCAACATCTAGTTGTGCCAGCACCATTTGTTGAAGATACTTTCTTTTGTCTATTGTATAATTTTTGGGCTTCTTTGTCAAAAGTAGGTATTCATAGGTGTATGGATTTATGTCTATGTCTTTGATTCGATTCCATTGATCCATGAGTCTCTTTTTATGCTAGTACCAAGCTGTTCTTATTATTGTAGCTCTATAGTAGAGCTTGAAGTCAGGGATGGTGGTGCGTCCAGAAGTCCCTTTATTGTACAGGACAGTTGTAACTATTCTAGGTTTTTCATTTTTCCATATGAAGTTGAGTATTGTTCTTTCAAAGGGATTTTGATGTGAATTGTATTGAATCTGAAGATTGCTTTTGTTAAGATTGCCATTTTTACCATATTAATGCTAATATCCAAAAGTATGGGAGATCTCTCTATTTTCTGATATCTTCCACAATTTCTTTCCTCAGAGACTTAACATTCTTTTCATAGAGGTCTTTCCTTTGTTTGGTTAGAATTATCTGGTGTAGGAGGTCCTTCTGCTTATATATTGCTTTCATTGGTTAATCAATAAAGAAACTGCTTGGCCTGATAGGGCAGAACTTATGTGGGTGGAGAAGACAGAACTGAATTCTGGGGAGGAAGAAAGCAGAGTCAGAGAGTGGCCATGGAGCTACCAGGTCAGACATGTTGAATCTTTCCCGGTAAGCCATGACCTCATGGTGATATACAGATTATTAGAAATGGGTTAAATCAAGATGTGAGAGTTAGCCAATAAGAGGCTAGAGATAATGTGCAGACAGTGATTTAATTAATACAATTTCTGTGTGGTTATTTCGGGTATAAGCTACCTAGGCAGCTGTGATGAACAAGGGACAAGCTCCCATCAACAGTTTTCCCAAGATATTTTATATTATTTGTGATTATTGTAAAGGGTATTGCTTCTTTGATTTCTTTCTTGGTCCATTTATCATTTGTATATAGAAGTGCTACTGATCATTTTGAGTTAATCTTATATCCTACCACATTACTGAGGTATTTATCTGTTGTAGGAGGTCCCTGGTAGAATTTTTGGGGTCACTTATGTATACTGTCATATTATCTGCAAATAGTGAAAGTTTGACTTCTTCCTTTCCAATTTATAACTACTTGATTTCCGTTTGTTGTTTTATTGCTGTAGCTGTAGCTTGGAGTACTATACTGAATTGATAGGGAGAGAGTGGACAGACAGCCTTGTCTTGTTCTTGATTTTGGTGCAATCACTTTGAGTTTCTCTCCATTTAATTTAATATTGACTGTTGGCTTGCTGTATATTGGTTTTATTATGTTTAAGTATGTTCCTTTTATCCTGATCTCTCAAAGATCTTTATCATGAAGAAGTGTTGAATTTTGTCAAAGACTTTTTCAGAATCTAATGAGATCATCATGTTTTTTTTCTTTCATTTTGTTTATATGGTAGATTACATTGACAGATTTTTATATGTTGAACCATCCCTGTATCTCTGGAATGAAGCCCATGATGATTTTTTGATGTGTTCTTGGATTTAGTTTGCCAGTATTTTATTGAGTATTTTTGCATCAATGTTCATGAGGGAGATTGGTCTGTAATTCTCTTTCTTTGTTGCATCTTTGTGTGGTTTGGCTATTAGGGTAATTGTAGCCACATAAAACAAGATTAGCAATGTTTCCTTCTCTTTCTATTGTGTGGAACAATTTGCGGAGTATTGGTATTAGCTCTTTTTTGAAATTATGGTAGAATCATGCACTGAAATTATCTGACCCTGGGCCTTTTTTGGTTCCGAAACTTTTTGAATGCTTCTATTTCCTTAGTGATTTAGTCTATTTAAATTGTTTATCTGGTCTTTATTTAATTTTGGTATTTGGTACTTACCAAGAAAATTGTCATTCCTTTTAGATTTTCTGATTTTTTTGAATACAGGTTTTTGAAGTATGACCTAATGATTCTCTGGATTTCCTCAGTGTCTGTTATTATGTCTGCCTTTTCATTTTTGATTTTGTTAATTTGGTTATTCTATCTTTCTGCTTTTGATTAGTTTGGATAAAGGTTTATGTACGTTGTTGATTTTCTTAAAGAACCAACTTTTTTTTCAGTGATTTTTTTTGTATTTTTCTTTTTGTTCATATTTTATTGATTTCAGTTCTCAAGTTGATGTCATTTACTCCGCTTGAGTGAGTTTGCTTCTTTTTGTTCTAGAGCTTTCAAGTGTACTGTTAAGTCACTAGTGTGAAATTTCTCCAAATTCTTTATGTAGGCTTCCTCTTAGTACTGTTTTCATAGTGTTCCATAACTTCAGGTATGTTGTGCATTCATTTTTATTAAATTTTAGGAAGTCTTTAATTTCTTTCTTTATTTCTTCCTTGACTCAGTTGATTTATTTTAGAGTTATTCAATTTTCATATGTTTGTAGGTATAACTGGAGTTTTCTTTCCCACCTGCCTGTTCCTGATTAACCACTCTGCATTGTAATATTAATTACAAACTTTTTGACCTATTAGCTCAGACTTATTATTAACTAACTCTTATAACTTTAACTAACCCATTCCTATTAATCTGTGTATTATCATGTGGCCATGGGGTTATCTCACTCCTTGCTTCCTCAAATGGCTATGGCGTCTCCCAGACTTCACCTACTTTTTCCCTGTATCTTCACTTAGATTTTGCATCTGGCTCTATTTTGCCTGGGTATTGGCCAAATCAGCTTCTTTATTAACTAACCATAATAAAACATCTTCACAGCATACAGAAAGACATCGCACATCATGTAGGCTTTCTGGCATTTGTGTTATTGTTGAATTCTCACTGATTCTATAATATACGAGGGTTATTCCAATTTTTTTGCATGTTTTGAGATTTGCTTTGTGACCAAGTATGTAATCAGTTTTAGAGAACATTCCATGAGGTGCTGAGAAGAAGGTATATTCTTTTGTTTTTTGGGTGAAATGTTCTATAGATGCCTGTTAAGGCCATTTGAGTCATAACATCTCATTTCTCTGTTAACGTTTTGTCTGGCAGACCTGTCCACTGGTGAGAGTCGGGTGTTGAAGTCTCCCACTGTTAGTGTGTGGGGTTTGATGTGTGATTTATACTTTAGTAATGTTTCTTTTACAAGTGTAGGTACCCTTGTATTTGGGATATAAATGTTCAGAATTGATACTTTATCTTGATGGATTTTTTCCTTTGATGAATATGAAGTGACCTCCATTTCTTTTGATTAATATTAGTTTGAATCTATTTTGTTAGATATTAGTATAGCTACACCAGATTGCTTCTTTGGCCTCTTTGGTTGGAAATTTTTACCCAACTTTTCACTCTGAAGTAGTGTCTGTCTTTGAGGTTGAGATGTGTTTCTTGTATGCAGCAGAAGGATGGATCCTCTTTTTGTATCCATTCTGTTAGCCTATGCCATTTTATAGGCAAATTGAGTTCATTGATACTGAGAGATATTAATGACCAGTGATTATTAATTTCTGTTATTTTTGTTTTTTCTTGTTAGTGGTATTGTGTATGTATTTATTTAATTTATTTATTTTGGATTTGTTGTTTTGAGGTTATCTATTGACTGTTTTTCATGGGTGTAGCTAACTTCCTTGGGTTGTTGTTTTCTTTGTAGTTCTTCCTGTAGGGCTGAGTTTGTGGATTAGTATTGTTTAAATCTGGTTTTGTCATAGAATATCTTTTTCCCTCCATCTAGAGCAAGTGAAATTTTGTTGGGTAAGGTAGTCTGGACTGGCATCTCTGGTCTTTTAGTATCTACAAAATGTGTGTCCAGGACCTTCTGGCTTTCAGAGTCTCCATTTAGAAGACAGATGTAATTCTGATAGGTCTGCCTTTATATGTTTCTTGGCCTTTTTCCTTTGTATCTCTTAATATTCTTTCTTTATTCTGTATGTTTAGTGTTTTATTTTGTGGCAAGGAGATTTTTTTTTTGGTCCAATCTATTTGGTGTTCTGTAAACTGCTTGTATCTTCATAGTCATGTTCTTTTTTAGACAGTTTAGAGAGTTTTCTTCTAAGATTTTGTTGAATATATTTTCTGTGCTTTTGAGCTGGCAGTCTTCTCCTTCTGTCTCTATTATTCTTAGGTTTGGTCTTTTCATGATGTCTGAGATTTCCTAGATGTTTTGTGGTAAGAATTTGTTGGATTTAAACTTTTCTGTGATCAATGAATTTATTTCCTCTGTTTTGTCTTCAATGCCTGAGATTCTCTCTTTTATCTTTTATACTCTGTTGATTATGTTTGCATCTCTAGTTCTTGTTCATTTACCCAGTTTTTCCATTTCCAGAATTCCCTTGGTTTGTGTTTACTTTATTGCCTGTATTTCAATTTTCAAATTTTGAACTGTTTCCTTCACCTTTTTTATTGTTTTTTTTCTTAACTTTCTTGGCTTTCTTTAGGGGATTTATTGATTTCTTCCTATTCTAATTTGTTGTTTTCCTCTGTTTTCTTAAGGCATTTTTTCATTTACTTTTTAAGGTTTTCTATCATTTCCATAAGGTTATTTTTAAGATTGTTTTCTTCTGCTTCATCTGTGTTGAGATGTTCAGATCTTGCTATTGAAGAATCACTAGTTTTTGGTAATGCAATTTTTTTTTTTTTGCTTTTTATGATTTTGAATGTATTCTTACACTGCCATTTACCCATCTGGGTTTGGGATAATTATAGGTGGGTGTTTATTCTTGTGATGTTTTTGTTGTTTGGGTCTTTTGTTCCTTTTTTGTCTATTTCCATTATTGTCTTTTGGCCTCATTGGTCAAGGGTTCTGGTAATTAGCTGGTTGTCAGTTGGAGTAGGGTTGTCTCAGGCAAGGTTTCTGGGTATCTGAGTGTGTAGATCCAGTGTATAATCCAGTTTTTCTGGCTGGTGTGGACTTTACTTGTGCCTATGGGACCTGTTCTTCCTACTTGTGTGGGTGGTGCTTGCGCCTATAGGTTCTGCTGATGTTTCTAGAGAGGGTTCTTCGAGAGGAGGTTGCTTTTATTCCAATTGGTGCAGGTGATGCTTGTGTCTCTAAAGGCTGCTCGTCCAGATAATTCAGGTGGTGCTTATGCCTCTAGGGCCTGCTGATCTTGTGGCAGATGGTTGGTCAGGGGGGAGGATGATGGATTTGGGTGGAGGAGTGGGTCTTGTAGGTTACAGAGTCCAGTGGATAGCGGTGGTGGTGGAGGGTCCTGCCTACAGGACTCTTGCCTGTTGACCTGCTGCTGGGACTGAAATCGGCGGGGGTGGGCATGAGATGTGACCTGGGTCTTATGGCCTAGGAATTGGGGCAATTTATCTGGGATACCAGTCACTGACCTCTTCTTCCAATTGGTACAGGTGGAACTTGTGCTTCTAGGGGCTGTTGATCTTGCAGAAGCATGACTGGTCAGGGGGAGGAGGATGGGTTCAGTGGGTTTGTGCAGCAGAGCGGGTCTTGTAGGTTATGGATATCCAATAGGTGGCAGCAGTGGTGGGATAGTGGGTCATTGTGCACACATTCCCCAGCAGCTTGGACTCATTATCCTTTGTTGTTAGGTGGCAAGCGTTGTTCTTTAAAGTTTGTTAAGAGATAATCTCAGAATTTTTATTTCAGGAAGATCTCTTTTCTGATATCTCTTACAGTTACAGATTCATGGTGATGGAAAGACTGGGAATAGATTTACAAAAGCTCTCGGACACAAACGGTGTTTTTAAAAAGTCAACTGTGCTGCAGCTTGGAATCAGGGTGGTGAGTTTAAGACGCTTTATGTCAAATGCCTCAACTTGAGATTACTTTCTTGTTGTGCTTTTTACAGAATTCTGAGAAAATAAAGATGATTTCCTAGCAATATCAGTTATAGAGGGTAGAAAGCATTTTGGTGAAATTATTAACCATGGGCTCTGCAGATGACAGGCTATGCTGTGTTTGATCACTGCTATTACTCAGTTTTCCCTTACAGCTTAGTTTTGCATATCAGACCAAGCTGAGGTTAGCTATAAAATAACCTTTCTTTTGTCTGTGGCATTTCTAACTGCAAATTATAGCCAAATAGACTACTTCTCTTGCATAATATGATATGGTTTGATCTAAAGTATTTTGATTATATGTTTAGGGGTGGTGGCAACAATTAATTATACCAATGTATCCCCCCCCACACTGCTAACCATGAAGCAATGTAGCCACAAATAACCTTGAATGCATTCATTTGTTGATCAAGCCATGTATTTCCCTTATTTGTTTGTGTTTTGCTTGGATCTTTTCCCACCCCAATCATAAGTAGACTGAAACAGCTCATATCAGGCCGTGATGTGGAAAATAATTAATTTCTCCATTATCTGTTCATCTATCCATTCTCCTAGTAAGTGTTTACGGAACACTTCTCTCTCTCTCTCTCTTTCTCTCTCTCTCTCTCTCTCTCTCTCTCTCTCTCTCTCTCCTCTCATATATGTCTCCCCCCCCACCATGTGTGTGTATAACATGTAAGGTTCTAGGGTTTTAATGATGCCTAAGAGTTTGTTATTACACAGGATAATAATCAGAGGTACAATATTTTGTTCTGATGTCTTCAAGATTTGAATCATAACAACTGATTGATGAGTGAACTCTTTTACTCATAAATGTCTTGACTATTTTCCTGTACTTTTAAGCTATTTATTCTCAGTCTAAATTGTTTTTCATGTTACTGTTATAAAAATACCCTGAAAAAAGCAAATTAAAGGAGAAAACATTTAACATTGTTTTATAATTTGAGGTTATAGCCCCTGCTTGTTGGGAAAGTCACAAACAACAGAATCTTGGGGCAACTGATCACATTACATTCATAGTCAGGAAAGAGTGATGCGTGCCTGTGCCAGCTCTCTTTCTTCATTTGCTACAGTTCAGAATTTCATCCCAGGGAATGCTGCCACACACAGAGGCTAAATCTTCCCTTCAAAATTAGTCTACTAGAGATAATTCCCTACAGCTATTCCCAGAGGCTCATCTCCCACATGATTCTAGATTTTTTTTTTCCACTTGACAATTGAGATTTAACGTCACATTCCTCTTTGTACATTTTGGTCTGACCGGTCACTGGGCTTTCAGTGCCATAAGAATAAGTATTGTTAAGTCTTGATTTCCCTCCCTTCCTCAGAGGTTCAAGTACAAATATTTGATGTTTGAGGATCATTTGATTCAACCCTTTATAGGATGATCAACCAGAAATGATGTTTTAGGATAATCAATAATAGTGAGATACATTATTTTACCGTGCATGTAAATAAACCATTACTCTAGTGTAAAGCATTGATACTGATCTTATCTATTTCTTTTCACAGCTGGACATACTGGAGTATATACATGAAAATGAATATGTTCATGGTGATATAAAAGCGGCAAACCTACTGTTGGGTTACACAAATCCAGATCGGGTAAAGAGAGCATTAACATTTGCTTTCAGTGAGCGTCTTTGGAGTATTGTAGTCAAATATAGCAGAGACAGACTCTTAACCCACAAGAGTTTACAAACGAGGGCTTAGTATGATGAATGTTTCAATTTGTCTTGCCTTGCTTACCTAATTTAATCCTTGCACCAGATTAATGAGTAATTAGGATGAAGAACCCAAGAGTCAGAAGGGTTAAATCATTTGCTAATGGACACACATTGAAGAAGTGTCTGAGCAGGAATCTGAGTTTCTAAGCAAATGCAGATAAAGTACCATGGCCATACAGGGAGAGGGGATGGATCTGTGCAGAAAGATGGCTGCATGGGGCTCCATTTCTTCTCCCTGTAGTTGAGCAAAGAAACATGTCCAAAAGAGATTTCCGTTGGGGTAGAAATCTTCTATCCAGTATCATAGTATTTCTTGAGATGTGGCCAGGACAATACCAGCAATTATTAGTAGCCCAGGTTTGAAAGCAAGGATGAACCGTCAAAATCCTAATGGTTTCTAAGGCAGTGAAACTTCTGTATTCATCAACACTGCACATATATCGTTATTTCTTTGTCATGTCCCACTTTCATTGGACATCGTGGTGATGCTATTGTCATTGTTGATTTATCCATATTAACAAAAGTCTTACTGAGGAGAGTTGAGGTGAAAGCTGCAGGTTCAGGGGCTGGGATTATATGGGAACTCAGAGCACTTGCTGCTTATATTTACCCAAGTTACTCAAAATTTATCTAAATTAAACACAAAAGTTTCTCCAAATAAAATAAGTTATAAAAATATGGCAAAAGTAACTAAATGACTGAAATTTACTTTAAGTTAATTTGAACTATCATATTTTGCAACTGTTATCTAATGTCTCAACAGATTTAAAGTAACCAAAAAAACAGTAAGACTCAAAAATAGAAAGAAGTATAATTTAAGTGCTTAATGGACCTCTCTGTAAATATTGAAAATTCTAAATAAGAGAAAAAGTCTCAACAGAACATACTAAAAAGTTAAAAGTTTAAATCTATCTCTAAATTAATCCAACATAAAGAATGAGTACATAAAAATGTCCCCGTGGGGTTCATCACTTCGCTAGTCAGGAGTAGAACATCTCCAACTCTTTGAGGACTGGAAGAGGTTTAGCTTCCTGTATCCCTCAGGATGCAACATCTGCCTGTGGTTTTCTCTCTTCTGAACCTTCAGCTTCTGCCTGAGCCTGTGGTCTCCCATGGTTGCCCACTCTATGCTGTAGTTAGGATGTTCCTCGGTGTTCGTAGGGCTCAGCTCTTGGCGGCTCTTTCGAGGAGCACAGTCCTGTGTTATACATTTAAAGCCTCCAAACACTTATTTACTTCACGATTATTGTGTGCAGCAGGGGTATACACCCAGGCATGACTTTTCTCTCCATTTGGAAGAGATTTTATATGCTGCGGCATAACTTACATGTCTTATTTCCTTATAATTTACCTTTTTGGGTTTTTAGAGAGGATCTCAAATAGTTCTGGCTAGCATTGAATTTGCTCGTGTAGTCAAGGCTAACTGTGAGTTCCTCATCCACCTACCTTCAGTTCCAGAATGCTGGGCCACAGGGATAAGCCACTGTGCCTGGCTTTCCAGTCTGTCTTCTGAACTTAAGTTGTACTTTGGGCATTTTATTTCCATGCAGATGATCATAAATAATGTGGATAAGGGTACCAGCGTTTTCTTTATTGCAGACTTTGTTTATAACCAGGGAACTTGCTTACAAGAACTTCATTTTATATTTTGATTTTTATTTAGAATTTATTCTTCTGCATAGAAAGACAAAGAGCCTAGCTTTACTCTTTAAAAGTTTTAGGTTTCTCATGTTTCTGCAACACTTGGTTGGCATCAAAATGTTTTATCATAATTTCTTTTCTTGAATCCTAGTGTGTGTGTGTGCGTGTGTGTGTGTGTGTGTGTGTGTGTGTGTGTGTGAGAGAGAGAGAGAGAGAGAGAGAGAGAGAGAGAGAGAGAGAGAGAGAGAGAGAGGTCAGTACCATGAATATTGGTGCATTGTTTACTTGAGCTTTATATTGCATTTCAGCATTAGGTGATCTGCCTGTGCCTTGCAGCTTCCTTCTTGCTTCTGACCCTGCTTTATGTATTTTCTTTTTATTATGTTTTTTTTCTCACTGTCACTCTAGTCATATTTTCTATGCTTATTTATATAGATAAATTAAAAAAAAATATTTGGTATTCTTACTGAAGTTTTGGTATATTTTTAAGTTAATTTGGTTGAGACCTGATGTTATAAGACAGAAGTTTCTGTCTTGCCCAGTCTCACGCCATTCAGTCCCAAAGAAACACACAGAGGCTTATATTAATTATAAACTGTTTGGCCTATTAGCTCAGGCTTTATGGCTAACTAGCTCTTATAAACTTAAATTAATCCATAATTCCTTTCTATATTAGCCTCATGGCTTGGTACCTTTCATCATTGAGGCGTTTTCATCTTGCTGTCTCTGAGTCTGGCTGGTGATTGCATCTCTGCCCTTCTTCTTCGCAGAACTCTCCTAGTCAGGTTGCCTCACTTATACTTCCTGTCTGGCTACTGTCCAATTGGTTTTATTAAACCACTGTGAGTGACATATCTTCACAGGTTACAAGAGCATTATCACACAGCACTTCCCCCTTTTCTCCTTTCAAAATAAGAACTCTGAATCCAGTCTCCTTTGTTTAGCTTTTCTCCTGACCATTATCTATAACAACTTCTAACCAACACCCTAAACAAAGGCAAGCATTCATAATCCATTGTTTTTTGGGAATGTGAGTGGTGTTTTCTAGGCAACTTCCTGATGATTGGGTGCACAGACTATATTATGAGACCCAGGAAAAAATTAGGATTATGGTCAGTTCCCCAACTGGAATGTGTGACGTTTGATCATCTCAGCCAGCAGTCTTGAAGCTGTTCTTGATAGAACTCAGAAAAAACTGCATCAAAGGTGCATCAGAGGTGCTCTGAAAAGTTGGATTGTCTGGGCCATCTGCTTCTACTGGAGATTTTTCAGGGGGGATCTTCCTCAGTCAAACCTTATTTTACTTAACCCAAAAAGAATCCACAACCTCTCATTTTCTGTGGAAACAAAAGCAAAACCTCATCTCCAGAGTAATGTATCTTTTGACTTAAATTTTGACTTCAAGGCATTTTCAAAATATATAGGCTGGATTAATCCAACGGCATTTATAATCAAATATCTTTTAGCAACTGTTGTTCCTTCCTCGGCCATCAAACAATTCAAAGACAACATAATAACATACAGTATCCCGATGCTCTATGCATTTTCCATCTTCACATAGTTTTTAAAAACTCTATTTCCTTTATTTTTATTTTTAATTTTTGTGGGTTTGTTGTTGTTGTTTTATTTTGTTTTGTTTTGAAACAGTGTTTCTCTGTGTTCTGTGGTTGCCCTGGATCTCACTTTGCAAACCAGCCTGGCCTAAAACTCACAGAAATCTGCCTGCCTCTGCCTCCCAAGTTCTGGGATTAAAGGCATGTACCATCATGTCCAGACCTCAAACTCACAGAGATTCACCTGCCTCTGTCTCCCGTCTGCTGTGATTGAATGTGCACACCACCACACTCAACTATATTTATTTTTTCTTAAAGAACTTTCTCCATCCTTTTTCTTTTCTCTCCCAAGCATATTTATATTTTAAAACACACTGTAATCTGTTTATAGCTCTTTTCCTCATCTGAATCCGTTTTTTTATTGTATATCTTTATCTTTTTCTGACCACATGAGTCTAAAATTTGCTCAGAGATATGACTAGAATTAAAGCTGCAGCTTTAGTTTCCCTGCAACTGGATTGGCTCCACTCCTTAGCTTTTTGGGAATCTAGCTTCACAGCAGAGGAACTGGTAGAACCTCAACTCTGTGGTTTCTAGGTCCATGCCACCACCAAGAAGCATGCTGCTGGCTACTCATGAACACCATTTAAGTGTTTGGTGTCAGAGCCTCTTAAAAGAGCCACGAGGTTTTTGCAGCCAAAGCTGAGTCAGGAACTTTCTCTTAAAGGAGCCACGCATTTGCTTGCCTCCAGCGAACAGAGCCTATCTGAAAATATGCAACTTCCAAGAAGCTCCAATTGGCTCCTGTGGGTCTAGAAGCCTTTTTAAAAAAGCTTTCCTAGGATTTATAAAAAAGGGAAGTGGATATGGTATAGAAGTGAATGCTTTACATTGGCATGGACTTTGGTTTAATGATACAAATTTAAGGTCAGTTTTGTTGTATGTATACTTATACTCTTATATAAGGTATTATGTTTATACATTCTCATTTTAAAATGTAATGTATAATTAAAAATTACAGATTAATGGATAGTCGTTTATAATAGTCAAACTTGTAGTCATGTTAGTTGGTTTTCTGGATATATAGAGATATATTTTAGTTAGCTAATCTTCAACACTTCAAAGACCTATAGAATATGGCATTTAAACTGTTTTAAGAAATTAGAATTTTCTTGACAGTGAGATTTGTCTGCTTCTGGCAGCATCAATTACTTCAGAGAGGTTGATGGGCATTGAAGAAACTTTTTATGGAATTTGCCTTCAGTGTGACAAGGCTAGTCATTTGGGCAAGAAACTGCCCTTGTCTGGACTGGTTAGTGGTATGCTGTATAAACTGGACATGTAGGACCCACAGAAAAATGACTGCTGAACTTGCCTAAAGAAGGTGAGACTGTCCTTCAGGGTTCATGCTTCATGAAAGAGTCTGCCAGACATTCTCCAGGACACAGAAGAAAGTGACTGACAAACTACCAATATAGGTGAAACAGTCTTTCAAATTTCCTGCTTCATGGAAAAGTCTGCAGGATACTATGAGCCTGTAGGCTGAAGATGGGTGCCCCAACGTAACAGAAGAACTTAGGGTCACTTTCCAGGCCGTGAGGTGTCTCTTTCAATTGTAGAGTTTTGGAAGTTGCTTATGATGTATTTCCTGTTTACTTGGTAGAATTATATCTGCTTCACTGGTAATATTGTATTCAGTACAGGAAATATGATTTTTCTTTTATGTTTATTTAGTTAATAATACCTAAATTATTTTTTATGTATAGTGTTCTTTTTTTTGTCTTTGGTATATTTTATTGCATTATATAAGTGTTTATGAAGCATAGAGAATTACTCTTAATGTCTTTATGGCAGATGTGTTCTTGTTTTTCAAACCAGAGAAACAATATTTTCAACAAATAGAAATGATTAATTTCAAACTTGTAACAAAATTGGTTAAATTAAGTAACTGATGGATACATTTGAATTATCCTTAGGTATGAAATTTAGCAAATGTGAATCAAAGCAATATGCAATTGAATTTCTTATTGTATCTGTCAAAGGGATCACATTTATAAAAATTGAATTTTCAGTATTTGATACTTTGAACAAAAGCAATAATCTTAGCATTCTTTTTAGAAGCTATATTCTAGTTTAAAAAAATAAAAATTACTTCAAATAATAATATGTTGTTTTATAAAATGAGGTAAGGGGCAAATTTTATTTTTACCTTTAGTGAATATAGCTCCCCTCATACAAACTGATAGTGACTTCAAGCTTAGACAAGAAATGAATAAATATTTCCCAAGAGATACCAAGAAAATAATTAACTGGCAGAATTGCTATAAGAAAAACGTAGGAAAGAAAGTGATGATTTGGAAGAGAAACAGGTTTATAACAAAAATAGGTCTACACAGATATTTCCTGTGTAGCCTTCACATTTTTCTCTTAGACATTTATAGGTGATGGGTTTCTTTTTGATAATAACATTTTGCTGTATTTTGACTTCCTCCTAGTTGTTTTATCCTCTTGTGTGGATTCACATATTTCAAATGGACTAAGTCAAGTGAAGTTTCTGTACAGATCTAATGAGGAAGGTTTCCTATCTGGTGATGTATATGGACACATCAGAAACTGATCTATGTCTTATGCAGATGTCAACATGGCTCCACATACAAAAGGAAAATGTGAGGAACATACAAATCTAACTATGTGATTCTTACCATAATTTCTGAGCAATCACCCCAATGAAGAGCACATATGGTCATATTAAGTTAATTACTTATGTTTTCACCAACAAGGTCTGATCTCCATTAGAAGTGGACCTTTATCCTCCGACTCACAGGATTTTCATTGTTTCTCAGTATGTTTTTTTTTTTATTTTTATTTTTTTGTTATTTATTATTTTTTTTTTTAAATTTATTATTTTTAGAATAAAGAAAAAAAAACAAATTTCCACCTCCTCCCAGCCTCCCATTTCCCTCCCCCTCCTCCCACTCTTCTCCCTCCTCCCACCCCTCTCCCCTTCGCCCCACTCCTCTCCCGCTCCCTCTCCAGTCCAAAGAGCAGTCAGGGTTCCCTGCCCTGTGGTAAGTCCTAGGTCCTCCCCCCTCCGTCCATATCTAGGAAGATGAACATCCAAACTGGTTAGGCTCCCACCAAGCCAGCAGATTGCATAGGATCAAAACTGCGTGCCATTGTCCTTGGCGTCTCATCAGCCCTCATTGTTCGCCATGTTCAGAGAGTCCAGTTTTATCCCATGCTTTTTTGGTAACAGTCCAGCTGGCCTTGGTGAGCTCCCAGTAGATCAGCCCACTGTCTCAGTGGGTGGGTGCACCCCTCGTGGTCCCGACTTCTTTGCTCATGTTCTCCCACCTTCTGCTCCTCATTGGGACCTTGGGAGCTCAGTCCATTGCTCCAGTGTGGGTCTCTGTCTCTATCTCCATCCATCGCCGGATGAAAGTTCTAGGATGATATGCAAGATATTCGTCAGTATTGCGCTAGGATAGGGTCATTTCAGGTTCCCTATCCTCAGCTGCCCAAGGAACTAACTGGGGACCTCAGCTTGGGCACCTGGGAGCCCCTCTAGGGACAATTCTCCTGCCCACCCTAAAGTGGGTCCCTTAACTAAGAATTGTGGTTCCGTGCTCCCCTATCCACCCTTCCTTTATCCCGATCCTCCTGTTTCCCCAAGTTCCCCCTCCTTCCCTTCTACCTTTTCTCTCCCCATCTCCCCTTACCCCAATCCCACCCCACCCCCAAGATCCCACTTTTCTCCCCGGCAATTTTGTCTACTTCCCTTATCCAAGAGGATAACTATATGTTTTTCTTTGTGTTCACCTTCTTGCTTAGCTTCTTTAGGTTCGCCTATTGTAGACTCCGTGACCCCTATTTATGGCTAGAAACCAATTATCAGTGAGTACATCCCATGTTCTTCTTTTTGGGTCTGGGATACCTCACTCAGGATAGTGTTCCCTATTTCCATCCATTTGCATGCAAAATTCGAGAAGTCATTGTTTTTTACTGCAGCGTAGTACTCTATTCCATACTTTCTTCATCCATTCTTCCATTGAAGGGCATCTAGGTTGTTTCCAGGTTCTGGCTATTACAAATAATACTGCTATGAACATAGTTGAACAAATGCTTTTGACATGTGATAGAGCATCTCTTGGGTAAATTCCCAAGAGTGGTATTGCTGGGTCCAGGGGTAGGTTGATCCCGAATTTCCTGAGAAACCGAAACACTGACTTCCACAGTGGTTGCACAAGATTGCATTCCCACCAGCAATGGATGAGGGTACCCCTTCCTCCACAGCCTCTCCAGCAAAGGCTGTCCTTGTTGTTTTTGACTTTAGCCATTCTGACAGGTGTAAGATGGTATCTCAAAGTTGTTTTGATTTGCATTTCCCTGATTGCTAGGGAAATTGAGCACGACCTTAAGTATCTTTTGGCCATTTGAAGTTCTTCTGTTGAGAATTCTCTGTTCAGTTCAGTGCCCCATTTTTTAATTGGGTTAATTAGCATTTTAAAGTCTAGTTTCTTGAGTTCTCTATATATTTTGGAGATCAGACCTTTGTCTGTTGCGGGGTTGGTGAAGATCTTCTCCCAGTCAGTAGGTTCCCTTTGTGTCTTAGTGACAGTGTCCTTTGCTTTACAGAAGCTTCTCAGTTTTAGTAGGTCCCATTTATTCAATGTTGCCCTTAATGCCTGTGCTTCTGGGGTTATACCTAAGAAGCGATCGCCTGTGCCCATCTGTTGTAGGGTATTTCCCACTTTCTCTTCTATCAGGTTCAGTGTTTTCGGGCTGATATTGAGGTCTTTAATCCATTTGGACTTGAGTTTTGTGCACGGTGATAGATATGGGTCTATTTTCATTCTTCTACAGGTTGACATCCAGTTGTGCCAGCACCATTTGTTGAAGATGCTCTCTTTCTTCCATTGTATACTTTTAGCTCCTTTATCGAAAATGAGGTGTTCATAGGTTTGTGGGATAAAATCCAGGTCTTCTATACGATTCCATTGGTCGACTTCTCTGTTTTTATGCCAGTACCACCCTGTTTTCATTACTGTAGCTCTGTAATAGAGTTTGAAGTCAGGGATGGTAATGCCTCCAGAGGATCCTTTATTGTATAGGATTGTTTTGGCTATCCTGGGTTTTTTGTTTTTCCATATAAAGTTGATTATTGTCCTCTCTAGATCTGTGAAGAATTTTGATGGGATCTTGATGGGGATTGCATTGAATCTATAAATTGCCTTTGGTAGAATTGCCATTTTTACTATGTTGATCCTCCCAATCCAAGAGCAAGGGATGTCCATCCATTTTTTGGTATCCTCTTCAATTTCTTTCTTCAATGCCTTAAAGTTCTTGTCAAATAGATCTTTCACTTCCTTGGTTAGATTTACCCCAAGATATTTTATGCTGTTTGTGGCTATCGTGAAAGGTGAAGCTTCTCTGATTTCCCTCTCTGCTTCCTTATCCTTTGTGTATAAGAGGGCGACTGATTTTTTGGAGTTGATCTTGTATCCTGCCACATTACTAAAGCTGTTTATCAGCTGTAAAAGTTCTTTGGTGGAGTTTTGGGGGTCGCTTATGTACACTATCATATCATCTGCGAATAACGAAAGTTTAACTTCTTCCTTTCCAATTCGAATCCCCTTGATCCCATTATGTTGTCTTATTGCTATTGCTAGAATCTCCAGCACTATATTGAAGAGGTATGGAGAAAGTGGACAGCCTTGTCGTGTTCCTGAGTTAAGCGGGATGGCCTTGAGTTTCTCTCCGTTTAATTTGATGTTAGCTGTCGGCTTGCTGTATATAGCTTTTATTAAATTTAGGTATGACCCTTGTATCCCTAATCTCTCCAAGACTTTTAACATAAATGGATGTTGAATTTTGTCGAATGCTTTTTCAGCATCAAATGAAATGATCATATGGTTTTTTTCTTTCAGTTTATTTATATGCTGGATTACATTGATAGATTTTCGTATGTTGAACCAGCCCTGCATCTCAGGAATGAAGCCTACTTGATCATAATGGATAATTTTTCGGATGTGTTCTTGGATTCGGTTTGCCAGTATTTTGTTGAGGATTTTTGCATCGATATTCATGAGTGAGATCGGCCTGTAATTCTCTTTCCTGGTTGAGTCTTTGTGTGGTTTTGGTATCAGAGTAACTGTAGCTTCATAAAAGGAATTTGGTAATGACCCTTCTGTTTCTATATTGTGGAATACATTGAGGAGTATAGATATTAGGTCTTCTTGGAAGTTCTGGTAGAATTCCGCATTGAAACCATCTGGCCCTGGGCTTTTTTTGGTAGGGAGGTTTTTGATAACAGCTTCTAATTCTTCACGACTGACAGGTCTGTTTAGATTGTTCACCTGGTCCTGGTTTAATTTTGGTAAATGGTATTTATCTAAAAAAGTGTCCATTTCTTTTACATTATCTAGTTTAGTGGCATACAGGCTTTTGTAGTAAGATCTAATGACTCTCTGAATTTCCTCTGTGTTTGTGGTTATGTCCCCCTTTTCATTTCTGATCTTATTAATTTGCAAATTTTCTCTCTGCCGTTTGACTAGTTTGGATAGGGGTTTGTCAATCTTGTTGATTTTCTCCAGGAACCAGCTTCTTGATTCATTGATTCTTTGGATTGTTTTCTGTGTTTCTATTTTGTTGATTTCAGCCCTCAGTTTGATTATTTCCAGTCTTCTACTCCTCCTAGGTGAGTCTGCTTCTTTTTTTTCTAGAATTTTCAGGTGGGCTGTTAAGTCTCCAATATGTGCTTTCTCTGTTTTCTTTAAGTGGGCACTTAGTGCTATGAACTTTCCTCTTAGGACTGCTTTCATAGTGTCCCATAAGTTCGAGTATGTTGTTTCTTTATTTTCGTTGAATTCAAGGAAGACTTTAATTTCTTTCTTTATTTCTTCCTTAATCCAGGTATGGTTCAGTAGTTGACTGTTCAGTTTCCATGAGTTTGTAGGCTTTCTGGGGGTAGCATTGTTGTTGAATTCTAACTTTAATCCATGGTGGTCTGATAAGACACAGGTGGTTAGTAATATTTTTTTGTAGCTGTGTAAGTTAGCTTTGTTACCGAGTATGTGGTCAATATTCGAGAAGGTTCCATGAGCTGCAGAGAAAAAGGTATATTCTTTCTTCTTTGGGTGGAATATTCTATAGATGTCTGTTAAGTCCATTTGCTTCATTACCTCCATCAATTCTCTAATTTCTCTGTTAGGTTTCTGTCTGATTGACCTGTCCATTGGTGAGAGAGGAGTGTTGAAGTCTCCTACTATTAGTGTGTGCGGTTTGATGGCTGCCTTGAATTTTAGCAATGTTTCTTTTACATACATGGGTGCTTTTATATTAGGGGCATAGATATTCAGGATTAAGACTTCTTCCTGATTAATTTTTCCTGTTATGAGTATAAAATGTCCCTCTCCATCTCTTCTGATTGATTTAAGTTTGAAGTCAACTTTGTTAGAAATTAGTATGGCCACACCTGCTCGTTTCTTAGGTCCATTTGCTTGATAAGCCTTTTCCCAGCCCTTTACTCTGAGTAGGTGCCTGTCTTTGTGGTTGAGGTGTGTTTCTTGCACACAGCAGAATGTTGGATCCTGTTTTCGTATCCAGTCTCTTAGCCTGTGCCTTTTTATAGGTGAGTTGAGCCCATTGACATTAAGTGATATTAATGACCAGTGGTTGTTAACTCCGGTCACTTTTTTAGTAGTAGGGTTTGTGTGTTTCCCTTCTTTGAGTTGCGCTGGTGAATGGTCTCTAGATGTCTGAGTTATTGAGGTCTTTGTTGGACTCCATGGTTAGTGATTTTCCTTCTATTATTTTCTGTAAGTCTGGATTTGTGGCTACGTATTGCTTAAATTTGTTTTTATCCTGGAAAATTTTGTTTTCTCCATTTATGGTGAACGAAAGCTTGGCTGGATATAGTAGTCTGGGCTTGCATCCATGGTCTCTTAGTTTTTGCAGTACATCTATCCAGGACCTTCTGGCTTTCATGGTTTCCATCGAGAAGTCAGGTGTAAGTCTGATAGGTTTACCTTTATAAGTGAGTTGGCCTTTTTCCTTTGCGGCTCTTAATATTCTTTCTTTATTCTGTATATTTTGTGTTTTGATTATTATATGGCGAGGGGATGTTTTTTTTTGATCCAGCCTATTTGGTGTTCTGTATGCTTCTTGAACCTTCATAGGTACATCCTTCATCAGGTTGGGAAAGTTTTCTTCTATAATTTTATTAAGTATATTTTCTGGACCGTTGAGCTGCACTTCTTCTCCTTCTTCTACTCCAATTATTCTTAGGTTTGGTCTTTTTATTGTGTCCCATATTTCCTGAATGTTTTGTGATGAGAGTTTGTTGGACTTGCTGTTTTCTTTGATCAGTGTGTTTATTTTCTCTATGTTATCCTCAGAATCTGAGATTCTCTCTTCTATCTCTTATATTCTGCTGGTTATGCTGTAGTCTCTATTCGTTTACCTAGATTTTCCATGTCCAGCCGGCCCTCTGTTTGTGTTTTCTTCTTTGCCTCCATTTCAGTTTTCAAGTCATGAACTGTTTCCATTATCTGCTTGATTGTTTTTCCTTGCTTTCCTAGGGTATCATTCACTGATTTACTCAATTCCTCGAACTTTCTGTTATACTTCTCATCCATTTCTATAAGGGCGTTTTTTATATGCTGTTTAAGGGTGTCAATCACTGTCATGAAGTTAGTTTTTTCTACTTCTTCTTGATTAAGGTGTTCATGTCCTCCTGTTGTGAGGTCGCTGGCTTCTGGTGGTTTCGTGTTGTTTTTCAGATTGTTGGGTGAATTCTTGCATTGGCGTCTCCCCATCTCTTCCTCCCAATATTCTCCTATGGATCTTCTTTTACAGGATCAGGTCTTCTTGCTGACTGATGTACTTCCCCAGTGATGTCACTCCCCAGTGATGTTTCTCCTGGAGTCCAGTTCGGATCTCCTTGCTGCTTGGTTAGCTTGCAAACAAAGGGCCCACCCTGCTTGCTGCAGGCAGGCTATGGGGACAAAGGAGCTAGGAGCTCCCCTTTACCCTCAGCTTTGGGTTAGGACCCAGTGCCCAAGCAGTCAGAGCAGGGAGGCACTCTGCCACCAAGGAAGGGAGAGGGAGAGGGAGACAGGGGGTGGGGGGATCTGGATGTAAGCTGGATGGGATAGGAAGAGAGAGGTGGTACCGGGCAGTACAACCCCTTAGGTTGATCAGGAAGTGTAGGCGGGCTGTTCCCGGGTGCCGCAGCACTCACTCACCACAATGATGTTTCACTAGGTGCCCTGATCGAAACTCCGTGCTGCTTGGTTCGCTCGCAGACAAAGGGCTCACCCTGCTTGCTGCAGGCAGGCTATGGGGACAAAGGAGCTAGGAGCTCCCCTTTACCCTCAGCTTTGGGTTAGGACCCAGCGCTCAAGCAGGCAGAGCAGGGAGGCACTCTGCCACCAAGGAAGGGAGAGGGAGACAGGGGGTGGGGAGATCTGGATGTAAGCTGGATGGGATAGGAAGAGAGAGGTGGTACAGGGCAGTACCTATGTATAGTGTTCTATCTGCATGTATGTCTGCATGCCAGAAGAGGGCACCAGATCTCATTATAGATAGTTGTGAGCCATCATGTGACTGCTGGGAATTGAACTCAGGACCTCTGGAAGAGCAGCCAGCAGCTGCTCTTAACCTCTAAGCCATCTCTCCAGTCTATAATACCTAAATTATAAGTTATTTTATAATAAGTTATATTGGGAAAGTATACTTACAGAAGAGACATCTTCGAAAAGGACATTAAATAAGTTTTAGCCCGTGTTCTGAACTTTGTTATGCCATGGGCCTTCTATCATATTCTTATAAAATAGGATTAAAAGTCCATGTTTTCTGGATGTTAACACTGTGGATTTCTTAAGCTGTTTTAAAGATGTTTATGAAACCTTACTGATTGTAGAATACTGGACAGTGTTGCCTGGTTGGTCCTTAGAACCCAGACACATGCCTGCTGACCTAGTGTTTAAAAAGGAATATGCAAATTTTATTGTGTTTACTCACACTGGCCTTACTTGAAGTGATGCTGCATGGTGATTTTGAACAATATCCCATCCTGCTCTATCTTCCAGTACCACAGCGGGGGTTAATAACTTGACTGACATCAGTGAAGCTGTTCCATTTCTACCTTTTGTTGATCAGGGGTGTATTCTTTTTTTCATGGGCCTGGTATATTCGTTTGTGTGTGGAGGTGCCCCTGCTAATTTTGATGGATGCTGATCATGGTGGATTTCTTTAACCCCAAGACTGTTTTACTCTCAAGAGCACACAGCTCTTATTTGTGTTGTGGTACTTTCCTTCCTAAGCTGGTAGGACTATGAGTAGGTCTGCTGTTCATTCTCTTTATTTCTCATAGCACCCCTGTCTGTTTTTCTTCCTTATAACTTTTCAAGAAATACTTGATTGACCCGCCAAGGCGTGAGGCAAGTGGTGATGCAGTATATGTTGCCTGATTTAGTACCAGGAGTATGAGGAACCTATGAAGCTTATGAGACTCCCTTGCCTGTCGTGTGACACGTGTTCTGTTCAGAGCTGTCTACTATGTCAGAGAAAATGATCCCCAGGGAGGTAGCATGCCAACACATGAGTGTAGGACATGACCGGAAATGTTATTTCTTAAGATATTAGTCACATTGCTTTCTTGCTATATATACTTCTAGATTTTCTGAAAGCTACTTTGGAATTCTTTTAGTCTGATTTGTCAAATGAAATCAAAATCAGCGCAAAACTTAGTTTACATTTAACTTTTATAATGTGTTAACACTACTAGTTTTCTGAACTGTAGTTGATTTTCTGAAGTATTTTTAAGTCGTTTAAGTAATCACATGCATAGCCAGTTAACTAAGGTTCCTACTCTTTAATATTATTCTCACCATTGCATACTAAAATGCCTCTTTTGAAGTCATATTAGAGCTGTATTAAAAATATACATTTGAAGGTACAGAAATGGTTGCACTCTTAATATGGTCTGTTAACATCTTATTAATTTTGGAGAGTAGTGATGGGTATATTGACAATAAAGACAAAATGATTTAAAATTAGAATGTCCATACTTAAGATTAATATTTTACAAAATATACTTCCCAATGTTATGACTCAGAGAAAGTGTTCAATATAAAATTTCTTTATGATGAAGGTACATATTTTTAAACTTCATTGTGAAAAATTTAAAGCATACTGACAAATAGAGAGCTTCATATACATGTTGATTTTAAAAGTAACATTTTAAAATTTTGCTTTATTTATTTTTGACAGTAGTATATTAAAAGTAAATTACAGGTATTGTGCCATTTTACACAGATATTTAAGAATAATTATATGGTTTTATCACAGAATGAAACACCTTCACCATATTATAATCACAGCATTGCTACTCTTAACAAAACTGATAATGATTCTTTGGTGTCAGATACAATTTTTGTTTTTGTTTTTGCTTTTTCTGAAGTTCATGGAACATGGAAATGTGATCATCTTTATCGGAGTTGCACTATAAGATTCTTTTCCTTTTTGTACAATTTCCCCTTCTGAGTATTGAGTAGGTTATATGGTCTCCTTTTGGTTCCCTTTCTCACTTAAAAGTCTTTGAAACTATCAGGCAGCTATTATTATGGTTTGGATATTGTTATGGTTTGAATATTATTATGGTTGGAACAGGCTTGTGTTTTGAGCAGCTGGTCCCCTCATGGTGCTGCTAGAGTATCATTTAGGGTGGTATTCTAGGTGGGGGTTGGCAGGACAAAGTAGATCACACAGAGAGATAAGGCCTTGTCCATAAAGTTATATTCTTGGTTCTGTTCCTTATTTATTCTCACTTCTTGTTGGTTATGAAGTGAACAGCATACTCTACCTTGCTCTTCTACTGACACAATCATAGAAACGAATCCTCTGAAACTGTGAACCCAAATCTGTCTCTCTTTCTTCAAGTTTCTCAGTGAGCCATGTGGTCCCAATACTGATGAATGTGGCTAGCAGATTTACAAGTTTCATTTCAAAAACTACAGGTCTATAGCTAGACATCTGCAACATGGTATTGAGTTTCTAATCTTGTAAATGGCAAGCTAGGAATGTGTTTCATTTACAGACTTCTAGCAAGTGGCACAAGGCACGGGGCATATTGAACATTCAATAAATAACTGATAACTAAGCAATGAAAAAATTGAATGTATTTTGTAGTGTTCAAGGAAAATATGTATCTTTAGCCACATACAGCTAGTTTTAGTATAATGGAGTATATTAGCTAAGTTTATTTCTAATTTTTTTAAATTTCTGTTGGGAGAGATCTAGCCACTGTACCCAAGACTTTCACTATTTCTCATAACATTTATGAGTGTTTTCTTTCTTTAAAAATTTTATTACATTTATATATTTGTTCATTTATTTGGGGGCATTCTCACACATGCATGTTTGTCAGAGGAAAACTTGGAGTCCTTTCTCCCCCCTTCTTCCATCATGTGGGTCTTGGGAATCAAATTCAGATCATCATGTTTAGTAGAAAGTATCTTGACTCACTGAACCATCTCACCGGCCCTGTGCATGTTTTTTTGTTTTTGTTTTTTTTTTGTTTCCCCAGAGATAACTCTGCCAGTATGTTTGTAAAGAGAAACAGTATGAACTGCTTTGGATTAAATGTCTCCCATCAAAAACTGATGATGTTCCATCCCTAATGCATGAGAGTGAGACCTCATTTGAAAACAGAGGTCAAAGTAATAGAACACCATTATGGAGGGCCTATTCCAGTGTGATTTGTGTCCTAAAGAAGGGGAGACTATGGAGAAAGACGGGCGTAGAGGGAAGCTGATATGGAGAGACAGGGATACCTTTGTAGAGGGAATGGACCCGTGAGCCACCAACACTGAGGAGATGCATATGAGCTGGTTATCTTCCACAGCCCTCAGGAGTGTTCTCTTCCACAGCCCTCAGGAGTGTTCTCTAGAAACTAATGTTTTCATGAGGACAATAAAAGGTCTCCTGCTTTATCTGCTCTATAAATGTTCATATTTATGAAATGCGGCATGTGTTCTGGTTAGATAGCGTTTCCAAGTACTTACTCTGTACTAGACGCTGGTCTAAGACTACTGTGTTTAAATCATTTTGTCCTTACAGTATCACTTTGAAGGAAATGCTGTCCTTTTTTCTTGGGTGATAAAACAAAGTTCAAAGAAGCCAGGTAACTTGGCTAGGACAGCGGTGGGCCCACGAGGTGGGGCTGCTCCTGGACTGATGGAGTCTGACTGCAGGGCTCATGCTCTTTGCTCTGCATCCGTGAGTCAGGCCCCTGAACTGAAAGCTGCAGCTCTGTGGTATTGTAGCTCATCTCTACTCAGAGCTTCCCACTGCTTGAAGATGTCGCCCCCAGCAGGAAGGAGATCTTGTGCTTTTCCCATAGCCACAGCTGTCACTGTCCTACATTGAGACAGAATCTGGAGCTGAGTGGACAGAGGTGTCCATTACTGATTGGTTAGTTTGCTTTTGGCAAGTGTGGCTATTTTCTTTTCAAATATGCTCGTCCTACCACCCCCTCCCAGTTCATTTATTGCCTTCTGTGAACCATTCAGACTTCTTCCTGGCTCATGTGTGATGACAACTTCTGGTCCTCTTTTCTAGATCCTTCTGCATGTCCTACGCTGCCTCCCACTGTCTTTTCTCTTCCTTCTCTCTTTCCCCCTTTGCCCACTGCCTGTGCTTCTCTTCTGTTCCTTCCAGAGCCGATCAGCAACCTGTGTTCCAGCCTCTTAGAGCGGCCTTCAAAGTGTCCTGAAAACACTGCTTTCCCTGATCTGTCTGATGAGGGCAAGCAGTGACCCTCCCCCTCCCGTTTCCTTCCTGTGTTGTTTCTTTGTTTCTGTTTCTAGGACTTTTTGATATATTCTGAGACCCACCTTAAATGTTGCTTCTTTTCCTGAGTCTCTGCGATGGATGCAGGCGCCTCTTATCAGAAACTTCACAGGCTGTTTCTTGTCACTCGAGCAGCTGTCTCCAGATCTACAGATGCCACTGCCCTCTCCCTTCCTTCTGTGTCTGCCGGTGGAAAGAGTTCAGCTTCTGGTCTCAGCTTCTGGTCAGGTGGATGGACGTGCAGATCGCCAGCTGCTGGAATTTTGTTCTGCACAGAGCACTTAACCTCACTCATCCCATTTTCTAATTCTCTAAAATGGCCTTCAAATAACTTCCTTTTAGGGAAGTTTGATTTGACTCTTGCAAGCGCTAGCCCTTCTCACTTAGCAAGAACCCAATACATAAGCTTTTTTTCTTTTCAGCTTATGATCCCCAATAACTTATTTTGATCCCTAATTTATTTAAAGTAATTTGGTTCATTTTGTCTGTGTGCTTCCCTACCAAGTCAAGCACCAGGCTATATATAAAGTAGTACATAAAGGAGTCCAGTTTGTCCTGCCTCCTCCCCTGGGACTGTCTAACTTTTAAATACAAAGAAAAGAGAAATGTTTTTTTTCTTTGTTGTTAAACAGCAAATCTACGTGAACATAAGTGAACCCTAACAAATTGCCTTGTGGTGTAAGGGGTCTATAACGTCATGGAGGGATGTGCCGGAAAGTGTGTGTGTGACTTCAGATTTTGGTAGGAGTGAAGAAGAGCGTGGGGAGAGAGCTGTCTGTGAGGGGGACACTGCTGCGGGATGATCATAGTTTTAGCCACCAAACTGGAAAATCAGAGTAGCCAAAGTGTGAGAACATCAGGTGGCAAAGGAGACCGGAAGTGAAACCTTAGCAGAATAGAGCTGGAGGACACGGGGTATGGGATCCTCTCTGGCCATGTGACAAAGAGTTTCGATATGGGCTTGCTCCATCTAGGTAGGAAAGTTGTGATTTTTTTATGGTTATGCTAAAGGAGAATTTCATGTCATTCATAGTCAAGGCTATGATTTACTGAGTTTTGATCAAATAAGGCTGTCAGAAAGGCAGATACTGAGGGAGAATTAGGAGTTCAAGAAGTGAACCTGATGGAAGGATAAAAGGGAGTAGGGAAATAGATGGAGCACTTTCTGCTTTCTGTATGTCATGGCCCTGTGAGTCTGGAGACGGAGCCGCAGAGCTGAGCAGCTGCATATCCAGCTGTGGTGCTCCACAGTGAAGACTGCCCATCAGAGGAGATGCCAGCGGCTAGAAAAGGCAGTATGGTCTTCTCCATGATTAGTCGTGTGTGGAGACCGCCCAGAAAAAGTGTGGTTGGGTAGGGTTGCCAACTGCCTGAAGAGGGCCAGTGACCCAGTTGGGGCCTTTCAGCTTTCCGGAGGCTTTCAGCTTGCTGTGTTCCTTACAGGAGAAAGAGTGGTGGTGGTTGTTGTTGTTGTTGTTATTCATTTGTTCTATGAGCTTGTCCCTCAGTGGGTACCACACCATCTTCCCCTCAGTGGGTACCACACCATCTTCCCCTCAGTGGCTACCACACCATCTTTTCCTCAGTGGCTATCACACCATCTTCCCCTCAGTGGCTACCACACCATCTTTTCCTCAGTGGCTACCACACCATCTTCCCCTCAGTGGCTACCACACCATCTTCCCCTCAGTGGCTACCACACCATCTTTTCCTCAGTGGCTACCACACCATCTTCCCCTCAGTGGCTACCACACCATCTTCCCCTCAGTGGCTACCACACCATCTTTTCCTCAGTGGCTACCACACCATCTTCCCCTCAGTGGCTAGCCCCACCATCTTCCCCTCAGTGGCTACCACACCATCTTCCCCTCAGTGGCTTACCACACCATCTTCCCCTCAGTGGCTAGCCCACCATCTTTTCCTCAGTGGCTACCACACCATCTTCCCCTCAGTGGCTAGCCCACCATCTTCCCCTTAGTGGCTAGCCCACCATCTTCCCTTCAGTGGCTCCCATCTTCTCCTCAGTGGCTAGCCCACCATCTTCCCCTCAGTGGCTACCAAAACATTTTCCTCTCAGTGGCTAGCCCCACCATCTTCCCCACAGTGGCTAGCATACCATCTTCCCCTCAGTGGCTAGCCCACCATCTTCCCCTCAGTGGCTACCAAAACATTTTCCTCTCAGTGGCTAGCCCCACCATCTTCCCCACAGTGGCTAGCATACCATCTTCCCCTCAGTGGCTAGCCCACCATCTTCCCCTCAGTGGCTACCACAACATTTTCCTCTCAGTGGCTAGCCCACCATCTTTCCCTCAGTGGCTAGCCCACCATCTTTTCCTTAGTGGCTAGCCCACCATCTTCCCCTCAGTGGCTACCACAACATCTACCCATCTGTGACTGTTTAGTACTTTTAAAGCTATAGAAATAAGTATATATTTTGAATGACAAGCTATACTAATTGCTAAAATTCCAAACAGGGCTGAGTTTTAAAAGGTCCATGTGAAGATAGGTTTTGGGGATAGAGACTTACTCATTTTGCTGAGTCTTTTACTTTATGGTCAGCATCTTCTCATGATGATTTGGTTCCTTCCTGTGACTCTATTAAGACTCCAGTAGCATTTCTGATGGCTGTGCTGCTTGTGGCTGTGACTATGCATGATTTAAATCACTTAGACTAAAATTTGGTTCATGTATCTTCTCCACTGAACTGTTAGCTTTTGTCTTTATATTAAGGGTGAATTCTGCACCCTTCACATTCTGAACACATTCTTGTGACACAGAGCTCAGTGGTGGCCAAAATGGCTGGAGAGTCTTTCTGACTATTATCTGTTCTGTTCCCTTTTCTGGTGTATCAGAGAAAGTGAAACTGTAAGTCCTTCCCTTTCCTCTTTGAGACTCAAACTTTCTCCAGTGTCTCTCTCATTCTGGAGCAGTTGGGTCAGTTTGCTGAGCACCCAAAAGTTATTTCCCTGTGAAGTTTGGAAGTCTCTGTGCAGGGTAATAGTTTAAGTGCTTATCAGCAAACAGAAGAGGCATAAGCATTTGGCCTGTGGCTCGTACTGTGGCTTCTCTCTTCCCAGTTTTCTCTATAAATCTGCCTTTCCTATTAGAGTAGTCCTGAATGAAATGTCCCTTGTCAGCCAAACATGATTGTGAAAGTGCCAATGTGTGCCAAGAGCTGCTCCAGGGTCCTGGCCCTCTTTCTATGACTCGGGAGGGCTTCAATGTCCATATAAATAAAATGGGCATCTTGACCTACCTGTAGGACTTCTTGCTATCTTGGGCCAGTGACTGAGCATGGCATAGTGCATGGGGTTCACTCCTAAAAGAATTAGATCTTCTAATCTACATGGAAAGTAGAAAAAGATAAGATCTCCTGAGTAAATTGGGAGCATGGGGACCTTGGGAGAGGGTTGAAGGGGAGGGGAGAGGCAGGGAAGGGAGCAGAGAAAAATGTAGAGCTCAATAAAATTCAATAAAATTTTAAAAAAAGAATTAGATCTTACTTGTTGAGCTAATGCTGTATGTGAAAAGCTTCTTGGTAGTTTTCTAAAAACAGCAAATTTCTCCAGTGTATTAAAATAAAGTTGTTTTTCGGATCATGAGGGCTGCATCTTTCGGGAAAATCTACTTTTCAAGTGAAGTATATTCAGTTCTTGAAAGAAACAAAGGCAAGAGTGTATGAGACCTAATGAAGGCAAGAACTGATTGCTCACCTGATCGAAAGTGCCCAGCTACTAGAGATCGATTACTTAGCTGTGGGAGAGAGAGAAAAAGACTCGGAAATACATGTTTCAAATTGTCGGGACACTCACAGAGGCGAGCCTGTACCTCCTGGTCTGAAGGTCAGAGAGTTTGAGCTTGTTTTTGCTCTTTCAGAGTCATTGGCAACAGGTGTGGCTACAAAACGAGAGGTCCTGGCCTGGGGTGGGGTAACTTAGTGTGGACGTTAAGATGGCCCATAGACGTGGATCCACTTCACTCTGACCAAAAGTCAGAGAATTCAAGCATACTCCTTTGTTCCTTCTTTTAAAATAGGCAGTGACTGCCTACAGGATACTTAGTCTAGAGTGTGTTCACTTCATATTTCTGCCTGGAACATCAAATACTTTACTCAGGAAATAATGGCTTGCTGTCTCAAGTATTGAAGCAAGTAACTGTTCTGATTGTCCTTTATGTCATGTTAAAGCAGTGTTATGCCTTCTCCCCTACACCCATTTTGTACTGGGGTATAAGAGTATATGGAAAATAAACATGGGTGAATTCAACATTAGGTATCCTTGCTAAGTTGTCCTCCCGTTACTATCCTATGTCTCTGTGATTCTTTCTTATCTCTATTCCTCTTGCCTAATGTTTCTAATCCTCAAGCCCCTACCCTGGAATATATGAACCTGCTGTAGCTGGACCACAGCAGAAGTCACCCCCAAAAAGGTAACTTATAATAGATAGCAGCCCAAGCTGGCACTTATGATATCAGATCATTCAACAAATTTATATTGTCCAACAACTGAAGAAAATTGTGTGTCTGATATTTAGAAATTCCAAATATCTTCTATTTGAGATAAGCTAAAATGAAATATTTAAGAAACTCCTATCTACATACTAAAATTTCTTTCAATAGGTTTTACATTTTTAAATCCATGTTATGATACTCTACTGTCATGAAGCTATATTTTGAAACGTTGCTCAAATACCTAAATTTTAAAGAAATGTGTCTGAAGCAATATGTTCTGAAGTTGAAACTGCTCTCGTGAGGCATGGTGGGTATGGTACAGTGTATTTGAGACCCGTGGAATGGATCTCCATCTCCATGACACAGAAACATGTATTCAAAACAGTTCTCTGTTGGGGCTGCACACCCTGATAGCCGCCTGCCTCTGCCCCCCAAGTGCTGGGATTAAAGGCATGCGCCACCACTTGGCAATTCTCCATTCTTAACCACATGCAATTGATGAGGGCTTGGGGGTTGGCTTTTAGTTCCTTGTTTTCTGCTGGAGTTATTAGCCCTGCCAGTCTGCTCCCTGCGTTTCAACTCCCTGCCAGTAGAGACTTACCGTGTTCACACTTTAAGAACATGGCTTTCTTCTGCTCTGCCTTCTGTACTCAAGACAGTTAAGGTTTCAGAAGAGGGTTCCTTAAAAGGCAGAGATTAGTAACCTATGTGACAACAGACAAAAAAAAAAGTCTGTGCCTATGATGAAGCATGGTTTAAGTTAGGAACTTGGGTGTCCTGGTTCCTAGAACATTTTTTTCCCACCATTTGGTTTAGTGAAACATTGATCTGAAGTCTGACATTTCTCTTCAGTTTCAAGTTTCTTTTTAAAACTTGCAATTTATTTATTATTTTGTGGTTTGTGTGTGTGCATGTGCACACAGTGCATGTATGGAGGTCAGGAGGTCAGAGGACTTAGTTCTGTCCTTCCACCCTGTGAGTCCCAGATACTGAACTCAGGTATTTAGACTTGGGGGCAAGTGCCTTTACCCACTGAACCATCTCACTGGCTTGCAGCTTACCAGTTTCTTAAGACTTAATTGTGAAAGTCATGTATTTAGAGGACAAAGCATTACTCATTGGCCTCTCTGTCTCTTCTCTTCCAGGTTTATCTTGCAGATTATGGACTGTCCTACAGATACTGTCCCAATGGGAACCACAAACAGTACCAAGAAAACCCCAGGAAGGGCCACAACGGAACAATAGAGTTCACAAGCTTGGATGCTCACAGAGGAGTAGGTAGGTCGCTCTTTTCTAGTTCATGCTGTTATCTCAGAAGGATGACTGGGTCAAGAGTGCCGAAGCTACGTGAGGTGACCGCTGCATGGTCAGGATGAAGGATGAGCACACTGGCGAGAGTTCTGTGCAAAGTAGTGAATTCCTGTTATCTTAGTGAATATCTGACAGAAACCAGAAACCACTTGAGTAGACTGTGGCTCTCCAGAAGGGAGGAAAGCCTGCCAGTCATTAGGCTGAGAAGTCACAGGTCTGTGCGTGAGGCTGCTGGACGGTGCTGTGGGGGCATCAGGATCAGTGGCAGTCACATGCTGTCCTGTTAGCGTTGTGTTCTTCTCGGAGCCTTAAAGGCATCTCTCCACAGCAGCAGCATCCTCTGAACCCCCAAAGTGTTAACTTGGGAAATCTCTCCCAGTCGCCTTTCATAGATCTTACTTATTTAAACTCACTTTGATGGTATTGGAAACACATTGCAGGTAAATTACATACATAGCCCTTTTATTGGATATTGATTGTACTGCCTTGCATTCTAAGGCAGACTTAATTCAACAATTCCCTAATTAGTTAAAGTCATAACCTATGTCTTGTATTCATTTACCATTAATTAAACCTTAGCTGTTTATTACTCTGCAGTCCAAATCCAATAGCCAGCCCAGAAAGCCATGGAAAAGGAAGTAAGAGGTCAATATTGAAAATATATGGTGCCGAGTCCCACTGATGGCTGCTTTGCTCACAATCAATATGCTCAGTGCAACTGTACTTTCTTAGTTGCTCTGTCAGCAAGACAAAAAGTCAATTCTAATGTTATGCTAGTGAAAAAAATGGCGATTATTAAAAAACTTTGGCTTTCAAAATTATATTCTTTGCAAACTTTGTTTATAAAAGTGTTTTCAGACATGGTAAAGCAAACATAATTTTAAACAGCCGTGAAAGATGCAGCCTCACTGAGTGTCAGCTCGACTTTTGTGCTCATAGCGGCCTTCAGACTGTTAGCCTAAACTAATACTTTCTAACGAGTTTTACTTGGTGCAAACGACTGTATATTATTGCCTTTTCTATTAAAAGGACCATTGGCCATGTAATGCAGAGGGTGTTGATCATTTTCCAGAGCAATTAAAACCCATAGTCTTTTAAGAAGGTGGAGCCAATGTGTTGCTGGTATACCACCTTCTTCCTAGGAAAACTGCCAGGGAACAGTTTCTGAAGTGAAAACCAGTTTTTCTACTCTGGGGTGGAGGGAAAGAAATCAGAATGTGTCTTTGTCAAGTCTGGTTTTCGTAGAAAAATAATGGTTAGTGTTGTGGAATTTTTCATCACTTACGTTTTTGATGTCGTTAAATTAGGAGATAGGAAAATAACATGCCGATTGACAGTGGTGCTTCTTAAAACTGTTTATTTAGATTTGTTTTATGTATATGAGTATTTGGCCTGCGTGTGTCTATGTGTACCAGATGCATGCCAAAAGGTCAGAAAGGGCATTGGATTCCCTGGAAATGGAGGGCTCCACAGCTGTGAACCACGTGTGGGTGCTAGGACCCGAATCTGTGTCCTCTGCAAGAACAGCACTAAGTGCTCTTACCCACTAAGTCATCCCTCCAGCCCGGATAGTGGTGCATTCTAATCTTAAGTTTTCTCATTTTCTGTGAGCCGAGGAACGTTTGCCAGACTCACCCTGTGATAGAGAATAGAGTTTTCAGAGACACAAAAGAACTCCTGACCTGGTGTTACACCCCACCCATATTCTTAAGCACTGTTATTAATGTTGTAATGCTGAGTCCGTCGAGGGCACTGTTTAACTGTAGGAGGATTAAAGCGTAATCGTCAGACAGCAGTATCTGGGCAAGTCTTCTTTAGTTAATTCTGCATAGTGTTTATTGTGTTTTGTCTTCATGAAATATTTAATCCAATTTCTATTCAGTACTCAACTTCAACTTCTTCCTCCCAATTATAGTATGTGCTGATTGAGACTCTGGGTAGATTTCTCCACCTGGGTCTCGGGTAGAAGACTGGACTGAGCGTGATCATAGACATGGGGCTACATCTGAAAGAACGTTCAGGAAAGAGCCAGGGAAACCATTTTGAGATTTGCAGGGAAGTCTTGTGGTCTTGTGCTTGAGTGTTCATTTAATCACAAATTGACCAGCTTTTCTATAAAATAATGGATTCCTTTCATGCATTGTGCGTATTATCATCTATATTAATACATGTATGTTTGCCCACATATACCTGCCTATGTATGTGTACATATATACATATATTTACTAAAGACCTATGTATTTGTTCCATGATAAAAAAGGAAGATTGGATATTCTCACTGTGTTTGAACAGTGTTTGTTCCTAACATTTTCTACTGAATTTTGCAAAATAAAGCTTTTCAGCTCAGAATTTTGTTAAAAATGAACTACTCATTTAACCATATTTAGAAACCAGAATAAAGGGCTCAAATTCTATATGTAATTGGAGAAAATCAGATACTTAGATATCTGTATCTTATCTATTAGCATAGTATCAGCTATCTTTTCCTATTCCAGTCCAGGGGAGAAAAGAATGCAAAAGAAAACAGCAAGAATCAAGAAGAGCTGTCCCTGTGAAACAGATCCTGTGCTTGTCAAAGAGGTTCCTGCACGGCAGCTGTGCCTCTGCATAGTCAGGAGAGGGTTCGCCCCAGTGGGCTGCCTGCTGACCTTGAGATTCTCCTAGTCCTTGTCTAGACCCTGAGAACACAGCTATGTTTTATAGGCACTTGTCTAGGGTACCATTTAGTCCTCCTACCTCCATGTTTTCTAATTCATAGGCAGCTACAGGGAGTAGGTGAAAGGGAGGAAAGGAACAGTTTTTCTACTATATAGCTCACTAAACCAAAAGCTGTGCAGAGGGGCATACTGAGATGAGATGGAAGGACAAAAGGACGACGGGAAGATGGAGATTCCTGGAAGTGGTGCAGAAGGGCATGACTTCTACACCCAGCAGTTGTTCTTCCAAACTCAGGACTCTGTAACTGAAGGGAGCTCTCTGCACTGACTTGCTCCATCAGGGTAAAACAGCATAAGAGTGTTAGGCGTAGTTCTTCATTATTAATTTTTCCTCCATAAAACTAGCATGTACGAGCACTGACATACTTTGTTCTTGTTGCAAGATAATTAAAGAGAATTATATATGTGTCAAATACACTGTTTAAAAATTTGTTGCATTCTTAGTAATGTTAAGAAGCAATATTTGGATCAATGAGTAATATGGATTTTTGTAGATTTTTTCTGCTCACTGAGGCATGCAGTCAATACCTAATTTCTCTAGAGACAGACTGCATTGAACAGATAGAGCTTTCTTACACACTGCAGACCTGGGCACTGGGTATATCATACCTGTTCTAATTTCTCTAGAGAAAGACTGCATTGAACAGATAGAGCTTTCTTACACACTGCAGACCTGGGCACTGGGTATATAATACCTGTTCTAATTTCTCTAGAGAAAGACTGCATTGAACAGATAGAGCTTTCTTACACACTGCAGACCTGGTCACTGGGTATATCATACCTGTTCTAATTTCTCTAGAGACAGACTGTATCAAACAGATAGAGCTTTCTTACACACTGCAGACCTGGGCACTGGGTATATAATACCTGTTCTAATCTGACATCACTGATGCCATACAGTATAATACCTAAATTGCATTTTAAATGTCTATTTGCTTATGTAATATATCCAGTGTCAAAGAAAAAATATATTGCATACTTAATGTTTTTTTTTTTTTTTTTTTTTTTTTTGCCATGTGCTACAGCATATAGAGTTTAAATCTTAGGCTGCTTCTTCCATGGTTTCATTTCACTTCAGGACTCCAACTTAGAAAATATAAGTGAATGAAAGTGAGAGTGAGTTTTCATGCTGCTAAACTGGAGAGATGGCGTGGGTGACACAACTTATATTCTACACAAAGTCAAAAGAACAAACACCTTTTTCTATTACGGATATGAAGCAATACTATTAAATACTGAATTAAATGCCATTGTTTCCCAAGGAGTAAGAGAACTATACTGTTAATCTCTTCTTTTTAGGTAAAATTGGATGCTATATATAGCCTTTGGCTAACATGTAAAGACAGGGAAGGCATGGTGGCTATGTGACATATGCCCTTTGGTTTCATATTTTGATTTTTTGTTACATTTATTTTGGGTGGGTGGGCTACTGTGGCACACATGTAAAAATCATTTCATTCTTCCCTCTACCATGTGGGTGCCAGGGGTCAAACTCCAGTCCTTAGACTTAGTGGCAAGCACCTTTATTCACTGAGCCATCTCATTCATAGATCCCTTTACATTTATACATAAGTCATATTTCTTGGCTTTTTAATTGAACTGTTTGGCAAGGACCTAAATGTAAAGTCTATCTGTTCAGTTGTCTAACTTTTCCTAATAGCTCTCACGCGTACACACACATACTACGTCAGGGATTAGTCTGTAAACGGTATTAAAAAGAGGAAAAGCAAAACCCAGATGTCTAGGTTTCTCGTTTATTTGAAACATGCTACTTTGCCTTCCACTCCTGCTACCCCTCCCTCTGAGACGGTAGCAAGTGGTAGTGTGTTAGTCAGACTTTGCTTTGTGGCAGATGCTTGAAATAATTCTGTAGACGACAGAGTTGTATTAATTCATAGACCTAAACATTCCACTCTGTGGTCTTCGCCTTCTTCCATGCTGGATGCATATGATGCCACATATCATGGCAGTGGGGTGGTGGAGGCAGGGTGGTCACATGATGCAGACAGTGGGATCATGTGAAGTGTGAAACACTTCAGCATGACAAGCAGTGAGCAGAAACGGGGGAGTTGAGAAAGGACGAGCAAACAGCACAGTCCCCAGGACCGAGCCCCCAGGGACTATTTCCTTCAGTATCCCAACTCCTCACTCCTTACCCACTTCCAGTATTGTCATGTATGATTAATTCATCAAAGGAGTAAAACCATCAGATCCACCCCTCCTGTGCATCCCAGAAGATCCCCAGTCTGCCGCTAAGCCTCACACCACAATTCTGTGGCAGATTTGCCATACTCCAACCATAACAAGAGCCACCGTAATATTGCCTTGCTCTCTGTACATCTGAGTTGACAAAATATTCAAGAACACAGTCACCAGTTGGAAACCTAAGAATAAAATACACATTTTCCTGCCCTTAGTCACTGCCCCCTTTTCCAGTGAGCCTCTTTTTCAAACGTTTTTACTTTTTCATAATTTTCCACCACATATAGCAACAAGTTAGGCATTTCCATCTTCCCTACTGGAAACAAGTGTATTCATGTTTGCTTTGTTTCCTACCAAACCCTGTGTCTTTTTCACCCTCCATAATGCAGAAGAAATAAAACTTAGTGGAAAGCATACCAGACTGCCAGATGAGTATGAAGTTGTTTTAACTATTCTTCTTTCTTTACCTTTGTAAGTCAGCCCAGTTAGTTACCCTGGTTTGTCTTTAGAGTACAAACTAGACCTCTAGTGTGAACTATCTGTTGATCTTACACCAGTTTAGATGGACATTGCTACTTTATAAATGAAAGACCCTCATGGAAGACCTTCCCTCAAGAGGAGACCCCTAGACCCAAGGGACAGTCCGAGACCACTTGCTGCAAACAGCAAGAGGTTTCTTTATTGAGAGTACACAGGTACCTGAGGGCGGCAGAGTCTATTCCAAAGACTTGTGCGCCCTCAGGCTAGGCAGGGGGTCTTTTATATGGAAAGCAGAAGCAGGCATACAGAAGCAGATTCATGGTTACAGGGATCCCATTGGTCCTTTCAAATGCGGCGAGGGATTTACTTGAGGACAAACCCCCTGGCCCTTGGCTGGGGACACAAACATCTGATAACAGCTGACTAGGCTCTATCTAGGGCATCCCCTCCTAGGCCAGATATCTGACCGCAGATATCCTGTTTGGCAGCCTAGGAGTACTGACCTTACCCTGAACTTTACTTGTTTGTTTTAAAGCCTTGCAAAATGGCGTTACAGCAGCTAAGCTGGGGTCTTTTTTTTTTATGCGGACATACACCATTAGATTTAATGATGTTTTGTTTTGTTTTTCTTTTTTTTTAAATATTTATTTATTTATTATGTATACAATATTCTGTCTGTGTGTATACCTGCAGGCCAGAAGAGGGCACCAGATCTCATTTCAGATGGTTGTAAGCCACCATGTGGTTGCTGGGTTGAACTCAGGACCTTTGGAAGAGGAGGCAATGCTCCTAACCGCTGAGCCATCTCTCCAGCCCCCCTTTTTTCTTTTTTTTTTCTTTTTTTGATTTTTCGAGACAGGGTTTCTCTGTAGCTTTTGGTTCCTGTCCTGGAACTAGCTCTTGTAGACCAGGCTGGCCTCGAACTCACAGAGATCCGCCTGCCTCTGCCTCCCGAGTGCTGGGATTAAAGGCGTGCGCCACCACCACCCGGCTAAGCTGGGGTCTTTCATAAATAAATATTATCAACAAAGGCCCTTCTATCATAACGGGGTGAAGTGGAGGGAGCTTTCCGGGAAGGATGGTTGCAAGGACAATTTTGCCAGTGATTCGGGAAAGATCGCAATCTGCTACTTATTTATTTATTCAAATAACTTTTTGCTGTGCCTTTTTGTATTGTGTTCAAAATGCCTGTGTGTTTGGCTCCTTCCATAACAGTGAGAGAATGCCGATTGGCTGACTCAGCTGGTGCTGGAGGTGGACATTAGCCCCCGCGCTTGCGCTTCCCTCATTCTGAATAGTGTAGCTTCAGGATTGCTCCAACATGAAGTAGGTTATTTAACGTCTTAAGCCTTTGTTTTCTTATGTGGCAATATGATTAGTAACAATGACGCTGTTGGAATGATTAAAAAGTAATAATAGAGTACTACACTGTGTGGTACTGTAGATGCTCTCTATCAATCATGTAAATTCTTTTATTTTAATTTTCAATTCTAGTGTCAGCTATTTCTGGAATCTGTTTGTTTTCTGAAATAGAGGCTGAGTCCTTACCTGGGCCTATTTTTTTTTATTATTGTTATACTGGCAACACTTTATCATTTTGAAATGTTGAGCAATTGTGAACAACACACACTCAGTGAAAAGAAAGATTTGTCTTGCTTCGTACTAGTAAGCACAATAAAATTAGATGCTAAATAATATTTGGAAACCAGTTTAAGAAAGTTTAGAGGAAAACTCCTGGTAACAAAAATTCCAACAGAAAGTAATAGTCTGAATTGCTGTGTATCTGTATGAAGACTATTAAATAATGATTTATTGGCTATGAAATGCAAGTGAGAACCTTATGCAGTAGGTCAGTTATGCAAACATGTTTTCAAGAGAGAACAATCCACAGTCTTTTGTCTTTCCAAATGAATCCAGTGTATTGAAGACAGTAGACTGTGCATTGAAGTGCAGAGGTCAGCGTGGGAGATTTGGGACTGGGACTCACCCCTGCTGTACGAATTCCTATCCTTGCTCTCTTTTCATTTCTTGGTTCAGTTAGCATTTTCTAATGAATTTGGAACAGTCAGCTTCAAGGTTAAAAATATTTTCAGACATCTTTTCTGTGAATAAGTGTGTTGTTGGCAGGCATGTATGTGCACCATGAGCATGCCTGATACCTGTGGCTGCCAGAAGGTGGCATTAGATCACCTGGAACTGGAGTTACAGATGTTTGTGAGCATCCATAGAGATACTGGGAACCAAGGCTGGGTCATCTGCCACAGTAGCAAGTGGTCGTATCTTCTCAACTATTGCTTTTGAATTAACAATTATAATTATTCTCTCTGTATGGTAGGACATGATACTTGTTGTAGATTGGAAGAGTTTAATTTTTCTAAAACAAGTCAAGTGTTTTGTCTCTCTGGGGTCAATTTTCAGTAAGAGATACAAACTCAGAAACATTTTTTATACTATTGTCGTACTTCTTAGGCTAGGAAAACATAGTTGTTCTTTTTAACATTACAAGTATTTCTTTAGGATTTAGCAAGAAGAGCACGAAATATTTCTTATCCACACCTACTAACATAGTGTGTATAGGGAAAGATTGAAAATTTGATGTTTAATTAGATGATAGTGAACTCAACTCTCAAAGGACTATTTTACATAAAGACCAGTTTATGAAATATTGGTTTCAGAAATCTAAACAACTTGCCAGTATTTGCAGCTGGAGGGTGGTTGGAGTCACTGGGAAGGTTCACTCCACATTAATTCACATTAGTTTATCCCTCTCCTTTTGTGTATATCCAGTATCCCCAAACAAGTGTCAGAATAATTTTTAATATTAAAAAATGTGAATTTTTTAACTGATGGTAATCGGGAATTTTTGTAATGGAAGAGACTCGTGTACACGTCTGTACACATGGAGCTATTCTATTACTAATGGGAGATTTATCACCAAGGAAATAACTGCAGAGCAGCATGATAGAGACTGTGTTTTTATTTCAACTAGAGCCAAGTCCTGCATTTGACCACTGTTGAAGCCTGTGCAGAAAAGAAACAGCACCCATGGGCCTGGCCTTGTACTGGATTCAAGGGACTGTAATAACCCAGTACTAAAGCAGCAGTTGAGATGGACTAGTGTAGGAGTAATTGTGCACTCTGCTTTCCTAAGATCTTATATATGGTGACCCAGAGTAGCTACAATGTGCTGGCAGCATTATAATTTACATATGGTGACCCAGAGTAACCACAGTGAGTGAGGTAGCACCATTCTTCTCAGTGGATGGAGGCATAAATTAAAGACCTAGTTCATTCACTCAGTGACTTTTCAGAATTTATTTAGTGAAGGGCAATGAAATAGGATACCTGTTTAGAACAACTTTAACAGCCACAGATTGCCCAGGATACTATATATCCCTGCACAGATGAATGTTCAAGTAGTGGAATAAATATAAATACCAGCCTATTGTTTTTATAATAACTTGGAATGCTTATAAAATGACTTTATTTTACGGGTATTCTCAGACTGTGCAGTCATTAGTTCAGTGACTTATTAGCAAGTGTCAGTTATATTTCACAGTTCTGGGGTCTCGTTGTCTTTTGATATAAGGTAGTTGAGGAAAGTATGTCAAAATGAGATGAAATTAGTCCGCGGCACTGAGAGTTTATCTCTATTTGGCTTCAGAGCTTCCTTCCCCACCGTAGCCTCTACAGCACATCCCCTCCATGCTTGCCTCACCTTTGGCTTTTCTCTTCAGACCCAAGTCTGTCTTTTCGAGGGAGTCCCTTCTCTCCGGAGATGGTGTGTGTGGCACCGTGGAGCTGTGTGCCCACAGTTGCTGTGCTTCCAAGTAACTGAAGGTCTTCCTGGGCCTGGTTTTAAAGACTGCACACTAGATGGCAGTTTTGTCATATTCTTCTGACTTCAAGTGCGACCGCTAGTGTGACAGAATAGGAAAGGCCTTCAGTGTTTAGTCTGCTCTCCCAGGGTCTCTGCATGACCGAGGCAGACCCCATGGACTTCCTGGAACATGTGTTAGCAATTTAGCTGCAGACATTTATTTCTTTGTTTTACTGTTGGGCTCTTTGAGAAAGTGTTAGTGCTGGGTTATGGGTTGTCTGGATCATGTCAGAGGCCACGGGATCAAGTTCATGTGACAGACTAGACTAAGGAAAGATGAAGTTGGAGGAGGTGAGGAAACTGACCCTTACTTCAGCAGCAAGTCCTGCCTGTCTGTGGACTGAGGCCAAAGGCCCAGACGGTTAACTTCACTCCAGCTGAGTAAACACGACACTTCGCCATTTGGCTTTTTCATATTTCGTCAATGGGAGCTCACTCAAAGATTTCTCTATTTCTCACGAGCTTTCTTATCCTCCCCTTTCTGCAGCCCCTTCCAGAAGAAGCGACGTTGAGATCCTCGGTTACTGTATGCTGCACTGGCTATGTGGGAAGCTGCCTTGGGATAAAATCCTGGACGACCCTGTGGCAGTCCAGACTGCTAAAACCAAGTAGGGGTTCTCAAATATGCGATCTCTCATGGAGGGGAGTGGACATGCCAGACAAAATTATCCCTCGGCCACCATGACAACACAAATATCATTAGTTTGAAAACTAATGTTTAAAAAACAAAACCAGGAACAGACAAAAGAGAATCCATTAAGGCCACACTATTATAAAATAGAGATAATTTTACAGTGTCGATATGAGCTAAAATATCTCTTTCTGGACTTGCTGTTTTCCCGCATTTAGATCCTAGGTGGTGGTGTTTCTAAAACGGACTCTTTTCAAATCAGTGTGGTACCTGAGTCTGGAAGGGGGCTCTTCGTGGTGTGGTTGAGATCAGCTGTGCAGGGTGAGGCAGGAGAGCAGGGCTTGCAGTCCTGAGGTGAGGACAGCATACCTCATGTTCCTTCCCCAGAAGGTAGAAAGAAAGAAAACATTTACACGAGCCATTTATGTGAAATACTCGTGTAGCCCTCATAAACCATTCTAACAATTCTACCTTCAAAGTTTTTACCTCAACTCTGTTAGCATAAAGAGGTCGGTTTCAAAACAGTGTGTTTTACAATTCTCTCGCTGGGCAGCTGGGTCCCAGGCACTGAACTTTCCCTCACACACAAAGATTGGCTGAGATCGTTATCCATGGAAAGGCTGATGTTGTACCAAGGGAGTAGAGTTTTAGGAAAACAAGCAATGAAAAAGGACAGAGAGATGTAGCTCAGCTGTATAAATCAATCTTCAAATTCAAAAATTGTTTAGACTGTGTCTCACTCTGTAGACCAAGTGGTCTCAACCTCATGATCTTCTTGCCTCAGCCACCCAAGTGCTGGGATTGCGGTGTGGCCCATCGCAGTTCCTCTGATTGTGGGATAAGTACTCAAGGTAGAAAGTTTAGAGTACAGGTTGGAAATGACAGATGTTTGCAAACTGACATGTGCAATAGTTGCACCTGTAATGTTGACCACCCTAGTCCCTGACACAGTTGTGCAAGTCACAGCTGGGCGTCCTGAATGAGTTTTGTCCATTTCAGTCTTCGTAACTAACACTTCTGGCCGGGTTACCTCACAGACATCGATACTCGTCAGCAGTCCTCCTATACAGTGTGGTAACTCAGTTTATCTAACTTAAATAGTGCGGTTCAGTTCAAGGCCAGCATTTTAATTCTAATGATCATTGATTGCAGGCTTTCTTTTAATAAGACTTGTGAATAGCTTGTTTTAGTCTTGTATCAACATGTATACATAAATGCCTCTGTCTTAATAACTAGTGAGAATGTCTACATATGTACTCATGTATAATAAAAGGATACTGTGTAAATATAGAGTTTTAATAAGTTAAACATTGCCTTTACTTTACATAATATTATCTTCATTTTTATTTGATTAACAATATAAATCCAAACATTAGTAGAGCTAATATATTATGTGTCAAAATTTAAAAGTTCTCAGATTTCTTACATAATAAACAGTCCTTTATTTGCCTGTGAAGGTGTAACATGAGGTAGGATGGTAAATTTGGCCACAGTACAATGTTCCTTCGTTTTTGCTGTCATGGGTCACTTGAAAACACGGCACATACCACACTTTTTCCCTTGAGTTTCTTTGTGAACCGTTCACTTATATCTATAATTTTAGTTGAGACTTTATATATTTTTGCTACATCAACTTAAAAGAGTCATATTTATTTAGTCAAAAATCCTGGAAAGCATTACCAGTTGTTTATTGTTTTGATTTGGTGTGTTGTATTAATACTTTTTGTTAACTCATTCAATCATTGGTTAGTATGAACTCTTCCCAGGGGAGAACCATTGCACACAGATAACCAAAAACTCTTTCTCTGCAGTGGTAAATGCATGAGGAAAATGTGATTTTGTTTTCAGGAGGGGGAAAGGACCAAAAAAGTGTTTTGCCCAAAGATCACCAGTGAAACCAGGGAAGTTGAACATACCAGTGCCTCTCTTCAATGGAGGAGATAAAATGCCTGTTTTCCCATCCTGAAATCTAGGAGTGGATATTGTTAACAACCTGGTGACCTTTGCTATCAGTGGAGACAGACCTCACCCAAATCCCCCAGAATGTCTATCCCAGACTCTCCCTCCCTAAACCTTTATCTTTAGCTCCCAGTTAATAGAACCCATCCTTAGGGGTTTATGTAGTTTATGGCCTCTATGCTAGATTCTAGGCCTCTTAGCTATAGAATCCACCTTCATGGTCACAAGTTCTATGTGGCCAACTAAGCTTTATTATGTACCCGGAATTGAAACGATTGTTGCCTGGAAATCTTTCCCCCATACTCTATTGTGTTTAAATGTGCTGACAATAAACCTTCTGGCATCAGACTCCCAGAAGTTTTGATCCATGTTGACGAAGTCAGTTTGAACTGAGTTTTGATTCTCACCTCTTCTTGATAGTTTTGCTGCACTGTGACATCTGCAGAGACCCACACACCTCTCCAGTGACAAATCTATGAGGACAAAATGACTTCATCATCCACAAACAATTTTATATGTATTTGTTTGTTGTTTTTAAGGCAAGCATTCCTACCTCTGCAGTCGTCAGTAATATACAACCTGAGATAGATCATCCTTGTTTCTCGTTGCTTGACCGCTAGGTGGTTGCAACTGTGAAACTGACCAGTTAGAGCTAAGCACCCCCACCCTTTGCTAATCCCCTTATCCATTACAGCTGGATAAAAAGGGGCACAATTGTGGGTCCTGTCAATGCAGGACCAGAGTTTTGTGCTCTGACTGAAACAGTGAGCCTGGCCTGAAGACACTTACCGTGTGCTTTCCCTGTTTTGTTTAGTCTGCTGGATGAACTCCCGGAGTCCGTGCTTACGTGGGCTCCTCCTGGAACCAGTTGCCGTAAGTTGGAAGATAAACCCACTGCGTCTCTCTCTCCACAGGTCATCACAGTTGCCACTTAGCCTTATCCACTCCCCTTCCCACAGGAGGAAAGCTTCTGGGCCACAGATAGTTTGCTAGAGAAGATGTTTAAATCAGCTCTGACATTAGCGCCAAACAGTGGAGCCCTAGCTTTCCGTCTTTTTGGGTTTATCTAGAGTTTAAGTTTTATTTTCAGAATCATTCCCAGGTTAGTCAATAGCAACTGGTATTTTTAGAATTAAAGCACTATTGAATGGAGGTAAAATCAACTTATAAAAAGACTATTTTGAGTCAGTGTATTTTAAAATCTTACCCATTGCATGCCTAATTGCTCTTTATACCTGGGTCACACTATTGATCAGTCAGCACACGATTTTAGATTAGAAAGTCACCTGATGTGGGGATGTAGAGCTGCATTTTAAAACCAGTTTCCTTCTTGGAAGTTTGTAGAGGATGTTTTCGGGTTCTTTGACATTCATATTGTATGAATGGTAAATCAGCCTCCAGTTCCCATTTCTGCCACTTGTTTCAGCATTTGTGAGTCATCCAGTGGTGACTTCAGCATGAAGCTGGTTTGACATGTAGAGAAGAGCCAGCGAACCAGAACATCAGACTTTTCTTTCACCAGGGCAGGTTAGCAGAGTGGGTCTTTTTTTATTTTCTTAGCACAGGGTTTCTCTGTGTAGCCCTGGCTGTCCCATATAGATCAGGCTGGCCTCAAACTCACAAAGATCAAACTGCCTCTGCCTCCCAGTGACGAGATTACCTGGCAGCAGACTGGATTTTCGTCTTTATTTACTGGAGGCCATCTCAAGGTCAGCGTTTAGCTGACTTCTAGAAACACGCATGTCCACTGGCCTTCTACTAAATTCAGATCGCATGTGTGTGAGTCGCGCAGTCGAGGTGTCGTCTTAGCCTATAACCTCAGCTCCTCTTCACTATGAACCAAAGTTGTCGTTTACAAAGGAAATCAAAGCAGAGCAACCCAGGCCTGTTCCCACCTCCATTTCCTATGTCTTGTTGTATATCGTGGTGCCAGGCTCCCATCGCCCCCTTTCTGTGATACTTTGCTTCTAGCGGAGAGGAAAAAGAAGGGAGATAAATTTTGTTGTTGTTTGTTTTAGTCTGTAACCACATTAGAGAACTTGATAAAAGTGCCATTATTCTGACCATGTCAGTTGGTATATTTTCTCAGTGAGACAGAAAACAAGATGGGGCAGAGATGCCATTTCCTTTTAGATTATACACCTGCCTTAACTTCCTGTCCTTTCAGCTCAGGTCTAGAAAGGAAGGCCTGGATGCCCACAATTGTCCAAGGTAGATGCTTGTGAGCTAGTCTATGTCCCATGATACGTCAGTCATTAGGTATGTGCTAGAATTTTAGTCACATGAACAGTCTAGTGATGGGCCACACCTGATTCACTGTTTTCTTACCTGTGAATTTAGGCTATACTATTAAATAAAAACAGGTTTCTGTTCTTAAAGCACAGAGTTTAACAGCAGCATTTTCTCTGGAGAATATACAGCAAGTACAGTCTTGAAAATAAACTGATTTACAAAGCTCTTCTATAAAACAATGCAGAAGTTGCAGCATGTGTATCCAGCTCAGTTTAGTACCTTCAGAAGTCTTTATTGTCTTGAATAAAGTTGTAAAATAGTCAGTGGCAATGCTTATATGTCACTAACCCAAAAGGCAGGTAATTCAGGACCATACCAGTTCTGTGATACTTAATGCATTCTGTCTAATGGCTCTGGAAAGTCACAAGGAAATCAACATTATACTTCATGGAATAAACCCAGATCTTGGTAGGCTAGCATTTATACCAGCACTCCCTCACCATGCTCTGAAGCTCAGGCTTATGATAATAAATCCATAGTTGGGCTGGTCCTTTTTTCTCCCCCCCCCCCCCCCCCCGAGCCTCCCTGATGCCACATTTCCTAACCTCAGGTCCATGAGGCCTTTTGTACAGCTGCTCTCAGTATGTGGTGTGCCGGGAATTCTCCTTTGTCTTATAACAGGCATGCATTTCCTACAAACTCTGCCCTGTTCTCCATTTGGGATCTTCTGATTAATAGACTTGTAGTTTATATTAAGCTCAGCTTACCAGCTATTGCAAGACTAAAAAGCAATAGAACATGTCTCAGAAAATGGCATAGAAAGTGTTGAGTATTTCATTAATAACTGGATTTGGATGCCTCAAAGGGACACCAGAAATCACCAGTTAAACTGTGTTTTAACAGAGGAGTTAGTTAACTCCGAGCAATCTGGTGAACTAATTGTTAGACAACAGAGCTTGATACATCTCATGCATTAGAGAAGAAACGCGGGAAGTAAGTTGCCTAATGGCTAGACCGTTAGAAAACACACAACAATAGCAGAACCAGGAGTTCTGATCTGAACTATGTTAGCTCTTCATTCCTAGATAATAATTCTAACTGTGGTATAGAATGGTCACTCTGGGGGCTAGAGAGATAGCCCAGCTAGTAGGCAGGTTTATTGCTCTTTGAGAGGACCAGAATATAGTTCCCAGTACCCAGTATTGGGGAGCTCAGAATCACTTACAGCTCCAATGCTAGAGAATCTGTTGACCTCTTTGGACGTGGGTACTGACACTCACATGTGCCTGTGTGAGTGTACATGTACATACACACATGTACATACACACATGTACATACATACACACACATACACATACAAAGGTTGTCTGGTTTTAAGAGAAAGAAAGGATGTGATTATTACTTTTTACATATATTTATTTGTTTGTTTGTTTAATTTTGGCCTAGGGAGTGAGACCCAGTGCCTATATATGTCTGTTTGAATGGAGGGACAATGCAAGGGAAGGGAAAGTGCTAGGTAGTTACCCTCAGCTGATGAAGCTGCTCAGACGTTCCTGCCATGGAGCTTAAACACCCAAGTGAGAGAGAATGAGGTAGTGTGTGAGTCAGTAATAAATTTCTGAAGGGGAAAAGCAGATATAGAAATTGTTTAAACAAGTGAAAATATGATAATTTTAGCGTGACCCTCCTCCTGAAACAAAAGTACAGAGCATAGGCATTCGAACACAACTCTTTATCACTTCATATTTATTAATTGTGCTTCTTTTAAGAAACTAGTGGGAAGAAATAGCTTAGTGTCAGAGTGAGTTCTTAGCCTGTGTGAGGCCTTGGTTTGAAAGCCTATCACTAAATAAACAGAAGCTGCCGTGAGGAGCTGCTATGTAGCTCTGCTGACACAGTTTTACATTAGAGAGAAACAGCCAGCTCCTCAGCCTACTGACCTGAAATCGGGAGTAGCGGGATGCACAGCGATACTGAGGGACAGAGGCCAGGCGGGAGGGTTCTTCCTCGTTAAGGCTGGTCGTCACAGAAAATGTGGAATCCATGGTCATTTCTAAATATATTCACATAATGGCAACATGAAAGCTGTAGGGGAAACCTACAGTGCTTTTCCCTTGAAGTCAGATTTATAGTGAGTGCCATTTGTTTTTAAGTGAACGTTTAAGTGTTAATGCAGAAAAAAAGTCTGAAGTGTACTGAGCTGCCGTGTTTTGAGTATTAGTAGCTGCACCTCATACAGCCACGTTAGTAACTATGATCGTACAGGCGCTTCCACCTGGCACATGAGTGCCTGTAAACATACCAGCGAAGAGATGTTGAAAGATTGTCAGTGGATTCCATTTTTAGCAAATCATGTCAGTCGTTTATAAATATTTTTTTTTCAATTTTTAAAAAAACATTTTAAATACTTTTTATTAACTTGTTTATTTTTAGATCATTCAGGTTTGTCTGTGTGTGTCTCTGTGTGTTTGTGTGTGTGTGTGTGTGTGTGTGTGTATGTGTGAAGGAAAAGGTAACATAAATTTTGGGATTATTATAGTTTTAATAATTCTTCACAAATGTGAGTAACGTAAAAACTTTGCTACTTCACAGGTGAACTCGCCCAGTTCTTGGTGTGTGTCCATAACCTAGCTTATGATGAAAAGCCAGACTATCAGAAGCTCAAGAAAATTTTGAATCCAGATGGAGTATATTTAGGGCCACTGGAATTTTCCACTAAAGCACATAGCGTCCATGTGCGTCCTATGACCTGTCAAAAAGTAAGTATCACATAATCCTTGTGCTCTTGTGATTGCACGCTGTGAATGTGCTCCCGAGAAGACGTTTCAGCCAAAATGACGGGCTTGCTACATTGATAGCTCATCGCTAGAAACCTTAAAGTTCCTATGGCACGTTGTCTCTTAGAATGGGATCTGTGCCTGCTGTGTGTTGATAAAGAACGAAGCTATCACTGATGGCCTTGTGTGTGGCTAGGGCAGAGCTGAAGGCCACTCCACCTTGGTTCACCAGGCTTTCTGTGACTCCTGCCCCGTGGATCTCTCTCTCCTGCCCTGTGGATCTCACTCCTGCCCTGTGGATCTCTCACTCCTGCCCTGTGGATCTCTCTCTCCTGCCCTGTGGATCTCTCTCTCCTGCCCTGTAGATCTCACTCCTGCCCTGTGGATCTCTCTCTCCTGCCCTGTGGATCTCTCACTCCTGCCCTGTGTCTTTGCCTTCCAGTTTCATTATGTAGCTGCCTAATACTCTTAGAAGTTATTGATATACATCTGTTGATATTTCAGCTTATAGAATAATTATTTCTTAACCAAGTTGTTACTGTATTTGTTATCTCCTGTGTTGTGTTTATTTGAACGGATGCTCTCACATCAACTTAAAAAAGTTAATACTTAAAGCAAAGAATTATAAAGCCAAAGGATTTTCAGAAGAGGATGGTAGGAACCTGAGTCTGTGATTAGCAGCACTGTTATACAGACAAGGAAGTGACTTTTTCCTCACTTGAGGCTATCCATATTAAATAAATAAGTCCATGTATGTATGTATGTGGAGGGCAGTCTGGTGAAGGTACAAGTTAGGCTTAGAATGTCATTTACTTTAATATTTCTTCTGAACTTTGGATCCGCACAAGTGCTCGGGAGCCAAGAATGCAGGATGCAGGCTAATGTGACTGATAGGCTGCTCGATGAATGGTGAGTCGAGTCTCGGTGCACAGATGGTTCTGATTTGCTGAATTTTGTAGCTGCTGCAACTGAAGACATAAAATATCCTTCTAGTCATAAATTAGCTCTTTGGAAGCAAAACCTTGGCACCAGAGCTTTACAACCTTCAATTAGTAGGAAAAGAAGTATTTGAATGACTGTGGTATTGACATCTGTAGGCCTGCATAGTAATCATTCCTAATAGAAGAGAATATCTGTTTGAGGAGGGTTTGCATGGCTAATTAACTACCAGTGAGAATGTGTAATTTTTTCATGATCCCCTGATTGTCACCTTTCTCTCGTGATACAATTACATTTTATTGTAGCGAGTGCCTCACAGACCAATTGTCAGCACTGTTTACATATTGCAGGAGGCAGAACAAAAGTTCATGTTTAAGGAAAAGCCACCGGATTTTGATCTTGGTAATTACAGAGACTTCTTTAACAGTTTTATTGACTTTTGTATTTTTATCACTCTCCCAACAAAACAAAGAACCATTTCCCTGACAGAGTGTTCTTCCAGTGAGGGGAACAAAGAACCGTCTCTGTGGCAGTGTCCCTTACAGTGATGGTCAGCACTTGATCTCTAGTACTTTAAGATTCACACCTTTTTTTTTTCTTGTAGTTTCAATTTCATCAGCTTCACTGAAATATAAGTCATTTACAAACAATACTATATCTTTTGATATAACATTTTAATTATTATCCTCTACAATCCTCAGTTCACTAAATCAAAGAGCATTTGTTGTGAAACCAATTTCTTAAGCAGAGAATAATACAGTGTGGAACATTTTCCAATGAGCTTTCATGAAAAATATTTTATTCCCTTTGATTAGAGCACTTTAATTATAAGTAACACTATTTAAAAATAACATGCAACTTTAGCGTCTTAATTCCTGCCAGCAGTGTGATCAGTCTGGATCTGTAGCTAGTAAGACATATTTCATAGCATATCAACATTTAATTAATGACTTTATTTCTCTACTAGTTCACGTGCACATATATATTTAAATATGTCAAAAATATAGTTTTACTATCTGTGGGTAAGTTTCATCTTAATTTTAATTTCTACAGTTTACAGGTTTTTATTAATGCTCTCAAAATCAAACTTAAAAATGTTGAAACTCTGCAGACATCACCACCCTGTCCCCAGTTCCGCTGAGCGATGCACACAGGACGGTCTCGGCAGCTGATGGCTCCCTAACAGAATTGACTCAACCAGTTGAGTCAACCTGGTGGCTACAAAGTTTCTCTTTCAAGTGCCAGGGTCTCCTCGGTGACTCCTTGTCACTATGCATGTGGGATGCTGCAGCTAGTGATAGAGTAGTGAATGAATTATTATTACTTCTACTTTTTTATGGAGAGGTATTTAACAATAAGTCATTGTACCTGAAAAAGCAGGCCTATGCAAATAAGCTCTTTTTACCACTTATTATTCCAAGGGAAGGAAGTTATATTAAAATTTTCAGCATATTATTTCATCTGCAAATGAAATCTTTAGAATTTAGCATTAACAAAATGCTTTTGACTTAGAAAGTGGCACCCGTCCATATGAACTCACAACGTGTTTCTCCAAGTGAATAGATCTTTCATTAATAGTTGTTTGGGTATGGTGAACCGCTTGCAGTAAACTGGGCGATTTCTTCCGGCGCTAAACCGGAATGAAATTTTGTCAGTCTAGCAGAGATGCTGTTGTGTGGGTTTTTTTTGTTTGTTGTTTGTTTGGTTGGTGGTTTTGTATGTTTGTCTCTTGAAAAGCAAACCCTTTATTTGCAAGAACATGCAGCAGCTCTGGAGGTGGCGGCTGTCACCAGACTGTTTCCAAGGTTCATTCTCTAGATGACCTGCCAGCTGCTTATGCCACCCATGGAAGCATTTGAGTTTGCTCATTCGTTTTGTTTGATATTGTTTTGTGTTATGTTTGGCTTAAAGTCTGTTTAACAGGCATGCTACTATCCGGCGATATCCTGGGTCACCCGCTGTGATTTACTTTTTCAAATTGAGTGAATGAACCCGCATCTTGGCTGTGCTTGCTGAGGTCAGCTGTGACTCAGAGTTCTGAATGTGAAGTGAGTGGGAGAACCCCACCGTGCAGCCCCGCCCCTTCTTCAGGCCCCCTCCTGATTGTCCAGGCCTCTTCCTTCAGAAGCAGGAATTCAGATGAGTTGTCCATTTTAAGGCAGCAGGCAAGCTGGGGCTCAGAGAGCTGTGAGTTACCTTCATTGCACACCATAAAATGTGGTTGCTTTCTCAGTCTGCACCTAAAGTCCAGCAAATCAAAGGGGAATGTGTGTTGTTGGAATACAAATCTTCATGAAGAACCTTTAGTTCTTAAAGTAATTCTATGAACTTGTCTGCCTGTGTGTTTTCTATATGAGAGCAATGGAACACACATCCCTGGTTAGAAGGCTTCTTCGTTATCAGTGTTTAGCAGAGCAAAGTGTTCCAGTTTTATAGAGCAGTATGAGGTTACACTGGAAAATTAAGTAAAATCTTATCTCATTTGAGCTGTGAGGTTTTTTTGGAAAATGATGCATATTTTGGTAGTATCCCTTTTGATACTCTGAGATGCCAGGAGTGTTTTTTGTATTTATTTTCATATCTTTGTAAATATGAACATAACTCTATTCAAAATTAAGGATTTATGTATTCCATCTTTCTCTTAGCATTATAAATTTCTGTAAAAATATAACTTTTCCATAAGGGGGGAAAACATATTGCAATATTAGATAAAAGCACCCATGGCCTTGCAGCCTCAGCCTCGGGCCACTGACCTTACCCTGAGGGACCATCTGCTCCAGGGAGCAGCAGGCAGGATGGAATATGCTATGCCCAATCCTGTTCCATATGTCAGAGGTTCTCAGGGAAAACTGGTACCTTAAATGCTTAGTACATAGGAGATTAAAAGTCCTCAATTGTTTCAACTAAGAACAGCTCCAGTTCTGAAGGCACAGGCAGAAGAAATAACATGGTGTCGCCGAGACCTGTGTGTCTCATTGTTGTACAGGTCTCTGTAGCGAAGAATTACCCAGCAGTGACTGAACGGAAGTGGTAGCGATGGACGAAGTCAGGAGAGTCATGTAGCTTTAAAAGAGAAGTCAATCCCCCTTTTCCTTAATACCAGGTGAAATGTGTCCAAGAGGCGAGGACAGACACTGCATAGCTGTAACTCGTAAGTGGAATGTAACTCAACGTGGATTAGAGGGGAGAATGGTAGATACCAAAGGTTTGGTGTTGGGGAAAACAGGGGTATGTTGAATGAAGACACAAACCCTTCAGTTATAAGATGAATGAGTTATAAGAATGCATGACAGCTGTACTTAGTGATGTCGTGTGTCATGGCATGTGCTTGTAACCCACTAAGAAAATAGGTATCATTCCCACTACACACAGATGTGATAAATATATGGATTCCACCATGGTATTTCACAATGTGGGTTGTCAAAACCTCACAGCCGACAACTTAAATCTTCATTTGCTGATTGTATCTCAATAAGGATGGAAGGGAAAACTTCTACTAATCCAGAACGTGTCTCACAATGACTGCTACGCCAGTGTTCTGGGGGATGAAACCAGTTTGGGGACCCATACTTCACATTAGTGTAGTATGTAACAAGTATACATTTCTTACCAAGGTGATGTCAGGGAGGGCGGATTCTAGGACCATCAACTTTCCCAGTGGACTTAGAGGGCGGGTGGAAAAACTGTTAAATATTTCCAATTTGCAGGTTAGTGAAAGGCAGTGGTTTTCTTCTTCATTAGGATGCGGAGATCCGGGAGGAGGTGGGTAAAGGAGGGTGTTGTGACAACTTAGCCCCACCTTCAGACAACCAGCCTATTGCAAAGGGAAGGAATGAACACACTTGGCAACAGAAACTGGAAATTGAGAGACTACAAATTAAGACTCTATTTGCTCCGCCAGCATAATTTATTCTCTATTTTGGCACTGTCTACTCCATTATTTCCCCTTCTACTGTTCCTGTCTCCTGCTCTCTCCATTTAACTGGGGGAAAAGGCAATGGCGCTCCGAGCTGCTGTAAACGCGGAGCTGCAGAACAAACACTTCACTCAAGGACCTTTGCTGGCTTTCCGTCTTCCACCTGGGCTATAGGAGCCGCCCTCTATTTCTGTGTCTACTTCAAGGTTATTGAGAGTCAGTCTTTTCCCAGATGTCACCACAGTGTGACAAAGAAGCCTGCGAGACAGCAAGCTTGTCATGAAGTTAACCTCTGGCCCGAGGACATGGTGCCAGTGACGTGAACTCATCTTGCTCAAAGGTTAAACTACCTGCACTCTGTGTGAGCAACATTATAAGCTCCTTGTATACTTTCACATTAATTAGCCTCTCTTCAACAATAGGAAAATAAGAGCTTAATTAATAGGAATTTAAGCTACACCGATACACTGGTTCCACACGCAGCAAACTCACATGCGGTTTGAAAATGTGACAATGTTCCATAAAAATACCATTTTCACTGTAAGCAAGTTTTCTGTCGAGATGATTTTTAAAGCATGCATAACGGTGACACTGATTTTAACTGGTCTTGTCCCATTGACGAGGAAGGGTCTGCAGTTCACTCAATACTGCATTTTTTCCCTTCTAGCCATTGTTGCTTCTTGTTTGCTTGTGTCTTTGTCAAGTCCAGTGTTATCCAGCTTAGGTTTTTAGAGAATGGCAATGTGACTGAATTTGTTTTAAAGACATGTCATAGTTTTCATTTCATGACATAGTCTTACTCCATACCAACAGGTGGATTCACCAAAGGTTACCCCGAAAGCAGCCAATGACTTGCCAGAGAAGTTCCCAAAGAAAGTTTGTGGGACAAGTACGCCCCAGAGAACGGAGCATGAAGAGCGTCAGCCCCGCGCTGTGCTGAGCAGAGCAGCAGCACCGGTGAGAGTCGGTGGAACTGTTTCATTGATGTGACCTTAGCATAAACACTGGGAACGCAAACTCCCTGCTCCCGAGCCCAGCATTGTGTGATTTTGTTCAATGTGGGCAGAAAATCTCCTGTCCACCTGGTAAAATCAAAGCAGCCTGCAGCATTTGTTACAGGACTAGAGACAAACACGCACTCAGATAGCTCTGACTCGTGTTCCCCTAAGAATGGAACAAAGCACACTGGATTTCTTCCACCGTCTACAGTCCATGAGGGGCCCTTCCCCTGCGTAAGCTGCACTTCACATGATCCCCGGCCTCTAATCCTTACCATTAAACATCAGGGTAGTATCTGCCTGTCAGGGGGCTGTGTTTGGAATCCTCTGGGTGGAGAGTGACTTGCCCTTTCCAAGTGACTCATGAAGACAGCCACAAAAGCCCTCCCTCAGCTGACATCCTAGGATGGGAAAGCAAAGCATACAAAATTTATCTGGAGGGAAAAGTAAAGTTTAATTCTGTCAGAATAGCCAGCGTCTCATTTGATTTGTGCACCGTCATTCTCCAACGGTTCGAAGCAGTTCACAGTGTGAAACAGGATAATTTAATACCCCCACCTTTCTCACCCTCCACCCAAGAAAAATTGATATATGGGGCAGCTGGGATGTTAATCACTAAACTGAGCACTGAATTTGGCTCTGAAGTTCTTGGCAGCTGAGGCAAAAATTAGAAGTAGCGTGTTATGCATCTCCCATCCAAGCAGCAAACAAGTTTATCCAGAGAGCAGTGTTGCTCTTAGTGCTCAGAGGAACCTTTTACATTTATTCAGTACGAAATAGCATTATTTGTGGCTTTATTTTAAACTCCCATACAGAAATCTACTTCAGATGGGCATATTTTACAGTCCCACTTGTAAAGTTAAACACAAATACTGCAGGGTGACAAAATCAGAAATGCTAAGTCTTTAGTGTGTACTGGAATCTTCTGTCATGCAAGGCAGGGAGGTCCTGTGAAAAGTAGATGCCCAGGTTTCAGGACAAGAAATACATTCGCTTTGGCTGGGCTGGCAGTGGGATGTGCGGTGCAGTGGGATGTTTGTTGCGGTGGGAAGTGAGTGCTGTGCGGTGGGATGTGTGGGATGTGCATTGTGGTGGGATTGCGGTGCGGCGGGATGTGCAGAGCTGTGGTATGTGCGGTGCAATTGGATGGGTGGGATGTTGGTTGCGGTGGGAAATGAGTGCAGTGAGGTGATGATGCAGTGCCGTGGTATGTGCAGTGCTGTGGTACGTGCAGTGCGTTAGGATGTGTGGCGCTGTAGCATGTGTGATACGGTGTCCTCACTCACTCACTCTAGCTCCCTTGCTCCTTTTCCTCCTTGACGCCAGGGTGAGTTCTTCAGAATTATGTCTATGTTAGGTTTGCCTCTTAAATTCCATGACCGTGCAGTAATAGCATATGTTTTATGTCCACCCTTTCATAATATACCAATTATTCCTTGTCAGTGCACAACTCATGTGTCCATTTTCCTTCTAGTGGATTCGTGACTCACTTCTGGTTTAATGTATTTATAAAAAATACTGTGTTCATTCTACCCCAAGTCTGCTGTGTATATTGCATTTCTTCTGAGACATGAATTTACTAGATCATTGGTCAAATGATGTTCAATTATAAAATGTTTGCACATAGGCAGGCCAGATGGTGTAGCAAGTAGAGAAACTTGCTATGGACCCCAGAGATCCACATGGTGTAAAGAAAGGACTGACTCCCACAGGCTTCCCTCTAAACCTCAACACATGAGCCATGATGTGAGCATAGCTCTAACCCCAACAAATAAATAGGTTAAAAATGTTGGCGAATATTCATGGAAAGTAGTTGTATTGTTTATGTTCCCTCAATCCATGCACGTGTTCTGGTCATTCCTACATTTCCTCCCCAGCATTTTATGTTGCAGTCTTTTACATCTAACCACGTTTACATGTATGTTAGTATCAACTTCTGAGTACAGCTCTGATGGCCAGTAGCATTGTGGTTACTGGTCATGTACATATCTTCTGTGAAGTTTTTGCATGTGAGCTCTGGAACTTCTTTCCATAGTCCACACACAAGGTCCTCGTCATCCTTCTGTAATATGGCCAGCCTCTGTCTATTCATATTGTTCCTTCATAGTTGCATTTTGGCTCTCAGGTCCTGTGTTTAGCAAGAGGTGGGAGTTGAGGTCCACTCTTTATACTTACTGGATCGCAACATCATTCCTTGGAGCAATGTTTCTCTTTTCCTAACTGAACTCCTCTGGATGCTTTTTAAAGAACCAGCCAAGTGTGTTGGTGGGGACTGCTCCTGGGCTATTTTCTCCCATCGGCACACACTACACATATTACTGCAGCTTTACAGCACATTCTAAAACTAGGAGGGCAACTCTTCAGTCTTCTTTATGAACTGCAGTGCTTAACAGTTTAATTCTTGCTCCCTCCATAAGATTTATTTTTATTTCAGCATAATATTTTCATGTATTATTTGGGAATTGCATAAAGTGCACCTCATTACACTAACTTTCAATACCTCTTAGGTCCACTCTCTCATCCTCGTGCCCTCCCCCCCAAAAAAGAAAAAAATTACACCAAGTTCAATTTGTGCTGCCCATGTCATAATTGGAGCATGGTCAAATTCTCAGTGGCCAGCCCTTTAAAGATAACTGAGTCCTTCTAAACAATATTTTTACCTAAAATTTTCTTATACAATATATTCTGTTTACCATTTTCCCTCATCCCCTCACAGCCTCTTACCCATCCAACTCCACACGTTCTTTCTCTCTTTATAAAACAAAATAGCAAACTAAAAATAGGAAAGAAACAAAAACAAAACAGGAAAAACAAACACAGAAAAAGCATAAGAAATGCATATACGTAGACACAAACACGCATGCAAGCACACAAAATCCATAAAAACACAAAATCAGAAGCCATAATATATAAGCAAAAGACTCACAGGGAAAAACACAACAAAACAAACAAACCCAATGTTCCAGACAAAACATTATGAGACAAAACATCTCTAAAATACCATTGTGTTTATTTTGTGTTGACCATCTACAGCTGGACATAGAGCTGCCTTAAGTGTAGTCCATATGCTCAGTGAGACTCCAGGGGGAAAACTTTTTTTTTTTGCAAGTAGTTATCAATTGGCAACCACTTCTGGGTTAGAGAGGGGCTCATATCCACTTACCCTCTCAGTGCGGGCACCCCATCTGGTTTGATCTTGTGCATGCTGCTACCATCGCTATGAGTTCATATGTGTATCAGTCCTTTTGTTTTCTTGGTACCCTCCATCCCCACTGGCTCATACAACCTTTCTGCTTCCCTCTTCTACATTGCTCCCCAAGCCCTGAGGATAGGGAGTTGATGAAGACATTCCACTTAGAACTGAGTGTTCCTAGGTCTCTCACCCTGCTATTGCCCAATTGTGGGTCTCTGTATTAGCTCTCATCTGTTACAGGAGGAAGCTTCTCTATTGATGGCGGAGCAAGTAGTTAGGAGTCATTTTACTGCTAAGTTCTTTTAGCAGAATGGTATTTGGTTTTCTTGTCTTGGGTTCTTGGCCACCTAAGCTGTGTAAGACAATTTCCATCTCATGGGGTGTGACTTAAATCCGGTCAGAGTGATTGGTGACTCCCACAGATTTTGTACCACAGTTGCACCAGTGTATCATGCAAACAGGTCATCATTGGAGACCTCACCATTGTAGCTGGGTTGGGGTTTCCCTTTCTGGTAGTGTGCAGAGTGCCTTCCAGTCAGGCACCAGCTTGACTTCTTTGTGTTCAGTGAGGTATGTGGGTGTTGTTGTCAGCAGTAGGGCCTTATCATCAGTTCATGGAGAGCAACATGTAGATTTGGCAATAGCCTGAGTTGTTTGGAGGTTATCTGTGGGCTTCTTTGGCCAACAGCTCACTTAGATGGCACCCACCCGTGGTACTGGAGGTTTCATTTGGTGGTGAGAGATGTATAGTTGGGGCTTTGTTTCCCCTGTTATTTGATGATTCCAATTTAGAGTGCTTTCATACATACACATACATATCTATTTTAAGAATCTTCCACTGCAGTAGGTTTCCGTATGATCCCTCAAATGACCCTTGGTGTTAACTATCCCTCCCAGTCACCCTCTGTCAACTCCCTCACTGCCCCATCTCTGTCAATGTTTAAGGACTAACTTCCTCATAAGCAGGACAATGAGGTTTTGGTGGGAGTTTAAGGAGGACAGGCAGCCCGCTACCGTCTCACAGTGCATCAACTTGGTACTTCCCTCCATTTGAGTTGTCCCAACAAAACTTTCTACTTCTGCATATATGTAGACTATCGCTTTCTTTTAAAATTGTTTAAATATTTCACGTTTATCCTAAGTGCTAGTTTTCCTATATGCTTTAGTCATGGTGGTCTTGCAGTGTATAAAGATAGGAACTAACTTTAGCGAGTGGTTAGTAAATCCAACAGCTCTCTAACAGAGGAAACACTGCCACTCAAGTGTTCTACAACCCGAGCTTTGTCAAAAATCAGCACGATGATTATTTATCTATGTTTAATATCTTTTTGTGAGAAAAACAAGTACTTCTATTCCAGTGGTTTATAAACTGATTTCAGCATTAATAAGTAGTATAATTATGCATACAAATGATTTTAAAATTATGTAATTATGGTAAGGACTCATCTCACTTGTATACCGATTTTTTGTATACCTGGAGTCACATAAAATTGATTCACCTAAAAAAGGGTCAATAGTTGAAAAATTTATGAAGCCCTGTATTAGAGAAAGCCTGGGATGTTGTAAGCAATCCAACAATCAATTCTGATAAGTGCTCAAAACCTGAAACACTGGTGGAGCTACAACGGACTGGGCGGTGGTGGCTCACTCTTATAATCCCGGAGCCCAGGAGGCTGGCACAGGATGGTGGCCATGAGTTTAAGGCCAGCCTGGGCTACATATTTCTATACAATTGAATCACAGCCACTTCCGAGTCACCTGCTGGGTGACATCAATCCTAGAAGCGTGAAACCTAAGGCCATCGTTGGCAGGTGGGTCACCCTGGGGTTTCCCAGTAAGCTTTAAGCTTTACTCAAACCCATGGTTTGTCATGTCTGAGCCTGTAGTGAATGATGTTGTAGCTGTCCCTGAGATGCTCTAAGGGCATCTGTCCTGCTGCAGTCTAGGGATGGTCATCTTCATGCTATCGATCAATTTGTTGAGCTTATTTTATCTCTGGCTTCACTTTGTCATCAGATTAGAAAAGTTTTCAGCCTTAACTTCATCCATGTTATTTCCCTCCTCCCTCCTCCTGCTCCTATTCCAAGCACATGCATGGAAGATTACTGGGCATAGCTATATGGGCAGTGGAGGCACTATTTTTAGGTCACTCTTGATATTTGGACATTTCTTTGTCCCAGTGGCAGGGTAACTATCAAGTCATCAGTTTCTAGTTAGCAACTGAGCCTAGTGAGTAATCGTTTGAATTTTCCATGTTGTATTTTTCAGCAGAATTGGATTATATTTTCATATCTCTGTTAAGATTCTTTTTAATAAGGTTTAACTTTTCCTCTAAGTCCTCTAAAATATTTGGAGTCTGTTCTCACAGTGGATACTTTTTCTTCATTAAAAATATTATGTTCCCGTGTGCGTGTTTCTGCATGTGCGTTAAGTGCACATTAGTACAGGTGCCTACCATGGCCATGGGATCTCCTGAAGCTGGAGTTATAGGAGGCTGTGGATGCTGGGAACCAAACTTGGGCCCTCTGCAAAAGCAGTACATGCTCTTAACCACCAAACCATCTCTTCTGCTCCCTGGAAATGGATTTATTCACTTAACTTGATCATAGCAGGACTTCTAATTTTTCTTCTGCTCTGTTTTTCATAATCTTAAATTGCAGACTTTCTGAAGTCTAGGCCATTTTCTTTCCTCATGTATTCCTTGTTAGTTTGAGATGTTTTTAAAGTGTTGGCTCTATAGACTTTTGTCTAATTTTATTGTTTTGTGTCCACTTCATCAGCTTAATAGCAAGAAGTTGCTTGATACCCATAATGCATGGCCCGACTAGAAGTAGCATTGGTATTTTCCCAGCTCCCCAGCTGACTATAATGTACATTTAAGGTGAATAACTGCTCGGAAGATGGCCTTCCGGAAGCAATACTATTGGCATTTAGGGGCTGGGCGATTTGCTGTAGGATGACGGCCCCGTATGTGTAGAAAGCTCTGCAGCATTTCTGTATATATCCACTAGATGCACACAGTACTCTCCCCCCATTGTGGCAACCCAAATATTTCTAGAAATTATTTATTTCTGTGGGTTACCATCAGTCTAGATTGAGAGCCAGTATCCTACCGATAGATTACTGTGGTGCCTTAAGCCTTTGCTACGTATATAACAAGCTGTGCCAGAATTACCCAGTTTTTGGTAACACGGAGTTGCAGCCACACACACACCCCAATCCTGAGAGAGAGCTGTATTTTCACATGGGCATCTCTCTGCCTTCTGTGTGGTCTGATGGGAGATGTCTCTTCTAACCTCTCATGTGGGAATACTTGGCTCCCAGTTGGTGGTAGTTTAAGAAGCTTGTGGACACTGGAGGCAATGGAGTCGTCCTGGAGGAATTGAGTTACTGGGGAAGATTGACAGTTTACAGCTCACCCATCCTTCCGTTCACTCTCTGCCTGCCTCCATGAAAGGCCCTTTCTTTAGGAGCTGTGAATCAAAATAAGCCTTCTCCTTAAGTGGTTTTGTTAGGGTCTTTATCAGGGAAGAGGAAGTGACTGAACGGCCTTCTCATGCATGAAAAATAATTTCCTATGCAGAGACCAGCAAACACTTCCTCAGTGCAAAAGGGTCAATTCAGGACCTCACATGGACTTAAGCAAACTTTTTACCATGGAATTGCACTCCAGCCCAGCAAAATTCTTCTCGAGTGTCTAGATTGAAAATATTTTTGGTTTTACAATGCATAGTTTTTGCCAGAGCTATTCAACTGTGCTATTTCAGTACAAAAGCATCCATAAATGAAACATAGACAAATGGACGAGGCTGTGTCCCAATAAAACTACTAACAAAACATGCAAGATTTTAATGAAGAAAATTTGTAAGCTTGTATCCTAGCCTGCCTTCCCAACCAGTGTACTACCTTCCTATGAGATACCATTAGCTATTACTAAATTGCTGGAAAAGTCACGGGAGGTCCCTCTTAAATTTTAGTAGTATGATTTCTGTTCTTGACTAAGTATATAATCAACTTCCCAATGGTCCGTGGCCCTTGGAAGTGGATTTGGTAGTATGTTTCTTCCCCTTGATGTGAGAATGATTTGGTATCCTGGAGAAAGTCACTTGTTTTCTTTCAGTGACTGAAATTGTCAGTAAAATGCTATTCTCATATGAATCTCAAGTAAGAATTGACTTCTATTTAAGAAGAAAATATCTCTCCTCAATGTATCTTTTGTTTGGACTTGGTTTTTGCTTGGTTTGTGGCATTGTGTGAGACAGGATCTCAATGTATAGCCCCGGCTGACCTGAAATTTAATGTGTAGAGGCTGGCCTCAAACTCAGAAATCTTCTCAAGTTCTGCGATTATAAGTGTGTACCATTGTGCCTGGCCTACCCATATCTCATATAGGGCTCCTTTCTGACCTTTCAAAGGGACTGTGTGGGGGAGGGGAGGAGAAAAGCTGCTTGAAGAGCAGCATTTCTGAGGATGCAGTACGCTGGATGGAGCTCACATGACTAAGATAGACAGGCATCTTCTTTCTTTAAAACGAGGCTGTCTTTTTCTGAATTTCAGTAACTGGTGGTAGGCGAGGGTACATCAGAGGTCACCAAGCTAAAGCAGAAATAGAATGACCTTGGACCTCAGTCAGGTTAAGTAGTGAGCAATCAGCAGTAGTTCAACTGTTCCTGTTTCAAGAGGAGCGGCAAAACAAAACTGTCCTGCTGGAGAGCTGCAGAGCCCGCGGCCTTGCAAAAGCCCTCTGTGCTCTCCTGATGGGCCAAATGTCAAAATGTTTTTGTTTGTTTTTCATGACAGGGTTTCTCTGTAGCTTTGGAGCCTGTCCCGGAATTCTCTCTGTAGACCAGGCTGGCCTTAAACTCACAAAGATCTGCCTGCCTCTGTCTCCTGAGTGCTGGGATTAAAGGCGTGCTCTACCACTGACCAGCGTCAAAAGTTATGTTAATGACAGACTTGCTGGCTGAGTTATCTTATTAGCATTGTTAAAGAATATACAATAATTACCTGGATAATACAAATCTAAAATATACTTATTTCGTAGGAAAACTCAAGGAGAAGAAATATATATGAGTATTCAGATCTTCGGAGTGAAATTCACAGTCTCCAACAGACACCCAGCTACCTGGGTTTCCAACCTTCAAACTGGGAGCCATATCTGGATTGTACCAGTAGAGAGTCAATCAGGAAGCCAAGGTCTCCTCAGTTCAGATATACTTGCCCCGCTGCTAGGGCAGTTTCCCAGGCGTCTCTCAGTGAGGAGACGAAGGAAGATGTGTATTACTATGGACTCACTGTAGTCTGCCTGCTCATATTAGTTTTTCTCGCTTTGTATTTTCTCTGAAGTCATCAAATAAATCGGTTTGTTTTCTTTATAAACAATTTTTCAGGATTCCCATCTCTTCACAGGTGTCTCATTCTTCCTTCAGGGTTTTCTCACAGACATTTTCAAGGTAATTGGCTGATAGAGAGAGAAAGAGAGAGAGAAAGAAAGAGAGAGATTTTAACTTTGGGCATACTCTTAAGAAGTAAAATAGTAAAATAGTATTTTAATTTATTATTGACTTTCTATTAGACAATATTTCACCGTATACTTTTGAAATACTTAAGATCACCAAGAAATTCAGAAGACATAAATCTTCTTGATCAAAGATAATTTGAAAATTAAGATATATCCAGCATAATCCATCTCACAGGAAATGATCACAGTTTCATCAAATGCAGAACAACACATTTTCAAAGCTGTTATGCAACCTAATATACTGCATATCCAACTTCTGTACCCCATTCCCCAGAGCCAGGCGCTCCATGAAATGTGACCAACAGTTGGCTTACCTTACTACAATAGGGACAGTCACCAAAGAGGACGTTGAAGCTCTGTCTGCTGGTGCTCAGCCCCCTCAGCCACTGCATGGAAGAATGTATGGGACAGCATCAGTGGACACATGCCGGCCACCCCAGTCTGACTCGGCCTTGTTTTGTTTTATGAAAGGGAAACCTCGTCTGAGCCCATGCCCAGTTATTATTACATTGAATAATTGGGAAATCAGCATTAGAACTTGGTATGTAAATTTCTAGTATAAGCAAATTATGTGCCCTTTAAGACTTGGCTGACAATCACGCACTTTACATGCAAAACAGACACACAGAGACTCATGCAAGCTCCTGTGGTTCACATTCCTAAGCCAATTAATGACCTATCAACAATTACTTTATAAAATATATCTTAGGGTTTCGAGATTATGATCTTAACTCAACAATGGGTTAATTTTCACTGCACTGATTACAAGTATAAGGCAACAGTTTTGAAAAATAAGAAAGTACAGATTCCATTAGAATTTCCCAAGTAGATCTGGTATTTCTTAGGTAAATTGACTATTCCTAAGTTTCCCATTAAGAAAGGGTAAATGGCACCAACTACATACTAAACCTATGTCAAAAGGGAGAGACTGAAAGCTAATGGCATTTCCCCTGTAAGGTGCTATGGATGCAGACAGTTAATCATATGAGCTGTGTCCTACAGGAATGAAATGACTGAGAGATGAAGGCTGCCATAAGTCATGTAGATAAGATAATAAAAAGCTGAAAGATGCTCAGGTCACAGAAACCTTTGAGTTTTCAAAGGAGAATTGCTGTATTTAGTCCATACTTATATGCAGCCTGCAAAGTAGCATGCACTACTTCCTAACGTCCTCACTCCATTCCCGTCTCATCGCCCTCATCTGGCAGATCTAGAGAATCTGCATAATGCTGGCCGACTAGGGAGATTTCAGTTATACCTACCACCAGTTCATTATGGGTTAATATTGCTAGTCACCAGTGTGTTATTGGTTTTCTCCCTGGGATTCTCTGGCACACTCAATAGAATCCAAGATGAAGAAATAAAGCCCATTAGCATGTAAAATTAACTAGTAGTAGGGGTTTGTGGCAAAGGAGGGAAATGCCTTAGTAAACAGATTTTAGACTCTATTTCATATGTACATGGTCACCAGCCTTACCTCATACAAGCACATTTGATGGAAAGGCTGTCCACACTGGGGATTATCACACACTTGATCAGGAATGGCACCATTAAGGTGATGGGCATAACAGATCCCACAGTCCATACTAAAGTCCTTCAAAAGAAAAGTTTTTGTTAGCATGTCTGTCTAATGAGCATATGGTAGATTAGGAAGAAAGAATAGCACTACTTAATATTAGTTTTTATATCTGTTTGTGTTTCTGTATTGTGGAACATACATGCAGGTTATAACACCTAGTCATTTGCATAGTGCTCTCTTGGGCACTCCAATACACATAGATTTCATCTTTGGCTGGCAAAATGTTTGTATTTTAGCACGTTTTCCATATACATAATCATGTCTGTGTATACACAAAGTCAGATCTGACATCAGCTAGTGAACACAAAATCGCACAATTCTACAGCAGAGGGAAAAGAAAACCATCGCCATCATTTAGTGTTGATCGCTATGGCTCAGTCCAAAGTCAACCCCATCTTCATTATCTTTACAGTACCAATGGTGCTGCTCGCCACTGAAAACTACTGCTGCTCTTCACAAACTTACAGCAAGCTTAAAACTGTACTGTAGCCAACCATAAGCCGACAGTGCAAAAGACCAAACATCTCTTTAGTGTTCTTTCTTTGTACTTCTCATACATGTAGCTGACATTAGGCACTTGCTGATGAAGACCATGAACAAAGCACATGAAACTCAACTAGCGGGGGCTAACAAGTTCAGTGGTGCCAATGTTACCACCTAGTGGAGGTTAACAAGATCAGTGATGCCAATGTTACCACCTAGTGGAGGTTAACAAGTTCAGTGATGCCAATGTTACCACCTAGTGGAGGTTAACAAGTTCAGTGGTGCCAATGTTACCACCTAGTGGAGGTTAACAAGATCAGTGATGCCAATGTTACCACCTAGTGGAGGTTAACAAGTTCAGTGGTGCCAATGTTACCACCTAGTGGAGGTTAACAAGATCAGTGATGCCAATGTTACCACCTAGTGGAGGTTAACAAGTTCAGTGATGCCAATGTTACCACCTAGTGGAGGTTAACAAGTTCAGTGATGCCAATGTTACCACCTAGCGGAGGTTAACAAGATCAGTGATGCCAATGTTACCACCTAGCGGGGGCTAACAAGATCAGTGATGCCAATGTTACCACCTAGCGGAGGTTAACAAGTTCAGTGATGCCAATGTTACCACCTAGCGGACGTTAACAAGTTCATAGATAGAAATATTTCTTGTAACTGAGGTCTGTGTTACAAAATTCCTGCAGATTTTTTTAAGAGAAGCATTTAAATTTTATTATTCACAAAATGTAGCCTATTAAGACAATAATTGAACTTACAGATCCTTCCAAGACAGTACGAGCTGGAAAGTCAATTTCTAAAACATCTTTCAAATTTTGTAACAGACTATTTTCTGGATCCCTGAAAATGAAAATGCAGAGAAAAAAATTCCCTATAAAATTTGTTAAGGCACAGAACAGTACCAATTACATTGCCAAGGTACCTACCATAAATGTAGGTTCCCACTCAGCTTGATTCCCAGCGGTTTTGTCACTTGAATATTAAAAAGAGGGAAAAAGTTTTAATAATTTAGGCTTGGTTGATCTTCTTTCGCAAAGACACAGCTGCTACAGTATTTGTTTCGCTAGTTGGCTTAAAATATAAATTATCTATTAACTAAAGTATATAATTCAGAATGAGAAATACATTTAGAACAATGGTAATATTAATATTTTTAAATATTTAATGTCAGACAGGATTTTATGAATCTGGTCCAGATCCTTAACTTTAAGATCTCATACCGTGGTCAGCTCCAAGAAAGCAGAACTCAGGAAGCATGGTAGGGTGCCTAGGGTCTACCTCTATGTTGATGGAAACATTATGCCCTGAAATGAAAGAAGAGGCTTTTAGATGTGGGCAGCTCATCAAGCAAACCAGTACAAACTCAGGACATGCTGACCTGGCCACCTATTTTATTCTTAGGAAAAACTAGCCAAATTGATTTTTATTTTTGTTTTTATTTTAGTGCTGTGTAGAGGCAAATAAACCATTTTTTAACAGTGAGAAGTATTTTTGAAATTATGTCTATCATTAAAGATTCAAGGACCTCAAGTTTCAAAAGACAAGACAAAATTTATATGATTAACTTAAATTGATATTCTGCTAATTATGTTCCAGTAAAGTTTAATAAAAAAAATTTCAGTGGAATTATAGAGGCCTTTAATATATAAAAATATCATACACTTAAGTAATGAGCTAAATTACTTTTTATAACTTTCTTTACAAACTTAATATTTCATATAATTATAGTCAAAAGTAAGAAAAACTAATGTTACAACTGTTAAAAACTGACATGTCTAAGAAAACTTGCATAAAAACTTAGTGAATATGCTTGACACAAAGCTGAGACTTTTCCTTGTAAGTTAACAAATATTTAATTCATATAAAACAGATGTTTCTCTTACTTAATAACTCAAAGAAGCTATTTTTGAAGCTAAGAAAAATGATTTCACTTAGCACTAGATTCTCTTACAGGTTTAACTCTACTGAGTATGTACAAATTCCACCAGTTGGTGAAGGTATGTGGCATAGTGAAGATCAATTTGAACTCACTTTTTATAAGAGAAGTGGTATGATAAATTCTATAAGCTTTTTGATAAAGTGGGAAATAATAAATTTAAATATACAAACTGGCAAAAAGGAATGGTGAAAGTAAAACAGTGATATGTGGTGTAGTCAATTCAATGAGAAAAATTAAAATTGCCCACTTCATTTGCCAGTACAGGGACACACACTTTTCACTAGCCCAGAGCAATGTTGTCTGCTAAAGACCAGAAAATGCTGTCTCCGAGGCAATGGCCTTAGGAACACATCTTTCAACTCAAAGCTTGGCCGGAAGACAGCAAATCATTGCCTGAAGCAGGAAGAAGAGCGAAAAGAAATACAAAGCATGAATACAGCTCAAGAAATCTACTAGAAAGCATAGTTCAAGGATAATTATTTTAACGGGGCCATGATGATTAGAAATCATGACATTTCTCTAAAGAATGTTTTCACTCTTACCATCTACTTGCCAACAAATATATTATAGTTGATTGATTATTCCAAATGAAATGCTATTAGACTTTCCCAGACTAGACAGTAACACTCTTGCTGGTAAAGAGCTGCATTCCTATGCTCTGCAGCCCCACCCTCCTGCTATGCCGTATAGAAAGTATAGGCGCCCTTCACTGACTTCTGTCGAATTCATATAACTGTTTCACAATGTCTATTGGAACATATTCTTTACAGTAGCATTTAACCAGACTAAAAAAAAACTTAAATGGGAAGACCAGAAGCAGATATTACCATAATGTGCTGAGAAATATAGTTTAAAAATCTAAAATCTTTACAGGGGTTGAACTCTAAAATATTGAAAACAGCCATCTGACAGGCTACAGACCATGGGAACTGCACACCTGCTCCTGTACAGTAAAGGAGGAACCCATCACCTCAGTGCTCACATGGAGCCTTAGGTTTACTGTCAGCGGCAAGACCCAAGTTAGTGTCCTTCCCTCTATTTTGTTTTTGTTGGTGGTGGTGGTTTGTGGGTTTTTTTGTTTTTGTTTTTGTTTTTTTGATTTTTCATGACAGGGTTTCTCTGTGTAGCACTAGTTGTCCTGGAACTAGCTTTTGTAGACGAGGCTGGCCTCAAACTCACAGAAATCCACCTGCCTCTGCCTTCCAAGTACTGGGATTAAAGGCGTGTGCCACTACTGCCTGGATTTCCCCTCTATTTATTGTCAGAAAGTATTGCCAAATTTTGGCTTCAACAGAAGATGAAGACATCATTATTTCTAACACAGGCTTCTAGTCTGCATAGCATCCATTTTGAATTATCTGCCCCACAATTTCTGCTAACTAACAGTAATTAAAACGCTATCTGAATGTGGCTTCCGAAACACCTTAGCACTTGCCTTTCTACCTAAAGCAATTACTATTAACCATATAGTAATGAAAATCAGGTTTTAGTTCCCAGAGTTTCAAAAGCTGACTCCATATAAAGAAGTTTCATCTAAGATTTTTAAATGCCATTTTCAAACACATTTTTGCAAACAATATAAAACACCTGAAAACATTCTCATTCTCCTTCCCTACCCAATGCAATCCTGCGTGCTGTTGCACTCCGGGGAGGTTTTTCTGGTTCCAGAACCCAGGTCTTCTCATCAATTTCATCCATAACATCCCAGAATACCTTCAGTGAGTCCAGTGCCGCCAAGAACTGACTGTGGACATTTACCAAGGAGCTCTGTGAAAGGCAGAAGCTGGGAAGTTAATGAGCTCCAAAAACAGCTGATTGGTTTCCACTCAAAACAGTGCACTCAGTCCTCTGAGGCTGTCTCACTTCCCCCAGAATGTGGACTGACAGAATCACACTTCCTTGCCGTTCATACTTTACCCCATTAGCATGACCTGTGTCATGCATGGGTCTACACATTATCAGGAATGGTCTTTATATAACTGTTGCAGGAGGTCCTCCCACTCCTCCAGCCTATAGCCCCTGAGATACCAGGGTCTCTCTCCCTTTAAAAAAGCAGCCACTTCCCTCTCCTCTCTCTCTTCACTTCCTGCTCCGCCGGCGACTAGACTCCCTTCCTGGTTGCGCAGAGGGCTATTGTCTGGGACGGTGATCTGTAAGTTTTTTCCCCTTTAAATAAATACCACCCTATTAATCATAATTCCAAACTGGTGTGGCATTGTTTGTGACTTACGCCTTCATATAACCACATGGCACATGCTATCAAATGAACAGAAATCACATGAAGTGAAATATATGAATAAACATATTGATGTTTGTCATACACAATGCATTGGGCATACGCTTATAATTTTACTAAAAGTTATTCTTTTTTACTACAAAATGAAATTAAACACAGTGGTATTTATGATTGGACTATCTTTAAACATTAGCAAATTAGCTTTGCAAACCTAATTAGTACAACAGTATGAAGATGCTTTTTGTTGTATTTTACTTGTGTTTTTGCTAAGCTGGGCATTCAACCAAAGACACAGACCACACTAGTCAAGTGTCTGCTACTGAATTTTATCTCCAATGTCTGCATTTCCTTACACTTCACTAAATAAGCCATGACTGATTTCAAAATATAATTTATACTTTTCCTTTAGGAAAGGAAAGTGTTTCTCATAAAATATTTTGATGTATTTAAAAGATACAACTATTTGCTAAAAGTTTTTATAGAGCAGTTTAAAAAGAACTAGGGTTTTACTGTCTCAAATAATCAGGATATATACCAAGTCTGAAATCAGTATAGATGTATTCATTCAAAAGAAGTGAGAATGGGAGCAAAATGTCCCTTACAGGCCGACGAATGGACATCCTCACACTCACCATCCCATCACTGCAGTAAGTCTGTAGAATCCAATGCCTTTTTGGCTCTGTTACCAGAAATGGCTTCAAGTCTTCTAAACTACTGAGTTTCAAGGATGGGGTTCGAGGATAAGAACTGAAACTAGACCTTATGTCTGAAAATAACCTTTCAAACATGAAGGGGAATATCTTTATGGCGTGCCACACTGAGGTACAGATGTAAGTAAAAGAAAACTCACAAGAGAAACTCACTGAATTAAACTACACAGCTAGTTCTAAAATCAGTATGTCTGGCCTTCCCCTTGTCCCATCTACAACTACATCAGTGCATTTAAAATCTGTGACTTATTTCACTACTTACCTATTGTTTAACTCATTCAAAAGAAATGAAAAATCATTTTTATAGTAGTGTTCTTTGTTTGAAAGTCTTTATAAACACATTGGCCATTTCCCCTACATAAAAAAATCCTAATTGCATTTTGAACAATACACTTTTAAAATGAGAAAACAACAGATTATGGAAAAAAAATTCACAAGTAACCTTCACACCAGACATAGATGGCAATAAATAAATAAATAAATTTAAAAAAGTGAACCTTAAGCCCTGAAAACCATTATGAGACTTCACTAGAGGGACTTACAGAATAACTGCTTCAATCCTAGATACACACCCAATCCAGACAAAGAAGGACGAGAACACTTCTTTTAGCAACTGTCCTGACATGGGAGACTGGAGTAAAACAATCCCACAAAAAGCCAGCAAACAGACTCAAGTTGTTCAACTTGGTTGTCAAATCACACACAAAACCTTACTTTGAAATTATCCAATTAAAATACTAAGTTATTTCAATATGTTAGCAATAATACTTACAAAGGTGTACTAAAACAAAACAAAACAAAAAAAAATGTGGCCAAAGTTAAAGTCAAAATTCATTAAGTTTTACAAGGGAAATAAGGAATATATTTTTTGAAATAAAAAGCCAACTCTATTTTGTAATGTAAACAAGTTTAGATGTCACCAAAACTATTGCTATAGTTGATATATTGATATCTTAATAAAGCCTTTCTATCAACTTGAAATATGCAGTAAAAAATGAAACTCAAGTCAAAAATAAGTGAGACTATGTTAGTAATAGCTACACTACAATAATCCAAACCCAAGCCCACTGCTAGGAACATGCATGAACCTGAACGCATGGCTGAGGATGAGTGTGGAAAAGTCACACCCCCTTGAACAGATCTGGGATTACATCTATTTACAAACGACCCTGCTCCTGCACTGAGGAGATCCATCCAGAGACATAAGTGTGTGCCTGCCCAGCCAGATGGTCCCAGAATGGAGTACAGGGCCCCTCCAGCTCCTGCTTCAGGGGCTTCTTTGTTCCACATGACCCTGCCTCCCCCAAGCCTTCCCTATTGTCTGTAAGGTCCTTGGCCCAGGAAGAGTTCCTGCTTCTGCACTGAGGAGATCTATCCAGAGGGATAAGTGTATGCCCGCCCAGCTGGATAGTCCCAGGAATGGAATACAGGCCTCATCTATTTCCCTAAATGTTTCTAGTCATTCAGCGGGGTGTCTCCCCAGCTACTGGCTTTTTCTAATTACCCCATCCCATCCCATCTTGCCTCTAAGCACTCCTTTCCATCTGCAGGGTCCTTAGATCCAGCTCCAGTGCTGAGGGGTCCTAAGAGAGGGCAGACCAAGAAAATCCCTCAAGTATACAGACAGTAACAGCAAAGATTGGACCAAGATGCCAAGACTCTCCTGGATGCATCTGAAGAGATGGGCACACACCAATGCAAGAATTCTTCCAACAACCTGAAAAGCCACATGACAACACCAGAATCCAGTGAACACACAACAAGAAGACTTGAACACCCTATTCCAGAAGAAGAAAAAATCGAATTTAAACGTAACATTATGAAAATAATAGAGGCCCTTAAGCAAGATGTGAAAAATTCCTTTAAAGAAATGGATGACAAGACAAACAAAAAGTTAGAATAAATGAATAAATCTCTCAAAGATACCCAAGAAAACCAAGAAAAAGCAATCAAACAGATAATGGGAACAGTTCAAGACTAGAAGACCAAAATGGAGGCAATGAAGAAAACACAAACCGTGGGATAGCTAGATATAAAAACTCTGGGTAAACTAACAGAAACTACAGAGGCAAGTATAACCAACAGAATACAAGAGCTAGAAGAAAGCATCTCAGATGCTGAAGATACTATAGAGGAAATAAACTCACTGATCAAAGAAAACAGCAAATCCAACAAATTCTTAACACAAAACATCCAGGAAATCTGGGACACCATGAAAAGACCAAACCTAAGAATAAGAGGGGTAGAAGGAGAATTACACCTCAAAAACCCAGAAAATATATTCAACAAAATTATAGAAGAAACCTTTCCCAACCTGAAGAAGGATATTCCTATGAAAGTACAAGAAGCATACAGAACAGCAAATAGACTGGATTAAAATAAAAAAAAATCCCCTCACCATATAATAATCAAAACACAAAACATACAGAATAAAGAAAGACTATTAAGAAGTGCAAAGGAAAAATGTCAAGTAACATATAAAGGTAAACCTATCAGAATTACACCTGACTTCTCAATGGAAACCATGAAAGCCAGAAGGTCTCGGATAGATGTGCTGCAGACACTAAGAGCCCATGGATGCAAGCCCAGACTACTATACTCAGCAAAGCTTGCATTCACCATCAATGGAGAAAACAAGATATTCCAGGACAAAAACAGATTTAAACAATATGTAGCCATAAACCCAGCCTTACAGAAAGTACTAGAAAGAAAACTACAACCCAAGGAAGCCAACAACATCCATAATAACACAGAATCTGACAACCCTGCATCAGCACAACTCAATGAAGGGAAACACACAAACACTACCACCAAAAAAATAAAATAAAATAAAATGATAACCAGAGTGAATCACTGGTCCTCAATATCACTTAATATCAATGGACTCAATTCACCTATAAAAAGGTACAGGTTAAGAGAATGGATAAGAAAACAGGATCCAACATTCTGCTGTTTACAAGAAACACACCTCAATTCAAAGACAGACACTACCTCAGAGTAAAGGGTTGGGAAAAGGATTTCCAATCAAATGTACCTAAGAAACAAGTGGGTGTGGCTATACTAATAGTTAACAAAATTGATTTCAAACTAAAATCAATCAGAAGAGATGGAGAAGGACACTTTATACTCATAACAGGAATAATTCATCAGGTTGAAATCTCAATCCTGGATATCTATGTCTCTAATATAAAAGTACCCACATATGTAAAATAAATATTACTAGAACTCAAAGCACACATCCAAACCCACACACTAATAGTAGGAGATTTCAACACTCTTCTCTCACCAATGGACAGGTCAACTAGACAGAAACTTAACAGAGAAATAAAAGAACTTAACAGATGTAATGAATCAAAAGGACTTAACAGACATCTATAGAACATTCCACCCAAACAGAAGAGAATATACCTTCTTCTCAGCATCTCATGGAACCTTCTCAAAAATTGATCACATAATCAGTAACAAAGCAAACATCCACAGATACAAAAAATTCTTAGTAACCACCTGTGTACTATTAGATCACCATGGAGTAAAGTTAGAATTCAACCACAATGTTACCCCCAGAAAGCCTACAAACTCATGGAAACTGAACAGTCAACTACTGAACCACCCCTGGGTCAAGGAAGAAATTAAGAAAGAAATTAAAGTCTTCCTTGAATTCAATGAAAATAAGGATACAACATACCCAAACCTATGGGACAGTATGAAAGCAGTGCTAAGAGGAAAGTTCACAGCACTAAGTGCCCACATTAAAAAAAAAACGGAGAAAGCTCACATTAGAGACTTAATGGCACACCTGAAATCCCTAGAAAAAAAGAAGCAGACTCCCCCAGGAGGAGTAGAAGACTGGAAATAATCAAACTGAGGGCTGAAATCAACAAAATAGAAACACTGAAAACAATCCAAAGAGTCAATGAAACAAAGAGCTGGTTCTTGGAGAAAATCAACAAGATTGACAAACCCCTATCCAAACTAATCAAAAGGTGGAGAGAGAACACGCAAACAAGATCAGGAATGAAAAGAGGGACATAACAACAGACACTGAGAAAATTCAGAGAATCATTACATCTTACTACAAAAGCCTCTATGCCACAAAATTGGAAAATTTAAAAGAAATGGACATTTTTTAGATAAATACCATATACCAAAATTAAATCAAGACCAGGTGAACAATTTAAATAGACCTATAAGTCATGAAGAAATAGAAGCTGTCATCAAAAATCTCCCCCCCAAAAAAGCCTATGACCAGATGGTTTTAGTGCAGAATTTTACCAGAATTTCCAAGAAGAGCTAATACCTATACTCACTAATGTGTTCCACATAATAGAAACAGAAGAGTCATTACCAAACTCCTTTTATGAAGCTACAGTTACCCTGATACCAAAACCACACAAAGACTCAACAAAGAAAGAGAATTACAGACTAATCTCACTCATGAACATTGGTGCAAGAATTCTCAATAAAATTCTGGCAAACCAATCCAAGAATACATAAAAAAAAATCATCCATTATGATCAAGTTGGCTTCATCCCAGAAATGCAGGGCTGGTTCAACATACAAAAATCTATCAATGCAATCCATCATATAAATAAACTGAAAGAAAAAAAAAACATGATCCTTTTATTAGATGCCGAAAAGCATTTGACAAAATTCATCATTCTGTTATGATAAAGGTCTTGGAGAGATTAGGGATACAAGGATTATATCTAAATATAATAAAAGCAATAAACAGCAAGCCAACAGCTAACATCAAATTAAATGGAGAGAAAGTGATTCCGCTTAAATCAGGAACAAGACAAGGCTGTCCACTCTCTCCATATATTCAAATATAGTGCTTGAAGTTCTGGGAACTGCAATAAGACAATATAAGTAGATTAAGGGGATTCGAATTGGAAAGGAAGCAGTCGAACTTGGTTATTTGCAGGTGATATGATAGTGTACACAAGTGACCCCAAAAACTCTACCAAAGAACTTCTACAGCTGACAAATACCTTCAGTAATGTGGCAGGATACAAGATCAACTCAAAGAAAAAAATCACTAGCCCTCCTATACACAAAGGATAAAGAAGCAGAGAGGGAAATCAGAGAAACATTACCTTTCACATTAGCCACAAATAGCATAAAATATCTTGGGGTAACTCTAACCAAGGAAGTGAAAGATCTATTTGACAAGAACTTTAAGTCTTTGAAGAAAGAAATTGAAGGTAATACCAGAAAATGAAAGGATCTCCTATGCTCTTGAATTGGTAGGATCAACATAGTAAAAATGGCAATTCTACCAAAGGCAATCTATAGATTCAATGCAATCCCCATCAAGGTGCCATCAAAATTCTTCACAGACCTTGAGAGAATGATAATCAGCTTTATATGGAAAAACAAAAAACCCAGGATAGCACCAACAATCCTATACAATAAAGGAACTTCTGGAGGCATTACCATCTCTGACATCAAACTCTATTACAGAGCTACAGTAATGAAAACAGCTTGGTATTGGCATAAAAACAGAGAAGTTGACCAATGGAATTGAATAGAAGACCTGGATATTAACCCACAAACCTATGAACACCTGATTTTTGACAAAGAAGTCAAAATTATACAGTGGAAGAAAGAAAGCATCTTCAACAATGGTGCTGGCATAACTGGATGTCAACCCGTAGAAGAATAAAAATAGATCCAAGCTATCTCCATGCACAAAACTCAAGTCCAAATGGATTAAAGACCTTAATATAAATCCTATCACACTGAACCTGATAGAAGAGAAAGTGGGAAGTAGCCTGAAACACATAGGCACAGGAGACCACTTCTTATGTATAACATCAGCACAGACAATAAGAACAATGATGAATAAATGGGACCTCCTGAAACCGAGAAGCTTCTGTAAAGCAAATGACACTGTCATTAAGACAAAAAGGCAACCTACTGAATGGGAGAAGATCTTCACCAACCCCACATCAGACAAAGGTCCGATCTCCAAAATATATAAAGAACTCAAGAAATTAGACGTTAATACTCTAAATAATCCAAATAAAAAATGGGGTACTGAACTGAACAGAGAATTCTCAACAGAAGAATTTCAAATGGCAAAAAGATACTTAAGGACATCTTTACCTTCCTTAGCTATCAGGGAAATGCAAATCAAAACAACTTTGAGATACCATCTTACACATGTCAGAATGGCTAAAATCAAAATCACCAATGATAACCTATGCTGGAGAGCATGTGGAGTAAGGGGAACACTCATCCATTGCTGGTGGGAATGCAAAATGTACAACCACTTTGGAAATCAGTGTGGCAGGTTCTCAGAAAATTGGGAGTCAACCTCAAGATCCAGCAATACCACTCTTGGGAATATACCCAAGAGATGCCCAATCATACCACAAAAGCATTTGTTCAACTATGTTCATAGCAGCATTAGTTGTAATAGCCAGAACCTGGAAACAACCTAGATGCCCCTCAATGGAAGAATGGATAAAGAAAGTGTGGAATATATACAATTTAGTGTAAAAAAACAATGACATTTTGAGTTCTGCATGCAAATGGATAGAAACAGAGAACATTATCCTGAGTGAGATAACCCAGAGCCATAAATATGAATATGGTATGTACTCACTCATTAGTGGATTCTAACCATAAACAAAGGACATTGAGCCTATGGTAGAGAAGTTAAGTAATAAGGTGAACCCCTCCAAAATAGATAGATAGATAGATAGATAGATAGATAGATAGATAGATAGATAGATAGATAGATAGATAGATAGATCCTCCTGGAAATTAAAAGCAGAAAAGATTGCCAGGCAAAAGAAGTTGGGAGCATGGTGTGGGGGTGGGGTGGGGTGAAGGGGAGAGGGGAAGGGTTGGGGAGAGCTTGGGGGAGTGGGATGGTTGAGAGGGAGGAAGGACAGATATGGGAGCAGGCAAAAAGATATCTTAATTAAGGGAGCCATTTTGGGACTGGCAAGAGGCTTGGCTCTAGAGAGGTTCCCAGGTATTCACGGGATGTCCCGGAACTGGCTCTTATCGACCAGGCTGGCCTCGAACTCACAGGGATTCACCTGCCTCTGCCTCCTGAGTGCTGAGATTAGGCATGCACCACCACCGCCCGGCCCCATCCATAATATTGTACGACATGCTGCATCATGGGGAACCTCAGGACAGTTATATTAAGGAAAGAAGCCTGACACAGGGCAGTGCATAGATGACACAAACAGTGAGGAAAGTTAGAGGAGAGATGAGGATGGACAGGACAAGAAAGGAGACTAGAGGGGAAGGAGGGAGTGAGAGTGTGGTAGAAATGTTGGTTATCGTAAGAATGGAGATGACCTCACGGGCAATTATTTGTCAAACCTCACCCAAATGTTTACATATTTAATGTGCTCCATTTATTTTGTCAATTATAGCTCAATAAAACCAGTTCAAGAAATATTCATTGCACTCTCTGGACAGTAACAGATCCAGCAGTACTTCTAGTAATGTTTTCCTTAAGAATTAAAAACTTTTGAAAAAATAACAATACTCTTTACAGCTAAGAAAAGACAAAGGAGCAACTGGTTCATGTACCCACAGAGATGATGAGATCTTATCAAATACATAGTACGAACACTGGAGAAGGAAGAAAGACATATACATGGGAGACAAGATATTGGCACTTGCTCCATAGCTGTCACTAAATCATGTTAAACTGGGAAAGCACTTAAGCACTAAAGTGTGAACACTGCCAGTCTCAAAGTGCACTGCTTCTTGTCTTTAAAAGCCTTGTGTTACTTTCCTAACATCCAAAGAGAAGCAATAACGGCAGTCACTTCGGCAGATCTCAGAGTTTAGCGTGTTCCTCTTAAGCACTATTATTTCCAGTATTTTACTAATGTTCACATAGTCCTGGAATGTGAGCTTTTGTGCTCTGATGACACTTAAATTAATAGCATAATTTTCTAGTACTTGCAACAGTTGCTTCTCATTCTGATTTTTTTAAAATATATTTCTCTATAGTTCTTGTGGATAAACCCTATAATAACCATTTTTATCTTTATCTTTGGGAGATTCAAAAGAGACTTACCCAGAATGTGAAAACATGAAGAGATTAAACTTCAGAAATTTAATTTTCATACTGACAGCAATATTTCCAACCAGGGATCTCTAAACAAACCTACATACCCATTTGATTTCACCTGCATTTCCAATGGTGTCCTCACTGGAATCTGTAGTTATATTTGTGACTGGAACTATCCAAGCCCATGTTTCCTGTCAGGCAAATCCACGAAGGACTTGCTGTCTCTCTTGAGCTGATATTATTTCAACTGCAACTGAACATCTCAGATATTAAGTATTTGCTGCTGTTTTCAGTTTGTGTGAAGAAGGTATGATGTGCTACCGGGGATAAATGAAGCAGAAGCACCTTATGTTGGACAGAACAGCTGGAGCAATCTTACTAAGAAAGAAAAAGTCTGTCAAGCTTATGTTGAAACAGAGTACGCACTTTTAATATTGTCCTTAACTATCCCATGTTTTATACGATTAAAAAATTGAGTCAACTGGCTAAAACTTAAGTCAGTCTATCTTTGTCTGAGTGTGTGTGAGGGGCATGTGTAGGGTATGTATAAGTCCACACGTGTCTGCACATACGTGAAGGTCAGAGAGAAGCACCAGATACACTGCTTCCTCAGCCTCCCCTTATTTTAGAGACACGGTCTTCCTCTGCACTTGGAGCTCCCAGATTCAGCTAGGCCAGCAAGATTCAAGGGTCTGCCTGTCTCTGCCTCACACCATTAGCGTTATGGACAAGTGTCACCTTGTGTCAGTTTTACATGGTGCTGGGAATCCAAACAGCTCCTCGGGCTTGTGCAATGTCATGGACCAGTCTAACTTTCTGTTACTGTATGCTGGCCGCTAATCGTGTTCCCATAGTGCGACACAGGGAACTAAGCTACGCTGACAGCTCTTTATAAATATGCCCTGCTGTGCTGCCTCTACTGTCTCCTCCTCCAGCTCTGCTTCCCTGTCTGCCTACTAGCTGGTTTGGCTTTCAATACTTGATTTCTATCCCCCTGTGTGTGGGGAGGCATTTCCTAGCAGAAAGAACTGGTCCCTCTCACACATTTCAGAACCCGCTCACCATTCTGTTTCCAACCTCCTACATTTTTATCTTCAAACTGAATGTTTATTTTTTTCAAAGACTATATTAAGATGCTTTCAGAAAAAAAACCCACAATATACTTAGTGTGTGTGCGCAAATGCTTCAGTGCATGCGTGAGGGTCAGAGGATACCTCGTGTGAGTCAGTTCTCTCCTTTACCTGGAGATTGAACTGAGGCCCAACCCGCCAGGTTTGGTGACAAGCATGCTAACCTGCTGAATCATACCTCTGGCCCCTGAAGAATGCTTTACAAAATGCAAATACTCCCATGCATAAGTGTGCTAATATCCATTCATTCCAAATTAGTCCCAGGTCGAGAGAAAGAGTAGGGGGGGGGGGGCAGCCAAGATGAGTACAGTACAATGATATACACACATGGAAATGCCATTAATGGAAATCATTATTCTGCATGCCCATTAAAAATAATTTAAGAACAAATAGATATAACATATGAACTTACCAGAATGGATGATAGAGAATGTTAATATTATATATGTGCGTCATATATATTAGTTAAAATAATCTTTTTATCCAATACTAAAATATTTAAAACACAATCTGATGTATTTTTCCTTTTTCTTGAGGCACCTGCTCTGCACAAATACTTTATCAGCTGATGCCAAAGATCAAATATTAGTTTAAATGCAAGCAATATATTAGCCAATAAAAAGCAAGACATTCATCTTTTGTACATGTGTTTAGCCATCTCCACACCCACACAGCTCACTGAGATCTAGGCATTTCTCGTTACTCATCCATGTCTCGTTGTGGAACATCATACAGTTTTTGAGACCTGGAGAATCCTTAAGACAAATGTAACAACATATACGCTATTACTAGATAGATATATAATACACGTAAACATAACACACTTCTTTTTCTCTGAGCTCTATGTTAAGAGCTCATTGGGGTAAAACTTACTGCATTTGTGTTACAATTTACAGTTCAAAAGCACTTCTGTTCATATCCCAAATTTTATCATATGTAGTCTAAGCCACAAATGTTATTTCCTTCTTTTTATAAAATTAAATAATTTATACAACACCATACATTGGTGTGCCCAGACAGGATTTGATTCGGCCTTTTAGAATCTGTTTTCTCTTTTCCTATGCTAACTCTGGCCCAGAAAGAGCATATAGCTGAGCTCTGAGGGCCCTGCTGAAGTTGTGTTTCTGTAACAAAGTCTATTTCCCCGAACATTTGTGAAGAGGAAAAATTCATGTATGTACGAACTGAGGCAAAAGGCAGCCAAGACAGTTGTATGAAATGACACAGGTTAAGGGCCAAGTATATAGCTCATCACTGACCGATGCTCTATACTAAGGAGACTGAGGCAGAAGGATTGCTCTAAGTTTCAGGACCACTGGAGCTACACAATGAGTTCCAAGATGGCCTGGGCTATCCTGCGCAGTCTGCCTTAAAAAACAAAAATAAACAAACAAAAAATGGTGACGTGTAAACGGAAGGGAAGTGAAGATGTCTGATTGCAGACCGGCAGCCTCGAGGAAAGGGCCGTGCCCCTGCCACTCTCCAGGGCTCTGCCTCTAATGACACTCTTCAGTCATCAGGAGACCCCTGCCAGAGGCTTCACCACTACTGTCGCTCTCTCCATCCATGCACTGTCCCAGAAGGAGCAGCTTCCTCCATGGCAGCAAATACAGGCCGCTGCTCAATGTATCTGATCAAATCTAAATATTCCGATGCCTGTGGCAAGGCTATTTCCCCAAATCTGTACTTAATGACACATTCTCGGGTAAAAAAAAATGGCTACTTTTGATTAGTCTGTGACCTGGATAAAAAGACTTTCATTTTGTTCTAAAAATCACATTAGCCACACTCGAACCCATCCGTTGACAATACTGACATATATGGCCTGTGTGGAAAATCTTAAAGGTAACATATTTCACAGCACATGTGGTATGGGGGCGATAAAAATCACGAGCGGTTCTTACATTCCACACTAAAATCTAAAAGGAGGATTTACCGAGTGAACACAATGAGCATCGGAGGAAATGCAGACACTGTGTCCCTGGCACAGAGCACTGCCGCAATAGCAGCAGCAGCCTTGCCCTTGCCGCTGAGTCTTACGACTCTGAACGTCCCCTCTGAGCCAGAATACACTGGCTGTTGCTGCTCATGCTGTGAGACACCTGCACTGGCTACTGGGCTTGTCATGACGCACAGACCCTACCATCTTCAGCTTGACACTGTGCACGTTATAATTACTCATCCAAATGAACATGTCAGAGCAGCAGCGGCAGACCTCTCATCAGGGCAAAGGAAAAATACATCACAACATTATCAGCCCAGCAGGAAGACGGGGACCATAAGGAAAATTACCCATTTTTAATATGATGCCACAAAGCCATGTCTGCTATGCTACAAAAAGAAAGGAAAATAGAGATCTTCCGTGTTTAAAGTCCAGGAACACTGAAGCCGGAGAAGAAATGTTGCAGAAGCAGACAAAGGCTTTGTAAAACCGTTACGTGGGCTCCATATACGGGGTTTTAATATGACTGCATTATAAGACTACAACAATAACATTCATTTGCTTAAGAATAAAACTGCTTAAAAGTAATTAAAGATAAACAAAAAAGATAGGAAAACAAAACAAAGGAAAAACCCCAAACTTGTAGAGCAGAACGGCCCCAGCCAGTCTGTGAAGAACTGTGTACAATGCGGCTGCACCTTGCACCTTGCTTTCCAGAAACAAGTCAGTGTTGCCAACACTCAATGTTGAAGAGAACCAGAGTTCATATTCCACTACAAAAGCATAGGTCGATACATGCAAACAAAAAATTTTTAAACTTTCAAAATTTTAATTATATGTATTATATTTTAAAAGAAACTGAAATTACCTCAAATTGATAAGAATGAAGACATCTCCAAACTACATGTATAATATAGACAAGAGTAAGTTTAGATTGTTCTATAACACTTGAATTGAATATGAACAAATTATAGCTGTTAGAACAAACTATAAATTTATATCTTTTCAGAAAAAAGATATAGATTTTCCTTGATATGCAAAAAAAATCAAAACCGTTAAGACTGATATACACAAGCACTCTGTTAGTCTGACAAAACATAGAAAACAGAGTTAAAACAGAAGCCATGAAAAGATGTCCATAGTCTACGTAACCAGCAGAGCACTGGCATCAACACAATATGAGAGATGCAGAGCTTCTAAAAATACTTCCAACAGGCAGAGATTATGAGTACGGCAATGATTATCAATTCTTGGTAAGAATTAAAGGCAGACTACGATCTAAATACATATGATAATGTAAGAATTACTATGTGTGCCTGGATGTAAGTACAGATATACACAACCAATTTGGGAAGGCAAGCTGGCAGTAATTAGGAAACCCAAAAAGGCATATACCGTGTAACAGTTATAGGAATAATCCATACAGAAATCCTCATACATATGCACTGGGGAGTACACAGAAGTGTTCTAGTACAGGCTGAGAAGAAACCGTGGGCAACTTTATCAAAAGGGCAGTGAATAAATTAACCGATTGATGAATATAAAAATATAGCATTTTAAATGAGTAAACGACACACAGAGATGAGTGTAGACAAACAACTAAACGATACTGATTTAAAATCCTGTACATCGCTAATACAGCATAAGAATGTGCCCAGGTAGCATACTTAGAATGGAAGGGAAAGAGAGTCCTGTTTAGAAAACTAATACCACAGAAGTGAGGCCCAGAAAGGGGAGTAGGGCCAGTGTGGCTCCAAGAACATTTTATATCTAACGGAAAGGGAGAGAACCAGAGACACATCTAAAGCAAATGGGACAAAGTCATATTCATCAAAAGTGAGTTGTGGGTTAATAAAAGGAGTCTTCACTTTTCTAGAACTCTGATAATAATTTTAACATAGTCTACAAATTTAAAACATTTATATTCCATTTACTACTAATTAACCCTGTTTGCTTGGAGCTATTACAAAAGCAAATTTCCAACAGTCAAATCTAGGGCTTTAATGGGCTAATATTCTATTAACTGCATACTCCTCATTACCTTTCAAAAACTTACACTGTATCCACAATAAAAGGAAACTAAGAACTTCACCACTGATATAAATATTAAAGTGTGAGCTCCACAGCGAGTTTTAGAAAGAGTCTGTACCCAGATGCAGTGTTTACTCATGACCTCAAGGAAGTTTAACAAAAACAATGTTGCCAGAAGTTTAACAAAAACAATGTTGCCAGAGTCAACTGAAAAAGATGTTTCTAAAGAAAAAATAAATAAAATTTGTAGACAAATTAACTGTTGAAAAGAAATAAAACATTATTTTTATAAATTTAAAAGCTATATCTGGTACCAAAAGAAAATCGCAGACATGTTCCTTTTAGTTGCTGAGTTTTATCAATTTCCAAGAGAGGAAATGGGATGTTGTTGTTTTTGTTTTTAAAGAAAAAAGGAGAAATAAAGATGACTTAAAATATCTAATTAATTATTCAAACCCTCACAAACTTAAGTCTTCTTATGCATTTTAAAATTAATTTATGGTCAGGTGAGACGGCTCAGTGGGCAAAGCTTGCCACTCAAGGCTGGTAACCTGAGTTCAGTCCCCGAAACCCACAAAGCTGTCCTGTGATCAACACATGTGCTCGAGAGCACACAAGTGCCTACACACGCCAACACAGACAATAATCATATACATTTAAAACCAATGTACTCATGCATCTTAAACATAAACTTTTCCATATTTTAAGCAGTTCAGAAAAAAAATATGGATGACTTCCCATTAGAGCACACTTGTCCAGGATTACTGTGAACACTTTCTGGAAACAGACGTGTCTTCTGCTAGTACTGTCAACTGACAAAACCGGTGCAAAAGAGGACAGGGAACAATCTCATCATGACACTGTCCTCATCTTCTGAGTACAGAACATCAGTTTATATCATGAATATAAAGACATTGGTCTTTAGCAGTGTACTAGGAAACTGAATTGGCCCAAGAAGAGTAAGCACTGACAAGACATAGGACAAACAGTTTATATTTCATTTCTCTCCTACAAAGGTTATATGTCTCTTCAATATTAACAATTTAGCAATATACAAAATTCCACACACTTTCTGTTCAGATTCACTACTTTCTAAAGAGTTTTTTAAGAATTAATTTAACAAAACATTGTACATCAGTGAAGTTTCTACATGTTCATCTAAAGTAATTTAGACAAGTATGTGTACATGCTCACATGTAGAGATAAAAAGTTTAGATATTAATTTTATTTATTTATTTATTATTTATTTATTAAAGATTTCTGTCTCTTCCCCGCCACCGCCTCCCATTTCCCTTCTCCTCCCCCAATCAACTCCCCCTCCCTCATCAGCCCAAAGAGCAATCAGGGTTCCCTGCCCTGTGGGAAGTCCAAGGACCACCCACCTCCATCCAGGTCTAGAAAGGTGAGCATCCAAACTGCCTAGCGGACAATGAGGACTACTGAGAACTCTAGATATTAATTTTTGAAAAAATATGAATTATTACAGAAGGGTTCACATAAATGCTTAAAAACAAACAAATAATTTTAGACTCTAAAATGATCATTCAACTAAAAAGAATATAATATTTAATTATTTAAAATCAACTTTATTATTTACCTGTGGTGTCCAGGAAAGAGAAAATGGAACAGGAAAGTCCACAACACATTCTGGTGGCTCCACAGGGTACTGTGACAAAACATGAAAGCAGGTTATTCCTGTGCCTATGTGACAACCTGACCTGCAGCACTTCAGAAAGACTAGATTCACTGGGAAAAGCATTATAGCTACAAAATATATAACGCTGTTATAATTATGTGATTATATATACATTAAATATATACACCTATGCACACACTGTAACTGTACAATTGTAGTGACATTGAGAGCTGATTAATAGCCACCCCAGGCTTAGGAGGTACGGGGTTCAGTGATGAGGGGGTTCTAAAAAGTGCTGAGTAACCAGCAGCAATCCGAGTCAATATCAGTGCTGCTGGTGGGATCTGAGGAGGAGCCAAAAGCTAAATGTAGTATTTCTTTAAACAGAGATTAAATCGATTGTTATTCAATTCCTCTGGTCATTAATTTAATATCAGTTAGCTTCAGTTATCAACTGACTATACAGTGTTGTTCAGATAATCAAGAAGCACATAGCAATGACTATATGTAATTGTTAATTTAAATGTGACTTCCCATAATAAGCATCTGCTCATATCAAGAAAAAAAAAGAAAACAAAAACAAAACAGAAATAATGAAATGAAATTAGGGAAAAATAAAACTTCGAGTTTTAAGCAATAAAATACTTTAAAACTGGTAAAACAATTAGAAAATTAATTACTTATATAAAAAAATGATAGCCATAAGAGCAAATTAGGTTTCGATGTTACCAAGGATAAAAAATAGCTTTTTTAAAATTAAATTGCTTATCAGAGAATTAGATTTCAAAATCAATTAAAATATAATTCTGAAATCTTCAAAGTCATTTATAATTGAAAATACTCATTACTTGCCATTAAAAAGCTAAACTCCTTAAAAGAAAATGAGTTTCCTTTGACTATTTTAAGTTCCAGGCTTTAGTTTTTAATCTCTTATTTTTCATTACTTTATTGGAGATGTCACAGAGACAGGAGGAGGTGCAACTATAACATTTTTTAAAAAATAACTACATTTAAAATCAGTGTTTTCCAAAGAATTAACATTTTGCTATCAAGGTAAGTTTGAGTACAATAAAACTAAATATCAATGCATACTAATGAACTCTATCTGGCTATATAAAGTTAGTAACAAATTCACCGAAAGACAAAAGAAAAATATTATAATGCTTAATTACGAAACAAGAAAAAGAAAAAAGATGAGGTTAAGGAAAATGTAGTACATTCAGACAACTCAAAGCATTCCAGGTTTACTTTAGAGCAGGAGCTGCAACCATAGAGGGAAAACATGCACACGTTTATTTGATTTCATTGTTTTTGGTTCTGTGAGTTGGCCCCACCCCTTTGCTCCTGTCCCATCCCTCCAGTCTCTGGCTTCAGCTCTGTCACCCAACTTTTACAGTCCTGAATGAGACACTTAACATTGCCCATATGAAAATGACAGAACTTAAAGTGTTATAAAAACCCATTTCCTCTAAATTATCAGGATTCTTTAAAAAGACGAAGGGTAGCCAGGTGGCTAGGCAGGAAATGGGGCTCTGTCACCAAGGCTGACACCGCAAATTTAATTCAGGGAATGCACAGGTGGAAGAAGAATGTTCACTCCTAAATGTTGTTCTTTCAGCATGTGTACCAAGGCACATACACACTCTAGAGTGATGATAGCTAGAGAGATAGATACATAGATGGCTGGATGGCTGGGTGGGTGGGTGGATGGCTGGCTGGGTGGGTAGGTGGATAAATGGATGGGTGGGTGGGTGGGTGGATAAATGGATGGGTGGGTGGGTGGATAAATGGATGGGTGGGTGGGTGGGTGGATGGAGAGATGACAGATGGATAGATGGGAAGATAGATGATAGATAGTAGATAGATAGATAGATAGATAGATAGATAGATAGATAGATAGATAGATAGATAGATAGATGATAGATAATAGATAGATAGTAGATAGATAGATAGATAGATAGATAGATAGATAGATAGATAGATAGATAGATAGACAGACAGACAGACAGACAGACAGACAGACAGACAGACAGATAGATAGATAGATAGATAGATAGATAGATAGATAGATATGGAGGTATAGATAGATATTAAAAATTTTAAGAAATAAAGAGTGTACCCTTCAAAACTCCTAGGGTCAGAAACAGAAAATTGGATTCACTTAGGGTTGCTGTTCATCACACTAGGATCTACCAATGGCCAGTTTCAGTTCTAAGTTAAAGATCATCAGTGTGGTTAGTGTAAGAATATCAGGAAGACTTGCTGTTCTACATAAATCCTCTGTGGCCCTGGATGTTCTACATACACACATGATTACATTAAAAAAGAGTAAAGCCCTACATCTCAGTAAGATTCAGTACAGTAAATACTACAAGTACAATGACATGGAGCAAGGGCCATACCCAAAAGAGAGTTAAACAAAAGAAGCAAACACAATAATTGACAACATTGTGTGTATCATTGGCGAGATGATGACACTGGTATATATTTATAATTGTGTAAATACACAGAGACATCTAATGAATTAAACTGATCTGTAGAGTTTTTACAGCACATTTGGTGTAAGTTCAATAAATTTAAGATATACGATACATATTATTATTACTTAACATGAAATGCCAATTTGTTCAAATAAACTGCAAATAAATGAAGAGAACCAAAAGCAGTTTTATGTGTTTAGGGGTTTATTATGAATTGTTAAAATATAAAGTTACAGCCGGGCGATGGTGGCGCACGCCTTTAATCCCAGCACTCGGGAGGCAGAGGCAGGCGGATCTCTGTGAGTTCGAGACCAGCCTGGTCTACAGAGCGAGTTCCAGGACAGGCTCCAAAGACACAGAGAAACCCTGTCTCGAAAAACCAAAACAAATAAATAAAGTTACATAATTGGTATTCATTTTTTCCTTTTTTCTTTTTTCTTTTGGCTTTTAGGATGGGGTCTGACTTTGTAGGCCACTAGATCTCAAGTCGCTGTGGCTACCCCAAAGAGAACATAGACAAACCACCAAGCCCAAGTGGCTCAACCTCAAACACACAATGAGTTTTTTTTCAGGGATTTATTTGTTTAATAACAGGAGTTGTCTAGCCCAAATCAGTATTGTGTTCACTGTGGTTGGAGGACGGTCAGGAGGGTGGTAGAATTGGTACGATACGTGCTCAAGAATAAAAACAAAACAAAACAAAACAAAATGCACTTCTTTTAAATGTCAAGTCAAAAAACAAAGGTTTGTTTATGTAGCCCCCCCCCCAAAAAAAACAATTTAAGGTTTGTTTTTTAAAAATCATAGTTTGGGTTAAGATACTATATTGTACAGCCTTACCACATAGCTTTAGTGATTAATGTTTTTAAACTGATATTCATTCCTAGGTCTACATACTGAGTGGGGAATAAAGGGAAGAGAGAGGGAGAGATCACATATTGAAGACAAACTTGGCATATCTAAATCTAAATTAAATAAGCAAGTTTAATAAATACCACCAACATAAGATTAAGACCCCATGTCTTTTTCAAATACAACCCCTATCTCCTCCCATCTCAAATAAAGTTTTGCTTTTTCTCTGCCTGTATCTGTCTGGAGTAAGTATTGTGAAACTATAGATGTAAAAGAGATACAGGAAAATATTTTTAGAGAAATATCTACATTGCAAAGCTATTTTTTAAAACAACAGACATAATGGAACTTACTAATGTCCACATCATCATTTGCAGTATCTCCAATTAATGAAGTTAATGTTATAGTTAAATAGATTAAAAAAATAAAAATAAAAAAACCTTTTTCTACAGTGATCCTCACAATACTTAAAATTAATAAAAAATAAATAAAGCCTTTGAAACATAGAAGGCAGTGTAGACAGGAGCCCTGTCTGCTTAGTAAGCACAAGTGCTTTAACTCTGAGAACAGATGTATCAAAATCCCGGGTCCTGACCTCCCCAGTGGCAAAGCGAGTCTCATCAGTGTACAGTATCTAAGCAGTGACTTGTGTGAAGAAGAGGCAGAACCACTGTTGCTGCTGAGTGTGACCTTTTGTAAGAATAAAAGGTGATTTCTTCTACTTCTTTAACAGAATACCTTTAAAAACTTAAAAAGAAAATAAAATCCTTTGTTTTAATGAAACAAACCTCTAACTCATTTTCAAAATTAATTAGATTCATATCCAACTTTTTTAATTGATATGTCTTAAAATTATACTTAAACGTTTTGTGTGTGCAGGAGAAATGAGCTACTACTGAAGCTGTCTCTCGAAGCCCTCAGATATACCAACTTTTCTGTGCCACTTAATAGAGCTTTATATGTTTGTATATTTTCTCTTTTGAAAACCTTAAATGTCAGATACATTTTTAAAAAGGACAAATACAATTGATCTTTTCATCACTACCATCTTCTGAAATAGAATTGATTGATGACTATGAGAAACAATAAAAATCTGGATGTCCTGGTTTCCTTTAAATTTCAGTGTTTCCCCAGTTGTTAGTAAGAGAATGATTAATAGGTTGAGCTTTCTTATTTATTTCTTAAAATCCCCAATCTAGATGAAATGAAAATATAATAAAATAAATGTTGTGTGACCATTTGTAGATCACTAGCAAGCACAAGCTTATAAATAGACTTAGCCTTTCTAAATTCTTAAAATATATACACCCAAAAACTTTAGCCAAAATAATAAACTGTGCATGCATGTATATGTGGTGTGTGTGTGTGTGTGTGTGTGTGTGTGTGTGTGTGTGTGTGTGTGTTAGGGGGTAGGGTGAGGAAAGAGATAAGAACAACAAAAACAACTCACAGTCAGAAGTAGAGGCAAGAGACTTCCTAAGACCTTCAACAGGACAGGGGACTTGTCAGTCATTCTGTTCTACAGACGATACCATAACACTAGCATCCCAGTGTGTGCGGACTATTGACTCTTTCATATTTCTTGATTATAAGGTCTGCATATTGATGAAATTTGAAGTAACACAGTGACACAAAATTATATCTGGACCTTTGGAAACTGGATGAATAAATTCCTCGAAGCTTTTTAAAGTTAATTTTTAAAATCACCCATGTCCTTTTAAAATAACCAGCACTTCTAAACATTGAAAACATCCAGAGTTCATTTCTCAAAAGTTTTCCTGATCACAGTAACGAGGTACGTACCTTCGCCTTCAACTTGACAGTGATCAGATGCTTTCTACCAGAAGCATCTTCTGCTTTTAACTTGATGGTGCTGAAGGAAGTATCCACACACGCAAGCCTGCAGAGCAAAAGAAAATAAAAAATGATCACCCAGAGGTGGGCTATGGGGTGCAGGGGAGGGTACCATTCCCACTACTCCATGGAGAAAATTAATCAGGAATTTCTGCATGCCAGCTTCTCCTCCTGCTATAGATTTACTGCAGTTAATACAGCAGCCTAGAGCTTAATGTGGCCATAGATCTCAGGATTATTTACAATGTGTGTCAAGGCTCATGCTGTGGTCAGTGAGCACTATGTTTCGCTTTTCCATCACTGGAACCTTTGGCACACACAGCATGTTTCTGTCAGCATCTACTTATGTACACATTAAACTTCCTGTCAAAGTCTTTGATCCATTTCTGTAGTTTCATACAGTATGAGATTTTTATGCTTCTCTTATTTGTTTTTCTCCTCAATGAACTTCTCCTTTGTTATCAATAATGTTACTGTACAACAATCTGGCTGATATTAGTTCATAAACTCAGATTAAACCTATGGAAAATGCTGCATAAGCACAGGTATGGAATGGTCTCTTTGCAATAAATTTTCTTTTTGCACAAAATATAGCTTCTGACACTTAACCTAGGCATGTATTCAACATGACTAATATTTTAAGCACATAGCTCAAACTCAGTTGTTTTGGCTTTGAATTGCTCTAAAAGCATGAATTCTCTACAATGAAAACCAATATCCTTTGAAATACATCATTCTGAAAAATACAGTCCATTGAGCAGCATAATCTACTGACAAAGTGGCTCAGAGTGCTAGTGTGCTTACCAGTGTACCAGGAGAGTGGTTAGTACTGGGCATTTTCATAATACTATTCTCCTTAAAGACAGAAAGTGGGCTGACACCATTGTGCACCAACTCATCCCCCAGAGAGATGGTAAGAACCAACATTAGCATCTAACCCAGGTGACTTCTCAGCATCTCTATAGTCCATTTGGTTGCTGACCAGGGACAAGGGTAAAACGGTTCAATTAAAGAAAACTTTGGACAACGGAGCTTTGGAAGACTAATAAAAAAGACAGGAATCGGAAGAGCATATGTGTGTTCAACAATGGATTAAAATGTAAAACCAAAGTATCAAGAGTAGAAGTTCTATCTAATCAGTAAAAAGTCTAGAGTCTTAGAACACAAATAAAAGTAAAATTATGGTAGAAAACAAGCTTGTGTACATGATCACTCTTCTTTGTCACTGATATCTACTAATAACCTATTAAACTTCCCACATGTAAACAATACACGCATTAGTCTCCATCACCCTTTTCACAGGTCCCGATGACGTGTATCTAACGAGAAACTTCTTCAGTTCCAAAGCAAGAGGCACGTGCATTGATCTGTCACTCCTCAATTTATAAACATTTTCATTTTATGTATTTAAAATACAGGGATTTTTTTTTCTTTTTTAAGACAAGGTTTCTCTGTGCAGCTTTGGGGTCTGTTTTCTAGCTCTTGTAGACCAGGCTGGTTTCGAATTCACAGAGATCCACCTGCTTCTGCCTCCCGAGTGCTGGGATTAAAGGCATGATCACCACCACCCGGCTAAAAATACAGGAATTTTTAAAGTATAAACTGTAGTTTCAAAATCAAAAATTAGCACTGATTAAAACAAAAGCATAGAAACTTTCATGCAGATGCAGCTTTAAAAGCACTGGTTAAAAGCGGATTAAAGGGGGCAGGCGCCCAGATGGGTGACAGCTGGCCAAAGAAAAGATCTGTAAAACAGAGCAGGATTCCAACTGGCCGAAAATAAGGGCATTCCTTTTTAACACAAGAAATCAAAACAGAAGATGAAGTTTTATAAATAATAACAAATGGAAACGTTAAGAGTGTTCTGCTAGTAACTTTTCAGTAAAAAGTTTTATGTAATCATAAAATCAAAACTGTTTACTTATAACACTTATAATCCAACAAGATAAAAAAGAAAAGAATGGTTGGTTGCTACAGAAAGCAATGTAAATCTACTTAACAACTGCAATGAGAAAGAAAGGAAGAGATGACAACCCTGGGAAGCTCCAAGAAGGGGAGATCAGAGTGAAGATTAAGAACAGGAATCTGCAGGGAACCCTGATTGCTCTTTGGGCTGACAAGGGAGGGGGAATTGATTGGGGGAGGGGGAGGGAAATGGGAAGTGGTGGTGGGGAAGAGACATAAATCTTTAATAAATAAATAAATTAAATTAAAAAAATAAAGAAAGAAAGAAATAAAGAACAGGAATCTGTAATTGTTCAAGTGAAAGTCAAGAGCTACATAATGAACAGAGTGAACATGAACGGGATTTAACACAAAGTCAAGCTAACGGTTTTTGCTTTTTTTAAATCTCTTGAAATACTGCACTTAGTTTGAGCAAAAACTTAAATTACTTAGCTTCTTTTCCTTAACCACTTAGATGAATTTTAGTAGTTCTAACATCAACAGGCAGCCCATATTAAAGCCCAGACTGAGAGGGATGTCGAAAGTTTCCATCTTTATTGGGAAGCACTTAACTACATCACTCCTAGACCACTCAAAACTCCCGCTCTGTTCACTTTGGTCACTTCATTTCTCTTTATAATATCAATCCATGTTGTCTGCTGTGTCAACATCTACCCTTTCATTTAAACCACATTAACTCTTTGCCCCGAAATATTCAATGAGCCCCCATCTCCTGCAGTCTTTGACCCAGCAGTGGAAATCCTGCAGAGGAGCCCCATAGCTGCATCTTTCCACGTGATCAGCTGACTTACTGTAGCCTCACTCTTCAGCTTGAATGTCCTTTTCCCATTCCTTCTGAGCTTGGAACACGCGTCTCTCCTCTAAGATCTTGGCCAAGTGTTTACAGACCAAAAGCACTTCAACTTCGTTCTAGTTTACACTAACTCATGCCTTTTCCTTTGGGTTCAAGCTTGGCAGTTAAACAAGCTTTTCATGGAGTAATGTGTAGCTTTCTATTTCTATGAATGTGAAAAAGCAGCATGTATGCATGAACATGCAAAAGCTACTGTGAGACTCATTAGTTATTTACTGATTTAAGTACCAGCTTTAACAGCTAAATGTAAATCAAGTTAAATATTACAGATATATTCCAATCTTTAAAACAAGTTCACTTCTGTATTATTTCAATACTTTGAACATATTAGTAGGGTATTTAGAATGAAATAACACTAATAATTTATTTTATTAATATATTAAATTAATATTTTTATTTTTTACCTATTACAAAACAGGTTATCATTCATTGCAGCTAAATCATTACCCTAATTAAGTACTATAAAAATCATATATAGCCTAACATTATTGGATGAACTCGTATAGCAGCAACAAGTTATGTCTATTTTACAAAGGAATGGTATGAGTCTCATAATGTCCTAGTTAGAATTTTTCTTTTCTTTTTTTTCTTTTTCCTTTTCTTCCCTTTCCTTTATTTTTCTTCTCTTATTTCTTTTCTTCTGACATCTGGGAAGAGTGAACTTCAATTACAAAAGTGTTTCCACCAAATTGGCCCATAGGCAGTATTTATTTAATTAATGACTGGAGTGGGATGGCCCAGTCCACTGTAGGCAGGGCCAACCATGAGCACAGCAGCTCTCAAGAAAGGGTCTTGCGAGCCTTTCACAGGCATAACCTAAGACCTTTGGGAAACACAGATATTACATAATGATTCATAACTGTAGAAAAATTAGTTATGATGTGGCAAAGAAAATAATTTAATGGTTAGGGGTCATCACACCATGAGCAAATGTAATAAAGGTCACAGCATTAGAAAGGTTGAGAACCACTGCTTGGGAGTCTGAGGCAGATGGACTGCCTCATGTTCAAGACTACTTGGTTTATATATCAAGTTCAAGACCAACCTAGGCTGTAGAAAATTTTGTTTTAAAAAATTAAAAACAAAAACATCAAACAAAAATCCCCAGAAATGCCAACTATTTAATTTAAAAACAAAGTAAGGTGTATATTACCCGTGAAAAGATCTTTCTCTTACTCTCAGATTTCATACAGGCTAATCTTCAAGATTACTTATTCAAATACATAGAAAATACAGTCACTTGAACATGATCAAACTCATTACGTTTCTGAAAATGCAAGTCATACAAATTATTGTGTGTATCAGTTTAAAAAATATTTTAAAGTACAGCTGGCCAGCTATTCAGAAAAGGCCTGTTCAGAGGGTGGCAATCTAACAGGGGCCGGCACAATCAGGCTTTGGCCTTGGGTCTGCAGGACCTAGCCTGAGTCTATCACGTCCTGGCAGACCACTCCTAAGAATTACAAAAATATAGGTTATGGGTTTTCTTATTTTCTGGTGTGGGAGGTCCTTCTGTCTGTGTTGATTTCATTGGTTAATGAATAAAGAAAACTGGTTTGGCCTATAGCATGGGTGGAAGAAGGGCAGAGTCAAAGAGACACTATGGAGCCACTGCCAGAGTCAGACATGCCGAATCTTTGCCCGTAAGCCACTGCGAGGTGGCAATATACAGATTAATAGAAATGGGTTAAATTAAGATGTAAGAGTTAGCCAATAAGAAGCTAGAGCTAATGGGCCAAGCAGTGATTTAATCAATGCAGTTTCTTTGTGATTACTTCAGTTCTGGGCAGCCGGGTCAAACAAGTGGTTCCTTGCAACAACTGGTGCCCACATGGCCAGCTAAATCCATGTAAAATCTGAGAAAGCTTAAAAAGAAATTCTAAATGTAAAAACAACAACAACAACAACAAAGTTTAGTCACATTTGTTTTTCATCTGGCATCATGCTGCAGCTCCTTTAAGAGAGATTTACCTGGTTCAGCCACAGCAGAAAAAGCCACACTATTTTAAAATGTCAGCTTTCTGGGCCCTGCCAGCATGAACTCTGACTCTTTAAGGCAGGAGGTCAGGCTACAGAGCTTTTGACTGGGGTTTGTGAGGAGTGCTGCGGCTTCCTTGATGGCAACTTGGACCTGCTGTGTGCCTGAAATTGGGCAGTGTGTGTGGCTCAGTGGCACAAGCAGCTCCTCCGTGATGAACTGGGTGGGGTGAGCACGCCATTCAGCATTTGACCTAGTAATGTCACAGTTTAGGTTCTTAAGCACTTAGCATTTTAAGAAGTGCTTCTGGTCAAAAAAATAATAATTACAGACATGCAATAAAGACAAATCCAGATAAAAAAGATTTATAATGGGTCACAGTGTTGGATAAATGTACGTAGGCTTGGGAAAGAGAAGAAAAAAAGTATAGAGAGTTGAAAAAGAAGTAAATCATTTTTATAAAGAAGTCTCTAAAGTGACAGCCCATATAGTCATAGATTAAAATGAGTAAAGAAAAATAAGCCACATAAAAATGGAAAATTCACAGAGAGTCTGGATTATATGTATTATTGTATTTTCTTTGAATTTTTTTTACTGTAAATGGGCTAAGTATAAAGACATTTCATTGCATAGGCTACTAAGCTAAACCAGCATGTATATTTTAAAAGTATCTTGATTTTAAAATTTGAGAATAAGTATATGTTGCTTTGGAAATGAGATTCTTCTTTTGTTTTCGCAGAAGATGAGAACTTGTGGATTGCTTCCAGACCAATATGGTTTCATGGAACAAGATCCTTCTAAAGGTTGCTGTGAACACCTCCACAAAGAAAATACTTCACCCAATAAACAGTAGGAAGCAGTTTGGAGAGAAATAACTATGCTCATATTCCCAAATATTGTCTATAAATGTTTACATTTAAAGGGGGATATGCTATAGAGATGGATACTTTGCACTGGTATGGGCCTTGCTTTATTGATACAAATTTAAGGTCAATTTTGTTATACGTATATGTATTTCTGATCAAGATTAAGGTATTGTGTTTGTGTAGCTCATTTAAAAATGTAACGTATAATTAAAAATATAGGCTAATAGATAGTAATCTATAATAGTCAAGATTGTAGACATGTTACTTAGGCTTTTTAGATATATAGAGATATATATCTAAATATATATCTTTAGATAGGTTATTCTTCAAATCTTTCAGAGACCTTCAGAATATGGGCATATCCAGTTCATATAGCATAACATCAAGCAGTCCAGGCTACCTAAGGAGCCTCTTTGATGCCCATCTTCCTTTTGACGTAAATGGTGCTGCCAGGAGCAGATGTGTCTCACTGTCATGAAAAGTACTACGTTTTTAAGCCATTTAAATGCCCAAATGGCTAACCAACTCCATAATTAAAAAATATAGGCTAATAGACAGTCATCTATAATAGTCAAGAAACTGCCCTTGCCTGGACTACTTAACTGGACATGCGGGACACACAGAGAAATGACTGCTGAACTTGCCTAAAGGTGAGATGATCTTACGGAGTTCCTGCTTCATGAAAGACTCTGCAAGACATTCTGCAGGATACAGAAGAAAGTAACTAACAAACTGCCAATAAAGGCAGACCCGTCTTTGAAATTTCCTACATCATGGAAAAGTCTGTTAGATACTATGGGCCTGTAGGCTGAAGATGGATGCCCCAATCGTACAGAAAAACTTTGGGTGACTGTCCAGGCAGTGAGATGTCTCTGTCAATTCAAGAGTTTTGGAAGTTGCTTACAATATACTTCTTGTTTACTGAGGTAATATTATATCCTTCTGGAGTCTTGGTGGAGTTGAAGAATAGAGAGTTATAATTTATAGTTTTCCTTAGTTATGATAAAAGATAAAGTAGATATAAATATTGTAAGTGTAATTCTTGCTTGAAGCTTGTTTTGATATATGTAATTTTGCTATGTTAAAGTTAAAACCTCCCTTTTTTATTGAAACAGAAAAGGGGAAATGGTGTGGGAGGTCCTTCTGTCTATGTGTTGCTTTTATTGGTCAATGAATAAATAAACTGCCTTGGCCTATTGATAGGGCAGAGCTTAGGTATTTGGAAAAAAACTGGACTGAATGCTGGGAGAAGAAAGGCAGAGAGAGATGCCATGGATCTGCCATATATAGACATGCTGGAACTTTGCCGCTGCCACGTGGCAATACAGATTAATAGAAATGGGTTAAATTAAGATGTAAGAGATAGCCAATAAGAAGCTAAAGCTAATGGGCCGGAACAGTAATTTAATTAATACAATATCTGTGTGATTATTTCGGTTCTGTGCACACAAGATGAACAAGTGGTTCCATGCAACAATTTTCTTTTCTTTTTTAGTTTTTTGAGACAGGGTTTCTCTGTAGCTTTGGAACCTGTCCTAGCACTAGCTCTTTTTTTTTTTTTTTTTTTTTTTTGGTTTTTCAAGACAGAGTTTCACTGTGGTTTTGGAGCCTGTCCTGGAACTAGCTCTTGTAGACCAGGCTGGTCTCGAACTCACAGAGATCCGCCTGCCTCTGCCTCCCAAGTGCTGGGATTAAAGGCGTGTGCTACCACCGCCCGGCTTGGCACTAGCTCTTGTAGACCAGGCTGGCCTAGAACTCACAGAGATCCGCCTGCCTCTGCCTCCCGAGTGCTGGGATTAAAGGCGTGCACCACCACTACCCGGCCCTAACAATTTTCTTACTTGACTGGATGGTGCCAGAAAAATGCTGACAAAGCTCGTACTCCATACTTCTCACAATCCATTCACATGGTATTTCTTCCACCAAGAAGTTCTTCACAAGCAGCAATAGTGTGCTCTGAGTTGCTCACTCACCCGGGTCCCTACAGCTAAATCGTTATCTTTTATAATCTGAGCAACTGAATGTACAAGTGTCTCTATGAGTGCAGTAGTTCTGCTAACGGACATTTCACTCATGATAAGGTAGACTTGACTAGCTTTACCCTCAGTGTGTGACTATCTCTAGACCTAGGGGAACTTCATTAAAGGTTCCATATCAAGAGTGTCTTGTGACAGACACAGTTCCAAGCAACAGTACCCTCAACATGCTTAAACTGAATTTATTCATTCATATATACATTGTATAAAAGAATTTACCTTGTGATTTATTCTGAGAATTAAATAATATAAAGAGCACGCAAGAGAAACAGGCAGTCTTCTATGTAGTAACTTTAGTCTAAAGATATATATAATTATTGTCTAATGAATTGCAAATGCCAGAATTTTTCATATCCTTCCATCTCTCATGCAAGTTAGAAATCTGGTCCCTTTTCACCATACCAAAACAATGTGTACAATTCAAAGGAAAAGTCAACATTTCTAATGTATTACTTAAAACACTTATTCCATAAAAGACTTCACATATTGTACTCTTTGTTCTATAACAATGCTAATGGTTCTCACACAATGCTACAATTATACTCTACAGTACTTATCACAGTGGTCATTAAGTGCTATTGTAATCATCTTAGAAGTCTGACTCTTACACTTTATGTTAAGTTCCATGTGGTATTTTAAGCCGCCTATGCGTCTTCATTGCTCTAAGTCTTATTAGACATATAATAGCTGGATGAAAAATAAAATCCTGAATGAGTCAAAACTCCCATTTCCTATCATCAATGTTTCAATCAATTTCAGTGTTAGATTTCTCTCAGTCATGTCAGATCCATTTGGAAACCTGCCTTAAATGCATTTTGTCAAGGTAACAGGGGAAAAAAAATTATCTCTCCCAATGCCAAGCCCTTCCCACATACCCAATACTATGAGCATAACATGGAAGCATCTGAAAATGAATTTAAATGATTTCGCTCTTCTCTGATCATTTATATCTAAAAATGATTGCCTCCAGGACACAAAAGGTCCAAGCCATCTTCACAACCACAGTTGGAACTGCTACTATAGCATCTCAATATTTGTTTTTATTCTCTTCTGTGCCCCATTATTGTGATTAATTTTATTTAAAAGATAAATATATTTCAAGTCCTACTGCAGAACAAAGCCTTAGCATACCCAAAGCTTGATTTGATGAATAAAACATCCAGCAATTCCTAATATCAGCAGAATAGTGCATTGAAAACTAGATGTAAAATCCACTTCTAACTAAAATGGAGTAATGTATTATGGATCAAAACTTTTCTAAATAACTCAATTAAGTATCCTGATAAAAGAGGAAAGGCAGAGGTGGGGATGAGGGGGGCTCAAAGAATTGCTAAGGCAACCAGGATTTGAAAACTACAGCACAGCAGAAAAAAATCTAGGCAAAGGGTTCAGATAAGAAGCAGCGATTAAGTGGCCAAAGAAACAATAACAAATGCAAAACCAAAATCAACAATAGCACTTCTGGCAATCCAATCTATTGAGGAATAGAGATAAAAATAATGGACTTGAAGAGTGTGAATGGGGGAAAAGACAAGTTCAGAGAATTTAGTCTAATAGTTTACCAGTTTTTCCTCTGATAAACCCTTGAGCAATGAAGTAAAAATATCAGGAGACACTTACGAAAAGTCAAAGAACATCCAGAAAGCCCACAGTAAGGAGAGATTAATTAAAATTTAGAGCAGGGATGAGAGGAAGTCTAAATGAAGACCCCTTAAAGATCTCAATGAGAACTCATGAACTGTGACTCTTAAAAAGAGTGCAAGTAATAAACAGATGAACTCTAGGTGGAAGGGATTTTAATTGAGATGAAAAGTAGTCTTGTAGATAGATAGAAAGAATTAAGAGTTTAAGATCCACCCACGGAAGAAAAATGCCAGCGAATACACTTGGCTCTTCCTTCAAAGAGACAATGGAGCAAAGCAGTCAGGTTAAACAGCTCATGGAAACAACCCACTCTAACCTCAACAGCACCCTGCAGCAGTCTCTTTCCATTTTATCTATCTTGCCAAAGAAATCTTCTGAGGGATGGAAAGTGCTGCCCTGAGTCTCGAACCTGTTTATTCACACTTTCCAATATGCAACCATATTATTATTATTATTATTATTATTATTATTATTATTATTATTATTATTATAGTGCTGCAGCCTGTAGAAGCAAGGGCAAATACTGAGGATCAGACAGGAGGAAGCACTGGTCACCGGCATTCACTGAGCTGTCTCCAAATTATGCCACTTTCTAGTTTCTTTTTTTAAAAGAAAAAATGTATTCGTAATTTCAGTGAATAGAAGCAATGGTTTAAAAAGAAGAAAACGAGAAGGAAGAAGAGGAGAATAAAAAGGATAAGGAGAGAGAAGGAGAAAGAAGAGAATCAACGACTGCATTCAAAGCAATAGGAAAACGCAACACTGTAATATAAAGTCCTTTACTTTGTTTTTAGAAGTCATTAAATCGAGCAGAGAAAGCAAAGATTCTCAAGGAAATGAGAAAACCCAGAGCTGCAAATGTGAACACAGGGGCTATGAAGCTTAGTGTCTATAAGCTGGAAAGAAGAGCAGGTAAAATTATAATTTTATTTTATAAGTTATTACCTTCTAGGTTATGGTTAGCTTAGGGTTAGGCTTGTTCTACAGATGAATATTCAAGAAAGTGAATAGATGTGCATTCTTCTGGAGCCCTCTTATTAACTTCATGAAACATGGGATTTTGAGAGATTACAAACAGACAATTGCCTTTACAAAAGCAGTTTGTGCAAGTGAGGAGGCCTGCTAGGTCTTCCCTTAAGGAATGTATGCCAATGCACCGAGTATCAGGCATACATAGTATTGAGCATATTTGCTACCTGGTGAGTGTGGGTAAAAAAACAGTAAGCTGCTCTAACAGAAAGAACAAGTAAGAAAAATTAGAGATAAGGGTTTCTCAAAATTAAGACTTACTTATCAGAACTTTCCATCATAACTCTGAGAGAAGGACAATGGACTAGAAATAGAAAGAGGCAAGATGTCTTCTAGTCCACATAACTAAAGACATATCTAGAACTAAAGCCTGCCAGTAGATGAGAACTCTGCTTAAATTGTTGCCTAAATGTTTTTGAGGGTGTTCTGAACTAATAAATTCAAAGCATTATTGCCAAGTCTTTTCATCAAAGTTGATAGAAGAATAAAATATCTTAAGTTAAACTACAAAGTGTGTCTTTCTCTGAGAGAAGAGAAGCAAGAGTCCACACAGGATTTAGAACGTGAAAGAATGGAGTAAGGGGAAGGAGGTGCCAGCGGGGGTAGAGCAGGGAGGGTGAACTGGAATTGGTATGTAAAAATAAATAGATAGACAATAATAAAAAGAAAATAAAGAACAGTTAAACCACAGAGATAGATTAAAAGAAAAGAAAAAAATAAAAATTTACAAAAACAATAATAAGTTGTAAGGAGAAAAAGGGAAAACAGCAAATACTAGGAAAAGTCAAAAATAAGGACAACTGGACTTGTCCAAAGGCATGTGTCAATTTCCATGAGTACAACTTCAATTTGACACTCAACCCAACATATTTACTTTTAATATTGATCATAAAGAATTTATGTTAGTTTAGAAAAAATAGAAAACAAAAGCCAAGGTAATATTAGGAGAACACAGAAATATTAATTAAACAAAATGATGTGGGGCAGTGGTGGCGCATGCCTTTAATCCCAGCACTCAGGAGGCAGAGGCAGAGGCAGGCGGATCTCTGAGAGTTTGAGGTCAGCCTGGTCTGCAGAGTAAGTTCCAGGACAGCAAGGGCTGTTACACAGTGAAATCCTGTCTTAAAACACACCCTTCTCAAAAGTAAATTACCTATAATAACTCTAAAGTGGACCCAAAATCTGACCCTAAGCTTCCTATTAGCTATTTCAAAGGGAGTTTAATCAATTACAAGATTCATCTTAGTGATTAAATTAAAGGACAGATGTTCCAGAGAAACGTGTCTTTTAACATAGGAAAAGAAAAATGTCCTTCATTACTTCTCAAAAATACTGTATCATAAAATGGAAGGCACCCAACATAACTTCCTGCATCTCATGGGGCAGCTGCTTTATCATCCCCTAATGCAAATCGGTGACTTCACAATAATGGTTCTCAGTTGTAAAATCCAATTTGAAAAACATAGTTCTATTATATACACTTCAACAGTTCAGCTATTCTGAAACACTATTACTTGCAATCATGATTTTAGTGAAGTTTTAATAGTTGGATATTTAAGTTGTAATTTTTGACAAGAGACCAACGTATAAGTTTCAAGGCTCATAAATACAGAGCTACGTTCTGTCACTATTAGCCAGGAAGAAAATGAAGTTAAGAAGCATTTACATAAAATTAAGAAGTCTAAATAAGATACATGTCTTAAATAATGGCCAACCCATTTCTACACAGAGGTACACAAAAAGATATATGCTTCGCTCAAACCCAGTGCAGAAAGCAATGATCTGTGGACAAGCGGGGAACTGTTCTAAGAGAAGATTTACAAGGAACAGTATGAGAAGCTGAACACATGGACAAAGGGCTGAACTCCTTTAGAGGAGGACCTTCTAACAGTAGTAAATGTACTGCATTTTCTCTGCCTCTGTAAAGAAATTTACACGAAGATAACTTGGGACACACTTTGTGTGGTTATAGTGTAAATTTATTAAAGGAAATATGTTTTCTTTTTCCAATTTTATATTTATATTTATGGACAGGAAACTTAGCTGTGTACATTTGACCCAGGTCAGTAGTGAGTTCTTTATTGTCTGCCTTTTCAGCTTGGCAATGCGAGCCACAGATTTAGGACCCAGAATATTGCCTCTCCAGTGGTGTTGGATCTCAGCTGTCATTGAATTGGTCCTAATAGCTTCCACCAGTGTAGCCAGAGAACCCTTGTCTCTGAGTCAACCTGTCAACAGTGGTCTGAGTCAACCTGTGTGAAGGCAACAGTGGTTCATGTATTCCTGTAGACTAGCGGCTCCAGCCTGGCCTTCCCCTTGATCATGCAGTAGAGGACCCCCATTTTGCGACACAGGGCAAGCAGGAAGACCACCGGCATAATGGAGTCTACACTATGGGCAATATCCACCAACTGAACCTTCTTGTTCTCTACCCAGTTGGTGACTGTATTGACCCTTGCTGGAGGAAACAGGTGGTCTCTTGGGAAGTCCCCTTTGCTGGCAGCTTCTTTCTCATCTTCTCATCCTGGGCCAGCAGCCTACAATGCTTCTCTTGCTTGTCTCTGAGCTGTAGCTATGGGCATGATTAGACAGCTGGGTAGCCATTTGTCAGTCCAGGGCCTCGGGGAACTACTTAATGACATGAGGTACTTGAGCCACTAATAGAAGATGTCCCTTTGCCGCTGCAGCCTGATATAGTCAGGCCATTATATCAAGTATGTGAGATCTCCTTCAGGCTGGATGTCCTGCCCGATGCTAAAGTTCTTAGGCCTTGTCTTAAATAGAGGATTCACCACCTTTTTGGCCTTCTGTTTCTTCAAAATGGCAGGAGACAAGGCCATGTTCTTCCCCTTGGTCTTCTTCCCCTTGGACATTCTGCTCGGTTGGAGAACAGAGAGAATTACGTCTTCTACCTATGATGGACTCCTTGTTTTCTCTTCAATGGCAATTTGATGTTTGTCTTCTTTAAATTAGTGTTAAAATGGTCAACTCAGAAAACAGCTAAGAAGCAGCACACATAAGAATAACGAAATGTCTTAAATACATTCAGAAAAACTTGCTGGTGAAAAATTCCACTCTCTATGTGGTAACTGAAGTCAGCCCATGATTTATCTTAGGAATAAAGAACTCTGAACTGAAATAATAAATACACAGTGAAGTAGACCTGGTGGCAGGTACAAACTGAGAACTATACTGCCTATTCGCACTGACGCTTCAGCCCGGGCAGAAAGCTAATATACTTACTAACAAAACATGTTTTTAAAATGTCCACACCGAGAATTGAATTCAGCAACTGAAAATCAGGTAAATTACCAGACATTTTTTTCCCAGATGATGTATGGATATAAAGTTTTAACAATTTACATTTCCATCTACTGAATTTCTTTTAAGCTTCTCTTTTCTGCCCCACCCCCCAATGTTTTGAAACAGGGTCTCTGTATATAGCCCTGGCTGTCCTGGAACTCACAGAGATCCACCTGCTTCTGCCTTCCAAGTGCACCAAACCAACCGGCCTTCCTTTAGTCATTATTTCTTCAGAGAAAGAAAGATTTACTGCTAAAAGTACAAAAGCATGTAAAATACATGTTGGTATTTATTTATTTTTTCTTGTTTAAGATCATGCAGTTCTATTTATTTATTTATTAAGGATTTCTGCCTCCTCCCCACCACCGCCTCCCATTTCCCTCCCCCTTCCCCAATTAAGTCCCCCTCCCCCATCAGCCCAAAGAGCAATCAGGGTTCCCTGCCCTGTGGGAAGTCCAAGGACCACCCACTTCCATCCAGGTCTAGTAAGGTGAGCATCCAAACTTCCTAGGCTCCCACAAAGCCAGTACGAGCAGTAGGATCAAAACCCCAGTGCCATTGTTCTTGAGTTCTCAGTAGTCCTCATTGTCTGCTATGTTCAGCGAGTCCGGTTAGGAAAGCAAAAGTGAATAACAGTCAAACATAGCTATGTACACAATCATATCAAGAAACCGGAATTTTCCATTTTCACTAATATTTATTAGTATTACATTTCACATGCATATATGTATATGTGTATATGTACATATCTGTGTACATGCATGTGGAAGCCAGATGTTGATGATCCATTTCTTCTTCAATAGCTCTCTAGCTTACTTATTAAGGGAGAGGTGCTCCATTGGAGTCAAAGGCCACTGATCCAGTAGTATAGCTAGCCAACTTGTTTCGTGTGGTCCAGCCTACGCGCTCAGCACATTCATAGTTTTCATGCTTGTAGAGCACAAACTCTACTCCCTGAGCACCACCCAACACCCACTATAACTTTTAAACTTGGATACTGTTAGGTGCACATAATGCATTAGGCACACCTAATGAAAATTCCCATTAAGATAAATCTTAGGGGTACCAAATGCTATTGTTTGAAATCACATGAAGGTTTTCAAGTTAATATTTCACAATGCTCCTGTCTGTAACTGACTGCAGCCATCAGCATCTGATACTGTACACCAAATGAAAGCAGGCACAAAACTAAGCTGTGATGACTAGAAATAGATAAAATGGCAATGTGTTAAACAAAGGCATTACTAAGATACATGTTTAAATAGACATACTTATCCCAGCCAACAGTTCCTATCTCATTAAGAAGGTCTGTGCAGAAACTGCGAGAAGCTGGTCGTATACACAATTCTTGCCGATTCTTTAAAGAAACTTCCTGTTGAAAAAAAATATTTTAATCAGCTATGGAATATTAAAAAGAGAATTATTAACTGGTTACAAAACAAAATTTCATAATCCTATCATTGTGTAACTAAAGTGCTCACTGTTTTTATAGAAAACCTACGTGATAGTTTGTTTTATTGCTGTTGTTTAAAGACGGTGGACAACACCAGGCACAGCAGCCAGAGTCTCTACGCAACAATCTAGAGAAACTGAAAACAGCTACCAGAGAGTGCAAACATTCTTAACAGATCTTCCAGAGGCTTAAATCCTGACTCTAACATTTCCTAGTTCAGACAAAAGAGACTCGCTGGTTTGGTTTTAAAACAAATGGAAATAAAATAATCTACCTCAGAGAATTCTTTTCAGAAATTCTCCATTCTCGTTAATTAAACATACACATGCCTAGACGTTCCCAAGAAGTGCCACAAGAAATTTACAAACCTTCATGAACAGTTTCCATAACTATGACGTCACGTGAGCACCATTCTCAAGGTCATCACTGTGGACTTAGTACACTGTCGGCAAGGGCACGGCCCCAGAAGTAAACTAAGTGTGCCCATATTTAGGGACATTATCTTATACAGTGATTAAAAACGCCAACTTTGTATACAATATATAACTAATTAGTTCCATATTTTAGGGACATTATCTTAAACAGTAATAAAAAATGCCAACTTTGTCTATGTATATATATATATATATGTATATCCTCGTCTATAATCTCTGAAGATCTTTCTTCAGGATCTCATTTATACTCAGAAATACAGCACAAATGTAGAAAACAAGTACTGCCAGTCAAGAATTGAAGAGAGGGTCTTCCTTTAGCTGAAACTAATAAATGTTTTTTGAAAATTAAATAACCAGTAGAGCTACAACTTACAATCCAATAAGAGTTCAATGGAATACAGTCTGGTTCTGGTCGCATATTCTTATACTTGCATACTAAAATTGTAATAAACAGGAGAAAATTTCCTAATTTTTCTCAAATAATGGCAATATGAAACAAATGTTTTTTGTCTTACTCTTTTATTTTGTGTATATGAATGTCCCATCTGCATGTAGGCCTACATGCCAGAAGAGGGTATCAGAACCCATTATTATAGTGGGTTGTGAGCCACCATGTGGTTGCTGGGATTGAACGCAGGACCTCTGGAAGAGCAGTCAGTGCTCATAACCACTGAACCATCTCTCCAGCCATCTTATTTTAAAGTTCCTATACTGTGATCTTTGATGTAGTTTAGGAATTTTGATAACCTTTATTAGAGTTTATAAATTCATAAATCAAAATTTATGAATTTCCTCAGCAATTCTGATTCTAAGCATTTTATCAATGATATATCTCCAAGAGTTGGATGAGGATAAAAAATGATCTCAGAAGAGAACTCTCACAACTGTTTCAATACATACTACCTAATACTGTAAAAAGTCTCAAAAAAAGCTATAAAATAAAAAAAATACCAAAATGCTTTCAATTGTCAGCAGCAATATTAGCATTATGATTTTGACATAAATGGAGATAAGAGAAGCTTAACAAGTTAAGTAGAACTATTATGATTTGCAGCTTAATATCCCTCAAAAAAGCTCACATGTTTAAGGCGTGGTTCCCATGGAAAACACTACTGAGATTTTGCATGGGTCAATGCACTGATGAGTTCAGAGCTCTATGGGCCATTGGGAAGCAAGACATGGATGGAGAAAATAAGTCAAAAAGTAGAAGAGTTTATCTTGTCTTTGTCTCCTCATGTCACTCTCTCTCTGCCTCCAATATATCATGACCTAAGCCACTTTTCTTCTCCCAAACATAATCTTCTGGCTCACCATGTAGAAACCTAGTAACTATGGAGCCAAATGACCATGGACTGACACCTCTGAATATAAATTCACTTAAATGTTCTCAGGTGTCTTATCACAGAAACAGAAATGAGCCAACACAATAACCAAAATAAATAACAAATAAATAATTAAGTACATGTAATTAGAAGCCAACATTTCAGAATAAAGAGACAGAAGCATAAATGCAAAGAAAAATCCAACTGGAAATGCTGTTATGAACTCATGTTTATTACTCTTCCCACAGCTGTGTCTACTGAAAAGAACTAGAAGGAGAAGCAGCAATGCGCACGCTACTCTCTAGACCGAGGTATCTGACACCATTTCCCACAATAATAAGGATTAGTGTTAATAAAGAAATCCTACAGACTTATTAGAGTGGCTGATTACAGTTCTAGAATTGGATGGACAAGTATGTCTAGAGTAACTGGCATTACAAGGCAAGGAATATTAGCTTATATTAAAAAACCACAGGAACTAACATGAGGCAGCTTGAACTGATCAAAAATAGGACAATTTAAGCATCAGGAAGAAAATGACTGTAATGGATTAAAGCTAATCAAACATAAAACTCCTGAGTTAATAATGATTCTTCAAACATATTAGTTCCCTATGGTAGTTGATAAGCACTAACTCATTACAGTAAAAAATATTTTTTTTTAAAAAAAAAGAAGCAATCACCTTGGTGCGTTAGTGTATGCCATACCTCATGTTAACAGAATAACAGTGGCGGTTCTTTATTCAAATAGTTTTGATTAATAAACCTAAATGACAGATCTATTTTTTCCTTTACTCACCATTAGGACACTGCTCTTTTACTAACCATTGCACAAGCTGTGGGGTCATAGGCCCTGTACAACCAAATGTAAAGTATAACTTAAAGAAAAGAAAATGCCCTTTACAAATGCCAGGGAAATGGTGGATACAGGACAACTAGCAGTGGATGCCAAAACTCCTAGGTGGTATATGATAGGAAACTGGACCAGATGCATCTAAACCTACAGATGAACCTTTAACAAATGAAGAATAGCATACATCAAACAGCTCCTAGAGCATTAAAGTAAGAAGCACAAAGCACCAAGTACTCATATCAAAATAAACATGCTGAGATCTGACAGGCAGATTACAAAGAAAATTTATTGATTCCCCTTTACCTAAATTGTTTAGGAAATGTTTAGGATTTTTTTTTTTTTTTGGATTAGTGTGGTGATATCTTCTTTGTACAAATAAAGCTTTTTTTTTCAGGGGGCAGAGCTAGCCACTAGCTAATCATAAGATGTCTGGAGATCTGTACAGACAGACAAGAGGTGATCAGTGGGTGGAGAGAGGACAGGATAAGGCAGGAGGAAACTGCTCAGTATCTTTTCAGCTGGGAAGTGGAGAGGTAAGGGGTGGCTGTGGTTTTACTCCTTTGCCTCTCTGATCTCTCAGCATTTTCCCCTATATCTGACTCTGGGATTTTATTATTAAGACCTATTAGAACTAATGCTACATATTGGTGCCCAACTTACAGGAAAGATTTCACAAAAAGCTGTTGGCCTGAGACTTTGCAGCTACCAGCATAGGTCGGAGCTGCATGTAGGGCTCCCATCAGTCACTGCCTTGCCCAGCTAGGTTTTCTTTTTTTTTTCCCCCTAAGTTCTGAACAAGTTTGGGATTTTTCTGTTTTAACCTCTCTACAACAGTCTCCAGCTGCCACCCAAATTCCAGAAGCACCTGGGCTCCAAATGGCACAGAACTTCCCCACCCTAGTCTGGCTGGCTGACTTCAGCAGCCCCGCCACATGTGGTGCTTTTTCCTCACAATCCCCTGTGCATTTTTCAGATAGAGGCTGTCTTCCTGCACTGTGGGTTGTGGGCTTTCCCTACATCCCCTCTCCTCAGGCTGCAACTCCTAGCTCATGACTACATGCTAGGAGCCACAGCTGTCCTCGGCCGGGCTGTTCACTGTCTGTGTTCACAGTTCACTGACACTACCAGCAGATGTGGTAAGACTATTGGAAATTCTTAAAGGGAGGAATTAGTTAAAAGAGAGGGTCTTTTCCCACATTAAAAAATGGGAAACACTAAGCCAGGCAGTGGTGATGCATACCTTTAATCCCAGCACTCAGGAGGCAGAGGCAGGCAGATCTCTGTGAGTTTGAGGCCAGCCTGGTCTACAACAGGTAGTCCCAGGACAGCCAGGGCTACACTGAGAAACACTGTCTAAAATTTAAAATGAAAAAAAAGGAAACACTATTACTATAGAGAGATTTAGGTATACACTAGACAATATGAAAATGGAACAATTAAATGAGAAGATAACTAATTTAGATCAGACTTATGTAATGTCAATTATAAACATTATCAACTTTATTGTCTTTTTTAATCACTAAAAAAGTTGGTTAATATGACTATCAAGATACAAGTATTAGAGAAACTTAATAAAAGAGATCATAGAGACATTCAAATCCAGACAGAGGAATTTAATGAAGAACCAATTTCAGCATTTCATTATAAGGTTAAAGAGTAACAACCTAAGGTTTTTTAAACAACAAACTTTAATCTCTCCAATCACCTTGCAGGAACAAATGCTAAATGATAGATATCCCCAAGGCTGTGCAAGAGTTAAATATAATTCTGTGGAAATGTTAGATTTAAGGAGCTTCAAAGAAGCAATAGTCTCATATGGCATGCATTCAACTTTTGTGAAGCAGATGATAAACTCACGGTCAACGTGCAATAGAATGATCCCTAGAGACTGGAGAGACTTGATTAAAGTGATCTTGGAGCCTGCTCCTCAATCACAATGTAAGATCTGGTAGAAAAAAAGGGGCTAAGACCATTGAAAAATGAAGAAGGGTTAGATGTATGAAAATCTCTCAAGACCAACTTCTTGCAGAGGGAGATTATGCTGACATACAATGGCAATCATGACCACCCCCTGGATTTGTGCAGCTTTGGATGCTTGGGAATGAACTGGAGAAATAGGAAAGAAAATTGAGTCATTTGCTAAAGTTACACAGGGCCCAAAAGAAGCCTTCATGGATTTCTTACAAAGACTAACTTCAGCAGTAAACAGAATAATAACAGATTCAGAAGCTAGACAAATAATAATTAAATATCTGGCTTTTGAAAATGATAATGCACAATTCAAAAGGGTAACTAGGCCATTAACACAAGATCAGCACCCTTGGAGGAATGGATATGAGATACAGTTAATATTGAATCTCATTACCATGATGATGCATAAATAGGAGAGGAGATTTCCAGAGATTTGAAGAAAATTTGAAATGTCAAGCTATTTCAATTGTAGCAAACACAGTTACCTAAAAAGATATTCTAACCATGGCATTCAAAAAAAAAAAAAAAAAAGCTTTCCTCTCCCTTCCAGATTATGCAAAAGCTGTGGCCAGGAGATGCATTGGACAAATAAATGAAGGTCTACAAGGACAGTCAGGGTAACTCTTTGCTATTGGGAAATACCTTAAGGGGATTCTTGCAGGCCCCCATGCCAATTCGATTCAGTCAATTCCTGTAACCATGAAGGAAACTCCTTCCCAGAGCAATTAAAGAACCTAATGCCTATAATAAGAAACCATACTTCTCTGGAAAACAGAAAATCTATAGAGGAGAGAAAAAATTCAGGAAAAACCATAAAGCAAACATTTTAGCAAACTTCTATAAATGAACAATGACAAAAATTAAAATAAAAATAAACAACATTGTCATTGAAGGTCTTGTAGACACTGGTGCAGATGTCACAATAATTGAGCCAAAATCTTGGCACCCAAATTGACCTCTTCAAGAGGTAAATATTCAGGTTTTGGGGACTGGAACTTTATCTCAGGTAAAACAGAGCACAAGATGGGTTGAATGTATAGGGCCAGAAGGACAAAGAAGAAAATTAAAGCTATATGTGGCTAACATAGCAATGAATTTGTAGGGACATGATTTGTTATTGCAAAGGAATACTCAGATAAACATTCTCTTAATCTTAGAAACAAGCCACACATTAACATATGTTCCTGGGAAAAATATTGATGGTATTAAAAAGAACAGTCACTGATCATTCAAGCTGCACAAGAACATGACACAACACCTGATAATTCAAAGGCACCAACAGCCTTGCCTTTAAAATGACTGATAAGACAAACCTGTATGAGTTGTGCAATGGCCTTTAACAAAAACTGCAGGTCACAGAACAGTTGGTACAGGAACAGTTAAATACTCAGAATATTAAAGAATCAACTAGCTCCTGGAATTCTCTTCTGTTTGTTATTAAAAAGAAATATGGGCAACAGAGAATGGAAACAGATCTAATAGCTGTTAATAAGTTAATTCAGCCATTGGGCTCTCTACAGTACGGAATTTCTTTGCCTTCCTTATTACCTGGATGGCCTCTTACAGTTATTGACTTTAAAGACTGCTTCTTCACTATACTTTTACAAGAAAAGGACAGAGAAAAAATTGCCGTCATAGAGCCTACTTATAATAATTCTCAGCCTGCTAAGAGATTTCAATGGGAGATTCTCCCACATGGAATGTTAAATAGTCCACATTGTGCCAATATTTTGTTAGTCAGCCATTGGAAATGATATGTAAGCAATATCCTGAATCTATAGTTTACCATTACTTGGACAGCATTTTGATATATAAAAATTTAAATAAAGAAAATGACAAATCATCCAGAAAAAAAAATGTCCCAAGAAAAACTAATTTGCAAGTGAATTTGGTACAACCTTTTGTACTCACCAAGATAGGATAGATATGGAGTATTTCTTCTGAATTTGCATTTGCTTATGGATTAGACATTGTTATGTATTTATTGCCTATATACATATTGTATATTGTTATTATACTTATTGTACATAGTATAAAAAAGAATTAGTTATAACTAAATTTAAATTTTTAGACAAAAAGGGGAAATGTGATACTTTTTTGTACAAATAAAGCTTGCTTGAAGAAAAGAATGCAGAGCTAGCCACTAGCCAATCATAGAGGTCTGGAGGTCTGTACAGACAGACAGGAAGTGATACAGCTGGGCAGACAGGGGAAGTGATAAGGCAGAAGGAGACAGGAACTCGGTCTCTTTTCAGCTGGAAAGGTAGCTGTGGTTTTGTTCCTTTGTCTCTCTGATTTCTCAGCATTTTCCCCTGTATCTGACTCTGGGCTTTTATTACTAAGACCTATTAGCAGTCATGCTACAGATTAGTTTCATATACATAGTAAGATATTGTGATAGGACCAAACCAAAGCATAGTATTCCTATTTATTTCTGAAACGCAATGCCTGAATGAAATTTTAAACTATATCATTAGCAATTCTCAGCCTGACACAATGTCTCAATCTGTAATATCTGCCATTTGTGTTACAGTGTTCAGAAAGATTGGAGTGTGAAACATTTTGGTTTGGAGATAGTGAATAAATATTCAACCCTTAGGAAAGTGGGCTGAAAGATGCCATGGATATCTAACAAATTCAGTTTGCAATGTGAGAAATTTTATAGTACACATGACTTGTTTTGTCCAACAAGGACATGGATGAAGAGGAGCAAAGGCATAAAGACAGACAGGATAAATTAAACCTCACATCAGCATCGATTCAAGTGTGGGACCCTCAACCTGATGAAAGCAAAGCATCTGTATGGAAGGACTATTATTATACATTCAAAATCGCTACAACTGTCCTTATTCTGATCATGGAGTCCATGTGTGTTCATGATGTGTGCTCACATCACACGTGTGGAACACACATGTACAATCATGGAGTGGGTCCTCTCTTTATACCTTTATGTAAGTTCTGGAGCTTCAACTCAAGTTTCCAGGCTTGCACGCCAAATGCCTATACCTTGCTAGCCCGAATTAAATATTCTGAAACAAGCAAAAGGACTTAGCTAAAGATATATACAGTGATATATTTGTAAAGCAATTAGTACAGTCTCCATGATTTCCTAACAAATTACTATAATCTCTTCCAAAAATGTTGGGGAAGAAATATGATTGACAGAATGTAAATGACACATGATCAACTCAGGTTAGTCACTACAATTGCTTCTCTTTTATTCATGTTGAAAAAGTCCTTCAGGAATCTGTATCTGTATAAAATTAATTCTATTTTATACTATGTCATTAAGTATGACCACTTTATGTAAACAAAAGACTCTGACTTCAATACTCATCACCCATATGAAAAAGTCTGACATGAAAGCATATACTCATAATCCCAGGTGTGGGGAAAGAAGCACTAAAAGATCTCTAGGGCTCAATCTTCAGGGTAGAGAGCCAAATCAACAAGTTTCAGATCAGCAAGAAACACCATTACAAAGAAAAGGTAGAACACAACTGAAGAAACTGACAGATGAGTATGTCCACATAAATGAAAACACATGTTCAAATGCCCTCACATATGTGCGCACATGCAGACATCAATACATAGATACATGCCATTAGAAAGTTTTAGAAACAATCAATACTTAGTTAGTAATACAAAAAGAGTGTGAGAAAAAAATTCTTACCAAAAGCATCTTCAACTCCATCATAAAGCTCACTAGATCAGGAGACTGCTTCAATCTCTAAATCAAAAGATTTCCAATTAATAACTCATGCAATGAATGCTCCACTCACTGAAGCTGAAATGAATGTGGACAATGGATTAACTTTAACTAAATATTAACAGTATTAAATAGTGAGATATTGGTCATCACTTCTATTCTTGCCAATTTCATTTTGAAAGAGTAAATAAAACTTTTGTCTTAGTTTGCTTTTTATTGTGATAAACACAATTACCAAAAACAACTTGAAAAGGAAAGGGTTTATTTCCACTTAGAGCTGTAGTCCATCCTGATGGCCAGGGCCTCCAGGTAAGGACCAAAAGCCGAGACCAAAGCAAAACACTACTTATGGCCTTGCCCCCGGGGGTGCTCAGCTCACTTTCGCTTTCTCATGCCATCCAGGACTACCTGCCAGGGGTGGTATCATCTCAGTGGACTGCACCTTCCACAGCAGTAACTAATAAAGGAAATTTCCTACCAACCTGCTGACGGCCATCTGGTGAAAGTAAGTTCTCGACTGAGGTTCCTCTTCCCAAAAGCTCAAGCTTGTGTAAGTCAAGTTGATTAAAACTAATTAGTCTACTCGGATGAAATGTAGTCAACAGTGGATAAATTCACATAAAACTGCACACTTGCCTTCATTTCTTCAGTACTCATCACTAAAAACTTAGGAAGGCATTATTTTAAAAGGAGAAGAAGGGCAGAGTAAAGAGATGTGAACAGAAAGAGGAACATAAGATATAAAATTCTAACTTCTAAAGTCTAGTGTAAAGGTTTGAAAGAAAATGGGCCCCAAAATGAATGGCACTATTAAGAGGTGTGACCTTGTTGGAGTAGGTGTGGTCATGTTGGAAGAAGTATGTCACTGTGGAAGTAAGCTTTGAAGTCTCATATATGCTCAAGCTCCTGCCCAGTGTCATAGACCACTTCCTGTAGCCTGAAAGATGTAGGACTCTCAGCTAAATTTCCAGCACCATGTCTGACTGCACAACACCATGTCATGCCATGATAATAGACTGAACCCCTGAACTATAAGAGAGTAACCCCATTTAAATGTTTTCATTTCTAAGAGTTGCCAAGGTCATGGTGCCTCTTCACAGCAAAAGAAATTTTAATTAAGACACCTAGTTAATGGATTAACTAGATTTATTAATAATAGTATACACTTTGCTTCTTGATCATTAAGGCCATAGATAGTCATTTTCATCCTTTCACAGCAAGGTTATCCTAACATTAAAAAAAAAGAAACATTCAATAAAAAAACTATTAAAATAAAACGGCAAAAACAGCTTTCCCTTATAAAGCAGAATGGATATTTCAGAGATCTGGTATACAATTTCTATAAAATCTTTTATTATGAAAATAACGACATGACGTGGGAGTCCCCTCTGTGTGCTGTGATTACCATTAATGAATACTCTGGACCTATAGCAAGGCAGAACTTAGGTTGGCAGGGAAAGCTAGGCTGGATGCTGGGAGAAAGAAGGGCAGAGTCAGAGAGAAACTATGGAGCCACGGGAGACAGACACTGGGAACTTTAGCGGGTAAGCCACTGTCACATGAAGATACAGAGATTAATAACAATGGGTTAAATTAATACGTAAGAATTAGCCAATAAGAAGCTAGAGCTAATGGGCCAAGCAGTGATTTAATTAATATAGTATCTATGTGATTATTTTGGGTCTAAGCTAGCCAGGCAGCCGGGAACCAACAAGCAGCCAAACTCCAACAACAACTACAGAATAAACAGTCACATCTTAGAATGTTTTCTTAGAATACTACATCATTTCTCTGCTAAAAAAAATACTGCTTACTTTATGTTTCTGTTTTACATTGTGATGCATTGCACTAGCCACACACTGTTCTAAACAAAGCTAAATGTAAACTTGTTCGATGTTTTCAGAAGAGAAAATTAAAAGCCTAAGGTATTTGAATAGCACATGATGGCAAAGCACCCACATAACATGGTGGAGCACATGCCTGTGGAGTAAATCTGACACCATTAATGCTTTTACGTGGGACAACTTGTAGCAAAGCCCTGTGAGCCATAATCCAGCAGCTAAACACAGCTCAATACCTTATTTTATAATGAGTTCTACTAGAATGCAGCTTTACCCCTGTGTCTTTCACTTAAGGCTCTTTAGGTGTTGCTGTCAGGGTTTGGTTGTTTATCAAACCCGTACAACCTTTATAATAAGTTTGTTAAGTGCTTGGGTCATATTTACTGAAAACAGTATAAGAAAAAATTAGTAACATTTAATTGAACCCTGGGGGGAAAAAACTGAATGCTGAGTTTTCCCTGACCAGCTGGAAGGCAGGGGGATAGAAGTGATGGCAACTTTAGAACTCTTCTATCAGAATAAGCATAGAGAAATGGGGTATTTGTCTCACTGTTTGCTTAGTCCCTATGAGTGTATTTCTCGGGCTATTTAAATGACTGAATGGTAGACTCATTCTAAATTTTTCATGTACAATATAAATTAGTAACAAGAATGAGGGAGCAGGGTAAAGAGAGTAGAGATAATCTCAACATTCCATTAAAGCAATGCTGAGCTCACACAACTAGCAAAAGAGTTTGCATTCTTCTACTCAAGCAGGTTCATCTCACACACTCCTCTGTGACCCAGTAGTGCTTCAGAGAGGGTGAGCGTCCTTGCCTGTTATCACCATAACTTATTTTTCACACAGAATATAATACAGAACCTCAGGAGAGACATGCAAAGGAAAAGATCATTAAAACAAGTGCGATTCTACTAACATTTATTTTTCTGGAAAAGACATTCCACCATTTGACTTATTTCAGCAATAATTTCATTTCCAATGTTTCTATACTCTTCCAATGACTTTTTAGATAGGGTACACCAAGCACTAAGAATAGCTAAATTAATGCTGTCAAGCTCTCTCCTCAGTCACCCTCGGCTCCTCTCTTTATGATAGGTCACAGGGACCTAAGTGACTTCCATTTCACCTTACTTCTTCATAAACCAGAACTACAAAACCATTATTGTTATACATAGCCTAGGTCCAAGCTTTTTTCCTATCACCACTCTGAAAGTTTAGTAGAGAAATCAACCAAGAAATACATATGGATGGGGTGACCACATTTGAAAGCATAAAGTCTCAAGACTGGAAATCAATTTCAAACCCCAATGTTGCCTTGACATTTGCTGAGGATTCCAGCAAACATTCTACCTAATACACAATCTTTAAAGCACTTGAAAAATACAAAACACATCAATTAATAAATAAGCTTCTTTACAAACCAGGACTTTAGAGTGCAAATTTAGTAATTTCTGTCCTCATTTTGAATAATAAAACTATTAACATACTTACTTGTTGGACAATTTGACGGTATTCATTGAGTATATTTTTCAGTTGCCAGCTAAACAGTAATCTAAAATTTTAAAAGGGAAAAACAGTTTATTCATTGTTTGCTTTTACGAGGAAAAAATATTTTATGCTATCAAACATGCACATAAAATCAAAAATCACATAAGCATAATTCTGACAAGTAAATAAAAATATTGACCACTCACACTGCTGAAAGTCTTATCACTTCAAACATAAATAACAACTATCTGTAAGAAGCATGCTAATAACACACCTCTTCTAAACTAGAACATGTTCAAATAAAAACTCCATTGAAGTAGACACTTTATCACAGTAAGAAGATATAATACACAGTTTGAATCATAATATATCAAATATACATTTGAAAAAGGCTGTGTACAATTTATTCTTCAAGTTACAGATTAATGTAACTGAACAGATACTTTTAATTATATAGGTGTTGATAAGTTCATCACCCCCAGCTTACCATAACTCAGAACATGATATTGGTAGATCAGTAACTTTTTTAAGGAATTGTAGAAAGTCTGAGTTTAGGGTTACATAGATGGCTCAGGGGTTAAGAGCACTGGCTGCTCTTCCAGAAGATCTAGGTCAGACTGTCAGGACCCACATGGTAACTCATAACTGTTCCCTGAGCAACAGGCATTCATGTGGTTCACAGATATATACACACTAACAAATCACTCACATACATGAAATAAAAATAAGTAAGTGGGACAGGGGTGGTGGTGCATACCTTTGATTCTAGCACTTGGGAGGCAGAGACAGGGGGATCTCTGAGTTAGAATGTGGGGGGTTATTCAATCACATTTTGAACCCCAAATCTGGATTTCCATTGATTAATTAAAATTAACCTTGGATCAAAAGGCTAAATTAGCAACTAATTGACAGAAAGTAATAATAGAGCATAAGAGGGCATCTGGAAGAGATAGAGAAAAACAGTAGTAGTAGGGATGAGTTTGGAGTGGCATGGCTTTTTCTGGTTTGACAGAGATACCAGTAATGAGATGTGACTAGTTGCTTCTCAGCCTCTCTGAGCTCACAGGTTTTCACCCCAGCCTTTGAATCTCAAGTCTCATTTATAAATAGAACAACAGAGATTTAGTTACGCTTCCTTTAGCAGTAGCAACAGGGCTGGTGCCTGTGGGATCAGGCCCTGCCTGGAATGGCAAGGTTGATGCTAGAAAAGCAGGCCAGTAACTGCGGTGTTGCAACTGCTGGATAAAATATCATTAGATTAAAGTACAGCCAGGGTGCCGAAATTAAAACAACATTTGGGTGGCACACAGGGATAGAGGAATCATGCCAGCCAGCTATTCTGCAGTTGCAGCTTGGGTCTTTTCACGCAAGCACTGACAGAAAGCAACTTCCACTTGCCTGTAATTGGAAATTGCATGAAGGGTTTGTGTTCCCTGTTGAAACTGTACAGAGACAGTAAGAAGTCAGCAGATTTGATGAGATACCTAGAAAATCTTAGAAGATAGTTAAACATATTAAAAAGAAAATCTTTCTCACATTAAGAATGGGGAACATTATAATGCAAGGACTCTGTATAGCACTACAAAGTATGGTTTGAAAATTGAAATTTTAAATGAAGGGAAAAATGACTTAGATGGGATTGACATTATGCCCATTGTAATTACTGACAGTTTGGAAATTTTAAAAAGAGGTTTGATAAGTTTGACAAATATAATAATTTGACTGATGAGATGCAAATCTTAGAAAGACCAGTGAAAATAAGAAAATGTGATTTATAAGATACGGACTTTAGAAAGACTTACTAACGAAATGAGGAAAAAATGGTTAATAATATACAAGTCTTGGACTTGATATTGATAAAGACACAATCTAATGAAAATAACAAAAATACTTAGACACAGACAGAGGAGTTTAGAGCACAACCTACCTCACCATTGTATTATGAAACTGAAGAGCAGTGGCCTAAGGCTATTAGAATACAAACCTTAATTTTTCCAAATTACCGTACAAGAATGGTCACCAGATAACAGGCACCCCAAGGTGACAGAGAAGTTAACTGAAATAATGTAGAAAGGCTAGCATTTAAGAGATTTAAGGAAGCAGTTATTTCATACGATATACATTCCTTATCTGTGGGGCAGATGCTAAATTCATCAACAACTTGGAACAGAATTATTCCACAAACTGAAAAGATTTAGTTACAACAGTATTGAAAGCTGATCCTCAGTTACAATGGAAAACATGGTGGAGAGAGGAAGCAAGGGTTCTAGAACAATGAGGTAGGGCTAGAGGTCATGACATTTCCCAAGACCAGTCTCTAGGTGAGGGCCAGTATGCCTATTTGCAAAGAAAGTCATATTTGATGATAACACCTTGGATTTATTGTGTATAGCAGCTTTGGATGCTTAGGACAGGGCTGAAGAATCAGGAAAGAGGGATGATTCACTTACTAAAATTATACAAGGCCCAAAGGAAACCTTCACAGATTTCTTTTTTTTTTTTTACAAAGATTGACCTCAGCTGCAAATAGAATGATATCAGATACAGATGTTAGAAAAATGTTGACTATTTGGGTTTTGAAAATGCTAATTCAGAATGCAAAAGGGTGATTAGGATCTTAAAGACTAGATCAGCACCCATAGATGAGTGGATCCAAAATACAGCTGATATTGAATCTCTCACACTTGTGATGACACTTGGGTAGGAGAAGTAAAATTTCTAAAAGTTGCAAGAAAAATCAAAAGGTCAGATATTTTAACTGTGGTAAGCTAGTAATCCCTGAAAAGGGATTGTAGGCAAGGTGTTCCTAGAAATAATTTTTTTCTAGAGATAATTAAAATGAAAGGCCCCAGCCTTCTGAAATATGTAGAAGGTATGGCAAAGGCTGTCAAAGGACTAATGAATACAGATCAACACGGGACCGACAAGATAACTCATTGCCAAGAGAAAACACCTTAGTAGGCCTTTCCTAGTTCCCAATGTCAAACTGGGCTCAGTGATTCCCTGTTAGCATTGGGAAAACCTCTCCACAAAACAATTAAAAGACTTACTGTCTGTTATTACAAACCATACTGCTCTGGATTGCAGAACAGGTTTAATTAAAACAAAATTTTCAGGAGATCATAAAGCAAGTATTTTGGAACACTTCTATAAATGCTCAAAGACCAAAATAAATACAAATCAATGGCATTGAAACAGAGTGTTTCATAGACACATGTGCAGATGTAACAATGATTTCACCAGAATTTTGGCATTTGGAGTGGCCTCAAGGGATAGGAACTTTATCTCAGGTAAAACAAAGTATAAGATGGATCAAGTGTATAGGACCAAAAGGACATACAGGAAAATTAAAACTATATGTGGCTAAAATAGTAATGAATATATGGGAATGTGATTTGTTGTAGCAATGGAAAACAAAGACTAACATTCCTCCATTATCAGAAACAAACCATAAATTAATGTATGTTTCTGAGAAAAGTATTACAAGGCACAAAGAACTAATTGAATTCTCCCTCATACAATAAAGGGAACACCAATTTCTCGATCACCTACATGCTATACTGATGCAAATAAATCAAGAAAGGCAGGTTATAAACCAGGAAAATTAAGTAAAGTGGCTCAAAACCCTTATGATTCAGTTCAGAAATCAGAATTATAAGATGTGTTATAAGATTTTCCAGAAACTCTTTATATAGTTACTGAATCTCAATAGGAAGAAAGTGTTGTTATAAGTATTGAATTTTCTGAACTTATTCCAGTTGATTCAGAATTAACTTTGTTATTTATTTGACTACAAGTAATCAGAAATAGAAATTATCCTTTGTATATAGCACACATCAGATCCCATATAGTTCTACCAGGTCATCTTGAACAAGTTAATCTTGGAATTGATCAGTTATTGGTAGGAAATCTGTTAGAAGACTCATAATTTCATTAGAAACACCATTTTAAAAGCAGGATATGAAGAAAAATTTTTCTATCACTTGAAAACAAGCCAAAAAATTATAAGTAAATACCCTACTTGTTCTCTGTACATCAAACTCCAGTACCTGTAAGAAGTAACCCAAAAGGTACTCAAAGAAATGAAATTTGGCAAAAAGAATGTGTTTCATTTTGTAGAGTTTGAAAAATTAAAGTATGTGCACCATACCATAGATTCGGCATTTCAATATGCAACTGTTTTAAGTTCTTGAAAGGTTGATTCTATAATTATACATTTATTAGAAGGCATGGCCATTATTGAAATATTTGTACAAATTAAGACTGGCAATGCTCCAGCATATTTCTCTAGAGAAATAAAACAGTTTTCTTCATATTACAACATAAAGCATTTTACAGGTATACCACAACACCCTACAGGACAAGCAGTTATAGAAGCAAATATAATTAATAAAAAGAAAGGGGTAATACAAACCCCCAAGATATAGATTGCACAATGCTTTACTAAGTTTGTTTAAATATTAATGAAAAAGGAACAGCAAATGTAGAGAGACATTTGATGATAGAAAAAAAAACCCTGCTGAATTAAATCAACCTATATATTTTAAAGATGTGTTGACCTTGTAATAGAAACAAGGATATGTATTACATTAGGGAAAAGATTTTGCTTTTATTTCTGTAAGAGAAAAAAAAGCTATGGATACCATCAAGATTGATAAAGATTAGATTAGGAAAGGAAAGGCCTCTTGATTAGGAGAGGTAATAGTTCATCAAACAGCTTGGATATTGAATCTAAACTAACTTATAAGACTAATAAATATCTTTGATTAACAGGTAAAAACAGATTTCTACTATTAAAAGATAATATTTTTCATTTGCCAAAAGACATTTTGCCTTAACAAAGATATAACCTAACAAAAAAAGGAACTCTCCAATGTTAGGGTTTGGAAAGAATTTTGGTTTTGTCTTTCCAGGAGAATAAAATCATCCAACTCAGAAATCTGAATAATAGACAAATGATACATCTTTAGATAGACAAATCATCCAAAGAAAAATGTTCCAAAATAGAGTAAAATTGGCCCAATAATATACCACATTTCCAAACAGGTAAAATTTCCTAAATCTTCCCAAGTATTTGTTTCTGCTGTTCTCCATAAACATAAAAGACAAATGGTCTTTATGTAGTCCCAGCTCAATTAAAAATTAAAGCTAGCTTCGGAGTTGGAGCACAGCTCTCTCCTTCTCTAAACCCAAGCATGCTTGTTAAGGGGAAATCCGAAATCTCTGTCTTATGTCAGAGGAAACACCTGGTGTGGAATAGAAGAAAAACCAAAATTAAGGGACTATTGTATTGCCACTAATCAAATAATTGTTTGGTTTTATTTTCAATCTTCAAAACTTTTCTTAAGATATAAATATTATCCCAAAATTTGTAAGATTAATATATATATACACATACATATATTTAAACTTTCTGTCAAGATATAAATGGTCATATAGAGTATTGACTAACTCTAGAAATAGTCTTCATCTAGCTTCCTGTGTGTGATATGGGCTTGAGTTTGGAGCAGGTAAGTCTGTGTACACCAGATATACTTAATAGATTGTGGTTCTTTAAACTCTCTGAGATCTGATGCGTGTAACAGTTAAAATGTTTACGTATTCTGTAGTAATTAGGACGGCGGGGCTGCGTCCCCAACACCCCAGCCGCCTGCACGGCTAGCTTTACCCAAAATAATTGCACAGAAACTGTATTCATTTAAACACTGCTTGGCTCATTTCTACCTAGCATCTTCTAGGCTAACTCTCGCACCTGGACTAGCCCATTTCTTATCATCTGTATGTAGCACCCCAAGGTGCGCTTACCGGGAAGATTTTAGCCTATGTCCATCCTGGGTCGGACCTTCATAGTGTGCGTCTGCCTGGGAGCTGGGAGCATGGCGTCTCTCTCTGAGGTGTCTGCTCCCGAGAGGAGAGCTGTCGGGTCTGACCTCACTTCCTCTTCCTCCCAGCGTTTTGTTCTGTTTACTCCTCCCACCTATCTCCTAACCAATGAGAGCCAAGCAGTTTCTTTTTATTTAACCAATGACCTTCCTCCATCAGTATTCTACAGTGAACAGTAAGCATTCCTAATAGTGACCTTTGAAGTCTCCAAAAGAATGATGGGGCCCCGAAATGATGATTCCACCTGGTTTGTATTAACACCAGTAAGCTGACAAACTATAAACTGCTCAGGATAATTTCAAGGTGGTTAGCTGATATGGTCCATCCTTACAGAATTCTCCAGCCAGGACTTCAGATAAGCCCTTCACTTTCCTAATCTGTGGATAACCAATGTTACAGCAAGTTTTCCCAGGACTTGACCATGATCTCATCTTCTCAGAGTCCCCTAAAGATGAAGTTGCCCATATACAACTGGAAGTAATTTTAAGAATATGGCATCCACATGCCCAAGAGTTAGGGTGGGTGGTTTTTAGTCATCGCATGGGTTATGAATGCTTATTGTCATTTATGGGGTGCTAGTTACAAACTGTTAGTGATCATGGTAAGAAAGGAAACTAAACAAGAGAGGCTGGAATGAAGCATGTCTTTCTGAAAGAAAAAAGGGGGATATGGAAAGGATAGGATAAAAGGGTAGATTATTGGATCTACTTTAAAAAGCAACTCAAATTAATCTCAAATATTTTACATTGGTATAGATTTTTGTATACAAAAATATTATTTTGTGAGAACATACTCTATATATGTTCTTACTCATGTGTGTGTGTGTGTTCCTACTTCTTTAAGGTATTTTTGTATATTGATAGAAACTTAAGGTTACGTTTGTTATAATATATATGTGTGTGTGTGTGTGTGTTTCTACTCTTGTTTAAGGTATTGTACCTATGCAGCCTATTTTAAAATGTAAAGAAATACAAGTTAGTAGTTAGTCATTTATAAAAATCAAATTTGAGTTATGTTATGCATGTTTACACGGTTAAACAGAGATATATTTTAGATAAATGTTCTTCAAACACTTCAGAGATATACAAATTATGGCATTTAAGATGTTTTCATAACCTAAGGTTTTTCATGACAATGAGGCATGTTTGCACCTGGCTGGTGCGGGAGAATTGTCTGTATTCTGTCAATCTCAATCATGTTATAAATAAAAGCTGATTGGCCAGGCAGGAAGTATAGGCGGGAAAAGCAGACAGGAAGTAGGGGTGATGCAATGAGAACAAGAGAATTCTGGGAAGGAGGAAATTGATTCCTCCCATTCCAGCCCAGTCCTGCACCACCAAGGAAGCAGGATGTGACCTGCCAGCTGAAAAGGATACCTAGCCATATGGCAAAAATAGATCAGAATAATGGGTTAATATAAGCTACAAGAGCTAATAAGTAGCCTGAGTTAATGAGCCAATCAGTTTATAACTTATAGAGATCTCTGTATGATTTTCTTTGGGGCTGGATGGCTGTGGGGTACCGGGCAGGAGAGAAACCCCAACAAGCAGGCCCCATTCATGTTACACCTGGCAGCACCAATTTACTTCCGAAACAGATGATGGGCATAAAAGAACTTTCACATGGAGTTTGTTTTCAATGTGACAAAGTTAGCTACTGGGCAAAAAACTGCCCTTGCCCCAACTAATGACAATATGTTGTCCAAATTGGATGAGCAGGACACAAAAGAAGGCAGCTGCCAAACTTTGCCATGACAAGGTATGACAGTGCTTCAAATTTCCTACTTTGTAGAAATGTCTGTCCCATATACTAGGCCTGTGGGCCAAAGATGGATGCATCAACATTACAGAGGAACCTTGGGTGACTAGCCAGGTACCCAGCTATTTCTTTCATTTCTATAGTTTTGAAGTTGTTTGCTTTGCTCTTTCTGTTACTCAAGTAATAATATATCCTTCGCAGGTCTCTGATGAAGTTGAAGATGACGAGTTAGTTATAGTTATAATTTTCCTTGTTACCAAATTAAGAAGAAAAAAACTCAGAGAAGAAGTAAAAAATTGTATAGGTTAAGAGACATAAAAGCTTAAATTTTTTATCTAAGAAAATATTTTGAGGTTTAAAATGATAGTTTTGGGTTGGTAAATCAAGTTAGGATAGGAAGTAAATTAGATACAAAACACTGTATTAGCTCACCAAGATAGGAGAGATAATAGAGTAGTAAGTAGTATCCTTACTTGATAATTGTTCTTAATGTATATAGTTTTATTGTGTTGGAGTTTAAACCTTTCCTCTTTATTTAGACATAAAAAGGACAATATTAGGAAATATTCAATCACACTATGAAAACCAAGTTTGCATTTGCATTGATTAAAAAAAATACCTTGGATCAGGAGGCTGAGTTAGCAACTAGTTGAGAGGAAGTAATCATAGAGCATCAGAAGGCATCCAGAAGAGAGAGAGAGAGAGTGACAGGAAGTAGGAGGGGGGATTTAGAATGGTGTGGCCTTTTCTGGTTTGGTGGAACAGAAGCACAGGTATTCTGGAGGGGGCAGAAAGGAGAGAGGGTTAGCTAGTTGCTACTCGGCCTCACTGAACTCATAGGTTTCCACCCAAGCATTTGAATCTCAAGTCTTAATTTTAAATATAATGACAGAGATTTAGTTAAAGCTGCCTCTGGCAGCAAAGACTAGTCTGGTACCTCCAGGAACAGAATTCCCCCCAGGCTGTGGCCTGAGAAGCTGGGCTGCTATAGAGAAGCAGGCTGGTAACTGCAGAGTTGTAATAGCTGGCTGAAATAGCATCAGATTAATGTGCAGCCACTGTTCAAAATTAAAACAACATTGGAGGTCATCCAGATCTACATAGGATGCTACAGAACAAACAAGGTTACACAGAAAAATCCTGTCTTGAAAAAAAACTACAAATAAATAAATAATAAAAATAAATAAATAAATAAAAAGTCTGGATTTTCCAAACTGCATCCTTTCTGATCCACCACCGTTCCCTCTAGTCTGCTAAACTCCATTCCCAGACCTGTTGAAGAGAGAGCGGGCTCTTTGTTCCATCCCGCTCGGGTAGCTTACACCCGAAATAATCACACAAAAACTGTATTCATTTAAACACTGCCTGGCCCATTATCTCTAGCCTCTTATTGGCTAACTCTCATATATTAGTTTAACCCATTTCCATTAATGTGTATCGCCACTAGACTGTGGCTTACCAGCATGAGTCTAACCAGTGTCCATCTCAGGCAGGAGAATCATGGTGTCTGCCTGACTTAGCTCTTCTTCCCAGAATTCAGTTCTGTCTCCCTGCCTACCTAAGCTGCTGCCCTATCAAATGGCCAAGGCAGTTTCTTTATTCAGCAAATGAAAGCAACCTCCTACACCGCACCCCATCTCCTCTCTTAATAGCAAAGTAGTCTTCACAACTGCCCTTCTGCCAACAGCATTCTCACCAATACTTCCCATCCCTTGTCACCAAATTGGTCTCTTATTAATTACATGTTTACTGTGGTGCTTCCTAATTTATCCTGCATATATTTTCTCCTCAAGGCATTAAGCTGCTTAAGTACAAATCAGCTTCAGAGCTCCAGGACTCTTCCTTCCAGATCCACCTATCTTTTCTACACAGCAGTTTGTAATTCTCAATTTCCTTTTTCCTCACTCATGCATTACAAAACCCAAAGCTACCTCTACCTATGACCAGTCATGAAATCCCTGTGTTTCTACTCTTAAACAGCTCTGGTTTCTTTTACTCACAGGAACTGAAAAACAGAACTGAGGTGTGTGCCCTACCTTCTGAGGAGCTGTTTCTGAGACAGGCAATTTTACTGACCAACATGACAGAATGGTTCTTCCCAAATTATAAGACTTTGCTTGTACAATAAATATCACAGGAACGCTTCGGAAGTCTTCTAATCCTTCGCAATGTCCCCTTAAGTCCCTACTAAGAACTTATTGGGAAAGTATACACAATTGCTCCTTACTGCCTTGATAATAACAAAAAGAGAATTTCTGTGTTATCTTTGAAAAGTCACCGAGCAGTGGTTTGCAAAGGACGAACTGCTCTGGAAGAAGCAGAAACGATCTGGGGACAGTGGCACTATCTTGATAAATATTTCAAGCAAAACTCGTCAGCAGAACCATCCAACATCAGGCCACCTACTCCACTAACACACGGATAAAAGGAAACGCCACGTCACCTTGCGTTCTTTAGTTGCCGGTCTTTAGGCAGCACTATTCTAAGGTGAAAGTCGCTTCCCTGTGGAAAAGAAAGGTACAAATTTACTTCTTTCACTTAATTCTAAAAATTTAAAGTCACACAAAACATATTGTCCTATATAAATATTGTCCTATATTTATAAAGAATATCAAGTTTAGTTAAATTTTTAAACTTTAAAATATAAGCAACTATACACACACAGACACATACACACACACACATATACACGGGAAATCACAGAATATTAAGATAGGACCTGGATTTTTAAAGAAAAAGATATAAGAAAAAGAAATACTGTGAAATTGTTAGTAAACATAAAAAAATTATTTCTTAAAGTATAATTTCACTAAAAATAATATTGCATCAAGTTGCTATGGATGAGGAAGAATTTACCATATAATCTAGTTTGTAATTTCTAAGTTTTAATAAAATGAAAATACAGTGTTATATAACCTCAGCATTTAGACATAACAGACAATTTTAGGGGCTGGAGAGATGTCTCAGCTGGTCAACAGCCTCCTGCATAAGCATGAAGATCTAAGCTCAAATCCTAGCACCCACATAAGAAGCCTGTAACCCCAGTGCTGTGTATGTGAAGGTAGGAGGATCTCTGGGGCTTGCTGGTCTCTGGTCTAGCTCCGAGTTTAATAAGAGACCATGTCTCAAAATAGCAGAGGATGACAGAGGAGGACAGCCAAGATCCTCTGCAACAGAAACATGTTCATGAGCATGTATACATGTGTATACCACACACATCTACACACCAAAGCAGATATGTACACCTGTACACCACCATATACATGTGTGTGTGCATATAGACACACACACACACACACATTCCAACAGCATTGTGAAACAATTTATATAGTTAACCTTCAATAAGTAAAAAAGTAGTATATTAATTTTTTTAGTTTAAATATTTATTAGTTATACAAAATTTCTCTCAAGAGTCTACAGGAAGGAAAATATGAATCTCTGAAAAAAAATGTGTTTGGTTTTACTTTCTTTCAAAAGTGAATAGATAAGCAGTTTAAACTTTGTAGCTTAAATAGGATGATACATGTGAAATCTGAGCAAAAATAAGCAGGAAAAGACAAACAGAAATGTAATCTTTTACTCCAACAATATAAAATGAAAAGAGTAATAAAATTCTCGAAAAACAATTACCATGTGGAATTTTAGCAGACTCCCTCCAAGCAGATTCGAAAACAGAGGAACACAATTAAATGTACCCCATAACCTTTACTTTCATGGTAATATTACAGTTCTGACTTTCATTACATTTAAATGTCCTTTAAAAAATGAAACAAAATGTACTACTGACCTTTTCAAAAGGTCAAGTAACAATAATTCACTATTTCATTAAAGCACTAACAGGTATTATGTAGTAACTTTCGCCTAACTTCAGAGGCACCCCACACGTAGGGCTGAGAGCGAGATAAAATGCACACTGTACAGAGAAGCAGTAAAAGCAATTCAGCTTTACCTGGAAGAATAAAAGTCAAAGTCCCAGATTTGGGAAATCCAGTCACTGAAAAGGTCAAGTATCTTAAGTGGGCCAATACTTGACTTTTCCCCAAATAAATAAATAAATAATACACACACACACACACACACACACACACACACACACACACACCTAGACTTTCTGTAGTTAAAGCAACTAAGTAGTAACGTTCTTTCTCAAAAAGCAGATTTTCGAGCTTCCGGACAACAAAAGCACAGCAAGTTGTCTAACCCTGAAAGTCCTGACACATCCCACCAAATACTAGAGTGATTAATCATACAAATAAGAAAAAAATGACAAAAATCCCACGTTTGCAACCAGAAGTCAGAGAACACAATAATTTTGTAATTACTCAGAAGGAAAATCACTTCTGAGTAGAGCTCCTTCTGGGGCCCAACGGCAGAGAGTCAGGAGTATCATTAAAATAAAACAATATCAAAGAAGAAAGAATAAGGGGATTGGCGTTAAGTGCAAATATCATAACAAAGAATTCTGTTAGGACAGAGCAGTGATGATAAATAAGAGAGCTAACAAGAACCAAATACTCAAGGAGAGGGGGCAATTGGCAGCCATGGATTGTGCTCTTAGCCCTCAGACAGAGGAGGATCACGAGCTCGAGGCTTGTCTGGCCCACACAGTGAGATACTATTCTAAAGAAGGGAAAAGAAAGCCAAGAAGATGTCTGAAAACATTTCACAGTAGGAAGGAGATTGGGTAGAAATACCCTCCGGAAACTGCACATCAGAAAGAAAGAGATAACAGTGGGAAACTCAAACTTTGATGACAAAAATAAGAGCCCACAACAGATCACCACTCCCGCTTACCCCCAAAACATGATCCATTAAATAGACTGCACTTTCCTTCACCAACAGAAGAGGGTGTTCTTGAATCAGAAATTTCACAAACTATTGCAAACAGCAAAACACTCATAAGCTCAAGGATCTGTGTCCCCAGCCTAAAGGTGTTACATCACACAGGCAGTGAGAAGCAAAGTATCTCAGGTGATGGTGGAACCCAAGAGAACAGAACCTAGGAACACTCTAATTAGAACAAGGACTAGAGTATCAGGAAATGAACATTTCAAGACCAAGATGTCTAAAACACCAAGGCCAGAAACTGAAGGAAGCAATGGACTTATTGACTAAACTCAGAAAGGAAATTAAACAAATCAAAATGGCATTACAATGAGAGTAAGTTCAAAGATGCCAAAGGAAGAACAGGGTAAGACAGAACTTCTTAACAGTGAAAGAAAAGCAAGAGAAACGCCAAATGACCATGAAAAAATAAAAATAAGGATGAAGTGGGAAACACCAGAAAAAGTCCAATATACATGCAATAGGAACCACTGAAAGGGTATTTACAATCATAGCTGAACTCCACTTTCCCAAAGTCACCACACTAAAACGGGCAAGTTTACATGAGAGAAATGAGTCACAATAACCCAGTCTGAAAAAAAAAATCAGAATTTAAAAATAAGGAGAAGGAGCCAGACGGATGACTCAATGGGTAAGGAATATGCCATCAAGCCTGGTGAGTTGCATTCCTTCTACTCACATGGTGAAGGAGTGAACCACCTCCCTCTTATCCCCTGATCCCCAGATTCAACTGTAGCTAGCATGTACCTGCATAATGCTCATACACACGAATGCACATGCACGCACATGCACACACATATGCATATACCCACACAGGCACACCCATACAAAATAAATAATGCAATTTTAAAGGAAAAGCTTAAAACCAAGGTGTCTAGGGAAGTAATGAAAGCTAGGAGACATACACATAGAGTATGCCAAACAATTTAGTTTTGGAAGGAGGAAGCTGAGGACAGATTTGCACACACTACACAGCTTCTACTACAGAACTAACTCCCCAACCATTCTACAAAGGAATCTTCCAGCTCCCTCAATCTTGGCACAATCCAACCAACCAAAGGAGAAATCCTTGTTATACAAGAGCCATTAAATACAGTACCTAGAGAAGTATTGCTTCACGGGCACAGCCAAATTAATCTCTGCTCGTGTTTAACAAAAATAAAAGAAAACCTTAAAACAGTTGGATTCTCTTCAAGTGACAACTACCGCTGACAAGAAAAAGCATTCATAGGGGGCATACTAACAAAGCACATTACACGTTCAGAGGAGAAAAATAAAGCCCACGATGGGGAGAAAAATCAAGAGACACAAATACAAAACAGCACAGATTGTGAAATCCGGGGGAACTAGTTGCCCTCTCATGGTGGCACTCATACACATCATGAGATCCGGAACTGAGCCCTCTGGCCAATAGCTGTGTGAATAATCTTGAAAGCAGCTTCTCTGCCACTATTTAACTTTCAGACAGTCTAGTCCTGGCAAGCATCTCTTTTTGGCATCTCAGGAGAGACCCTGAGCAGGACTCACCCACCAAGGTGCTTCCAAACCCCTGATCTGCAGAAATGGATAATTAGTCTGCCTTTTTGTTTTAAGGGTCAGAAACACAAAGGGCAAGAGGTAACCAGTATGAAGTCAGCAGCACAGGCCCTAAGGCCATCAGCTGAAAGGGTGGCAAGCGCTGGGAACCTAAGAACTGAAGTTGGGTTCCTGAGAGCCCAGATGAAAGCCACCTACAATCTCAGTTCTCCCCAGGCAAACACAAAGGACCTTAGGGACAAGATGGCTAATGAGACCCACTGGAATCAGCAAGAGACGCCACCATAATAAGCAATGTGAAGACCTAAGGAAGCAAGCAACCAGTGTGAGCCTCCGATCTCCTACACATACACTCACAGAGAGAAAGAGAGAGAGTTAATTCCTTGACTCACCCAAACTACCAAAGCTCATGAAAGAGAAAAAAGCCTAATAATAGGGAAAACACCTTTCATCTATTCACAAATAATTCGTTCACATAAAAACTGGCTGCTACGGCACCAAAAACGTATCCATAAGTTCCACAAGTGGATAGTTTATTCATAATACTAATTGTGGTATAGCAAAACCAAAAGTTCTAACAAAGACGGAAATTAGAAAATGTAGAAACGTTTCCATTTAACTTAACCTGAATGAAGAACTAGAAGTAAAACTTATACAAGGTCCATATAGTGATGAAACACTACACATAAGCATCTACATGGTACTTTCTTAAGAGCAAGATGAGGAACAGCAACACCTTGGAAACCCACATATAGAAGCTGTGCTGTCGCTGGTTGATTTGGGAAGGTATAAACAAAACAAAGGAAGTAACAGTCACAATCACACAGTCAGTCAAAGAGAAGTAAAATGGGAAAACTATCCCTTCTAGCAACGTGCCAATTCATAGATGGAAAAGGCATGGCAGAGCTGGGAAAGCCATGGCAGAGCTGGGAAAGGCATGGCAGAGCTGGGAAAGGCGTGGTAGAGCTGGGAAAGGCATGGCAGAGCTGGGAAAGGCATGGCAGAGCTGGGAAAGGCATGGCAGAGCTGGGAAAGCCATGGCAGTGCTGGGAAAGGCGTGGTAGAGCTGGGAAAGGCATGGCAGAGCTGGGAAAGCCATGGCAGAGCTGGGAAAGGCGTGGTAGAGCTGGGAAAGGCATGGCAGAGCTGGGAAAGGCATGGCAGAGCTGGGAAAGGCATGGCAGAGCTGGGAAAGGCATGGCAGAGCTGGGAAAGGCATGGCAGAGCTGGGAAAGCCATGGCAGAGTTGGGAAAGGCATGGCAGAGCTGGGAAAGGCATGGCAGAGCTGGGAAAGCCATGGCAGAGTTGGGAAAGGCATGGCAGAGCTGGGAAAGGCATGGCAGAGCTGGGAAAGGCATGGCAGTGCTGGGAAAGCCATGGCAGAGTTGGGAAAGCCATGGCAGAGTTGGGAAAGGCGTGGCAGAGTTGGGAAAGGCGTGGCAGAGTTGGGAAAGGCGTGGCAGAGTTGGGAAAGGCATGGCAGAGCTGGGAAAGGCATGGCAGTGCTGGGAAAGGCATGGCAGAGCTGGGAAAGCCATGGCAGAGTTGGGAAAGGCATGGCAGAGCTGGGAAAGCCATGGCAGAGTTGGGAAAGGCATGGCAGAGCTGGGAAAGCCATGGCAGAGTTGGGAAAGGCGTGGCAGAGCTGGGAAAGGCATGGCAGAGCTGGGAAAGCCATGGCAGAGTTGGGAAAGGCATGGCAGAGCTGGGAAAGCCATGGCAGTGCTGGGAAAGGCATGAGAGTAGTGGGAAAGGCATGAGTGCTGGAGAAGGCATAAGAGTGTTGGAAAATAAGCATTTGCCACCAATCACTATTATTAACTAACTGGAACCAAGACTCAAGAACCAAAACACTACGGTAGGTGTGTGAATGTGTAATGGATTAAAGAACCTCACACACAAAAAAGTACTTCTTAATTAGAAAAGAAAATCTGGCAGAAGTCACTCTAGTCTGGTGACTGATTTATGACTATCAGATCTGGGAACTCGAGGGGAACACAGCACTCTCTGAGGTGCCCCTGTCCAAATGCATTTCTAGAATTTAATGGTGAGAAAACATCAAACTTAATAAGCGGAAGGCTTAAAAATAAAAATTCAAGTTAATAAAAACAGACTAAAACTCCTCCAAAATAAAGAGATAAGAATTAAATACACCCGGGAAAATTACATCAGATAGCAATTTTAGTAAGCGTACTGAAGCTAGGGCTGAATGGACTCTTGCTTTTATGAAATGAATGCTAAATTGTTCACAGATAAAGAATCAAGAACTATGTCTATGATTTAATCTCAAGGGGTAAAGAAAACGTGTGTATGGAACCAGCCACAATCACACTTTGGATTAAACCGGTTATGCTAGATAGTTTTTAGACATTATTCAAGATTTAAAGGAATATGAAAATGAGAAATTGCCTACAGCAAAGGCTAATTTGATTCCAGTCGAATCTGATGGCTGTGACGGTTTCCTAAAGTACTACTGCACATATACACAAGTGTCATAAAACCCTTGGTCTGCTCGTCCTGTCCTGCACTTGCCTGGTCCAGGGTCAACCTCCAACACCGCACACAAAACAAAACGTGAACTTTTCTGAACATCTCTGTGAAACTGGAAAACAGTCTAACTTGATATTTGAACAACTAAGCAAGAAGAGATGGATTTTCCTTCTATGACAATAAAATAGAACCTCTCTTTTTTGAGATATTCACATGGTTTTGCAAACACATAAAAAGAAGCCCAAGCTTCCTGGGTGTTCATTCACCACACAAGATTTTTTCAACTCCCAGTAATGCTTAGGTCAGAGGAAAAGTTTCACTCTGCAGCAGACTTGATAATGTGCTCCATATTCTAGAGACTGCTTTAAGGAGACCTCAGCACACATGGCAATTATGACTTCTGTCACTCAGGGCAGAGTTACACGCTGTTGAGTTTAGTATTTAGAGGAGAAGTCTATACTCGAAATCCTAGTTTGTTATAGCATGGAGAGGCGGGAAATGAGATTGCTTTTTAAAACAGCCAGTTTCCAGGTTATCTGGTGCCATCACAGCCTCTCTAAATTTCCCAGGATTTGATTTCAACTACAAAATCATGGGTTTGGGATTTTAAAAAAAAAAAGAAAGAAAAGAAAAAATTCTACTTAATAATGAACCCAGAGCACTCAAAGTCCTGTGGTGTATGTAGTAAGAGAACTCGGGAACTCAGGAAAGGGCTCAGCCAAGGAACCGACCGCACCTCCCCGCCCACCTCGGGCCCCGACCTGCGAGCCGCCCCGCCCTCCCGCCTGCACCGGCCCCGCCCACAGCGACCGCGCAAGTGCACTGACTCCACGCTGCTTCCGGGCCAGGCTTGCCCCGAGCCGGCCGCGGAGCTCTGGGGTCGGGCTGCGCAGCGAGTGACAGGCTCCGGCGTGAGAGAATGACCCCGCAGGGTACCTGAGCCGAAATGAATCCCTCATACACTGTTTTCTCCCGGTTCTGAGGAAGCAGCAGCGGGAAGTGGCGCAACAGGTTAGCGTCTGTCTCCGCCATGGCGCGCAGGGATGGCCGCCGCACATGCGCAGTCTGCGGAGGAGGGGGCGGGAACCGGCATTGGCGGGAAGAGTTTGGCGACTTCCCGCGGTGGTGGCTGCTGCTTGCCTACCCTGGACGGTTCCATTGGGCCAACTAGTCCAAAGGAGACCATGGGTCTGACTGGTCAGGATTATTCTGGCCTTGACTCTAAGAAAACAAAACGACAAAAGCCTTCTGTTGATTTCTCCCGGGAGAGCTTCTACAGTGTGCACATAGCATACTGCCTTTATCCTGAACCTGTCTCATCATCCCTCCTGTTCTGTTAGCTCTAGACTAGGACTCCAGCATACCCCCAAAATACCCTTCAACCGTCGGCATATATAAATAAACTGTAGGACGGACCTTAAAACATGATGTATTGAGTGCTGGTTCAGTGGCGTACTGTGTTTAATCGGATATATCTGAAAGACCTGCATATAAATTGAGGGAGATCCAGTTTAACCCTGAGTCGGTTCTGATGCTCTGCACCCACCAGTACGGCGAAAACACGAAAGAGATTGATGATGGATTTAGTGAAATCTCCTATATATTTTGCTAACTTAAGAATGGTTGTTTTTCATTCCCTTTTACTAAGTGTTGATTTTAAAAACTTAATAGTTATGATACGATAATTTGGTATTACAATAAGTCACTTCTGATCCCTACTATTTTTTTTTATTTTAATTTATTTATTAAGGATATCTGCCTCCTCCCCGCAACCGCCTCCCATTTCCCTCCCCCTCCCCCGATCAAGTCACCCTCCCTCATCTACTCGAAGAGCAATCAGGGTTCCCTGACCTGTGGGAAGCCCAAGGACCGCCCACCTCTATCCAGGTCTCCTAAGGTGAGCATCCAAACTGCCTAGGCTCCCCCAAAGCCAGTACATGCAGTAGGATCAAAAACCCACTTCGATTGTTCTTGAGTTCTCAGTATTCCTCAACGTCCTCTATGTTCAGCTAGTCCGGATTTATCCCATGCTTTTTCAGACCCTGATCCCTACTATTTTTTTTTTTTTTTTTTTTTTTTTTTTTTGGTTTTTCGAGACAGGGTTTCTCTGTGGTTTTGGAGCCTGTCCTGGAACTAGCTCTTGTAGACCAGGCTGGTCTCGAACTCACAGAGATCCGCCTGCCTCTGCCTCCCGAGTGCTGGGATTAAAGGCGTGCGCCACCACCGCCCGGCCCCCTGATCCCTACTATTTTTAAGATATCACTGTGATGACGGAAGTTAGAAAATAATTCCACACTAGTTCAGATTTACGTATAATAAAGGGTTATTTATTTAGGGGAGACTCACAGATTACTGTCCTAGACTACAGTCCTCTGCATAAACAGGAAACAGAAATTGAGTCTAGCAGCCGGAAGCGTAAGCGTTACAGCTGCATTTATGGTATGAGTCCACTACCAAGTGGGCTGTTATCTTAAAGGCTATTGAGCTGAAAGAGCCCCCACAGCATCACTGTAATATGCCAAAGATTGTGCAAAGATGATAAGATATTCCCCTCTTCTCTCCTATTGCCCTCACTGTAGATAGGATTTAAAAATTTATACTTTGACAAAATGTGGCACAGTATCGTGATGCTTAGAGAAAGCAAGAATGCTGCAACTGTGCTTAGATTAGACTACACAAATATGGTGGTTCTCAATGTTTCTAATGTTGTGACCCTTTGATACAGTTCCTCATGTTGAGATCATAATTATTTCCGTTGCCACTTCATAACTGTAACATTGCTTCTGTAATGAATCAGAGGGTAAATATTTTTAGAAATAGAGGTTTTCCGAAGGAGTGACGACCCACAAGTTGAGAATGAATTGCTAAGACTTGCTCGAAATGGAATTCAGATTGCAGTAGTGTCAGCATTAACAAACTCTTGTACAATTTATGTTTTACAGCCCTGAGGAGAAAGGTATGCTGGCAGTCAGGCATCAAGGAATACCACAAACTCATACCACACAGCAAACCTCGCAAGATATTTATTGCAAAGACACTAGAGGGTGGCTGCCTCTGATTGAGTGAGAAGCAGCAGGGAACTGAGTAGGAGATAGGCTTGTATAGGGTTTCTTGTGGGTAGAGTTTTCCAGGATGAAGAATTCCAATGAAAGAATTGGTGACATTTTAAGACTTGAGCTTTGGACAAGGGACTTTTTAAACTCAGAAGTGAGCTTGGACTTCTTTAACCCACAATTTAAGAAAACACAAACTTACTCCCAATGGATTCAGAACATACCACCTTGGCATTTGCATAAACAACAAAATCTAGGTCATTCGAATCATTTCTGGCCCCTGGTTCAACATTAACTATTTGTTAAGTGTCGTATTCTACCTAAGCTGTTATAACAGAAGTACCATAATTTGGGTAGCCTCTGAACCCCAGAAATTTATTTCTGCTTTCATGAAGAAGAGAAAGTGTAGAACCAAGGCTTACATTCTATATTTGATGTCTAGTGGAGAGTTGCCCTCATGATACTTGTCTTTTCCCTATTATCTTACGTCATGCTAATTGCTGTCACTGATAAATACTAGCCACAGTAGCCAAAGACAGTTGGCTTCTTGCGGCTGAACTCTCATCACTAACTTAATAGGGATTTTTTTTTAAAGTATCACTAAATGTCATCTTATGTTTAAGGGAAACAGCCCTTAGGTATATTCATGGTGGTTAAATTTCTAAGTGAGAACATCACAAAAATAAATAAACAAGTAAATAAATAAATAAATAAACAAACACTAGGAAATCTGTTCATAATCAAATAAAAACAAAACAAGAATATTTCATTGCCACTATCCTGAGGCATTATAGAATATGCTGAGGCATTATAGACTGAGTGGTAAAAACTTGTGTTATCATCAGTTTATATAAGAAACACAGTGAAAATCAACTGCAGAGAATACTTTGTATATTTGACTATCAGAAAACCAAGAAGCTTCTTCTAGCACCATTACTAAGGTTTAAATTGTGGATATCGCTTACAAGTTACATGAAGATCCACTCCAAATCTCAAGCTCTTTGAGACACCATGGGTACTATTTATTTTGTCTAGTGTGTCACAAAATAGTACTCTTTAAATGTTATGGTCTTGGAAAACTAAATTGCTAACTTAGAAAAACTTAAAAAAATACCTTAAAGGATAAGAAATATAAGTTCTACAATTTTATGTGTGGTGGTTTGAATGAGGAGAGCCCCATTCTTATTCTCTGTCTCTCTATTTCTATCTCTATCTCTGCCTGTGGGTCAGGACATAGCTCTCAACTACCTCTCCAGCACCATGTCTGCGTGCATGCCTGCCGTGTGCCATGCCCCCTGTTGATATGGACTAAACCTCAGAAACTATAAGCCAGCTCCAATTAAATGTTTTCCTTTATAAGAGTTGCTGTCATTATGGTGTCTCTTCAAATCAATAGAACACTAAGGCACTGTATTCACTGCTACAGTGTCGATGCTAACATAAATACACAAATACACAGAATATATTAGTGGTAGTAGTAGTTACTTAGGAAAAGGTAATAAAGAAAAAAATGGGGGTGGTGATCAGAAAAGAGTTCTCGCTCCCTTTCTCTGTCTGTCTGTCTATCTACCTGTATGTATGTGTGTATGTGTACATATATATGTGTGTGTGTGTGCACATACATATATGTATGTATATCCTCTTAGTTTTTGCTATGCTCAGTCACTTAGTATTATATGTTCTGGTACATCATCAGTTATTTACTGAAGGTCTTTTCTAGTATGTATATACATGTATGCATATGTAGCTATGCATACAGATCAATACATGAGAGTGTAATACTAGCGAGGAACAGGATGTGTTTAATCAGTGGAGAGGGAGAACAAGCACCTCTAGCTCTTCTCTCGATCATCTTCACTTACGTTAGCTGAATAGGCATGTTGATACATTTATATGCCCTGAGATCTTCTTCATGGTTTGGTTTGATCTCATCAAACACATATGTCCAGCTTTCTCTTCTCCTTGCCCTAGCTCTAGCTCTATTATTATGAGCACAGCGGCATATGTTTGAGCTGAGTGCCTTGACTGAGACTTGCCAACAACTCTGCAGTTCAGGCCCCAAAGTCCATTGTTCCAAAGGCTCTAGTTCCGAGACTCTTGAATTTTTGTCATATAAGCTTTTCCAGAATTTAGAAATGACAGCAATTTGCTCCAATGTGATTCCACATTTCTTGATTTGAAGCACCAAGTATGCCTCCAGGTGGTTGACATTTATGTCTGGGTGATTTATAATCACCGTCATTTTTACCATAAAAGGACAGATCCTATCAGATGACACGTTCAGGTAGGATTTGCTCCCCAGGATCTTCTCTAATGCTGACATGCCCACAGAAAATATTCTGGACCATGCTCAGCAGTTCCATCAGGGAGGCCTACAGCTCACTAGCTAGCCCCAAATGGTCTACAAAGACACCCTCCAAGAGATGAGCAGGGCCTTTTTAAAACATTTGAAGAATTATCAGCCTTCATATTAAACAAGATGTTTCTATTCTTTCAGTCATCACTTGTTACCCTCACTGCATGGCATCAATATTTGACTTTGTCCCAGGGGCTTCTCCTGTTAGTTGCCATCTATGGAAGAAGACAGGATGCCTGCCAGTGATTTCCATTAGATACATGAGAGAGGTTGTGTGAGTCTACTGAGAAGAGAAGTGAAGACTATGCTCAGGAAGTAACAAAATTAGGAAAGAATGGAGCTACTTAAGAGCCTCAAAGACTGGAAAAGTAAAACAATAATAGTCTCTTAAGCACAACACTGTCATAGGTGAAAAAAGAGGGAAGCCTTACAAGATTACAGTGTAAGCTACTGTGTGGCAGGTTACAAAAAAGGTGGAGACAGTTGACAGTTAGGGGTGTTTGGACCCCATAATTATCAGTCTTTGGATCTTTTTATTGCAAAACATTGATTAACTCGAAGCAGCACTTTGCTCTTGCCTTTTTTTTTCTATTCAGAAATTTAAAAGCAACCCATAAATTGTAGTGTAGGGAACAATTTTGCTATTATTTTTCATGTTTTAACCTTTGACAACAATATAGTCATGAGAAATAAATTATAAGGCTTACTTTTATGACGAGAGTTTGGCCAGTGACTTTCTGAGAAGATATTCTAGTTTCTAGCACACCAGTCCAATTCTCTTAGAAAAAAACTGTCTTGCTAGGAAAATTTCCCAATAGTGAATGTGGATCCTCAGCGGGTCTAAATCAGCAGTAATGAATGATTTCTGCTCCACTTTAGGCAAGAGGAGCAGTGGCATCCTCGTGGAACCCAACTACAAGCAAAAAACCCTATTTTAGGATTAAGAAATGGTAAGAAGGTATGCCGTTCAAAAGACTCTGAAGACTTTTGAATCCTCTGAAATAGGACAGTCTCGATTATAAGCAAATATTTCTCAGCAAAGCAAAGAATAATATAACAAATAGGATTCTCCCAAGAAAAGAGCTGACCCCACACCCAGTGAAAGCCAAATACAATGATGGCTTTTGATGATTCTATATTCTTTTGATGAACAACTAGAAGCAATTCCTCTAGAATACTAACACCTAGCCAAAACTAAAATTCAGAAATGCATATCACCCTGGAATCTATCATACTGATTCACAGGGATGCATTCCTGGAACATCAATAATGTAGAGGCTGCACCAAAGGAGAGAATAATAAGTCCACTGGACTAGGAAAGAGCAATTATAGAGGGAAGGATGAAAGATACAGAAAAAATATCAGTGAAAGAAATGACTCTAGCTTGAAAGTTTCCCTAAGGTTAGTCAATCCAATTTACTCAAAGATTCAATTAATAATAATAATTATTATAATTATTATTATCGTCCCAAGAAAGTGTATCTGAAGAAAAGAGGTTTGCTTACCTTTGATTTTTATTTGGAAAACTGAAGCTGATCAATATTATCTAAAAGCCATGCAATCTCTCCAACAGTCCTTGGCATTGGGTTTCAGCCATCATAATCATAGTGAATTGTTTAAGTATTGATGTTTCCAAGCTGTACCCTTGCCATTAGGTCTCAAAGAATGATCTCTGGACCAGTGTCAGCATGACTTAGGAACTTCCACTCCAGAAATAACAAATGTGACTTCTGGCATGAAGTTTCAGCAATCTTATTTTAAACAAGCATATGTATAGCAAATTTAAGTTGTATCGAAATGATTCTGTTGTAAGCTAAAATTTGACAGTCATCTCTCTCAGCTTGTCTCATATAAATTTTCATACTTGTTACCACTAGGCGATGGTGGCACACACCTTTAATCCATTATAAAATGGATTAAAACAGCCACAAGGTTTGAATTAATCAAGTGAGTATTTATTCTAAATTAGGTTTTATGATCCCCAAACCAGAAACTGTTGGCTTAACAAATACAAGCTTAATTAATAAATATTATTTCTTTCTTCCTCTCTCTCTCTTTTTTTTCAAGACATTGTTTCCCGGGTAGCCTAGATGTCCTGGAACTGGCTCTGTAGACTAGGCTGGCTTCAGATTCACAGAGATCCACCTGCTTCTGCCTCTCAAATGCTGGATTAAAAGCCTGTACAAGCATGGCCTGAAGATATATAATTTATTGTCAAGCAGTTAAAGGGTGCCTTAAAATAAGGATAACCTTAATTATAAAAATAGAACAAAAATCAGTCTCAATTGGTATCAGATTTTAGGGAGTTGAATTCCTTTTAAATCTTTCCTTAAAGTTGCAATACAACTGCTGGGACTGTGGCTGTCCCTGGATGAAAAGACCATTGCAGTTTCTTAGAGGCCTGTGTAAATGAGTCATCTTACAGTGACCATCCCCATACGCAGATGTAGTTTTTAGTGTTGAAAAAAAAATGCTTAGAGTAAGTGGTTATAAGATGTACTATTTCTTATTTCTGCACTTCAAATTCTCTATCATACACATGTGCATGCACACACACAATCATAAAACACTTGAAACAGCTTAACCATTCCTGATAGTATATAAAATATTCATAACCAATTTTCATTCTAAAGCTCCAATATAAAGGAGCTAAAGTTGTTGGTCAGTGGGTAGAGCATTTAGTTTATCTGGAGACTGATGCCTACTATCGCCAACACTGGGTGACACACATCGATAATTCCAGTACTCAGAAATTCAAAAAATCTCAGCTACTTCTTAAATTCAAGACTACCCTGACATAGATGAGAACCTGTCTCAAATGGAAGAAAGACAGGGATTAGAAACTAAATATAAATTTGATTATCAGTAATTCCAAAAGTATTTCATTACATTTTTTTCTTTTTACACAGTTTCAAGGTGGTATTTCCTTTCATTGGACTGATGTATATTTCATGAATTTATACTTATTTTGTTGCAAAGGTTTATATATTGTTACTAAGGATTGGGCTGAGACTGTAACCACTAAGTTACAATCCCTGAGTTCTGTCTGCACACACACAGACACACATGCACACAGTCATGTACACCCACATGCTTACAAACATGCATACTCGCTCACATGCACACTTGCACACACACACACAAACAAAACACCAAAAATAGGACAGAGAGAGGAAAGAAGAGAAAAAGGAAAGAAGAAAGGGAGGAAGGGAGGGAAGGAAGGAAGGAAGGAAGGAAGGAAGGAAGGAAGGAAGGAAGGAAGGAAGGAAGGAAGGAAGGAAGGAAAAAAGAGAAAACAACACTAAAAATCACTTAAAATTAGTCATTAGATAAGTGCATAGCATCATAGAGTGCAATAAAGAAACAATTTTAAGGTGGGCATTATGACACACCTACAATTCCAGCACATAAAATTCACATCAAGTTGATGGAAATCTCAAGGCCAGCCTTGAACTACATCCCTACAAGGCTATATGCCAAACCTTGATTAAGAAATAAGTAAATGATAATAGTAATTTAAAATAACCCATTTTGTATTTAGGGAAAAGGTCATCTGTATACACAGTGATGAAATATTCTATGAATAAAGTAAGGAAGCAATAAAATTATACTTTGCAACATGAAAGTAAATTGAAAGATAAGTAAGATTTGGTTGTATCCAATGTTGGCTCTTTATAGAGTCCTTTGCTTAATAACTTGGTTACTACTTAGTATTATTTCTTTCTCTCTGTTGACAGAAGTTGTAAAACATAAATTGTCTATAGTAAGAAAATAGCTGATTTTTGTAAAGCTTTTATATTTAGCTGAGCTAACAAAGCAAATTAAAGTTTGTTTCAATATTATAAAGTGATTTTATTATATATTGTTATTTCAAAATAGAAAAAAACTTCTGAGTATCTTTGTGAACAAAAAACAATAACTCTCTTAGTATTCTTCAAGCTCTTAACCATAAAAAGCCAGTATTATCAAATCTGTGGAGAGACAGATGCAGTCCTACTTCTGATAAGTATGTGTAATCAAAACACTTATCAAAACAATTTGTTTATGTCCGATAAAAGGACAAACATGAACTTCTTTTGAATAAGTACCATCCATGAAAATATAATCCCCCCCTTCAAATGATTTAAAACATTTATAGATATAGAGACAAATTCAAATATGAACAGATTTGAAATACAATGGCAAATAAGATATGAATGGTTTGCTTATAACAACATGATTAGACATCTAAAAGACATTAAGCTCTATACATACTGTGGACTATGCTCATTGTTAATAATTAAGCTGATTGGCCAATAGCAGGGGAAAAAGAGGTTAGGCAAGACAGCCTAAGACAGGGAGAATCCTGTGAGAAAAGGGCAGAGTCAGGACAGTCACTGCAGATGCCAGCCAACTCGCAAGCAAGCAGGACACGTAGAATATAATATAGCAAGTCACAAGTCACGCGGCAGAAGGTAGCTAATAGAAATAAGCTAATTTAAATGCAAGAGCTAGTTAGTGATAAGCCTGAGATGTCAGCTGAGCATTTATAAGTAATATAAACCTCTGAGTAGTTATTTATTTGAGAACTGGCAGGCAGGACAGGAAACATCCATTTACATATACATGCATATTACATTTTCATATTAAAATTTATGTGAAATACTGATCTGTATAAAAAGCAGCACTGAAGAGATCAAAGGAAGTATATATAATTAACTTATGCCTCAAGAATAGTGGGACATTTGTCTATGTCAAACAAGTTACTTAACAGTAATGTTAATTGCAAACATTTTAAAAAATGTAAATGCTATCAGAATTGAGATTATCTACTGACTCAATGAAACACTTATAAATGAGGAGTGAAAAAAGCTGAGTTCACATACTTGACTTGTTTACAAAATAGGTTAAGAGTTTCTTGCTTACTAGTAAATATGCATCAATCTCTTGCTCTCTAAAGAAATATGGAATTTGTTTTCAAGATACCTTATTAACTTTTCTGCTTTCAAAAATTAAAAGATAATTCACACAAAGTTTACATTTACTTCTGTAATTTTTATTACATTAATTAATTTATATTTAAAACTATCTTTTCTCATTTTACATACCTATCCCACTCCTTCCACCAGGAGTCAACAAAGTCTGACACATCACTTTGAGGCAGGAACAAGGCCCTTCCTTATATTTAGGCTGAGCAAGGTATCCCTCCAAAAAGAATGGGCACCAAGAAGCCAGTTCAAGCAGTAAGGGTAAATCCTGATTCCACTGCCAGTGGCCACAAAGACTTCCCAAACCACACATCTGTCACTCACATTTAAAGATTCTAGTTTGGTCTTATGCAGGTTCCCCCCTGCCAGACAAGAGTCAGTGAGCACGCACTAGCACAGGTCAGCTGTTTCTATGGGTATCCCCATCATGATCTTGATCCTTTTGCTCATATTATGTCTCACCCCTCTCTTAGACTGGTCTCCAGAAATTTAGCCCAGTGATTAGTTGTGGATCTCTGCATCTGCTTCTATCAGGTGCTGGATGAAGGTTCTATGATGATAACTAAGGTAGTCATCAATCTGATTACATGGGAAGGCCAGTTCAGGCATCCTCTCCATGATTACTTAGGGTTTTAGCTAGGGTCATCCCTGTGGATTCCTGGAATCCTGGAAACCTGTTTGGCAGGTTTCACACTAGCCCCATAATGGCTCCCACACCAAGATATTTCTTTCCTTGCTCTTCCTGTCTGTTCTTTCCCTATCTCAACCATCTTGTTCCCTCATGTTCTCCTCCCCACTCCCCCTTTCCTTTCCACCTTTCTTCCTCCCTTCCTTACACTCCCAATTTTCTCAGGAGATCTTGTCTATTTCCCCTTCCCTGGGGGATCCATATGTCTCTCAGGGTTCTTGTTCCACAGCTTCTCCAGGTTCATGGACTATAGGCTGGTTATCCTTTGCTTTACATCTAATATCCACTTATGAGTAGGTACATACCATGTCTGTCTTTCTGGGTCTGGGTTACCTCACTCAGGATGTTTTTTTTTTCTAGTTGCATCCATTTGCATGCAGATTTCAAGATGTCATTGTTTTTTTAACACTGTGTAGTACTCCATTGTGTAAGGATACCACATTTTCTTTATCCATTCTTTGGTTGAGGGTCACCTAGGTTGTTTCCAGGTTCTGGCTATTATGAATAATGTTGCTAAAAACATAGTTGAGCAAATGTCCTTGTGGTATGGATCTGCTTCCATTGGCTATATGCCCAAGTGGCATTGCTGGGTCTTGAGGTAGATTAATTCCCAATTTTCCGAGAACCCACCATACTAATTTCCAAAGTGACTTAGTTATGCTTGCACCTATAGTTCCCCTTCGTTTACCCAGATTTTCCATTTCCAGAATTCCCTTGGTTTGTGTTTTCTTCATTGACTATTTCAACTTTCAAGTCTTGAACTGTTTGAGCTGTTTGCTTCATCTGTTTGATTGCTTTTTCTTGGTTTTCTTGGCTTTCTTAAATAGATTTATTGATTTTTTTCCAATTTTTTGTTTGTCTTTTCCTCCATTGCTTTAAGGGAATTTTTCATTTCCTCTTTAAGGGTCTCTATCTTCTTCAGAAAGTTATATTTAAAGAGGTTTTATTCTGCTTCTGAGTTAGGCTGCTTAGGTCTTCTTTTTGTAGAACCATATTGCCAAATATGGTCTCCCAGGTCTCCAGGGCTTCGCTGGGTGGGGGTTGGGGTGGGTAACTCTGGGGGCTAAGGTTTACAGTGCTGGGTACTCCAACTGTGAACCCAGACACTCACTTCTCCAGGGGCAGCCACAGCCAAGGCTCTGGTGGTCAGAGATGCTATGGGTAGTGGCTGCCCATGTGGGGAGACTTCTACCAGATACCTGGGTCCTGGCTGTGTGTACTTCTGTAATTTTTAAATCAAGTATATATTAAATTATAATTTCAATAAATTTTGCCAGATTACATGTTGACAATTTACTCTAGCTCATTCTCTGACAATTTATGAGCAACTACTTTCCTATGATTCAGATAATAAACTAAACGTTTTCAGCTCTACCAATCTGGTAGTTAAGATATGGTTTCATTATCTTTGAAGATTTCATTTATCTTAGTATGATAAAGTTAAATGAATTTTTACTTGTGTAAGATCCTTTGTTCCCTTTTCTGTTATTCCCATTCCCTTTTTGTTTCCATGGTAGATTAATCTTACAAATGCATCACATCACATAACTTCACAATGCTGGGGGTTCCTTACAACTCTAAAAGTAAATCCGTAAAAAATTGAATGGGTTTGAAATCAATATTTACATGTAAATGTGTTATGTGAATGATAATTATTTTAAAGTCACATATACCTTTTTTCATCCATAGATACTTTAGCTCTTTATACACACCAAGCTTCTATATATTATTTTATAGTAGCAGTTTCTCAAAATGTTTTTGTGAAATGTAAGTAGATCATCATTGTTGAGTATTATTAGCATTTTGTCCACAATAGAGATGATGGCTTAATCGTGTACATTTTCAATTGGACAATAAATTCAAGAAATGATGTTGTAAAATTATCAACCAATAATTACTGCAGCCATGTGCAATATGAATTGAACTCAATAAAGACTTGGAGTAAGGTGTCTTTGCATGAGCTTGTATTACTTTGATTGATGGATAGGTAATTTCTAAAATATTTAAGATAAATATACAAAGCTTACAGATCCAAATATATACAATATCTTTTGTAGTTACATGCCATCCAAAAATCATTCTAAGTTGTCATTTCAACATTAAAGTAACTCTACCTACATGGAAAATATAATTATTTCAAAATGATAATATGCTAATTAACTATTCTAAATGAATGAGACTTTGAAAATAATCATTAAAATATTAGTATTTTATGAAAATGGCTCTATCTACCTAAGCAGGATTCATTTTAATCTCTTTTCTTAAAATCTTATAACTAGCCCAAAGGAAAGGAGAGTGTAAAAGGAAAAGGGCACAGAGAAGTAGACATTGTGTTGTAAGGTAGACGAGTCAGATTTGGTATCTCGAAATGCCAGAGGATGGGATAGACAACAGATAAAAGGATGAAATCATGCAAGTGTTTAGGACTCTGTAGGTGGTATTTATTCTAGTACATGTAAAGTCTATGGATATTTGTTAATATAAGTATTATATGTAATAAATATATATATAGCATAGAAGCAATATTTCTTCATACAAATTATAATTATGGAAAAGTTACTTTCTCTTTTTAAAATTTGTTCAAGTTTCCAAAAATAGCTATCAACTTTAATATGCATAATTTAGTATAAGTCACATTGTAACTTACTTCTTTTAGAGACCCATGTTCATGAAAACCAGGGTAGACGCAGAATAATATAGAAATTAAATAGCCACATTGGCAAACCAAATGAGTTCACCTAAAGTTAAAGCCAGATAAATGTTCCTCAGAACAGCCTTAGCGCCCCTCAGAACAGCCTTAGCTTCTGCTCTACCTAGTTAATTTTCAACTAGTTCATTTATCTGAATATAATTTTCAAAACTATAAAGGAAATATTGTTCATTATTTCCTTCCCTGGTCTTCTAATCACATGAGACTTATTCTTTTCTGAACTCTCATGAATAAAGCACTGCACTTGGTCTTGTGTGTACAGTATCCCCATAATATTTTTGGTTTTGTTTGTTTATTTTGCAGTGTTGGTTTGGTTGTCATAAGATAGCTTAGTAATCCTTGTTTTTGATTTTTCTATCAATTTAGAAAGATAACTTAAAGATTTTCTAGGTTGACAGTTACTAACTTTCAGAGCTTAAAATACATTTCTTTATGTTTTCCTGACTTTGAAGGTTTCTGACAAGAAGTGTGCATATTCTGTGGTTTGTATAGCTACTTCAGAGTGAGATGTCCTCCAGATTTGTTTTGTTTTTGTTTTCCAAGTCTGCTTGTTCATTTTTGTTTTTGTTTTATGTGAGTCTTCCTGTGAGCTGTCTTCACTTGAATTCTTATTCCCACTACTAGTTAGGCGGAAGCCTCCTTTCGTCGTAGAAGTAACAGAGACCAGGATTCCACAGGAGTCCTGGCCTTAACCTGCAGAAGAAGACATTTATAGATGTTGCTTGTGTCACTGATAAATTTCAGAAACAGTGTCAATAGTGTACCAACTAGGAAAAATATAACATGGTAGTTTTTATTTTTTCATTCAGAGCTCAAAAATTATTAGGGAGTGGAATGAGGAAAGAAAGGAAAAAGAGGGAAAGTAGGAATATTTATGAGAAGGAAAGTATGTGAGTTATAGATAGGAGAAATAATACAGAGAATATTATAAAATAGTCACAGACATATAGAGAACATATAGTCATAATAGCATATTTAAATAAAGAAGATAAAACAACAAAATAATAACTACAAAAGTATACATTAAAATGAGAAGTTGAATTAGGATTTCCTGACTGAATGTAATCCTAGTCAAAATCCCTTGACTTGGGAAGCCATATGTCCTTTGGAAGAACCTGCTATCTTTATTTGGCTAAAAGGCCATGCTGTCAAACTACCTTCTAAACACTATGTTTAAACCTACAGATCCAGGTTACTGTCATCTCAAGTCAAAAGGCTTCCTTTGCAATGGACAGAAGCCTATGGAGAGATGCATCATCAGTCACAGAGCCAAGGATAGAGACTGCTTGGCCCTAGACAGAACATCTGCTTTAAGCCCTCCACTCTGAGGATTGGAACATCAAGGTATCTGAGGCAGAAAGAGCATCAGAACTGGAAGAGAGGAAGGAGTTCTATGAAATGCTGCCACAATGATCTCATGACAGCTGTCGTTACCTCATAGGATCTGTCTAAGATCGTACCAGCCAAAATCCTAGCAAAATGGCTTAGATGATCTCCAGACTCCAAGCTTCTTAAGAAGCTTTAGCCATAGATATTTGCTCAGGGAGGATGATCCTTTATTGAGGATGTCCCCACTAGTAGGATTCCAATGTTCCAGTGGATGGTCCCACACACATACATATAAGGGCAGCACTAATTGGACCTAGTGGGTTATCAAAACAAACAAAGACAACAGCAGAACCTATGAAGTTAGGAGGATGTGATAGCTTGAATTTAACTGGCCCCATAAGCTCATGGGAAGAGGCACTATTAGGAGGTGTGGCTTTGTTAGAGTGGGGGTGGCCTTGTTGGAAGAAGTATGCACTGTGGACAGGGATGGACTTTGAGGTCTTACATATGTTCAAGCCATGCCCAGTGTCTCAGTTCACTTTCTGTTGTCTGTGAATCAAGATGTAGAACTCTCAGCTCCTTCTCCAACACTGTGTCAGCCTCCCTGCCACCATGTCCCCACCATGATGATAATGCACTAAACCTCTGGACTGTAAGCCACCCCAATTAAATGTTTTCATTTTTAAGAGTTGCCGTGGTCACGGTCTCTTCACAGCAAAAGGAACCCTAACTAGCTAAGACAGAGGGAAACATGTATAAGGAATTATAAGGGAAGTTAGAAGGAGAAATTGAGGGTACCTATGGTCATATCCCATTGTATACATGTAAGAAAATCTCAAGAATAAGGAACTATTTAAATTTTTAATTAAAAAATTATAAAGAAAGAAATAAATGAAATAGAAAGCATTTAAATTATCAGTAGATACCTTTTCCTACTAGGGATAAATGTGGTTTCTCCATAATTTGTGCTGGCTTTTCATGGACAAGTGATGGGGGATGCAGGGTAGCCGCTAGTCTGATAGTCTCAGAAATTCTAACAGTGTAGTCGCTATGATGTTTCTACTGGAGGGTAAAATTTGCCAGAGGAGACCCCTCTGCTCCCATCTGCCAGCTGCAGCCTCTGGTGTCTGAGAATCTCAGTGTTGTCGTTAGGCTTTCTCTGCAGGCTGGGTGACTGGTGCTCTGAGAGGAGATGCTGGTCTACCACCCTCACATCTTTGTTTCTGGATGGTTTCCTCACTGCTCTTTTCTGGGGGAGGAGGGAAGAATTTTCTATTCAAAAATCTTTCAGACAGCAGTCACATGGATGACTTTAATGGATGAAAATGTTAGCATGCTTTTCTTGTTAAAGAGATCTCAACAGTATTCTTTGTCTCTTGTGGTGTAACCAAGTCTCTGCATGCCTTGGGTAGCTTTGGTTCAGCAGCAAAATATTTTAAAATCTTTGCTATTTTGCTAATCTAATAAATTCAAGTGAGTTTCCTAATAGATGTGTACAAAACTTTAAAATTAAAGATGTGAAGATTTTTTTCTTTCTTCTCTTGTTTACAAAAAACAAATTACTGTGAAATACTGAAGCCATTACCCTTCCATTCCCAGAGGCATAGCAGCTCCCGAGTCATCCCGCCTTCCCAGGGGCATAGAAGCCCTGGATTCCTCCCCCACACCTTCCCAGAGGCATAGCAGCTCCAGAGTCCTCCCACCTTCCCAGAGGCACGGCAGCTCCGGAGTCCTCCCGCCTTCCCAGAGGCACAGCAGCTCCGGAGTCCTCCCGCCTTCCCAGAGGCACAGCAGCTCCGGAGTCCTCCCGCCTTCCCAGAGGCATAGCAGCTCCGGAGTCCTCCCGCCTTCCCAGAGGCATAGCAGCTCCGGAGTCCTCCCACCTTCCCAGAGGCACAGCAGCTCCGGAGTCCTCCCGCCTTCCCAGAGGCATAGCAGCTCCGGAGTCCTCCCCCCTTCTCCTATCAGACATGCTGAGAAAAAAATCCCACAGAGCACTTACTTCCTTGGAAAGTATATACATTAAATACTTTAACAAGATGAAAACTGATAGCCACCCTACCCTAGGGTTGTAAATTCAGACCACAAGAAACAGATATCTGAGCCAGTTCTAACTAATGCTTCTGGAGTGGCCTGATTAAGAGGGGTGGTCAGAATGGGGCTCCATGGCCAGCAGATATCTGAGCCAGTTCTAACTAATGCATCTGGGGTGGCCTGATTAAGAGGGGTGGTCAGAATGGGGCTCCATGGCCAGGTGGGGCAAACCTTGAGAACTGTCACTCCGGGAACCTGATGAGAGTCATAATGACATTGGGATACTTCCGTCTTAAAGATCTACAGCAGAGTGAGTCAAACTTAGAAACCAGCATGAGCTGTGGGTCATGGTGACTCCTCCCCAAAGATGCATAGCAATGGTTGGCAGTACTTTGGTTGTCACAACTTGTGTGTACGTGAATGCCACTGGTGTCTCTGTCAAAGAAGCCAGGACATTGCTAGACATCCTGTACGCATAAGATAAACCTTTAAGAGAGTCATCAAACACAAACTGTGCTTGAATGGGAAGCCCTCCTCTGTAGGGATGGAACTGACTCCCCAGCAGCTTGGCTTGGCTTCCGGCCTTACTGCAGTCATCAGCCCCTATGCCCCCATCTTCTGTGCATGCCAGTTGGATTGGCTTCACCGTGCTGTGCTGACAAACAATCCCCAAACTTTGTGGTTTCATACAAGCAACATTTATTTCTTACTCGTGCTACACTCCAACAAGTTGACATGTTCTTGGCACAGGGACCCTGGCTGATAAAGACTCCATTGCAAACCAGACTTCCATAAAGGAAAAAGAAGGAAGAAATAAATCAAGTGTTGGGCCTAATGGCCTCTAGGAAGTCATTCCTGCTTATATTTCATTAGTCATAATGAGTACCAGGGTCACTCCTTTCAAAGGGAGCCTCAACACATGCAAATCCTGTGTGCTTGGAAGAACCAGAGCATTTGGTTAACAGCTCGTGAATATTCTAGTTTATAATTTTGTAGATCAGTCAATAATTAATGCACACAAGGGTTACTAATTGAGAAGCCGGTAAACAATCATTTCTGTGCTCACTGTGTAGAGCATTGCATTCAGTTCACACTTGATAACATGTACACAGCTACCTGGAAGGCAGGATATTTAATTGGTGGTCTAGAAATATTTTATAGGTGCATTTCCAATAGCTCAAACATAGCAAATAAAACAAACCCTTCCAAAAAAAAAAAAAAGGTTAATGAGCGTTCCAGGAGTGCTAAATGGCTTGGAATGTTTGGAGAGCCTGGCCTCAGGTGTGTCCATTTTTCCCTTCTGTTGCTCTCACAAACATAGTGACCGAAAGCGACTTAGGAGAAGAAAGGATCTCTTTCACAATCCATCACTGAGGGAGGCCAAAGCAGGAGTTCCAGGCAGGAACCTGGAAGCAGGAAGAGGAAATGCTACTTACTGGACCTGCTCCCTCCGACTTTTTCAGCTTCCTTTCTAATATAGCCCAGGCCTACCTGCCCAGAGATGACAACACCCATAGCTGGCTGGACCCTCCTATGGCAATTAGGAATGAAGAAAGGCTACACAGACCTGGCCACATGCCATTCTGATCTGGAGGATTCTTCAGTTGTGACTTCCTCTTCCCAGATGACTCTAGGTTTGTGTCAAGTAGAGAGATGAAGCTAACAATGGCAGATAAGAAAGGGAAGATTTAAGGTGAGGTCAGTAGAGAACAGATGCATAGAAGGAGACTCGTGTGGTGAGTGTAGACAGTGGGGCTCTGTGCGAACAGCACTTCAAGGCTATTGGAAGCAATTAGTAAAATAATAAATAAAATTTAAAAAGGTCATGAATTTGAAAGAGAGTGGGAAGGTGTATATGGAAGGGCTTGGAGGAAGGAAACGGAAGAGAGAAATACTATAATCAATTTGTATTCTCAAAAATAAAATATCTACTGACAGTGAAAGAAGAGGATGTTGTTGTTGTTGTTTTGGATTCTAAACATTGAACCCAGAATCCTGCTAAGCATGCATTCTATGCTCCCTCAAGTGTTTTAATTGGGGAATTTATCTTACTTGACACATTTAACTAGAAGTCAACATTCGAGCAGAGGTGATGGAGGAAGGTCATTGGCTAATAAAGAAACTGCCTTGGCCCATTTCATTGGTTAGAAGATAGGTGGGAGGAGTAAACAAAACAAAACGCCGGGAGGAAGAGGAAGTGAGCTCAGACTGGACAGCTCTCCTCTCCGGAGCAGACACCTCAGAGAGAGACGCCATGCCCCGCTCCCGGGCAGACACACGCGATGAAGCTCCGACCAAGAATCTTCCCGGTAAGACTGGTGCTCACAGATTATTAGAGATGGGTTGATCGGTATACCAGAATTAGCCAGTAAGGGCTAAAGCTAAATGGCCAAGCAGTGATTAAATGAATACAGTGTCCGTGTAATTATTTCAGGGCATAAGCTAGCCAAGCAGGCGGCTGGGGTGTTGGGGATGCAGCCCCGCCGCCGCACCATATTACTACACAGAGGCAGTAAGTTCAATGGGGAGACAAACTTCACACTCCAAGCAAACTTGATGACAAAGATATGAGAGATGATAGACAGGGGGAGATGTATCTTCCGAGCACTTCCTGCTCCTCTGTGCAGTGCTCACCTGTGACTAAGGTGAAGGAAGAGCTCATTACTGGGCCCCTCCCCTTCGGTAATTACATTTAATAATGGGTATTAAATACTATCCATATGTGAATAGCTTCCAAATTTATCTTTCTAGCTCCAACCTTCAGGTTTGTGTTTATCTATTTTAGAACCTAGATATAACTTGAAGTAGTTTGTATCAAAAATGGACCTCCAGAAAATATGTTCATAGCTCCTGAAAGAGAGTTTGCACCAAGTGTTAACAGGTGCTGAAACTACTGATTGAAAGACTGTGGTGGAGCAGGTATTCCCAAGATGTAACACCATCAACCTCAGAACAGTGGAATCACCTATAACTAGAAATAGGACCCCATCCAATCTGTACCAGCTGATGTGTCAAGGGATGGGGCTTGGCCTTAATCTGCTCAGGTTTAGGGATATAACTTCTAGTTTACAGGAAGCCTGGGGACAGAGAAACAAGTTGCATAACTTTGACAATCCAGAGTGTCAATAAAACTTTTGAGCAATGGACTCAATGTCTTCATCCAGTAAAGGGGACAGGAGGGAAACGGCAGAACGGACTGTTTCTGCTTAGGAGGGACTTAAGCACAACTCCTCAGAGAGGATAAAACCCTGTTGGAATCCTGAAGAGATTAATTGTAGAAGGATATACAGCATCGACAGGAAAGCGAGTTTCCCTGATTGCTAAAGTATTGGAAAGGTTTAAACATCCAAGTTGAGACACAATAGAGGGAAGTTTAATATGTAACTTGTTAAAATACAAGTTCTTAGCACCAAACGTGGCACACATCTTCCATCCTGGCACTTAGGAAGCAGAAGTAAGTGGATCTCTGTATGTTCAAGGCCAGCCTGATCTACATAGCAAGTTCCTGGCCAACCAGGGTTACATGGGGAGACCTCAACAACAAAATTTTAAAAATTTAATATCATAATCCAGTTTGAGGGCATTATTGACTCTCCCCCAAGGAAATATATTTAGCCATGTCTAGATTCATTTTGGACAGTTATACCAGGAGATGAGGGATACTAATGGATAGATCCCACGATGCTGCAGGACACTTTCCCGTGTGCCGGAGAGTCAGCACAAAGGGAGGGCTAGCTTCACATGGCAGTGGATCCAAGGGCAGGAAACCCTCCACAGGCAGTTAAATATAAGTACAAAGGAAGGGTAGGCCAATGCTATTTTGTTTACTCTGAGCTCAGCACAGCTCCTGCCATAGAGTTTAACTATGACAATATTGAATAATCTGCTATAAATTGTGTAAGCTTCCAAATTCTTGGAGAATTGCAAGGTGGGGTTAGGGGGGCCATGTGGCTGATCTCGGTAATAGCTCTCAGAAGGATCTACAATGTATACTGTTAACATAGTGTTAAGCGGGCAAGGGGAACAACCTTGGAGTGAATGGCTACTGCTATACCAGTAGGATTTCAACCTCCCTGTGTCTGAAAGTCTCTTGGGCAGATCTGCAAAACTGAAGATGCTTCATCTAACCCCAGAGACTGATTCTTTCTGGGAGAGGTGCGGCTTATAACAGGCATCATGCTTTTAAACTATCCATATTATTTTAATGGGCAGAAATGCTAGAAATATAACCTTTCTTTGGGAACACAAATGAGCCTATTTGTTACGTTCATTCTTATGACATATTGCAGTCAGTGTGCTAGCTCAGAAAGTTAGCTCTAGTAAGTATTTTTCTAGGTTTGCGAAAACAAATGGGAATCCAACGTTGACTGTGTGTGTGTGTGTGTGTGTGTGTGTGTGTGTGTGTGTGTGTGTGTGTGTGTGAAATGAAAGGCCAGAGAAGTCTTGGCAAAATGTAGAGGAAAGCGTTTAAAGGCTCTGGGAGCTGAGAAGGTTGGATAAATACAGCACGTGTTTCACCCCTATATCCTGTCAGGGCCGTGAAGACTTCTTTCACTTGCCAAGAAAAATAGACAGAAGAAGGAAATACCCAAATATTTAAAGTGCTCTACTGGCTTGCCTTTTCCTGAACTGGGAACCATGTAGAAGGCGCTGCAATAAAAATGGTGTTCCTGGTCTCAGTGGGGCTGTGCGAGGCCAGCTGAGGCCTGGCCCAGGTGACGGCTGTTAACAGTCTGAAGCAAAGTGGGTATTGTTTTAATAGCCAGATGCTACACTCGGGGACCCGGAAATGGCTTCAGTAGCAGAAATTTCTGACTGTGGTTAATTAATCATGGGGTCCCCAGGAATGAAATAGACAGACAGCCAATTAAGGTGTGTCTTGATTTATTTAACCAAAGCTATTATAGGTCTGGTGAACAGAGATCTCACTGGAGCCGATGTGCTAAAGAATTTGGAGTTCACAGACCCAGCATCACCCAGTGAAGGGGAGGCCAGTGCCTCTGAGGAAACATCCTGCTTAACATCACAGAAGCATACTGAACCTTCTGCCTTGTCCTGTCTACAGCGCCTGGCAGTTGTTAACGGAGTGCCTCAGCACTGAGGAAATGGAAACAAACCTGGGAAACGCCAGATATGGCTCAGAGCTGTGACCGGTTCCAGAATCTGGAATTCTACTACAGACCACTTGTGGGAGTTGGGATAATTATGGAATACAGAAATAAATGTCCAGAGTTTATTGTACAGTAGAATTATCACACTCTCCAACCCTGTCAAAGGGCCAGGCCGGAAGTGGGGGGTTCAGGGTCGTATTCTCAGATTCAGTATTACTTGTTAAAGTGGGTATTTTGGGGAACAGGCATGATCTCCTCCGTTTCTTTCATCATAAAATAAGGACAGATATTTTGGGAGACCAGATACAAGTCACTTGGCATTCTTCCATCTGTTTCAAAATAGGGAGCAAGCCCGCAAGTTGCTTCCTAAGAGATAAGTACTAAATATTAATTTAATAGGCTATCTATGACTTTACCATCTGATTCTTAAATAATTAGAGAAGATTACTAGAAACAAAGTCAGTACAAACTTTAGTTGTAACTGCTATTAGATGTTTTCATCTTTCTTAGGCTATTTTTGCACTCAGGGTACAGGTAGTTTATAGGGATTTCCAGAAGTTTGCTATCTTTAGAAGAAGAACCTGTATATATTCATGTTTTCTGAGATTTATTTGTTTTATTTTACGTGTATGGGTAGTTTACCTTCATGTATGCCTGAGTACCATTTGTGTGCAATGCCCTTAGAGACTAGAAGAGGGAGTCAGATTCCCTGAGACTAGAGTTAGAGATGGTTGTGAGTTGTGACGTCCATGCTGGGACTTGAACCTGGGTCTTCTGGAAGAACAGTCAGTGCTCTTAGATGCACCCACCCATCCAGCCTCCCACCCCCATACATCTTTATTATCCCACCTCAGGCATTGACTCTGGTGTGCAATCTTGTTTACGGGGAACTTGGGCATGCTACTATTGCATTCCCATCTGGTACAGTAGGTCTTATTCTGATCATTTACAGAAAAGGAAATTTTGTCTGTTCATGTTTCAAGCGTGTAAGAAATGGGAGCTTAGCGCCTGCCCCAAATATTCAGCCAGAGGGGTTCTGGCTACTTGTCATCATAACTTATGAGGTTCAAGTATTTCTTCAGAAAACTCAGATACTAAATAGAGTCTTGCTACCTCCAGGAAGGAGATAAACCAAGAGGGACCTTTCAGTACTCAGCGTTTTATCGGGGAACTTCTGGCCTGAAACTAACTCTGGAGGAACTTGTTTATCATTGGGTTCCACTAGGCTTCATGACAGGTGATGAACTGAGCGCTATCTAATTCGAACAGCCGTGAAGTCTGCGTACTCTGTAATTAAATAGCTGCATAGACCTTGTGTTCCTAAGTCTTCTCCAAACTGCCCACTTGGTTCATTTCACAATCAAGCCTAAGAGAGTGTGGTGGTTTGAAATAAAATGGCTCCCTTACGGAGTGGCACTGTTAGGAGGTTTGGCTTTGTTGGAATAGGCATAGCCTTGTTGGAGGAAGTGTGTCACCACTAGGGGTGGGCACTGAGGTCTCCTATGCTCAAGTTATGCCCAGTATGACACAAACGGCTTCTGCTGACTGCAGATCAAGATGGAGAACTCTCAGCTCTGTCTTCAGCATTATGGCTGCCTGTGTGCCACCATACTCCCTGCCATGATGACAATGGACTAAACCTCTGAACTATAAGCCAGTGCCAATTAAATGCTTTCTTAAAGTAAGAGTTGCTGTGCACAAACTGTTTCACAGCAGTAGAAACCCTAACCAAAAGAGTCTCCTTTAGGCAAGTGATTGAGGAGGCAAAACTGTAAGCCTAAAGATTATTTTTGTTTTTATTGGGGTGAGTGTGTATGTGTGTGTGTGGTAGGTGCTTGCTTGTGTGTCCATTTTTGTGAGTGTTTAGATGCCTGCAGAGGCCAAAAGAAGGTATTGGATGTTAAAATATAAGTTGTAAGCTATCTGACATGAGTGCAGGGAACCAAACTTGGATCTCTGGGAAAGTGGCGAGCACTCTTGACTAGTGATGCATTCTTTGGCCTCTTAGGTCTAATTTTCACATGGCTGCATGCATTATGCCTGCTCCTGATGAAGGAAGACTGCTGCCTGGTTCTCAGGGAACTGGACAATAGACATCCTTTCAGCAGGCCGGGAATGGATTTAGAAGGCAGGTGCTTTTCATGGAAAAAAATCTGGCTAGTGCGTCACTGTGAGTTTGAGGCCAGCCTGACCTACATAGTGACAAGGTCAGTCAGAGTCACATGATGAAACACTGTCCTAAAAATAGAAATTTCTATCTAGAGGTCAGTGCCTACACAGATTTCCGGGCAGGTGCTGCTACTTCTATGGATTATCCAGAAGAATGAGAGAAAGCTTAATGAAGGCAAACATAGGAAACAAATGTGTTTATGAGGTGGAGCTCTTAAATATTTCCAGGGTCTGAAATCGTTTGACCCTCAAGCGAACATTCCTCAGGTTGTCAATGAAGAATAATAGGCTCCTAAGTAATCATGTGGACAGGAAAGCCTTGGAGGTCAGTGTTGACCAACCATCTCATGGACCCGAAACTAGGGTTAAAAGATCAAAAAAGCAGAAGGTAAAGTAAAAGTTGGAGAAAGACATTGCAATAGAAAGGAGCTTCTCAAAACCGGTCCACATTAGAAGATGGAAATTCTTCAACATCCTTGATATAAGAGGAGAAAAACAGAGGCTAGGAATCTCATTCATGGGTAGAACATTTTTTAGGACACTCAAGTGATAGAGATATGAATAATTTGCATTGGTATGGATTTGACTTTATTGATATAAATTTAAGGTCAATCTTGTTATATGTATATGTATTTCTGATATTGATTAAGGTATTGTGATTGTGTAGTTCACTTAAAATGTAATGTATATAGGTTGTTAATAGATAATCATAATAGTCAAGTTTGTAGTCATGTTAGTTAAGATTTTCTAGATGTACATAGATATATTTTAGATAGGCATTCTTCATATTTTTCAAAGATTATAGAATATGGCATTTTAAATGTTTTAATAACTTAGGTTTTTCATGACAATGAGACATGTCTGCTCCTGGAAACACCAATCTGCTTCAAAAAGAAGATGGGCATCGAAGAGGATCCTTATGGAGTTTGATAGCCATTTGGGCAAGAAACTGCTCTTGCCTGGACTATTGCATAAACTGGACACAGAGAACCCACAGAGAGAGGACTACTGAACTTGCCTAAAAGTGAGATAATCTTTCAGGGTTCCTGATTCATGAAAGAGTCTGCGAGACATTCTGAAGAACACAGCAGATAGTGACTGAACTGCCTTTGAAATTTCCTGCTTCATGGAAATGTCTCTGGATACTACGGGCCTGTAGGCTGAAGATGGATGCCCCAACGGTACAGAGGAACTTTGGGTGACTGTCCAGGCAGTGATATGTCTCTGTGATTTCTAGAGTTTTGTAAGTTGCTTACTTCTCATTTACTTAGGTAATATTATATCCTTCTGGAGTCTTTGATGGAGTTGAAGAATAGATAGATAGTTATAGTTGTTTTCCTTTGTTATGATAAAAGATAAAGTAGATGTAAATATTGTAACTGTAATTCTTGCTTTATAACTGTTTTGTTATATGTAATTGTGCTATGTTAAAGTGAAAGCCTTTCCTTTTTGTTTAAACCGAAAAAGAGGAAATAATGGAGGAAGGACATTGGTTAATTAATAAAGAAACTGCTTGGTCTGATAGTTTAGAACATAGGTGGGTGGAGTAAACAGAACAGAATGCTGGGAGGAAGAGGAAGTGAGCTCAGACTCAACAGCTCTGCTCTCTGGGGCAGATGCGATGAAGCTCCGACCCAGGATGAACATAGGCTAGAATCTTCCTGGTAAGTACACCTTGGGGTGCTACACACATTAATAGAAATGGGCCAAGCAGTGCTTAAACGAATAAAGTTTGTGTGTTGTTATTTTGGGGCATAAGCTAGCCAGGCGGCCAGGAGCCAGGCTGTGGGAAGAGGCCCACAGCCCCTACTACAGGTAATTTAAAGAAATTAATAGAGATAATAGTTGGATTCTGATGAAAAGACACAGAGTATATAGCATAAGAGTAGGACTGTGCCTTTCATTAGAAAGATCACCTGATTTTGGTCACCTCTGTTGAGCTCATTAGCACCATTACATAGGTTACAACACTGGCTCTTGTAGTGTCTAACACTGACCATACCTGGGGACAGCAAGAGAGGACCAGAATGCATTATCTGCCATAGAGTGGATGCAGTGATTTGTCGCAAGTTCTATCATCAACAGACAGAAAATTATAGTGAGGGGACTGATCAAATGGGAGCTGGCACTGGGGTACCTGAGCTAAAGCATCGCATTCTTGAAACCCAGCCTTCAATGGCTGCTAGTGTTTCTTCCTCTATCTCGCAGGTTCTCCTTTCCATGTCACTGCTCCACTCTTTTGGTTGTAAATCCCTACCCACACCTGGCAGTTCACACACACAAGCTTTTCACAAGCCTTGTTCAAAACTCATCTACAAAAGTGTTCTTTAAATTACCCTAATTATAACCTTCATTTAAACCCACTGTGATCTATACTTTAATTTTGGACTATGTGAAGACTTGGGAGTGCAGCGCTTTGCAATTGGTGATTGGTCTTTAAAACTGTGTTTTTTAAGTATTCCATGTGCTGTTTTACTTATTCCAGTTCTGTTTCGTTACTCAAACTGAGAAATTGCCAGCAAGTACCCTGATGTGTGCACGCACGAATATGCTTGCTGAGATGTCAGGAATGTCTGATTTGATTTGGATCTTATGGATAGGTCTGGATTGATGGATCTGCGATTTTACTGATGAATTTGAAATTTTGTGTTTCTTTTGGAGATAAGAAGCAAAAGTTTGGATTTATTTTGATATTTTCCAATCTTTGAAAACATACATTGACTAAAGCCAAAAAACTACTTTGACCAATAGGTTAAAATTGTGAACTTTAAGGCTGAGAACCATTGGGACTAATACAGAGCATTTTTACGAAGATTTAGTTCAACTTGAAATTCACTAAGATGCATAAAGATTCCATACATAGTAAGACAAGTAGCTAGATGACTGGAGCACAGATCTAATCCCGGCATTCAGTCAGCTAACGTAGAGGCATCATGAACTTCAATTAGCCTGGACTAGACAGCAAGAGCCTGCCTTAAAAAAATTATGCCAGAAAAAAATATATGAAAGTCATAGAAAATTACTGAACTTCTAATAAATAAGGGAATGCAAATTCATCTTCAGTGTTATCGGTGTGTTTTTGAGTCACAGATTGTTTCATTCTGTTAGTGCTGACACAATTTGTCACTCTCATGCCGACATTTTTCATGGAACCTTCTTATGAACTGACCCCTTGGGTTCCAATAGATTTCATTTTGACAAATGCTGCTTTGTAATGTCACGGAAAATATTTCCCCTGGAAAAAAAAACACTTTGTTTACTCCATTCATAAAAGGCTTTGGCAGGGCTTGATAAACTCTATTTTTTAAACAACTCTCAAATAACACATTCTTTGCTGTAGGCTTGTACATTTTATGAGGTGTGTCAAAGATTCTGAGCATTATATTTTAAAAGACTTCCTCAATGGCAACTCAAGAAACTGGTTTGTTTCACCAGCTGTAAATAAAGTAATTTAGGTCTCATTTAGGATAATATTATTTTTAATTTTACAAACTTTATTATTAAAAAACAATTTGCAAATAAAATAAACAACCCACATAAAAATTATCAGTTCACATTTTAGTGACCTTCTATACAGTTAGAGCAGCCATTCCAAAGATATGAACGTTAACATTGAATTTTATAGTTTCACCATCTAGTGTATATTTTTATCCACTACCGAAACCAAAAACTCTACTGCAAAATTAGAACTAGAACAATTAACTTTATTTCCTCTTTCATAACCTGTGTCCATACCTATATCCAGTCCTTCATCTAGAGTAGTAATTCTTAAATGATTATTGAGCATAATTTACATGAAGAGTTATAGATTTTGAATGTATTCCTTGTTCACAAAAGATTATACAGAGGAATTCTGCAGTGATAGGAATATAGACAATCTTAGACAATTAATAAATGTATCAGTCAGATTTCTTCAGAAAAAAAAGAACTGATAAGGTGAATGTGTGTGTGTGCTTGCATATGTGAAAATGTGTACATGTATGTGTGTGCATGCATGTGTGTGTGTGAAAATGTGAATGTGCGTGTTGTGAGAGTGTGTGCATGAGTGTTTGTGTATATAGTGTGTAAATGAGTTTGTGTGTGTTTCCGTGTGTACGTGTGTGTGTATAAACTTCATTAATTCAGCTTACTTCAAAATACTGACAACAGGTAAACCATATCTGATAGTTGCTTGCTCCTTGAGGCTGCATGCTCTCAGAAGCTGAAATATTTCCACAGTGTCTATCTCACACTGGAGAGGTTGAGAACTTGATAATTGCTCAATCCACAGGGCTGAGAGTCCCAGAAGTCCCAATCTGGCACTGAAAACCTGGAGATTTCTTAGAATCACTGGTTCCTGGTTAATAACAATGCCCACAAACACTTGTTCTGATACCTGTGATGCAACCAGTAACAACAGCATCAAGATAAATTACCCTGGAGGGGAAACAGAAGGCCCATCAAGCAAAGGCACATTATCTTCCTTCTGCCAGGCCCTTCTCAGGGGTCAGTCAAGAGAAGGTGTATAAATGGAGACTGCCCTTTCGTTCCCAGCCTCCCAGACCCAAATAATTACACAGAAACTATATTAATTACAACACTGCTTGGCCAATAGCTTAAGCATATTCCTGGTTAACTCTTATATCTTAAATTAACCAGTTGTTATTAATCTGTGTATCACCATGAGGGTGTGGCCTACTGGAAAGTCCTGGCATCTGTCTCCTTCAGCAGCTACATGGTGCCTCCCTGACTCTGCTTACTTTTTTTCTATATCTCTGTTCGGATTTCCTGCCTAGCTTTGCTCTGCTAAGTGCTTTGATCATCAACCAATAAAAGCAACACATATACAGCAGGACATCCCACATCAAAGGTGGCTCTTCTTGCACCCAATAGGACAATTTCCCAACTGATACTTCCTATACAGGTGATTCTAACTGGTGGCAAATTGACTTTAAAAACAATCATCACAATTAATCTTGCTAATTTTTGCAAACCTTTTGCAAGCTTTTGAACATATGAATGAGGGAGAAGAAATAGCAGGCTGGGAATCATTAGAACCAAATTAAGACAACATGTTCTTTACAAATATAGATAAATGTGTGAAAATATGCTGGAAAAGGTCCGTGACATATGCGCTGACTTTTATGGCATGGTGTGGTACTTCCAAAACTATTATCACATCAAAACTTAAAATTAACCAACAACTACACATACAGACTACCACCCAAAGTTTATAAGCTATTGCCTTATTTAGTTGTTATTGAAATGAATTTTATGCCCTTTTAGCTATCATAAAATACATTGATACTTAACTTCAAGCCCAGAAATTCTGGGAATATTCCTTCCTGTTAGTGTGGCGCTGTTTTGTATTTTTTTTTAACATTTGGGAAACCATCACAAAGGACATATTTTTATTTCACATTTATTTATAAAGGGAGCATGTGTGTCAGCATGTACATGGAGGTCACGGCACTGTTTATGTGACTTGATTCTCCCCTTTTACCATATGCATGCTGTGAATCAAATTCAGACAGTCAGGTTTGTTGGCAAACCCCTTTAGTCTCTGAACCATCTCTCTGATCCACACAAAGGACACTTTTAATGCCACCTACTAGCAGTATATATTCTCTAACCAGTGTCTAATTTAGCAAAGATATTCTTTCTCTCTATATAGAGGAGTAGGTCCATTTCTCTTGCTCTATACAACGGTAAGACAGAAATTCTGGAGAAATGTCCCGATGAAATAATCTGATTATATTGACTCTAAATGTAAAGCTTTGGGAATGAGACTATATCAGATAAAAATGTGTAGAATAGTTATAATAACTTCTATTCCTATAAAAATTTTCTTATTTCATTATTGATCATGTACTTTGAGGTTAACTAAGCAACTTCTTTAAGTTGCTAAAAAAACAAATACCTAAAAAAAACAACAGCTAAAATTGTACAGTCACAGAAGTGACAGCAAAACCTGTCATTTGGGAATGGATAGCATAGGTTTCTGTATTAGCCTTTGCATTGCTGTCACTAAAAATATATGACAAAAATCAGTATGGAAGGAAGAGTTTGTTTTGGCTTGTGGTTCCAGAAGTAAGAAGCTGACTGATCACACAAGAAAAAAAAAGAAAGTGAACTGGAAGCAGGACAAGGCTATGAACTCAAAGACTGGGTGCCACTACTGCACGGCCTCCCACAAGGCTCTACCTCTTTAAGTTCCATAATGTCCCCACACAGCACAACCAAGCGGGGACCAAGTGTCCAAATATCTGGGCCTATGGGAGACATTCTCGTTTAAAGAACCACAGTTTCTAAATGATCTAAATTCAATGACAAAAAATCAGAGGACCTTTTTTGTAGGAGGAGGGCTTGCTTGTTTATCGTGGCCTCCCAGAACTGAAATAATCATACAGAAAGTGTATTAATTAAAACACTGCTTGGCCCATTAGCTCTAACTTCTTATTGGCTAACTCTTATATCTTAATTTAACCCATTTCTATTAATCTGTGTATCACCACGAGGTAGTGGTCTACCAGCAAAGTTCCAGCACATCTATCTCCAGCAGTGGGTCCATGGCGTCTTCTGACTCTGACCTTCTTTCTCCCAGCATTCAGTTCTGTCTTCCCAAGACTACCTAAGTTCTGCCCCATCAATAGGCCAAGTCAGTTTCTTTATTCATTAATGGTAAGAACAGCACACAAAAGGGGACTCCCACATTACCTGTCCATGTTGTACAGTGCATGGCTGCTTTCCCCGGCAATGTTTTGCCCACTTGTACAGAACATGACTGCTTTTTACCCTGCAATGCTTTGGTCTTTCAAGCCAAGGACAGTATCTCTTTCAGAAATAAAAGTTATGCAGAAACTACTTAATTTCTGTTTAATCCAATTTTACCAACTCTATGGATTTGTCAGAAATAAGACTCAAGATTTATAACTTAAAATCAGCCCATTTGACATTATCTACGGACCTTAAAAAATAGAAAGTTTGCAAAAAATTATTTCTCTAAGCAGTGTCCTAATTGGCTTCTGCTTGTGCCTTTGTCTCTCTATGATCAATATAGGTCACTATAATTCTTTTAGAGTACTACTCAGCAATAAAAAACAAGGACTTCATGAATTTTGCATACAAATGGATGGAAATAGAAAACACTATCCTGAGTGAGGTAAGCCAGACCCAAAAAGAGGAACATGGGATGTACTCACTCATATTTGGTTTCTAGCCATAAACCAAGGACATTGAGCTTATAATTAGTGATCCTAGAGAAGCTAAATAAGGAGAACCCAAAGAAAAACATATAGGCATCCTTCTGAATATTAACCTTCAGCAAGCGATGAAAGGAGACAGAGACAGAGACCCAAATTGGAGCACAGGACTGAAATCTCAAGGTCCAAATCAGGAGCAGAAAGAGAGAGAGCACGAGCATGGAACTCAGGACCGCGAGGGGTACACCCACACATTGAGACAATGGGGATGTTCTATTGGGAACTCACCAAGGCCAGCTGGCCTGGGTCTGGAAAAGCCTGGGATAAAACCGGACTCTCTGAACATAGCGGACAATGAGGACTACTGACAACTCAAGAACAATGGCAATGGGTTTCTGATCCTACTGCATGCACTGGCTTTGTGGGAGCCTAGGCAGTTTGGATGCTCAACTTACTAGACCTGGATGGAGGTGGGGGTTCCTTGGACTTCCCACAGGCCAGGGAACCCTGATTGCTTTTCGGGCTGGGGGGAGACTTAATTGGGGGAGGGGGAGGGAAATGGGAGGCGGTGGCGGGGAAGGGACAGAAATCTTTAATAAATAAATAAATTAAAAAAAAATAAAATAAAATAAGCATAATATCATGTCACCATCCTGCTCATTTCTCTCCTATACCCATTCCAATCAAGTAAAAACCCACTTCTCCAAAAAGCAGTTCACAAAGACCCATAGTTTCTCTTGCCCTGCTTCCCACTCCGAGTCCATCTCTACTGTGGCTTACTCATTGTTCTGGCCAGTGACTTCCCTGCTGTCCCCTGAGCAAGCTGGTCTTGCTCCTATCTCTGTGCTGGTCATTGTGCCTCAAATGACTGCCTCAACATGCTGTTCCCTTTCTCTCTCTTTCAAGTTGTTGCTCAAATGGTGTCTTTTAAAAAGGTCTCTCAGTCAATTGTTCACAATTACAGCATATTACTACATCCCATTTCTTAGCCTGCTTTCTTTGTAGACATTATCTTTTAGCAAATATATATTAAACTTATTGGGTTGTAAAAAGTAATTTCAATTTTGACTTTGTTTAAATTTCCTGTTAGATATTGGAATATGTTCTTAATAAATGTGGTTATGTTATGCATCGTTTTAATGAAATTTCCCACCTCATTTTTTCACTAATGACTTACGACTTTCTGTTTAGTTTAGTTTATATTTGTTTTATACTATGGAAATGATATTAGACAAAAAAAATATGTTTGAGTGATTTTCTTATCCAAGTTCAAAGTGGCTCACAAACTAGCTGGGACCACTTGAACACCAAGAATACATTTGGCCCAGAAACTGCTAACAAAGAGAGTGCAGTGTTGACTCAAAAGGTTTGGCAAAAGTGACAAGAACCTTGTTAGGGAGCAAAGCAGGCGGCCACTGGAACTGAAAATGACCATTGGAGCACAACCATCCAAAGAGATCCTCTTACAACTTCACAAGAGCGCGCCCAAAACTCCATGGGTGGCATTCCATTATGCTTATCATTTGAAGCAAAGCTGAAAGAGTAAAAATGCCCATATGTGTGTGCCTTACGAGCTGACCAGATGTGAAACAGAATTCTTTGTTTAACTGCCCTTGTCTTACTCCAAGCCACAATGAGATACTTTTCTGTGGGATTATCACATATGTTGGCTAGTGGATTTTGTGTGACATCAGATGATGACCAGCTCAGTGGCTAGATTGAGACAGGGCTCTTAAGCCCTTCTTAAAACCACACTGGCACCAGGAAGGGGTCATGGTCACAGTGGTCTAACCCATTACAGTTTTCTAAACCCAGTGATGAAACTGTGATATCTGAGAAATTAGATCAATACCATTGGTGGGAGGCACTGAAAATTGCAATGCCTGCACTGGCACTGGTAAACAAAAAGGACCCATTTCTCCATGATGCTGTTCAGCCATACGCCACACAAACAAAGCTCCAAAAGTCTAAAGTATTAGGCTACTGAGTTTTGTGTCACCTATTATATTATATTATATTATATTATTATATTCATTATATTCATCTGACTTTTATCCATCCAACTGCCACTCCGACAAATATCCCAGCAACTTTTTGCAGGGAGAATACTTGTCCAACCAGCAAGATGAATGACATGCTTTCCAAGAGTTTAATGAATCCTGAAGTAGGAATTTTTAATGATACTTGAACAAACAAACTTATCTCATGAGAAAAATACATTCATTGTAATAATTTCTGTTTTTATTAATAAAGATGTATCTGAGTCTAGTTATAATGGCTAAAATGCATAGCGCTGAACCACAATTTCTTCTCCACCAGTCTAGTATTTATTTGCTTATCATCTGTATCCCTCCAGTAGTGTATTCAGACTCTACAGGAGAAGCATTCTTTTCTGCCATATCTACAATGCTTTTTCTCCTCCCTTAACAATAATAGAAACTCAAATATTTACTAAATAAATTACCACATATACAAATTTTGACTTCATTTCATCAGTTTTCAGTAAACATAGTCATAGAAGTGCTAAGGAACGTGTGAGCTACACGATTTGGAACATCTCGTTTTCCTGTGAATGGTGGTATTTTGGGACACTTAATGTATCTGAGGCACATCTGAAGAGAATTGATCACCAGAGTACCACCACGAGTGGGAACTGTATTCCATGGTGACAGGAGGGACTTGCATGCATCTTCATACTGCAACCAACCTGCAGTTGAAATGGAAATAGCTCTGCAATAAAATGAATTGCGTCTAGAGTCCAGAAAGTGTGAATTTCAAAAACTTAAATTACTATATAAGCCACGCGGTTCTAATGGTTGCTAACTTAACTTGGGCCTTCACACAGGGGAAGCATGCACTTTGAAGGCTGCCATTATCTCTTATGGACTTTAAGTATTCCCTATTTTGTCTTTCCTTGACTTATGCATGTTGGAGTAATGGGTATTAATCTGTCAGCTACAATAATTAATCATAAGTAATGGATGTTAGCCCTTTCTACTAATAACAAAATTATCCAATATTCCAGCATCTACGAATATAGAATAGACCTACGAGAGGTCCTTCCACATGCATGTTTATTTACAACAGATGCCAGAATCCAGTGATGCCCATACTTCAATTGGTGCTCAAATGGAGCCAAGATGAATACTTGGTCAAATCCTAGTTAGTGATGAATAGGGAGATGGATGTCTAATCATCTCACTCTAGCTTAGATTCATGCTTGATTCTTCCACAAACCTAGCATCCAGTGCCACACATTTGTTTATTCTTTCAATACTTGATTTCTTCCTCGGAAAATATTTAGTGATAACTGCTTATATAAGCAGTGTCTGGAGCTAAAACAGTGAGCATTAAACAGCATAGCCCTCACCAGGAGGGAGCTTATATCTAAATGAAGAGGCAGGTATAATGTGATGCAGTTACAGTATCTATCACAAAGGACAAGCAGAAACCAGTGCAAAATAAGTCCCTATCTCAGGCCTGATCCAGTGTGGGCTATAAAGAATCATAGCAAGAATGGGTAGGACTTTGTTGTACAAACAGAAGAGAATAATGTGTACAAGGGTGTCCATCTGAGTTACAATGCTACATGCAATTTTTAAGAAGCTGTTGTATTGTTGTATAAAGAATAGCCCGAGGAGGACTAAAATAATTCTTTTAATCTTAGAAGGTCTTTTTAAACTAAGAGCGAGGGGAAGAATTTATGAGACTTTAAGAAATGACAGAGTTACACTTGTTTTTAAGATAAAAATCACTCAGTAGAGTATACAATGCCACTTAGGATATACAATCTCACTAACCACTATAGCAATACAGGAGAGCTAGGCTGAGGGCAGAGGTCAGCTAACTGGTTTTGCTCACTTCTAAGTAGGTAATTAGATAACTCATGATAGTTTGAAATGTGCTTTCCTGCGGCTTTCTTTCAAGAAGGTTTGCTTTTCATTCATTAAAGCAAATGGAGGGAAATTAATTGAGATGGTCTGAAATAAGCTGGCTTTGCTATGATGGTGTTTAAAATATGTTGGTACTTATGCAGATGGGTAGAATGAAAATATTAAAAAATAACAGAATCAGTAAGTCTTGCTAATTTTTATTAGCTATGGGGTAATATTGAATATTGAATGCAAAATATTTCTGGCAGAAATGGCAATAACAAATACCAAATATGCAATAAATTAATTTCTGTAAGCTTGATGTATAATAATTGCATTGTATGATATATAATTCAGTGATACACATTTAATTACATAAGAGGCATGTATATTGTAACAGGGTATTATTCTTTTTATGAGTGAGAGAGCCTTGATGTACTGCGTTTATATCAGAATTTGATATTTGGTTTGTTTCATATTTGCTTGTTCCTGGAGATTGAACTCAGGGCCTTGTGTATGTGAAACATGTTTTCAGTCGACCAAGCAACTTGTCCAACCCCCAACATTCAAATGTTTAAATAAAATAAACACTCAACACACAACTTTTGCCTTTTGTGAAGTATATTCAAAGCAAAGTTGAAAAGCTCCAAAGAGAAGAGGAAAAATAAAAGAGCTGGGGGATACAGAGAAGCCGATAACGAAAATTAAAGGAAGGATTTTTACAGGGGAATAACAATTTCATTTTATTGTAAAGACCTAAATGAATAAAAGAAGACTTTGAATGTGAGGATGATTAAAAAGACAAAATCATTAGCTAAAGATATTTACAAGTTTAGACTCTTTCATTTTGATTGTAATTTTAATTAGCTGGACACAGGGGGGGAAGAAAATGAAAGCCTACATCATCTACTTACTCTTTAAATTGCCTCTACCTTAATTTTCTGCTCTTCAGTTCTTAATTTTCTCTATTTTTGTTCTAAGTAATCTGGTTATCAGGCGAAAGTGATTTCCCCTCAGCCAGGTTTAGCATTCAGTATTTGCATCTGTGAACCAAAAGTTCATTTTATTGCTTTAGTGTTTATTCTTTCAATAGCGAAAACTCTCTCCAGGTAACTTTTTTTCAGTCCTTTGTCTATGCAGCAGGGTGCTTTCTATACCCCTGACAGTTAGACAGTTAATAACAAAGGCTCCTATTTTTAAAATAATTATGCTCTATTTACACAGTTTCCACAAAATTTACTCATAAAATTTAGAAAGCAGCAAAGCTTCAAAAAGCTGTAGGTTTTCTGTTCATTAAAACAATTTTTCTATGTGCAAGAAAGTCGTTTGCTTCTGTTTGAAAAAAAATCGGCCAGAAATTCAGTATTAATCAAGTCCGGGGTTTGCATGTATGTGAATAAAATCTTTAAAAATCACAAGACACATCTGTTTAGAATAACCTACTGTGGAAAGGGTTTGTCTTCAAGATATTATCTGGCTTTTTAGGAGACTATTTATTTTGCATTTGTTAAAGAAAACAAAATTAGCATAGCTAACCATGTATTACATGTCTCTCATTTGCCCCGTTTCCCAAAAAGAAATTCACTTAAATAATGTGTAGCCTCCCTGTTCAAGTGCCTTGGGGTCGGAGGATGAAAGGCGCTATTTAAGTGGTGACGATTATTGTTATTATTCTGCCACGGATAAAGAGGAACAATTGCCTTTTAAAACTATTGTGGACAATTTCATTTTGCTCCCCCATATCTCAGAAACAGTGTTTGAGCTCTGAACAAGAACCACGCACTTTAAGTAAACAACATATAGAGTCTTGGCATATGGGAATTGAATACCCTGAAGATCATAGCGGCCAATCATAGCCATCCGGGATGGGGTCATTTAAGGGACAGCGAGAAAACCCAGCTATGCACCACAAGTGATCTTGTGTGTGAAATTCCAAACTTTATTTTGTGTTTTCTTAAAGCTTTCCTCACCGTAACATAGAAGCCTTCCTTCCAGTAGACAGTTTTGTGTTCCTTATCGCCGTTGCATGATTTTCATAAGAATGAGCTCCAGGTATTTCCGAATAGGTTGGGCACCCTCGGGGGGTTGAGGAGGCAGAAGCGAAATAAGACATCAAAAAGGAAATTGCCGGGGACTTGGAGGTTTAAAAACATGCAGAAAATTAAATACAGCAGCAGAAAGGCTCATTCCCGACTGCCCCCAAGAATATGATCAGTGACACTGGAATCCTTAGGCAGTGTGAACAAGTACTGCTATAAAAATTCGCTTATTGGCAAGTGTACCAATGCGGGGTTCTTGGGTTTATCCTGCATCTGAGGTGACAGGTTGAGGACTCACCCTTTCAGGAATGAGTCTCTCTCTGAAGCACATGGCAACGAAAAGGTCTTCTTTCAGGGTGTGCTCTAGGAATGCGCTGCTAATTTGCTTACAGTTTGGGTGTGCCGGAGCCGCGCTGAAGCTTCATGCCAGGATCATCATTTGTTCTTGTCCATCTTGTCTAAGAAGTGTACTTTTAGACTTTTGCACCAGAATCAGCTGAAGTGCTCTATGCACACAGATTCCTGAGGCCCCCACCTTTCTTTGGGGTCCAATAGCCCATTTAGGAAATCTGCAGAGGCCAAGCTAAAAAGTGAGGGTTCAGACAGGCTGCTGTGCAGTAAGGTGAATGCCACCTGCTGGGCTTCCTACCAGACGCGATCCCCCACCCTCTGGCTCACCAGCACCCTTCCTCACTGGTCTAAGGCCACTCTCACTGCTAGTTTTATTGGGTAATCGAGACTCCAGTCACTGCAAGGCGTTACGGCTCCAGTTTCTCCTTAAGGCTCCCCGGTCCAGTTCTGTTTATGGACTACAGCAAGTGCTCAAGCAATGCCTATTGAGTAAAATAATAAATTACTGAAGAAATCTAGGAAAGCGCTATTTGTGCATTTTAAGTGACGGGGAGGAGAAAGGACAAGTATTCTGGGAGGCTCCTCCAGGTTTGCTGTTTGCTGGTCTTATGGTAAAGGCTTGGTGTTCGCTGGTGTGCCACTGAAAGATCATGGAAACATTTCAGGGGACCCTACTCACTGGGGCGTTTTCTCACGGAGGGTATATTATTCCCCAACGTCTTCTGAACTTTCTGCTGTCCAGTTACTGTGAGCTGAGCACCTCTGTTTTCTACCTTGAAACCTAGGCTTCACCTGGCCTCACTGGGGCCGAGTGACCATGGACTGAATCCTCTGAAATGAGCTGACATAGCCCTTTTATTTTCCTTTTATTTTTTCCCGTTATTTTTTCCTCAGGTATGTAGATGGAGATTTTTCTCCATCCCTTTGGGCCCACTGAACTGGTTTCTCTTTACCTACCAAGTCCCCGTCACCGCTTATGAAATAGCCACTTTGAGGTTTACTATCAGTTACAATTGCTAGACTCAGGCTTCTTACTGGCTAGCTCTAACTATAAATTAACCCATTTCTATTAGTTTATAATTTACCATGAAACTTGCGGCTTGTTACCTCACATCTTGCTTCCCTGGGGCTATATGGTATCTCCCCACTACGCCTTCTCTCTCTCCCTATCTTTGTTTCAAGTTTCTACCTAAGAATATTCTGCCTGGCCATTGGGTAAACAGCTTTATTCATCAACCAATAAGAGAGACACGTAGTCACATCCTACAGAAGGACATCCTACATTCCAGGTATTGTGTCGCAAAGATGGGAATTTGACTAGCATAAAAAGTGAAGGTCTTGCCAGCAAGACTGAACAGGGAAACAGTTATACCTTTCAATAATGATCAGACTCCTACTATGTGACAGTCCTTGTCCCAAATACTTTAAATGTGATAAAAATTCACCCAGTGAAATGCATAAGTGGAAAACTACTACTCTATTCTATGAAGAATAAGGAAAAGTCCAATAATTTGCCCCAAGTCACTATCTGGCAAGGCAGGACAGATGAGGACAGGCCCCAGCACAGCTGGGCTCCTGACCTGCTGCTCCAGAAATACAGCTGCATGAATGGCACGTGGAGCTGAAGGTAGGAGTGGCTGACGTTGCTAAGCATGCTCCTGCTACTGTGGGTGTTTACATGATCGACAAGGAATGCTGCCCTAAACAGGTCCCCATGAAAGGAGAGAGCAACTTGGTCTTCATCAGCCATTGGTACCCATTTGATTCTGTTCAACTGAACAAGGATCTGGGAGGACTCAATCAGCATTTCACATTGAAAACTCTCTGAGAGCTAAAATAAATAAGTAAACAATAAATAAATAAATGGAGAATCCTTTATTAGAAAAATAAATTTGTATGAAAGCAAGTGTTCTGTCTTTAATTTTCCAGCTGTATATTTAAACTTTCTCTTAGGCCTTTAATTTTATGCTAGAAATTGCAGTAAACCACTATAGTATTTATGTATGTTCTAAAACTGTAGTGTAGGAGGACGTGCCACAAAGGAGCTAATTCATCTTTACAGATGCTCATGAATCCGTAGAATTTAGTTTAACCAAATCTCTGAGCAGGAGCAATATTGTAAAACTAGAGAATAAAACCTTTGCTTGTTAGAAACAAGGAGTAGGGTGAGAACGCCGCCCACCCAACAGATATGAACGTTATTACTTTGTAAAGAAATAAAAGAATAATAAGTTTAGAAAATTAACTATCAAATTACATTTTTTTTTTAAAAGAGGGACACTTAAAATGTTGATGAACACATATAAGATGATGACTCAGGGGCACTAAAAGTGGCAAATGGGTGGGTTCTCCGCCATCGCACGACAAGGGCTGGGGATTCTGCTTTATGGCCGCCGTCATTAAACCGCGGAGTGCTGAGGAGGCAGCCGCGCTGCCACCACAGTAAAACCAGCCTTTAAAAAGATGTTTCTAATTAAATCATGAAAAATCAAAAGAGGAGATTCAATGTTCGGGGAGACCATTTTGAAGACCTTATTAATGGCGCTGTCACGGAGAGGGCTTTATTAGATTCGAACTAGCAAAAGCCACTGCTCCACTGCTGGTGTGCGAAGTGCCACACGCATGTCGCCCTCCCGGAAACCCTTTTCTTTCAGCATAAAAGTTTCCTGTTTCGCTCTTGTTTCCTCCAATAGGTGGATCTTTTGGTTCAGTTAAATTCTAGTTACAGTACTTTGACATTTGATTTCACGCTTTAATTAATCTCTATCCATATATGTCCACAGACTATTTGCTGCCTTTTCTTGCCCAGCACTTTGCGTTCTACTTGTGTGAAGAAATCATCCAATCAGTTCGACTCTTCCTTTCCAGAATAATGCCACTTAAGTGCTCATTGTTTAATGCATGAATATACTTTTTAATTAATTCTGATGATTTTCTTCTACATACCTTTGGCTTCAAAGCCAACCAAATTCCTTGTGATTGCTATATTTCACGTTCTGCAGTTTTTAACCTCAAAGCTCCCTCTAATACTTTTTTCAATGGCTTAGTCCTTCCTCTTCTGCTTTCTTCTCCCTCCCACAAGTCCTTTATTTGATGAACATGAAAATCGCTTTTCTGGAGATCCTGTCTTTGTCATTGAGGTCCAGGTAGTCAGGCAGAGCATATTTCAGGCATATCAAAATATTTTTATATCAAAATTAAAGTTTTCACTTTGTGAAAATGGCCTTTTAATCTCTTGATAGTTATTAAAATAAAGTTCTTCCGCATTTCTAATGAGTAGTAACTGTCTCTAGTAATTTTTATGTTGCTGAGATAAAAATACCCTGGCAAAAGCAATTTAAAGTAAAAAGGTTCATTTTATCTCCCTGCTCAGGGTTGCAGTCCATCAGGTAGGAATTCATAACAGCAGGAACCTGAGCAGGAACAGCTGGCCACATTGCATCCACAGCAAAGAAGCAGAGTGTAGTGCCTGAGCTCTGTTCTCTAGTCTGGCCCAGAGCATGGTGTCTCCTGCATTGGGTGGATCTTCGCACCCAACTTGGCCTAGTAAAGACACTCTCCCACTGCCAGCCCCAGACTTCTCGGGTGATTCTAGATTTTGTTGCGATCACTTATCCCAGTAACCATTAAGACAAACAAACAACGACAACAAATCCTAGCGATTATTTTTATAGGAAAGCATCCATTTTACCACCCTGCTCTATGGTGGACTGAATGGAAGCATTCTCCACAGGCTCAGATACCTTTTTTCTGCTTGGTATCGTTTGGGGAGATGGCACATCTTTTGAAAGAAGCATGCCACTGGGAAGACTTAGACATCATAGCCAGCACACACTTGCTATTCACTGTCCTTGCTTCATTTTTGCAGTTGAAGATGTTCTCTCTCAGCATCCTGCTCCAGATGCCATGTCTCTCTCCCGCCATAATGGATTCCTATTCCTCTGGAACTGTAAGCTAAAATAAAACTTCTCTTCCGCAAGTGCCTTTTCATCATGGTGTTTAATCGCAGCCACAGAGAAACAGTGAATAGATTCTCTTTGATTTGACCAAAGGAAAGGACAACAATCCTTGACCCATCCATATTTCTCATATCTAATAACCCCACTCCTTTAGCCAAATCACCTGACCTCAACAACATGGTTTATAACCTGAACTATTACCTCCACAGATCTCCAGCCACGACCCTTCCAGTCAGCAATACCTCACTTTGGATGGCCAATGTGACAGACCATATTTTCTGCTGTACTTAAGATACAGAGAATAGCTAAGAAAAAATCCCCAGAACCTTCAATCAGTTAGTACCATCACACATTTACAGAATGAAATGCTGAGACTTCAGTGCTATACCATAATCTTAATTGGACCCTATCATCTGCCCATCCCATCTGAATTTTTCAACATCCTTTATCTTCTGACTTCATCACCAAATAAGCTTGTCATTATTTGACAAGACATTAGCTTTATTCCCCATTTACTTTACCTCCATCACTGGAGGTAAGGATTACTTCTTTGAGATTTAAGAAAAGCAAGGATGAATGGCAGGGGAGATACCATGATTATGTAGGTGGTTTTCCCAGGGTGAGGCTTATTCATCGCACTCTGGATGTGCTGACCCCGAGATTTCCCCAAATGTGGGAAACATGATTGCATAATTTGTGGCAGTGGGGGGACTTTGCACTCTTCCCTGGATTAAAAAAACAATCACAGAGAATCATGGAAAAATAATTAGTATTTTTTTTCACTTTTCATAAAGTTCATACCTTATAATAAGACAAAGAAGAGGAAAGCGTCCACATTTATTCAACACAACTGTCATGAATAGGAGCCTTTACAAAGGAAGGACAGAGACTGGTGGGATGACTCAGAAAAAAGGAGCACTTTCTGCTCCTCCAGAGGACCGCAGTTCAGGACCCAGGGCTCACATCAGGTGCCTCACAAACTGTCCATAGCTCCAGCTTTGGGAGATCTGATCTCTCCTTCTGGTCTCTACAGGCACCCATAAACATGCCATACATTTCTATCCTCCCCCTCCATGACTAAATATAAACCACAATCTACAACTCATTCCTCTGCCTAAACACTTTTTGGCACATTAGCACATGAAGGTAGATCTTCCCATTGGTGTGATGAAGGACCTGGCTCTTCCTTACCCACCTCCCCATTCTCACTTCCACACTCACCCAGTCTCATGGTTTAAACTTTAGAAACTCCAAACTATTTAGACTCTTCCAGAATCTCTATATGATTTTCTGATGGGCATCTTTGTCCATGCTATTTCTGTGTCTGAAATACTAGTAAAAACTCTTGAGAATTTACTATCTTATACTCTTATTCATCTTTCAAAACTCATTCCAAACAATGTCTTCACTAGACTTTCTCAATCAATAACTGTGGAAATAGGAGAAGGCAAAGCAATTCACCTCTGAGAGCAGAATTTGCCAGGGCTGAGCTTTTATGCTTATTTGTGCTCCATGGTGGATATTTTAGAAGTGTACACTGAAGACAAGCTGCTCATGCACAAACAGGTGTTGAAACAGTATCACTGCCTTCAAAGTACTATTTTAAGAGCATGTTTAGGTACCTCACTGTTTCTGCATTTGGATTTAATTGCATTGTATTTTCCACTTTGGAGGTAATAAAATAGAATTACTAGGTATGAAATAGTGTCACTGTTTTCTGTTTCCTGGGTTAGATGAGTTGAGTAAGGAAGGATTCGTGGGTGCCCAAATGTGCCACAATGCAGGGGCCCTGGAGTGTGGCCCATTCTGTGCACATTTTACATGCTGGCCAATGCACTGAAGGCCCACCAGTTTATGTTAGGTACTGTAGCCTTAAAATATTACATTTTTAGCACATTCTCCAATTATTCTTCAGAATAACAAGAAAGGAAGAAAGACTATGCTGGTCCAAGGCCACGAAGGAACTGTCCTGCACTAGGCCAACAGTTTTCATGGATGCACCTACAGCTGAGCCATTTTCAAAGATTTCTGTAAGTGTGTAATACCACAAGTCACATTATACTGTATTCTCCCCAGAATGAATCATTTTATTAACATCTGCTTTTTATTTTGTTAATTTACCAACGAAACAAAGCCAGGTATTTTCCATTGACCTGCCTAGATGCATGCCCATGAGATATTCTTTTCCCCAAATATTTGGTTACCACAGTAGTTTTTGTTGTAATAATTACTTATTATTATATGTACAAGTGTTATGTGCATATGAAATGTGTGTATAGGGCATCTGTGCAGAACAGTGCCCAAGTGGATGTCAGAGGACAACTTTGTGGAGCTAGTTTTCTTCTTCCTCATTTACACATACTCTGGGGACCAAACTCAGACCACCAGGTTTGCTCAACAAGAGCCTCTACTCATCTTGCTGGCCCCAGTAGCTATTTAGGGATCATATTTTAAATAACATAAGTTATTCTCATTGTCCATTTGGCATTCCTCTTCTTAGTAACATTTATACCTTATGATTACACTGTTTTCTGTATATTCATGAAGGATTATTAGAGACCATTTATTCTGTCTTCCTTTATTTTTATCAGCATTAGTTCAGCTCTTCTTTGAAGGTCTTTTATTGCTTATACTCCAGAAACATTCCATTTCATATTGCATGCTTTATTCAATGTCGAATGATATTTTTATTTAAGTAGAAGAGTGTGATAATATCCCTGTCCTTTGCTTTATGAAAAGTTAGCTAGGGACTGACCATACAGGGAAGCCCCAAAGCCCAAAGGCAACAAAGCCAGCTTCTCCCACTTGAGAATTCTCCCCAGACAAAAGGCTTTCTTCTTCTTCTTCTTCTTCTTCTTCTTCTTCTTCTTCTTCTTCTTCTTCTTCTTCTTCTTCTTCTTCTTCTTCTTCTTCTTCTTCTTCTTCTTCTCCTTCTCCTTCTCCTTCTCCTTCTCCTCCTCCTCCTCCTCCTCCTCCTCCTCCTCCTCCTCCTCCTCCTCCTCCTCCTCCTCCTTTTTCTTTTTCTTCTTGTAAGAATGAAAGCTCTGATTTTGTTTGTAACTTGGAAATAAAGGTGTGGCTCCTGAGTATTGTTTCTATGTGGGGGTGGGCAGGTGGGTGAAGGAGGGCATGAGCTGAGATGAAGAGATGGCAGTGCATGTTGTCTGTGAAGCCCTCTCCTCTCCACCCCTGATGATTCAGAATCCTGCTTGTCTCCGAGGCCCATCAACTAGGTCAGACAGACCACTCTGCATCTCAGGCCCTAACCATCTCTTTACTTTAATGTTGTGACCATCTTTCCTCTACCTGCCCTTCTGCATTAACGTTTTGATATTACCCTTTTGGCATTACTGTCCAAATAATTTGCTTCCACCAAAAATCAAGTGTGAGCTTTGTGTTTTTAATTAATTAATATAAAAGTTTTCTAAAATAAAGGAATTAATACGTTAAAATTCATATGTGATACAGACATTGCCTTCTGCTTTGGATTATTTTTATGAAAAGATAGTTCTAACTTTTATATTTCTTTTTCTATTTCTATTCTATATTTCTATTTTATTTTCTATATTTCTATTCTATTACATTTTGAAAATTTCTAGTTATTTTAGGTGTTTTCTGTTGTTATATTATGGATTCATTTGTATTGTTTAAAGTTTTTCAATGATAAATGTATTGCCCATTAAATGTATATTTAGTATATAGAAAATTTTCAAAAGAAAATTCTTTTTGGTAAAAATATTTTCTCTAAACAAGAACTTATAACAAATTTTAACTTATAAAAATAAGAAAGCTTTTTAACCTGCTTTTCTACATTCTTGATTCTGTATTTGAGGATATCTTTAGTTTATGGAAGATAAATTTAAAAGCTCTGATGCATTGTGCAAAATGAGTAATAAAATAGATCTGATGCATCAATTGCTAAACAATTATATTAAAAACTAATTACTTTGGAAATCTGAGCCATTAATTTTGTTGGTTCTCTAATGCTGTAGTTATTTTAACCAAGTTGTCCTGTCTTGGTGCATATGGATAAATAGCATCATGTTTAGTATCTTAGCATAACTGTGATTCTGCCAATATTTTTTGGTTCTTTAATTGTTTTCCCCTCTAACTGATTTGCTATTTTGTCTCTGTTACTTGGCACTTAACATCAGTTCCCAAGTATGGATTGACCTGGGGTCAGACCAGCCATTTATGGAACTCTTCCACAGGCTTCTCGGGAAGAAAGAATCGTGAGCCAGGAGAGACTGGAAGTGCAAAGACGCCCTGGTAGATGCCAAGGCTGTAGGGGGAAGGAATTTAGTACTAGGTAATTAAAGACAAAAGGGAGAGACATGAGAATCTCGTGAGAATCGGGTCAGAAAACTAAGGGCAGGCATGGAAGCTGGTATGTATTGTGACCAGGAGTGTGAATAACCTTCACCAATTCCAAAAGATAAACCAGTGTGGGAATGCCCTTGTCCTTGTTTGTCTGGGCTGATGTCACATAACTGAGGTAGCTTATATAAAAGTTGAGGGTTCCAAAAAAGAAGTCTTTCCTGTCAGATGAAGTCAGAGCCAGGAAGTTCTGAAGCGGAAGAGCTCATGCCTGCCTGTCTGCAGTGCTTTCTCAAGGACATTCTAAAGGCCGAGGGTCGTTTCTTTTAACCCCCTGGTTTACGTGCATCCCATGGTTTGTAGACTTCACATGTGTGCACAGGCTTTTGCAGCATTTATTTTTAACATAAGAGGCTTTTGACCAAGCAGGTCCCTAACCCCAGAATTCTCTACTGGCGAGAGGTCCCCTACGTTGGGTCTCCACCAAGCTGTATGCTAGGCTAGTAACCTTCCTTTGTTTCCTGTTTTGCTGTAACTTAACTAGTCAGAGCACAGGAAAAGCCAGTCACCTCCACAAAACATGGTCAATCTTAGAACATTTCATTTCTAATTCTATAACTAATTTCAAAATCACTTTACTGCTTTGCTGACATGACAGCGTTTGACTAATTTGTCTTTCAAAGACCTAGTAAACCTTAATTTCCTGCAGCAGCTTTGAGTGGATTTCTGTCTCTTTCCACTGACTTTCAACTCATGCAATTTAAAAGCTAAATGTGAGCTGTAAAACTCAATCAATTTGGTAGTATTCTTTTAATATCAATTTTTATATAATTAGCCCCCAAACTGTGTTCAATTACTAACAATTAATCCTATGCACTTTACAGGACAACACTAATTTCACACTTAGCAGCATTTGAAAGGAAGGTGGTGCGGATCCCACAGTGGGAAAGCTCCTCCCTGAAGAGCTGTGCTTTGTTGCACAGACTAGACAATGGAAAGGTTTCCCATTGCAGCCCACTATAGGAGCCCAAGTTTCCTTCAGCAAACACATAGGCAGAATCATGCATTCTTTAATTACAGTTTTCAGTGGGATGGCCAACCTTTTAAAACAGATTCCGGGTTGTATGTTTTCTTTTGACAATCTTCTTGAGTTAGTATTTTTTTTTTATCAATGCTATATACTTAATTGTTCTACTGAGGTTGACTGTGAGAAGCCAAACAATGGAGCCATAACAGGACAAAGAATGAGAATGACAGCCAAAGGCAGAAAACTGTGGAAAACTTGTTATGAACAAAAAAAAAATCCCCTTAGAAATCAAGAAAAGCTGCCTTAGAGGTTGACTCCGTTGTTGAGAATGCTTGCTGCTCAAGTGTATATGGACCTGAATTCAGATGTTCAGTATACTCATAAAAAAAGCTGCACACAACCTTACAAGTTTTTTTTTGACTTGTCATTGTGAAACATTATTTATTTATTTATTTTACCTTTCATTTTTATCTTTTTCTTTTTTTAATTTATTTATTTATTAAAGATTTCTGTCTCTTCCCCACCACCTCCTCCCATTTCCCTCCCCCTCTCCCAATCAAGTCCCCCTCCCTCATCAGCCCAAAGAGCGATCAGGGTTCCCTGCCCTGTGGGATGTCCAAGGAGAGGTTGTGAAGAAAGGGGTACACTCATCCATTGCTGGTGGGAATGCAAACTTGTGCAACCACTTTGGAAAGCAGTGTGGCGGTTTCTCAGGAAATTCGGGATCAGCGACCCCTGGACCCAGCAATACCACTCTTGGGAATATACCCGAGAGGCCTTATCATACAACAAAAGTATATGCTCTACCATGTTCATAGCAGCAATGTTTGTAATAGCCAGAACCTGAAAACATCCTAGATGCCTTCAATGGAAGAATGGATGAAGAAAGTATGGAATACATACATATTAGAGTACCTTACAAGGTTTTAACTCTGGTGTTCTGGGGGCAGAGGAGTGTGCATAGACAAGAGGATCCCTGGGGTGTGCTGACAGCCAGTCTAGCTTTTAAGGTGACTTCTGGGTTCAGTTAGAGACCTAGTTTGAGAAAATAAGAGAGAGAATGATAGGGCAGAGTATCCAACAGCCTCCTCCAGCCTCCTCATCCATGTATGTGTATGTGTATGTCATGTGCATATGTATGTCATGATAGGGCAGAGTATCCAACAGCCTCCTCCAGCCTCCTCATCCATGTATGTGTATGTCATGTGTATGTGTATGTCATGTGTATGTGTATGTCATGTGTATGTGTATGTCATGTGCATGTGTATGTCATGTGCATGTGTATGTCATGATAGGGCAGAGTATCCAACAGCCTCCTCCAGCCTCCTCATCCATGTATGTGTATGTCATGTGTATGTGTATGTCATGATAGGGCAGAGTATCCAACAGCCTCCTCCAGCCTCCTCATCCATGTATGTGTATGTCATGTGTATGTGTATGTCATGTGTATGTGTATGTCATGTGTATGTGTATGTCATGTGCATGTGTATGTCATGTGCATGTGTATGTCATGATAGGGCAGAGTATCCAACAGCCTCCTCCAGCCTCCTCATCCATGTATGTGTATGTCATGTGTATGTGTATGTCATGTGTATGTGTATGTCATGATAGGGCAGAGTATCCAACAGCCTACTCCAGCCTCCTCATCCATGTATGTGTATGTCATGTGTATGTGTATGTCATGTGTATGTGTATGTCATGTGTATGTGTATGTCATGTGTATGTGTATGTCATGTGCATGTGTATGTCATGATAGGGCAGAGTATCCAACAGCCTACTCCAGCCTCCTCATCCATGTATGTGTATGTCATGTGTATGTGTATGTCATGTGTATGTGTATGTCATGTGTATGTGTATGTCATGATAGGGCAGAGTATCCAACAGCCTCTTCCAGCCTCCTCATCCATGTATGTGTATGTCATGTGTATGTGTATGTCATGTGTATGTGTATGTCATGTGTATGTGTATGTCATGTGTATGTGTATGTCATGTGTATGTGTATGTCATGTGCATGTGTATGTCATGTGCATGTGTATGTCATGTGCATGTGTATGTCATGATAGGGCAGAGTATCCAACAGCCTCCTCCAGCCTCCTCATCCATGTATGTGTATGTCATGCTTTGACTCCCAACACAAAATAAAACTTGAATACAAATTATTTCAAGAAATCCCCAAATTAGAACAAATTTAGTGCACTTAAGATCCAGCTCAGTGTTAAAGCTCTTGCCTAACATTCCCAAAGTGCTGGGTTCATCTTCCCCCTCTCCCACAAAGAGAAAGTGAACGCATTTAATACATATCTGATGCAAGCATACTGTAATGCACCATGGTTTTTCTAATGTAGAATAGGCTAGCCTTGAACTCATAGAGCTTTATCCCCCTGCCTCTGCCTCCCATGTGTTAGGATTAAAGGCATATGCTATCACACCCAGCTATTTTATCTTTCCAATAGCAGCAATCGCCAAATGATAAGTTAAAATGTATTATTTTTACTGATTTCTATGTACCTAAGCCTTTTCTCCTAACATGTGGTGTCTGAAGGTGACATCATCACATCTGAATCCTATAAAGATGTTTTTCGCTTAAAATACCAGAAATTATCTTAATAATTCAAGGTCAAATACTATGAATAACCCAAGGTTTGAACTACCACCTTGTGCCCAAAATGCAAGACCACCTATCAAACGGTGTGGCTGGTGTTCATCCAAAGGTACACATACATCAGTTCATTTCAGTATTTCATAGCTTACAACTTTTAGGTCCTTCCTGCTAGAAACTGGTTGATGAGGAGTTGGAGCCAATTTTAAAGCTTTGTAATTCATACTCAGATATGCAAATTGTGAGTATATTATAAGTTTTTGAAATTATAGGAACAATTTATAGTACAAAGTGCTATTGCTCAAGGGGCTGAGCAGGAACACAGAGTTCTGTATGTTAATTTTGATTATGTCTCAATGTGACCAATGTATAGCTCCCTACTCTCCTTTTATTTCCCTCTCTTATTTGAGTATAACAACTTTCTTGAACACTTGGAAATGAGATCATGAATGATGGAGACTGTCTAAAACTAACACACACACACACACACACTATTATGGGACCAGTAAGAGGCCAAAAACTTTATGGACTTTTTAGACATTGTCACACTTTATAGACAATGTGAGATGAATGACCCACAGAGATGAGTATATGGAAGCCACCATATCTAAACCTGGAAAGTTTATTAAAATGCACATAACTTAAAAACGAGATGCTCGTAACAGGTTTCAAATGCACCTATCAAAATTCATCATTAAATTAACCTTTTGTGCTACGTTTTGTTCAATGCTGTGTGTAAATTCCAACGTATGCATAACGGGTCATAAAGTATAATAATAGGCCTCTCTCCAAAGTCAGGGCTTTCCTCCTTGTCTCTCTAATAATATTTTGATCACGCTCTTAAACTTCACAGCAATAAAACAAAAGTCATACAAAGAAATGCATTCTACTTAAAAGTAGGGCATTTTTTAAAAAACCCACGCTCAATTTTGCAGCCATCTGTAGGAAAAGGGTCTGTGATGCATACCTATAGTCCTTCTGAGCGCCTAGAGTGCCAAAGGATGCAGAGGTGCAACTGGCGACTCGGTGATGGAATGTGAGCCTCGCTACTCTGCTAAGTATTGCAGCATCCGTCTTTATGACTTAATAGCTCTGCAGCACTGAGTTTCAGCAGGGAAGCCATTCTCCACTTGTGTGAGTCCTAGTGTCTTCCTAAGCCTCCCCTGCTTTGTGAAGCCAATATTTAGAAAACTCTAGCAAACTAACACCTGCTAAACATAAATCACTGGCACGCATCTACGACTGGACAAAAGCTCGGAAAGAAAGAATAGATCAAATCCACGAAGAGCCTCACAGTGAATTAAGAAAACCTTAAACTTAATCCTGTAACCTGATAAGCAGTCAGCCGACCGACTTATGGAGACCTGCAGCATGGGAGTTAGACTGAGTGCCAGATGGCTTCTAGGACTCACATTAAGAGGAAGGAGAAGGGAAACAAAACTGATGTTGATGATAAACACAGGTATGAAGCCTGACAAGGAGAATGTAGTAACAAAATAACACACAGGAGTAACTAATATTTTATACCATATTCTCTTTCTTTGTTTCTCCCAGCAAGCCTGACAGAAAGTGGTAATGTTTGACTAGTCGCAGCCTAATACCAGATGCCAGTTCGAACAGGTGCAAAAACAAAGAACAGGATGCTACCATTTGGAACATCAGCTTTTCTCTTTATATATGCCCCATATGCTGGTGGGAGCTCACCTACTAGGTTTCTTATTGCTATTTTCTTGATCAGGAGAAGTTCGAGTTGACAACAATATAGCATTTTCCCTTAGTAGATGGGAAGGAGTAAACAGAGAAATGGCCAGTTAGTTTTTCTGGGGACTATTATAATTTCCACAGCCCACTATCATGGAATGGTGCAACGGCTGGAGGAATGAGATCACCCTGGAAGAAATAGATTGTTCCCTATATTATTCCACAATGGTGAGGCTCTGCAGCGTTCTTCCACAGGGGAAAGATAGTGGCAACTGGCATTGCCAATTATCAATGTTAAATGCATGATCAATTGTACAGGGGCTCAACAAACAGGCAGCTTGTTCCACACAGTTGCTTGGTAAATTGGATGCAGGCAGACAGAGGAGCACAATCTCCCTCCTCTGTAGGTGGTCTCTGTTTCATTAGGTTTCCAATTGATGTTGCTGCACAGTAATCCAAAAATGTGTGATGGGAACATCTCTCTCATTTTTCATTAGCACTCCTTCACAAATGGACTGGAGGCAGGTACAAACTAAAGATTTTGCCAGGCTTACTTTTATCCTTTTGGAGACTATTGAGTATCCAGCATCACTGCTGGGAACTTAGTTTCTCCTCATTTGGAGTCACTGTGGTGACTCATCACAGTTTGATATGATCAACTTCCTTAAGAATGCTGTGGAAATAGAGGGAGAGCGGCTAATCTTCAAAAGACAGGGATTTAGAAAAAAACCATAAGCTTATATTTTATACTGAACAGTAACATGACCACACAAGCTATGTGGGAAAAGAAAAACAGAGCTGAAGCCATTGTTTTGGGAAGTTTATCAGATATGTACAAAACATGAAGGGTTTTTTTGAGACTTTCTAGAGATCATCCTAACTGAATTCCTTATTTTCATTTCATAAATAATTGCACCTCTGGCTTTTCCAAAGCAATGCAGTTATTGGCACCAGCCTTAGATGAGAAAGCAGGACCCATGACTTAAGCTGTCTTCCTTACAGACCACGCTCAGGCGCAGTGTACACTGTATGTGGGTACTGCTGAATACCAAGAGCTGCATAATTCATATCCTTTGCATAATCAAGCACACACCATGACTTCTCTATTTAAAAAAAAACTCTATCGTGATATTACCTAGTGCACTCCCAAATGTTCTCCCCTTTGGAGAAGTTACTCAGCCTCGGTGCACAAATGGCAGTGGTTCATTTCCTCACAGAAAGCATTGCCTATTTCTGTTGGATTTTCAGACATGAGACATCACCTCTAATTTCTTTCTCCTACCTAATGCTGGTATCTATGTTCTTATTGGCTTGAGAGACTTTCTAATTCCAATCTAGTAAAGGAGCCAACAATATCCCACCTTGTTTGTTTCATGAAACTGCACCCCTCATAAAAGAAAACAATAGCATGAAGGGGACAACAGCTCCTCACTTGCTCAATGGTTTTATGTGACTCCAGACAATGACTGCCAATGCCCAACAATGAATTCTTCAGTTGTGGTGTGTATTAGTTACTCTTCCGTTGCTATGATAAAACATCACAACACAAAGAATGAGGAGTTCATTTTGGCTTCCATTTTCAGAGCATAAGAGTTCATTACAGCCAAGGAGCCCAGCAGCAAGAGGAAGAGATGGTATCCAGAGCAGGAAGCTGAGTGTTCAGAGCCTTGAGCATAAGGAGGAAGCAGGAACAAAATGAAAGTCATGAGAGGCTTTACAGTCGCAAAATTACGCTTAGTAATATACCTCTTCCAATAGGTCATGCCTCCTAAACCTCTCCATGCAGCTCAACAACTACAGACCAAGCTTTAAATGCCAGAGCTAACCTCCACAGAATGAACCTGTGCTGGCTAGTTTTGTGAGAACTTATCACAACCTAGAGACATTTAGGAAACGGGGGCCTCAACTGAGAAAATGCTCCCACTAGGTTGACATGTGTGCAACCCTGAGGTGTGTTTTTTGAATTAGTGATTGATGTGGGAGGTATGTGTGTATGATGTGGGAGCTAACTGTGGGTAGTGGCACTTCTTGGCATTTCTTACAGGTGTGCTGTAAGAAATCAGGCTGAGTTAGCTATGGGGAGCAGGCCAGTAAGCACCATTCCTCCATGACTTCTGCTTCAGTTCCTACCTGCCTGCAATTCCTTCCTGGCTTTCCTTCATTAAGGACTGTGGTTAGGACATGTAAACTGAAATAAACCTTTTTCTTTATCAGTTGTTTTTCATCACGGTCTTTCATTACAACAATAAAAACCTCAACTAAGACCGAAGCCCATCTATCCACAATTTCTAATGCAATTCAGACTATACAGGACTCAAGCTTTTTTCTTCTGCTCTTGTTGAGACAGGCCTTTGTTTCTGTGTTGGTAGAAATCCCTTTGTGTAGCAAGTGGGGAACATGGTGTCTCAGTCATCAGCTTCCACACACACCTAGAATGTTGAATATTGCCTTTTATATTTCTTCTTTCATTACTACCTAGCTAGTTTAAAAACTAATGTAATAATCCTAGAATATGAACCTCAAGGAAAATAATAAACAATTCTAAAAGGAATATTTTATATTGTATTTGTATAATAATATATGTTTACAAATACAGAGAATATATTCACAATTGCATATATAATAAAATATGTGTGTGTGTATATAGGTATAAATATCTATGTTATTCTAATTAAGTTGCCTTAAATTTATCCCAAATTTAAGGAGAAAATTCATACTACCCATTGTGATTCATCCTCACTTTACTTTAAGAGCATTAAGCCCTCCTCATCAAAAGATAATATATTTCTTAGAGTAAGGATAAATTTAAAAAATGGTAATTAATCAATGAAAGCAGATTCTGAGTGTGTGAGTATATCACATACCTCTAGACTTATCTCAGCTACTTTTGTAAACTTCATGTCTTCCTTGAGTCTCTTATCAAGTTGTCAGCTATACATACCTATACTTTAAGTTTCTCACTTTGCTTAATATTTAGTGTGTTATAGCTACTCAGTTTCTTTGAGAAAACATCTTAGTGGTTGATGATATCATTGTGTTTGATGTCATGTTTTTGGTTTACCTTGATGGAATCATGTTAGCGTAACTGTTTTGGGATACTGTTTAAATCATATTACCTTTGTTCAAATGAAGAACCTGTTGGTCATCACCACTGTGAGCCTGGTCTACTAAACCCTGTGCTCTAACTAGTGGGTCTCTCTCTCAGGGCAGTACCTTCCTGGACACCCACTCCCTACCTGCTTACCTCAGTAACATAGAAGGTGGTCAAGCCTAAAACTAGTACTTTGACTTCTGTGTTGACTAAAACCTCAGAAATCATGGACTACCCTTTAGGGGGAAAAAAAAAATTTAGACCTTTATTCAAACAGCAAAGTGTTAGACGTGGCTATGATGTCTTGATGAAAAGATGGGGTTTCCCACAAATCTATGTTTCTGTATTAGTGACAAAATGCGGAGAGATAGAAACTGAAAGGGGGAAGTTACCACACCACTCAGCATACAGATGGCATTTGTGTCACTGAAAACAAGGACAACAGCAAACCAGGAGACCTAACTTTGGAATCCTTAGAGTAGGGAAACATCACAAGATTGAGAAAAATGGAGCTATTACCCAACAACAAACCTCAGGTGCCCCTGGGAAGCTCTCTGTGGTTTCCAGGGAGGGTCTTACCCCAAGCCTGCTTCCAGGTCACGACGGCACAAGGCCCTTCCCCTACAGTGGTCTCTCTGCTTACTCTCTAATTTTACAGGAATTTTTTCCTAGTAATCCTCCTGAAACTGTGAATAAAAGCTACTTTTCCGACAACCACGGGTCATGTCAAGAAGATACACTTTCTCCCGATTTAAAGTCCTAACTTCTGGTTTCATACAAGCTGGAGAATCTGGGTAGTTATCCAGTATCTGTACATTAGAGAAACAGAACTTTCAGATTCGCTCTCCCAAGTGCTGTGAACATACACTGGTTCAATGCCTACTATCTCATTCACAGAAATTACCAGGAAAATTAAATCTTAAACCTCAGCATAACAATGAAATTCTGTTACAGTAATAATAAGACATATATAAATCAAGTCTCATAAAACATGGCATTTTAGGAAAACAGGGAGTTACAATTTTATGTAAATAATACTAAGGAAAGATATATAGAATATTTTATATAGATATTTCTTTACGTTTTCATATCTGATAACTTGTCTCACTGTTTTCTTTCCTTTTTCTTTTTAACATCTTGTAGGAGAAGATGGAACTCTCCAAAGGATTAACAATCAGAGCAGACCTGTCAATGAGGGACATTGTGGTTACTGTAAAAGACCCTGAAGCAAAGATTCTGATTCAAAGACAGAGGGGCAATCTGAGTTTGCATTTAAGATCCTTCCGCCTAGGGCAGTACTTCCATGATGCGTTCAGCTGATGTATAAACAACACGAAGGGATATTCCAGTGGCTCCCATACCATGCATTTCATAATGTACTTGTAGACAGAAAGTTGGTCTATTTAATTCGAATTCTGATTGTTCCTTAAAAGCAGAATTCAAAAAATCAATTTATCCACATAATTGACTTAAGGTTTTATTACATTTCTATTTCCCACCTAGCAGTGAGCATATGTTATAAAATAAAACATATAGAAAACTAAATACTTTTCTACAGCCTACTCATTTCCCATTTTAGGAAATAAATATGATATGATGCCCTGAATGGTTGTTGAATTTGCATCGTTACTTTGGCTAGAAGATTTTACCAAAATAGATCAAAGTGATAGGGAATTGTCATTTAAAAATTAGATTACTGTAGTCTTCCCATCTCAAAATAAGGAAACTGATTTGGCTTAGTCTATGGAAAGTTAATCTCATGGAATCTGCATTTCCTAAGGGTTACAATTGACTTTGCATGCGAAGATAACTTTCCTTAACATTGGCCTCTACATTCAAACCCAGCAGCTGGGGCTAGGGTAACAGATTTCACCTACAGCCAAACGAGAGAGGGTGATAGGAATGAAGCAGGGGGAATTTTGAGCACCATTCTGTCTTTGCTGTGGGGTATAGCATCTTTCCATCTTTGTTGTAGGGGTGCAGCATCCTTCTGTCTTTGTTTTAGGGATGCAAAATTCTTCTACCTTTGCTGTAGGGATGCAGTATCTTTCCATCCTTGTTGTAGGGCTGCATGTCCATTTCTATAGCAAATGAGAGATTAGAGGGAAGTGCTCACTTCAGTAAGGTTTCTTTGAATATCCTCTGTAGACTAAGAAGGTACTATTGCTAGAATTGTTTATTCTGAAGAATACTCAGGGGTAGGCTGACTTTGACTTTCATGTTTTGTTTTGAGCAAGGGCTGTCAGTGTATTTAGTTTCATTTTAAAATGAATAGAATTACTGATTATAATGAAAATATTCTGATTTTTCTGACCTAGGTTTTTCTTTGTATGTTCAAATATTACCTGTATTATTTAGAGGAAAGTCTTCCACGACCTCTGTGCTTTCTTTGTGAATGTTTTTACAAAATCAATGCAATTTATATTTTTTTTAAAAAAGAAGAACCTAACTAGAAAACTGAAGTCATAAATCTCTCTAGCACTTTGATCTTTCATTTCTATTTTTTTCTTTTTTGTGATACTTTGACATTTTTTTAATTGGTGGTATAAATGATAGAGTCTGAGGTCTCAAATTATTTGCCACAGTCACTAGGTTATGTCCTTGTGGCTGATCAGATGGGCTCTCTTTCTACCTTCCTATCATAGGAGGTTTTTGTAAACTAGTGATATAAACGATTATTTTTAGTTAAGAGAAGCCCCAGGAAAGATTAAAAAAAATGGATGTAAAGACATTCCTGTTCTTGATCTTATCTCTTTCTCATCTCAACCTTTGGAGAGTCTTGCTGGAAGAACACAAGGGAAGGCACGAAGGCTTCTTACAGATCTGTGAGACCTCCTTCCACTCAAGTCCCAGGGGAGCTGGAACGCTATACCTCTGTGCTTCAGAAAGTCTTTGGACCAGAAAGGGGGCCTTTATCTGCCAACATTTCAAACATATTCAATCAAATATTGATCTAGAAAATCAGCTACTTTTTCGTCTAGCAAAGAGATTAAATTAGTAGTGCCTACTGCAGGCCTACACATGGGCGGGAAGATAATGGTGGGATCCTAGGCTATTGCTAGGATCAAAAGTTTGTGTGGACACCAACCTGATTTAACGTTTTCTGTAATGCATGGAGACAAAGGGGTGAAAGATCTGCTTGCCAAAGTAATGTGCTGGAGATTAGCTCACATGGCGAGTCCTTGCATCGGGAGACCGGGTGATGGTTTTCAGATCCATCTCATCTCTGCAAATGAAAGGAGCCGAACGTGGCCTGCTTCACCTCCCCGAAAGGTTTTCAGCACCAGAAATAACTGATGCTTCTTCCTCGAGGTGCTGGTAGCACACGTTCCTCTGACTCATAAATAGCCCTCCTTTCTATTGTGTCTCGTTTTCAAGTGGTTCGTAATTTCGTATTACTGAAGAACAGGAGGCTTGTCTGCCAATTTTTCCATAACATGAGGTTAGCAAAAATGAATAGCCAAAGGTTTGGAAAATTGTTTATAATTTTAGCCTTATTTTATGAAAGTCTGTGTTCAAATTGTTGCATAATATAAAGAGTAATCTTTGGCTCCCCTTTACTCCTAAATTAGGGTAGTTCAGTTTTAATTAGAAATTTTAATTTGCAGGAAAATCAGTTTCTTACAAAGTACCCCCGGTGTATTTATGCCACCTTTGAAATCTAAAAATGACTTGTCCCTATTTTTTTCTGATTTTTTTTCTTGAATTTACCATAATTTATTTAAGGGAAGAATATATTATATATTATATACAAACAATTCTACAAATTGTTAATGCTCAAATCAATATTTTTTGAGTTAGTAAAACTCAAAAAAAGATACTCTAGACTTTTTCCTTTAGATCTCCACCTGCTACAGTAGTCACAGGGACCTACTTATTAGAAGCTGGTGGTAAAGAGACCACTCATGTGAAAAGTGACTGCACTCACTACAAGATAAAGTTCATGTTCCAGAATTGATAGTTGCTTGATGCAAATTAGATTCTTGGATAATATTGGATAAAACTTGAAATTTGGCATTTATTAGAATTTGAAGGCTACGACATTTTCTCAGAAAGATTATCTCAAATGATTTAACAAAGTTAACAGTTTGGGCTGAAGTGTCTGACATTAAAACCAGACTAATTCTTTGGCTAGACTGCAGTTGTTAGAATCTGGAAAATACAAACAATTGGAAGAAAACAGTGTCCTTGAACACCACTGCACAGCAGCAGCCTTCCTACACAATGAGGATGTAGTGATGGCCAAGTATACCTGGGCTCTGTTCTCAAGAATCACAGCATAAACAAACAGTAGTATATCAGTGATGCCTACTATAAAAGAAAAAAATAGCAGTATTAGCTAATGCCCTGGTTTATGCAGGGAACTTAGTTTAATATTAAAAATCAATGTAGAATCTTGTATGGGTGGTGACAAGATTAATAGGAAGTTTATGAACTCAGAACATCTGATTTCACAGAACTCTTGCAAAAGCAATGTCAAAAGTCAGTTTATGGCAGGCTTAGCAAACAACTATAGTATGCTGTGGCTTTCCCGGTAACAGAGGAAGGTTTAGACTGTTAGCAAATATGCAGGTTTAGACTATGGCAGGAAAGGGAATCTTTGTATTTGACATTGATCACAAGTGGTGAGCTCTGCTTCCAGGAAGTATGTCTTCAGGGTTATTGGCAATCTGGTAGTGTTCAGAGGAGCTGCAACTCTACAGTGAAAGATCCAAAAACCACAACCATGAGAAACATATGAATGAACTGAGAAGGTTGGCACACAGAACAAGGGGATTTTGATAGTGTCTTTAAATAATTAATATACTGTCAGGGAGATGAATTAGATAGTCTTGTATAGCCACACACGACAGTCCTCAAATATCCAAAGGGTGGAAGTTGCAAGCTTAGGTTTAACATTAGTGATGAATCTTCTGCCAGAAGGACATAATGAGCCCATTTGTGAAGTAGTAGATTTCAAAGTATCAGAAATATTAAACTAGTGGCTTGAATAAGGCATTGTCCAAAGAATGCTGTAGAAAGATTAGACTCATTGAGACACTGGACCAAATTTTTACTAAGGCAATTTTTATGCACCAAATATCTGTGGTTTCGTGTTATAATTACTTAAAAATCTCATCTTTTAAGGTAGACAAATGTAAAATTTTTAACCCTCTACAGAAAATGATAGCTATCCCAGTGGGGGAAAAATAAATAACGCACCATCTTTTACTTCAACATACTTAAATTCTACTTCAGATAGCAAGTATTTTTAATATACAGAAATAACTCAAGTTATAAAAACAAGCTGTGGTGCACTTTATATACAAAGTTCTCTGAGAAAATATACTGAGTTCTGAAGCTGGTAGCGATGAAGGAGTACTAAAGCTGTTAAGAAAAAAGCAATGGGTTAATTCTTCTTCATTTTGTTTATTTTGGGGGTTATAGATGAAAAGTAAGAACGATCATTACCCAGAAGCACAAAGCAGACTATTGAGTAACTTGATACCTGATACTCAAGCTCAGCATAAGAACTATTCATAAATAAATGTATGGTTCTGGAACTGGGAGAAAGCTCAACAGTTAAGAACATTTGCTGTTCCTCTAGAGGACAGAGTTCAGTTCTCAGAACCCAAAGTGTGAGTGGTTCAAAGCCACCAGTAAATCCAGTTCTGGAGAATCAATACTCTCTTCTAGACTCATGGACAACCATAGTAGTAACATGTATACATTCCACATGTGCATATAACCAAAACAGACAAACAACAACAACAACAAAAACCAAATCACTTACAAAAGGATGCATATCATATATGTATATATATCCTAAATGAACTTCACACTCAACCCTGTGCACAGATATGAGCATCTCTTCTAAAGACAACTAAACCTAAGCTAGAGAATTTATATGCTAATATTGGGCATGAAATACTTTATAAATGTATGTAAAATTGAGTAGACCTTGGAACCTATCATTATGTGAGTTTTGCACCAAAAATATGTTATTTATTTTTATTGACTATCCCTACTTGGAGATGTGAAATTTCCTTTCTCTATGGTAGATTTGTAGGCAGCTGTTTCAGAACTCAAGTCATAAACAATACAACTCTTCTGTTTAGAATGTAAGCTTTGTTATTTTTAATATGTTCAAGATGGAATTATGTCAAAACACAGTTGATTTTAGGACTTTTAATAATCATCTGAAACCCTGTTTCCTGGAACTATGAACCTCTTTGCCCCATCTTCCTAAGCCCTAAATAAAAATTAAGGTTGAAATGCTATATTTGTCATAGTATATACTATGTATATCAATTGACCACTACTACTTTTAGCCAAATTAGAGTTAACTGCATGGATATATAATGCTTTACTTTGTTAGTCAATTGGTCAAGGCCAATACTTGGGCTGTTCTATCTTTAAACTATTATGACATAATCCTGTTAGTGTGTACAAGCCTGCATTTGTTCCTTTTCCTTCACCCAGGGTATAGATATAAAATTGTTAGCATACATGCTATTTTAATCTTGCTATGTGAAAGAATCTGACATAAATTATATAAAGGAGGAAAGATTTACCATGGGTTGGGAATTCACAGACCGCTGTTCACGGTGGGTTGGATCTGCTACCTTGGCCTGCTGTGAGGCAGAAACTCATGGAAAGATAGTGTCACCAAGCAGAGCAGATCATGCCATTGTATTTGAGAAACATAGAAAAATAGTAAGAAGATGCAAAATTAACACATACCAAGTGACATACTCCTAAGTGACCACTTCTTTATCCATCTAGGACTTGCCTTCCATGTTCTTCCAATAGTCTACTCAGATTTTGAAACCATCAGTGAATCAAGCCACCAATGAACTCATAACCTAATCCTCTCCGGATTCATCTTCTAGACATACTCAGAGCATTGTGTTACTAAACTTGGCATCTCTCAGTACATTCAAGCTGACAATTACAAATAAACTTTGCATCTGGTAACTCAGTATCTAGGTGGTTGAAAAACTGTAAGACTGTTTTCCAAGATGGCTATGTCATTTGACATCACTGTCAAGAGTTTCTGAAGGTTCTAGTTTCTCCAGCTTTTAGTCAACACATTACCATTCAACTTTGAGTCTAGTTATCCTGATGAGGGTAATGTGTGGTCTAATCATGGCTCTATAGATCTTTGATGACTAATAATATAATCTTTTCATATGTGTGTTAGCTATTTATACAAATTTTAGAGATAGCTGTTCAGATATTTTGTATAATTTTTGCAAGGGGGAAGAGTTTTGAGTCAGGGATTGTCTGTGAAGCAGTCCTGCCTTGCTGTAGGAAATCCTAAAGCCAGTAGGATTTAAGTTACCCACACACTTGGGCATGGTCTCTTATACTATAAATGCCGATGAAAAGCATGTATTCTCTCTCTCTCTTCTGGCTGCTGGATTTGGTTCCTGTTCCCTGCTCATGCAGAGGACTATGATCGGTGAGTCTACCCCCCAAATAAATAACCCTTTATTATACTCAGTTCTAAGCTGGTGTGGAATTTCTTTTTAGCATCCATCTTTATCTAGCACCCCACATGGATCTAAACTCCATACCTAATGGGTGGACCAGTCTAAAAGGCCCAAACGGTCCACAGCCCAGAGGTCTTCCACATCTGCCCCCTTGGCTTGCTTTCACCTACTAAATGGTGTTTTGTAAAACTCTCACCACAACAGAGCTAAAGACATACGATGACTTGGAAATTTCCCCAGCTTGCACACATCCTCAACCCCCCCCCCCCCGCCCCGCATTGCCACATTTCCTGCTGTGCAGACTTGCACAGCCTCTGCTTTGTGCTTCATGCTCCTGAGTTCTGGGCTCCTTGCTCTGTGTACGGAATTGATTTAATTGTTTTAATTTGTCAAGCAAAGCATATTTGTCAGTATTTAACCAGCACCAAGGCAGAAAACCAGAGCGGTACAGGACTGTTTGTGGTGCCCTTTGTTGCACTGCCGCTGGTCACAACTCTGCAACCACAATACCTGCTGGACAATAAAGATTATTGTAACCGGAACAATGTACTGGACCTTGTAACACAGGTAAATATTTTATTAATTAATAAATCAATAAACTTGACAATTATATAATTGCAGACATTAACATGAAAATTTTAATAACTTTTGCTGATACTATGGATTGTATTCTACGAGGCTTATGTGGTTATTGTGATGCATCCCTTTATTGGACATTGGGACTCAGTTTTTTTTCTTCATATTATATCCTTAATAAAATGGTTTGATAACAGAGCCAAGAATGAGGCACTTTTAGAAATTATACAGTCTTTACAGACTAATAATAAACAGCTAGCTAACAGGATAAATGCCATCAAAAATCGAAATTACATGAAAAAATATTACTATTGAAAAGGATAACATTAATTTGAAAGACAAAATTTAACCCATGTCAAAAGGTACTGAGAAATTATCTGAAAGAATTCATACTGTTGAATTTGACGATCAAAATTTGTTAAAAAGTTATGATAAGTTATCAGATAGAGTATCTCTCCAGGATGGCAATCTGCATGCTATTCTAGTAATGTCCAAGGATGAGATGCTATCTTTAAAGGAGAAATTTCAGACCTTGGAATGACATGTGCAGAATGAGGGCCAGAGAGGAAACATGCCTCAGTGAAATCACTAGAAATATATACAGGCCAGGAGATTCAGGCTTTACAAAAGACAATAGAAAAAAAAAGATTTGAAATAACTGAGGAAATTATTGGAGATGATGAACAGAGAAAGAAGGTACCAGAACAGGATTCAACATCACCAGTAGCTGTCAGAGATCATAGTTTTAGCTCTCTACTGTGTAATCTACTCTGACAAAGCATCAAGTTCTAAAGGGCCAGAAGGAGCCAAAAAAGGTAGATGGATACCTATAGGAATAAATAATCTAAAAAAAAAATTAAGCAAGTTGTTGTAACTAATGGCTTGCATTCTGCATTTCTTAGGGAGATGATAAACACATGATCTTCTAGCATCAAAGCAATGCCACATGATTGAATTCAGTTAGTTTCAGTAGTGCTGGATGATGGGCCTCAATTAATGTTTAGAATTTATTTCAGAGAAGAAGCAAAAATTTTGGAACAATGGGGAAAAGCAAAAGGCCTTGAGACTTCCCATGATCAAATTCTTGGTGAAGGCACTCATGATGACCCAAAGGCTCAAGTTCTTTACAATGAGCAAATCTTGTCTCTATGCCTTAAAGCAGTCTTAAATGCTTGGAACAGGATTTAAGAATGAGAAAAATGAATTGAATAATATAGTAGGGTTAAACAGAGCCAGAGAAAACCCTTTACTGACTTTTTACAAAGATTAACTAAGGCTGTACAAACAAGAGTAACAGACCCAGATGCTATATGTGTACTTATTGAATCTCTGGCTTTTGAAAATGCCAACTTAGAATGCTAAAAGATGCTTGGGCCTTTAAAGGTTAGATCAGCACCTATGGATGAATGGATCCAGCATACAATGATCATTGAGACATTTGACTATAGTACTGATTCTTGGGTAGGAGTAGCAATTTCCATAGAAATGAGGAGACATCAAAATGCCAAACGTTTTAACTGTGGTAGAATAGGACATATGAGAAAGGATTGTAGACAAGGAATTCCTAGGAATAATATCTTCTCTGGGAATAATAAAAATAATAAAAATAGGAAGAGTCAGTCTTCAGGTATATGTAGAAGGTGTGGCAAAGGCCATCATTGGATCAATAAATGCAGATCAACAAAAGACATACAAGGCAACCCAATACCATCAGGAAACTCCTTGAGGGGCCTCTTGAAGGCCCCCAAGACAAAAGTAGCCCAGTCATTCCCAGTTACTGTAGAGGACATGTCTCACCAGGAAAATTAAAAAATCCAGAGCCTTCTATAAAAGACCATACTGTTCTAGATGCTAACATAAACATGGAGGATAAGTAAAAAATTCTGACTGGAAATAGGAAACATATATTCTGGAAGACTTCTATAAATTAGAAAGACCCAAGCTGAGAGTGTATAAATGACATTGTAATTATTGGTTTGATAGACACAGGTGTGGATGTGTATATATTACTCCAGAATTTTAAAATATACAATAATACTTTTACCTTTGTACCAATTTTTGTTTATTTTGCACGCATCACAATATTCTTGCTTTCTTTTAAGATTTCATGGTAGGAGGATTACATTTACTATAAAATAACTTCTTATATCTTAATCTTTTCTCTACCTGTACAAAAGAATAACATATCCTACATTCTAAGGGATTATAAACATTCCTGTTTTGTTTTGCTATCAAGTCTCCTTGCCTTTATTCTGAGATAATGATGCCCAGATGCCTGTACATACTAATGGATATCAGCAAATGTTACCAAGTTCCAAGAAATCCATCTAACATCAGTAAACATTGTATGTCAAGTACCTAAAACACTTACAGAAAAGCATTATTGAAGCAAACTTGAAGGGCGGTGATGGAGCAATAAAAGAATGCATGCTGCTGCTCATTAGCAAGCAATTCTTTATGTAACTGTAACATGGTCCTGAGACATGACTAAGTTTGCCATTCAGTTTTGAGAATGATATTGTCTTTTAATTTGGGTTGTCATGTTCAGTAATACACACTTACATTTCTAGGATTTAGTGTTAGATACACTTTTCTTTCTGGGGTGATTTATAATCACATATGATCACTTCCTATTATTTATGCTACATTGAAACTTTTTGTTCTGGCCTCCATAAATGGGTGGGACCGCAGTGCTAGTAGGTAAAAAAAGAAAAGATACACCAAACCAAACAAACTACAGAGAAATCAGGCAACTGCTTCCCTAGCAGCACATCTGTCCTAGGAAAGATGCTCAGAGAGCAAGTCCCAAAGGCTGGAAATTTTTGAGGAGCTTGCTCTTCAGCCTCCCCTCTCATGAATCTCTGGGGCTGATTGATGACTTCATTCTGACTTGAGCCTCAGACTCCTGAGACACTGAAGGGATGGAGGGCAGCTAGCTTGTCATTTTCTATGCATTTATTTGTTCATAGTAGGAAGGTCAGGGTGGATGATAAAAATATGTGACATGGTGTTTTCTTTCCATCAATTCCAATCTATGCCTTTAAGATGTTCATTTTCCTTGCTCTGAAATCTCTGAAGAGTCAACAGGGAAGCTAACTGGAATCAATGACAAAAATGATAGGGGACAACTTCCTAAGTCATGTACTCTGATGCTGATGTTTTGTGCCAGGAAAGCAAAAATCACCCCATCATGGGGGAAGGGGGTAATTTATATGACTTCAATGGTGAGCTCTAGTTCTGTCTTATGGTGTAGGAGGTTTTTCTGTCTATGTGTTGCTTTCATTGGCTGAATAAAGAAACTGCCTTGGCCTTTTGATAGCACAGAACTTAGGTAGGTTGAGAAGACAGAACTAAATGCTGAGAAGAAGGGCAGAGGGAGAGCCACCATGGAGCTGCCAGAGACAGACATGCTGAATCTTTTCCAGTAGGCCACTGCCATGTGATAATATACAGATTAACAGAAATGGGTTAAATCAAGATGTGAGTTAGCCAATAAGAGGCTAGAGATAATGGGCCAAGCAGTGATTTAATTAATCCAATTTCTGTGTGATTATTTTGGATTATTTCAGGTGTAAGCTAGCTGGGACAACAAGCAGCCTGCTCTTCCTGTTACAGTCTTATAGTGTTCCATGTTGAATATTATGATAGTGTATGTGTGTGCAGGTGAGTGTGAGGGTATGGGTGAATTGTGTGAGTATGTGTGAGGATTTGTATGAATATATGTGAATTGTGTGTGAGCATGTGTGAGTGTGTGTGTTTATTGGTATGAAAATGTGCAAGGTTAAAAAAAGTGAAAAATGAAATTCAGAAAAAGATGTGGGAAATGGCTTATTATTTCTGGACATGATAGTTCTTGCTCTGTCTCTTACTAGTCAATGCTTAACAGTGCAATCCTATTTGCTCCTGGATAGAAATGATGCTTGCTTTGCTTCCACCATTGTAAGCTTCAAAACAAAAATAAAGCGACCTAAAGGATACATGATTTATTTATAAAAGGAGGTTTCCACTTGCTCTATGCCTTCCCCACTTACTGTGACATCTGTTATGAGAATTTCCCCGACATGGCACATCCCCTGGTTTCCATTGTCAGGTCAACACAGCCTTAAAATACACTGGTTGATTCAATTCACAGGTTTTTTTTCCATTATCCAATGCCTTTTTGCTCCTGTTATTCCTTTCTCATTAACATTAAGAAAATTCAAGGTTAACAAAGCATTATACAATCCATTTCTGGGGGTATTTTCCATTGCTTTCTGTTTATTCAGCTTATCTTTTATAGTATGATTTGACCTTTATATAACTGCCAGATCTGTAGAATTATTTGGTATACCTGTAATTTATTTTATATTATAATAAACAAAAAACATTTTATTTTCTTAGATACATATACCAGATCATTGTCTGTCTTTATTTGTGCAGGAATACCCATGATGACCATAACTTCTAATAATAATAATTCTATTGAATCAGCCTTTTCTGAGATCAAAGTAGTTGTCCATTGAAAACCTGAGTACCTGTCTATGGTGTGGTGTACATATTTTAATTTACCAAATTCTGCAAAGTGGAGCACATCCATCTGCCAGATTTCATTTTTTTGAGTATCCTTTGGATTATTCCTTACAGGGTGCTTGGTTATAGATACTGCAAGTAGGACATCTCTTTATAATCTATTTAGCTTGTTGCCATGTAATAGGAATCTCTTACTTTAAACCTTTGCTATCAACATGATGTTTTTTTATAAAATTCAGAGTCCTGCAACAATTTCCAATTAATATTTGATCAATTTCTGCATTACCTTGTGCTAGAGGACCTGGCAGATCTGTATGGGATCATGTGTGTGTTATGTATATGGGACAAAACCTATTCTTGATTATATCTTGCACCTGGATGAATAATAAAGTCAATTCCATATAACTGGTATAGATTCAGCAGTTTCAATATGTAAGACAACTCTTTCTTCATATCAGTAACTATATTGAGAGGTTCTTTAAAATCCCTCAGTACCATAAGAATAGCATATAACTCTGCCTTTGGACAGAATTATAAGGGCTTTGTTTCATGTTACTTAATTCTTCTGATTTGTAACATGCCTTCTCTGATTTATTTGTATCAATATAAAATGTATAGGCTCAAGTTATTGGTGCATTATATACAATTCAGGGAAGAATCCAAAAAGTTCTATTTATAAGATTAAGTCTATCACTTTTGGGATAATTGCTCTTAATTTCTCCCAAAAAATTATCACTAGTCCTTTGTCAGGGTTCACTGTCTTCCCATAACTTTTTTTTTTATCTCATCAGCACTAAAAGCCACTATAATCTCTGCTAGGTCTATACCTGCTAATTGACAAAGTCTCAATTTACCTTTTATAATTAATTCAGAGACCTTTTCCACATAAGTGTTTTAATTTTTTACTTGGTTTATGTGGAAAAAAGATCCATTCTAAGATAATATTGTCCCTTTGGATTAAAATTCCTGTAGGAGAAATTTTGAAAGGCAACATGACTAGAATTCAATTAAGATTTGGATTTACCCTATCCACATGTGCCTCCTTTAATCTCTCCTCAACAATCATCAATTCCTTTTCTGATTCAGCTGTTAATTCTCTGTGACTATTTAAGTCCTTATCACCATCTAAAGTTTTATTCAAATGAACTATTTTTTTTTTTGCTATTATCCCAACAGCTGGTTGTAGACTGGAGATGTCTCCCAATAATCTTTGAAAGTCATTAAGAGTCCAAAACCAGTCTCTCCTAATTCGTGCCTTTTCTCTTCTAATTTTCTGCAAATCTATTCTGTAACCTAAGTAATTAACAGAATCTCCTCTTTGAATCTTTTCAGGAGCAATTTTTAATCCTCATTTAGGCAAAACTTTCTTTACTTCTTCAAACATCATTTCTAAAATATCTGTATTTGAATCAGATAACAATATGTCATCCATGTAATGATAGATTATAGACTTAGGAAATTGCTTACATATTTCCAATGACTGGCTGACAAAGTATTGACATGGGGTGGGGATATTGAGCATTCCCTGTGGGAGGATAGTCCATTGATATGTTCTACTAGGCTGAGAATTGTTATAGGTAGGCACTGTGAAGGCAAACTTTACTCTGTTTTTTTCTTGAAAAGTATAGTGAAGAAACAACCCTCTAAATTAATAACTATGAAAGGCCACCCCTTTGGTAACAGAGAAGGCAGAAGAATTCCAGAATGTAGAGGGCCCATAGGTTGAAAAACCTAATAGACAGTTCTAAGATCTGTCACCATTCTCCATTTCCTGATTTTTTTTAACAACAAATACATGAGAATTCCAAGGGCTGGTAGATTCTTCAATATGTTGAGCATCTAATTGCTCTTGTACCAGACATTCTAAAGCCTGCAGCTTTTCTTCAGCTAGAGGCTACTGTTTAACCCATATTTGTTTCTCAGTTTACCATTTTAAAGGCAGGGCTATTAGTACTTCTGAAGATTTATCAACTGCTTTGTGTTTTTGTACAGCCCAAATGACTGGTAACCATCGTCTATAATATCTTATATTATTTTCCCCACAAACATAAGTTTTGGGGACTGCAGTAATGTTAATATGAGTATTCTATTGCTGCAATAGGTCACAAACTGACAAATTCATTGCAGTATTAGCTATATGGCCTCAATCTTCTTCTCTGTCCTTCTGGCCCTAGGCATTCAACCTATCTCGTGCTTTTTTTTTCTTATCTGAGATAGAGTTCCTATTCCTAGGAACTGAACATCTACGTCTTAAATAAACCAATTTGAATGTCAAGATGCTGGAACAATGATACTTACATCTGCACCCGTGTCTAGTAAGCCTTCAATAAAAGTTCCATTTATATATACACTCTTTTCTTCGGTCTTTGATCATTTATAAAAGTCTGCCAGAATATACATTTCCTGTGTCCTGCTGAAGTTTTGACTCATCTTCCACATTTATTCCATCATTCTTATCAGTATTTTTTTTACAGTAGGCATTGGATTTTTTTTTTTAATTTTCCTGGTAAGACAATGTTCTCCTCTGTAACTGGGAATGACTGGATCACATTCATGACAGGGGCCTTCAAGAGGCTTCCCACAGTATTTCCTGATGGTATTAGATTGTCTCGTCTATCTTTCATTGACCTACTTTCATAAGTTCAATGTAGGCCTTTGCCACCCCTCCCACATATACCCAAAGGCTGAGTCCCCTTATTCCTGCCATTCTCAGAGAAGACATTATTTCTAGGAATCCCTTGTCTACAATCCCTTCTTAGATGTCCAATTCTTCCACAATTAAAACATTTGGAATTTTGATGTCTACTCTTACCGTTGGAATTTTCTTCTCCTACCCTAGTTTCAGTATCATAGTCAAGTGTCTCAACATTCATTGTATGCAAGACCCATTCCTCCATTAATGCTTATCTGATCATTAAAGGCCCAAGGATCCTTTTGCATTCTTATTTGGCATTCTCATTAGCCAAAGACTCAATTATTATATGTCTAGCTTCTAGGTCAGTTACCCCTATTTATACAGCCTTAGTTAGTTTTTATAAAAAAAATCACTAAAAGGTTCTCTCTAACCCTGTTTAACCCTAAGATATGATTCAACTTTCTTTCCTAACCCTGTTTAACTCTAAGATATGATTCAACTCTCTTTCCTAGTTTCTGATTCGTGTCCCAAGACTTTAAAGCTGATGTGCTACATAGGGACAAGGTGTGTTCATCATAAAGATCTTGATCCTGAGTATCATAGTAAATTCCCTCACCTAGAATTTGATGTAGGGAAATCTCAAGTCCTTTTGCTTTTTCCCGTTGCTCTTCTTCCTTAAAATAGCAACTGCGGACCATTTTCTAGGACTGCTGAGATTAACTGAGTCTAGTCTTGTGACATTGCTTTGTTATTGGAAGCCCATGTTTTGACTATTTCCGTAACAAAACAAATGTAGTCTGAAAGCTACAATTGCTTGTTTAATTTCCTTTAGATCAGTTATAAGTATGGGCTTCCATGAATATTCTTTGACAATTTTAGGGTATTTGGAGCCAGATACTCTTTCTAATGTTATCACCAGAAAGGCAGGCAGATCTCTGGGGAAGCTATCCCAAAGGTTTTTACATACTGATGAGGCTAAATTTTGTCTTTGTATTTTTTTCCTCTGGACATCAAATTCGATAAGTTCCTCAATCTTTTCAAATCTATTTATCATTGTGTTTTGTAGAGTCTGGATCTCCTGTCCAGTGTTCTGTTCTAATGCCCTCATTGAGGATTCCAAGGTATGAAGTCTGTCCAGTAGAGATAATGTCTCATCCTGGGACATAAACTTCATAGCATGCATATTCCCTTCTTGGAGAGACATCCTAGCAGTCAATCTGTCACACCCTTTGACAGAGTCTGATTAATACACTCAAAAGTACAAATTCTCTCAAACAACTTTCAGCAACCTTTGTCATTGACAGGATTTTTTGTGTCAAATCAGCTGTATCCTTCTCCAGAGTGTTAAATTTTCCTTTTAGGAAATTACTGTCAGTCTGTACCATTTCTAAAAGTTCTTCATTTGACTGAGTTTTGTTAGTTAAATTGTTCGTATCCTTCAGAATTCTGACATCTCCTTTTAGAAGATTGATTTCAGTCTATAAAGACTGTACCATTTCTAAACGTGCCTTATTCTTGGCCCTATTATCAAACCATATTTTTAATGAAAAAATATTGAAGACAAGACTAATCTCAGAATTAAAAATAGTGATGTAGGAGGGAAATCATATAAGTCTTGCAAAACTTCATACATGGTGTAAGTAAAGAGGCTATTGAAACCTTAAAAGGTTAAATTGTCCATAATCTTGCCTCTGAAATTATATGAAATCTTACCTGTGATTCATTTAGCTGAAATAGGTACAATAACCGTTACCTGCCAGTAGGTGTCATGGTGCACTCAGAGCCATGTGGCTGGTTTAAATCTGATTTTAGAGTTAAATGCTGAAAGATATGCTCAGATTAAAAAACAGTTATTTGATATAAATCACAGACTGTGTGTACTGCAGTGGGCCTTGATTAGTCAGCAGTCACACAAGCACAGGAATAACAAGATAACAGAGGCACCCAGGAAAGCCTGTGTCCTCTCTGAGTTTCCACGGTACATGGTAGCAGGGCACAGGCACCAGGGAGAGTGCATAAGAACTTAAGCTGCTCTGAGGCATGAATGAGAAAATATAAGGAACCACAGCCAATCTGTAGCAAGAAAAGCCATTGTGTGAGAATTCTATATCCAATTGAAATGCTGGCTCTGCTCACAGGCCATGGCTAAGGCAGGCTGAGGGAGGCAAGCCAGGCACACTTCTAGCCTTTTGTAGGATGCGTGGGCACTCAGAGCTGGGGATTCTAAAATTAAACAGTTGGGCGCCAGATGAAGGCAGAAGTCACAAAATAATTCTACACTAGTTCAGAATTATGAATAATTATGACTAAGGGTCATTTATTTAGGGAAGACTTACAGATCACTGTCCTAGATAACAGTCCTCTGCATGAATGGGGAACAGGAACAGAGTCTAGCAGCCAAAGCGAGAGTCGGAAGCAAGATAGCAAGCACACTCTTTACAGCTGCATTTATAGTATATGAGACCACACCCAAGTGGGCTGTTATCCTAAATGTTATTGGCTGAGGGAGCAGAATATGCTCCAACAGCAGTCTGTAGCCCAAGGATGGAAGGGGCTTTCAGTGAACACCATCCTTTGTGCTAGGACTTGGAGAGAAGCATTGCCCATAAAGAACACCTCCTTACACCACTGGCCTGAGAAGAGCTAACTGTGGTAAAAAGTCTAGTCACAGGTAGCAACATAGTAATGGGCCAAAGCTTTTCCAAAGAGTCTTTGTGTGTCTGAGATCTGGAAACATCTTCTGTACCACTTGTTGAAACTTAGGTCCCACAATATTTGCATTTGCATTTGGAAATCTAGCTGGGGATGTAGGGATACACTTTGACCCCTACCACCAGGATGAAGAGGATTCTAACATAAAAACACTTGATTTAAATATGATGCAAACATAAATTTTATTGGGTTTTCCTTATTAGACTAAAGACCTCTGAAAATATAGCTTCCATTAACCTTTTTCTTGGAAAGAGGTTGCTTGCTATTCATTCTCCCAATAAAGTTTTCTTTATTTTAAAACTTAATGCCATAGTATTGACAGCAACTGGAGGTTTCTCTCCTGCCCATCAGTTTCTAAATAACCACTCTGAGGATTACTATTAGTCATAAACTGTTGGGACTATTAGCTCAGGTTTATTATCAACTAGCTCTTACAACTTAAATTAACCCATTTTTATTATTCTATACTTTACCACAAGGCTCATAAACTTTTACCTCACAACTGGCTTTTATGGAAACTGTTGGCATCTTACTCCACTTTCCTCTTCCTGTGTCTTCAGCACAGGAGACAGTTTCTAGAACAGAACACCAATCAAATAGGCATTAAGATCAACAACTAATCAATGGGGCCTCATGAAACTGAAAGGCTTCTGTAAGGCAAAGGACAGTGTCAAAAGGACAAAATGGAAGCCTACAAAATGAAAAAAATCCTCACCAACCCCACATCTGACATAGATTTCTAAAATACATAAGGAACTCAAGAAACTAGATATCAACAACCCAAATAATCAATTAAAAAATGGGGTACAAATCTAGATAGAGATTCTCAACAGAGGAATTTGAAATTGTTGAGAAGCACTTTACAAAATATTCATTATTCTCAGCCATAAAGGAAATACAAATAAAAATGACTCTGAGAGTCCATCTTACACCATCTTTCAGAATGGCTAAGATGCAAAACACAAGTGACAAGTCATGTTGGTTAGGGTGTAGCTGAAGGGAGCACTCTTACACTGCCAGTGGGAGTGCAAACTTGCGCAGCAACTTTGGAAAACAATATGGAGGCTTTTCAAATAATTTGGAATCAATCTACATCAAGACCCAGCTATATCACTGATGCATGAACTCACAAAGGTATAAAAAGTGTTTTATTAAGAAGTGCAATAAAGGACAAACTCGCAGATATAGAGAAAGACTGAAGCCACTGCCCATCCATCCACCTTGAGTCTCCAACCACGCCAAGCAAAGTCAGAGCAAGAGAGTGAGCAAGACTTCTCTTCTTCCTTATAAGGGTTCATGTCCACAAGGCAAATACCCCAAAATTATTGGCAGAATAAATTCCCACAACACTTCCCACTTTTGTCTAAATAAGAAGGTTCTAAATCTAATATAAAACTTTATGTAATAAGACAAAAAATCTATCATTGTCCAAGAGAACGAAAGAGTAATAACATATAAAAAACCGAACCACAACCAGCAAGAACAACAATAAGCAAGAAACAGAAACACATACTAAATGTTTAGACTATAGGTAATTGACAAATAACAGATCATTCCAATAGCTGTCCTATCCTGATGATAGAGCTATAGGATAGCACCGAACATGACTGGCAAAAAAAGAAAGTAAGAAAAGAAAAGAAAAAAAGAAGGAAGGATGTTGTCGGGGGGGGTGGGTGTTGTATTGCTCGGTTCCCACAATCATTAAGTCCCAAAGAACATCACAAAGAGGTCTACATTAACTATAAACTGATTGGCCCATTAGCTCAGGCTTCTTATTAAGTCTTATATTAGCCCATTATTCTAGTATATGTTAGCCACATGACTCGGTACCTTTTTCAGTGAGGCAGTCACATCTTGCTTCTTCTGTGGCTGGTCATGACTGCACAGGAATGGGCTTCCTCCTTCCCATAATTCTCCTGGTCTCCTGACCCACCTATACTTCCTGTCTGGTTATCCCTCTTATATTTCCTGCCTGGTTACTGACCAATCAGCGTTCATTTAAAATATATTTGACAGAATATAGACTATGGTCCCACTACAGAAGGAAGGAAAAGGAAAGGAATAAAAAGAAAGAAAGAAATAGAAAATAAAAAAGTCAATGAAACAATTCCTAATTATTTTCTGCTGTATTCATAGATTGGTGCCTAGCCATCAGAGAGGTTTCACCCTGCAATTGATGACAGCAGGTGGAGAGACCCACAGCCGAACACTAGGCAGAGCTCAAGGAATCCTGTGGAAGAAGGGGAGGAAGGACTATGGGAGCCAGAAGTGTCACTGATAAAAAAAAAAACCTACAGAATTTATTAATTAAATTTTTTAAGAAAAGAATTAAGTCATTATAATCTGTTTTCTGGAGTGGTGGTGCTACCATGCTTCCGTGGTTCCCATGCTACCTTCCTTCCCAACCACACAGATTGTCCCTCTGGAACAATAAACTAAAATAAACCCTTTTGTTCTTAAGTTGCTTGTAGTCATGGTGTTTATCAAAACAACAGAAAAATAACTATTACACCAAGAAAAGCTGAGATTCATGAAATTAAAAACGAATGAAAGAAAGATATTATCTTTTCTTCTGAGTAACCACTATTCGTGCTTCTTATATTTCTAAACAGGTGCTCTGAGTTTTATTTTTATCCTAAATAGTTCTCAGCCTGGCTACCCCTTTCTATATTGTGTGTGAATCTGCAGGATCTCATTCTTGTATATCCTGTTATCTCACTATGAAATCTTGTCTTTATTATTCCAATATCTTTTCAACTTATCATTTCTTTTCAAATTCCCAGAAGTCTTTAAAACACTACATTATTGCTTATTTTAATTTGCAAAGATGTTTTATGTTATCTAGGTTTTCTCCTCATGTATTTCCACATACAACATCAAATACAATGTGTATGTATTTTATACATTCATCTATCATGTCAGAATTTACGATGTGAATCATAGTGCTACTAAAACTTGTGACAATTGAAAAACATTTTAAATAAACAAAATTCACACTGGTGTTGACACATATATTTTGAAGAATTTCAATCTTCAAAAGTTTGATAGTTAAAATTTATAACATACACAATTCTTACCAGTACACTTCCCTAACCTTCATTAACATTTAATTTCCATTTGTTTTACATGGGGCATCCTTGGCATGGCTTAAATTTCATTCTTTATGCTCGATGTCACTTATGATGTGATCCTGCTTTTTCATTACCATTTTTATTGCCTTAAAATCCAGGTAGTATTTTCTGGAATGGCTGTTCTATCCAATGTTACTTGGTTATTGGAAGCTTCCTGACATCACATAGTGTGGATCTGAGTCTCATTGCTGAGTTGCTTGGGTATAGTCTATCTAGGCCTGAAGTTAGATTTTTCTATATAAAATATGTTTTATTAGAATGTCTTTGCTTATGCATTGCTACCTAAATCCACAATAAATGCAGTAAACAATTATAAGTTACACAGATAATGGAACTTTGAAGAAGGATAGCATCCACCAGCAGTTACTGCTTCTGAGGGCTTTCTATCCTTATTTCACTACCCACATTTTTGTTCTTTCTTGCTAAAAAGGAGTTTCATAGTCATTGTCAAGCTACATTTTAAATTTAATTTATAAGTTGGCTAGTAGAAATCTTCAATTCATTAATAAAAATATAACAGCTGTATAGATAGCTCCAACTGTCTCTGTTGGCACCTTCTCAGTGACAGCCCCTACTCTGAGAAGTTCCCTTTTATCATAGGTGATCAAGATACATGAGTGAGCCACTCACAACAGCACAGCTAAAGAGGCCTAGGGTGTACCTCTCTGGTTAGAATGCACACAGCTTGAAGTGTGACTCCTTCTAGGCCTATTGTGTGGACATTCACAACTGAGAACCAGGATGTGGCAGCAAATGACTTTTCTTGAAAGTAGTGTTAGATACAAGTATCTGGGGGTGGTGGTGGGTAAATACATTCTTTGGTCCTTAACATAAATACCATAGATAAACAAGCCTAGAGAGAGTGTGCGGTGATGGGGTGGTGGGGGCAGGGTTAAGGTTCGGAGTTCCAGGGAGTCATGCAGGCTAGTTCCTGCTGGATTTCCAGCACTTCATTCTGACGGTGTTTCCAGTCAAGCAGTGATTTCTGCATTTTGTTTGTTTGTTTCAGGAATGGACCCTGCTCACTCTTTAATGAATTTATCTTTTCCTTTTAGCTTAAATGATTATTTGCTTTGTTATCAAAAGGATTTCTTTAAGTCATCTGGCTGAATAGCTCTGTTAATGAGAAAATGGCTGAAGTACCAATAAAATTTACAGATGCTCAGGGTTAGGGAAGAGAAGTGTAGGTAAAATAAGAAGTTTGGAGGTTTTGCAAAGAGGAAGCTGCATGCCCCCTTACACACTGAGCCATCTTGCCAGCTATAATATTCTTATTTTGAATAGAACAGAAACACAACTAGTTTCCCAAAAATATCCAACACCCCCAAACTCTTCTCTGTTCACCAAAGCTGAGTTGGCATTCATGGAAAGGTATTTAACACTCATGACCTATGAAGGTATAATTATGTCTCATAACTGCAATTTAGCACGTGTGGACAATATATTTTGTACTACCATATTTCTCCTAATTTAACTCAGGCATCTGTGTATTTCCTGTGTTCCATTGTGCTATCAGTTAGCTATACCCCAAAACTTTGATTTGTAGGTAGAGGTATCAATTCATCCACAGGATCCTAATGATATACAAGTACTGAAATATTTAAATTCTTAGCTGAAGAATGTGATGAAAGACCCTAATACTTCTTATCTTTCAGTCAACCATTTGCAGCACAATTCCTCAGAGACTTCCTGGCTGTAAGCTGATGTCTGACTTTTTTGCTTTTATCCTTGTCTAGAATGTCACTTCACATGCCAATATAACATGGAAAAGGAACAAACAAAACAAAAGAATTTGTTTCTCTTAGAAATTCTTTCTTATCTATCTTTTCTCAGAGAGCAAAGTGACATTTTTTGACGTTCTTCAGGAGACCTCTCTCATGTCCATTGGCCTCCAATGAGGGATAAGGATGAGGGATATTGTGGGTGTCATTGCTGAGGAAGTGTTAAACTAAGATCAACTTAAACGTCCAATGCTCTAACCTGGCACTTCACAGAGGAGGAAGTGCCCAGGTCTGGTGTAAAGGAAAGAAGTGGAGGATGCCATGGCTTTTATATCTCTTGCTGTCTTCACACAGTTGTAAGTATATGTCCAACAAATGTGTAGGAAACAGTGTGACTAAAGAACTGTAGTCAGCCGTGTTTCCTGAGCACTATCTGGACAGACATACTCCTGGGCTCTGGCACACAGTCTATGGCCAATAAGGTGGCTTTCACATGATACATACTTATAGATTTGAATGAAGACAGTTGTCTTTTTAGACACGGTCACCATGGTTTCACTTTGTAGTGCAGGGCGGTCTCAAAGTCCTAAGCCTATTTTGACGTCCCTACTGTTAAGATTACAAGTGTATAATTATAGTCCTTCTATATGACTGCCACTGCATAGATAACACATTCTTTAGCTGTCATCATGTTCTGCTTTTACTTCATGACTTTCTTTAATGATATTTGCTATCATTAGAGAAGTGCTTATTGCTAAGCCTAACTCTGATTAAAATTCCTTAAAGTTATAGAATGTATCTGTCATTTATATAACCAAGTCATGCACATTTGTGGTCTCAACACGCCTGAGGTTAAGACAGAAAGATCACATGTTTCATACTAACCTGAGCTACATAACAAGGTTTAGTACAGTTGGACTATACAAAACAAACAAACAAAAAACCCCCAAAACTATGTCTTAGAAGGAAAAAGGGGATGAAGGAGAAGGAGTAGAGGAAGAGATGGAAGAAAAGGGAAGTAGAGGCAGGGGCAGCAGCACCATTAGGGAGGAAATTACCAGGGATAACATTTGAAGAGACACAGGAAGAATAATGGTCGGCTTTCCATTCAATGTACATACTCATCTATTCGAGGCAGAAACGCTGAGACTCCTATGGACTTCAACACTAGCGGTCACAGCAAATGTGACCAGCTGCAAGGTGGAAGGCTTTTTCACTTCATAATTGCTGAATTGATAATTCCTTCAGAAAAGCCAAGGATTACATAAACCTCCCTTCTAAACACAAGAAACAGAAGATTGGAAATGGTTCCAATATTGATATTTAATTTTAAAGATAAGATAACCAGCAATTTGAGTGAGCAATTTGGCATAGCGTGTATTTCCCTGTGTTCCAGAATTATATAGATTTGTGCAGTAGCTAGTAATAGCAGAATTAGGGGAATAAATTAATGTATTAATATTAGATTTAAAAGGGCATTCTTATTAAAGAATAAGAATAGGTTAGATTCCCCAAACAACAATAAATGAATAAATCGTTGTTATTAGCATTTAAGCCCTAAAATAAGAAAATACTCATTACAATATACAGATGTAAATACTGTGGGCAATAGAAGACCAGCTAATGGGAGGCGGTAGGCAAAGCATTAAGCCAAAAGAGATATCGGGCAAATGAAAACTAGAACCAGTTCATTTAGGCACAGTTGACTGAGGGACTGGTTTTCATCCTGAATTTAATAAATTTGTTAAAACTGCACCTGCTTTCTGTGGATACAGTCTCCTTCCTGCAAATTCTTCTGGGACTGACACCCTCTGCTTCAACGGGCGCTTCCAGTAGAATCTGGTTAAAATGGTTCTGTAGGTGCAGGCTGACTTCATGGGAAAGGGGACAGTATCCTGGGCTCATTGTTTTAGCCAGTTTTTCCCAAAGGGGATTTCTGCTCTGTCCTCAGCTGAAAAATGGTGGTCCTCCAGGTACCAATGGTGCCCTGCATTGGTGGATATCCATTCCCTTTCTAGGAAGTATTCAGGGGATAGCAACTTTTTAGCTAAGGGATAGACAACTTATTTTGAAGACACCTTTATGGATACACACACAAGTTTTGCACAAATTTATTTGAAATAATGCAAAATTATAGGGTTAAAGATCACCCACCCAAAGATAGCTCAATGGCACCATCATAGAATGAAGGAAGACACCTTTGGTAATCTAAGCTTTGAACTCATTGAGTATATGATAACATCAGTCATCTTCACCGGTGCCCTCTCTGAGTTCAGAACTTGTAGGAAACACTACAGTAAAAGTTCTGGTACCCAAAGGAGGGAAGAGTTAGAAGCCACACATCTGACAGCCTGATGCTCCAAGACCTGATGCTGTCTTGATGGGTCACAAGTGACAAATGCAGCAATTTGAGGACACGTGGAACTGTGGGAGATGCCAACAGGAATTCTAACAGTCCTAGTTCTTCACCACTGACTGTGAGGCTTTTGGTTTGTTTGTTTGTCTTTTGCAGTCTAAGGGATCAAACCTAGGACCTGTAAGTGCTAGGCAAAGGCTTGACCACTGACTTAGCTACATCCCTAGTCATGACAAGAAAACAGTACAATTATAGAACATTTGGGGAAAAAAAACCCACAAAGATAAATAAATAAATAAATAAATAAATAAATAAAACTGGGGTGATCTCATAATATAGCTGCAAGCAACATTAGCTCTTCACAATTTAGCAATTTCTACAAACACCCAGAGTGTGCCATAGATTTTGCTTGCAGTAGTAAATAGATGTCTAATAGCTAGCCACTATATGTCCTGATAGAGGGTAGAGGAGGGCTGTACTGGTCTCTGATCCCCACCAGATGATGTGTAGGCTTGGAACTCGCACAGTACTGTTATCTCTGCATTTTGAAGCTTTTTGATGAGGGTCCCTGGGACCCTTGTGTGAGCGGAGAGCACCACTATTTAGTGAAGCTGCTCTGCATAGAAACATCCATTAGAAAAGCAGAACGCTCCCTGGTAGCCAGTGTGGCACAGGAGAAGCAGGCCAGAGGTGAAGGCTCTTTATGGAGACATTTTCCCTGACCTACAAACCTGGCATTTCTCACTGGGGTTCTTCTTTCAAGGAGTCAGAGGCCTTTTGCAATGTTTTATGGTACTTTCCATTAAAGTCTGCCATGTAAATCAATCATGGCTTCAATTTTTCTGTCAGATGCCTATAACCTTAAAGAAAAGCTTTCAAAATTAATCAAGCCAGTAACTCAATTTAATTTTTCACGAGAGAATAACAGTATGGGGCTTGTCTGTAGCTATCTCAATTTTAAAAATTTATTAATCAATTTTGGTTGGCAAATTTCTTACAAAAGAAGTTCAAAAGGTAGATGATTAAAAATTTATCTTAATTTCTATGTAAACAGCCATTTTCTTTTTCCTCAAAATAAAAAGAGTTGCATCTTCCTTTAAATGGAGGCGTATTTAGTCCAACGGATCATGTATTTTTATGTTTATTTAATTAAAAACTGCCCATTTTATAAATTGTTAACCCCTCTAGAGTGGGTCCAGATCTCTAATATCAGTGCCTAGGACATGAATAGGTGTACAATAATTCTTAGATGAATCCATACACAGATACTTATATATCAGAATAAGGAAACCAGGGGTCAGGACTCAACCTATAAAGCTCTTACCCTACAAGCATAGGTCCTCAGTTCTGACCCACACCACATGCATGAAGGTTTAGTGAGTCCTATGGTTGTAATTCCAGCACCAGGGAAGCCAAGACAAGACTGACCCTAAAGCTCACTTGCTGAGAGCATGTCTAGATTAGTAAGTATCGGGGTTAGTGAAAGACTGTGTCAAAGCCGTGAGCTCAACATTAATAAAGAAAAACACTGAGCATTGGCCTCCACACACATGTGCTTGCACACCTATCCACAAGTACACATGTGTGAACACACATAAGCTTAACAAACACACACACACACACACACAGAGGGAGGAAGTGGGCAGAAGAATTGTTCTCATTCATCTTTTTCTTGGAAAGTAGAGAAAAATCTGAATGAAGATGTTAATTGTTCCAGTGCCTCAAAAATGGTAACCAGCCATGGCTAACTCATTGATAATGATTTAGGCTAACTAATTGATAGTGACTTATTGGTTTAGGGATTATGCAAAGAAAGGGATATTGCATTTAGTTTTCTCTTTTGTGACTCATTCTTTTAGTTTTAAACTACTTTGTGAAAGTGTGTTTGGCACATAATAATTCACACACATTTAACAATTTTAATGTTTTTAATTTTAATTGTTTTTTTTGAGAATTTTTTACATGCATACAGTACATTTTAATCATTTTCACCCACTCACATCTCTTCCCATAATGCTTCCCAGACCAACTCCTACCCTTGACCTGCTCTAATTTTTATGTTTTTTCAAAAAATCATTATTTTAATAACCCTTTTTCTGTTCATACAATCATAGGTGTATATAGGGTTATCTACTGGAGCACAGTTTACCTGCCAAGGGCCACATCCTTAGAAAACAAAACAAACAAACAAAAAAAAAATCAAAAACCAAAAAAACTCCTGACTCTTTCCCCTTAGATAATATCAACTCTACACGGCTCTTCAGCTAGGATTTGGAGCTTGAGATTCAGCCCCATCCCTCCCATGCTGCAATGTTCATTTCCTGATCTTGGTCAGGTCTCGGTCAGCTCTGTGAGTTCATGGCTGCAGTGCTTCCTTCACATGCAGAAGATGCTATCCAGTCCTCCTTGGCCTTCATTTCCACCCGCTATCCACGATGGTTCCCAAACTTTGGGGGTAGAGAATATGATAAAAAATACCTAATTTATCTCTATTGGGAGCTCACCAAGGCCAGCTGGACTGGGACTGAATAAGCATGGGATAAAACTGGACTCTCTGAACATGGTGGACAATGAAGGCTGATGAGAAGCCAAGGACAATGGCACTAGGTTTTGATCCTACTGCATGAACTGGCTTTGTGGGAGCCTAGCCTGTTTGGATGCACACCTTCCTGGACCTGGATGGAGAGGGGAGGACCTTGGACTTCCCACAGGGCAGGGAATCCGAATGTTCTTCAAACTTGAGAGGGAGGGGGAACGGAATAGGGGGAGGGGTAAAGGAATGGGGAGAGGAGTGGGGAGAGGGGAAGGGAAATGGGAGGTGGGGAGGAGGCAGAGATTTTTTTCAACAAAAATAAATAAATAAATAATAAATAAATAAATAAATAAAATACCCAATTTATGGCTGAGCACTGCAAAGATACTTACTCTATTTCATGCACACATTTTAATGAGTTTATAAATAAGTATAAACTTGCAAGTCCATCGATAGCATAAAATACATAAACATGACTATCACTTTTTTTTGTCTGGTCCACGCAGAACCCCAAACTCTGCCACTGTGACCATTTTGTTTATGAGCCCACTGGGCAATACCAGGGATGGCTGAGGTAAGAAGCTGACTGTCCACAGAATATGTCATCCTGTCTAGTTGCTTACTGAACTACCTAAAGTAGCCTTTTGACGAGCATTTACATAGGACACAGGTATCTTCACTTCCTTCACCCACTTGGAGAGCTCTATCCACATGCCTCTTTCCCAGATGTCGTTCTCACCCGTTTTCTAATCATGCTCTTTCCAAGTCCCTGACCATCCAGTCAACCCATTGGCTATAGGGAGCCATGAAGCTGGCCTGTCCTAGCTGCCTTGAGAGGCATGTTACTGGTTTTTCAGGTTAAAGTTCATGGCTCCTGACACACACCCTCAGTGAAACATTTAGGTTGCTTATTGTTTCTCTGTATGTCCCCCCAGAAGTCAAGGAAGCATGGAAGCTTGACAGGACAATTGATCTTAGACATTAACCTTGCGTACCCTGTAAGAGCTTGCAAATGTCATTGTATCCTGGCAACTACAGCTGTACTGATGCTGGCAACTGCCATTATTTTCTGTTTCTGATAAAGGTATAAAAAGTTTGACTGTTCTCAATAAAATCTGTCACAACTGCAGTTTGCTGTGACCCCTCCAATCAAGCCTGGTTTTATTTCTCCCTGGCCATATCAAGTAATCTTGGCCAGGTAAGTAAGCACAGGAACTTACAATTGACCACAGCCCATGAATCAGTGAACAACCACACATCTGGCCATTTCTCCTTCCAAACAAAATGCATGACCATGTGTACTACCTGAAGTTCTGTCCACTGTGAAGATTTCTCTTTCCTGGTAACTTTCAGTGTTACAGCTCTCCACTTCAGGGTGGTGTCCTAATCTTCTCTTCCTCAGTCAACCAACCGTAGGGAATACCCCATGAGGCTATATGTACATGTTTGGCAGCAGACAACATTGCAACAGAAGTACATGCTATAGGGATTTGGGCAACTAATTCATGTAACTTGCTTGTTCCTTTAAGACCTGTTAGGGCCTGATCATATATACACCGCTTTAACTGGATAATAGATTGTTGGTGTGCATGTCCTACGTTATGACTTGGTGGGTCAAATAACACCCAGCTCATGATGGTTATCTCAGGTCACATGGTAACTTGGCGGCCACTTTATTATTGCTGTTTTGTTACTATCTTAGTAAGTCAATCCAACAGAAGTGTCACCTTCTTAGTTTATTTTAACTATACAATCCGGTACTGTTACTATAGTCTGTGTGCTGCGGAAAGTATCTCTCGGATTTGTTCTTTACATTGCCTCCTTGTTTTGATACAATATATAGAAACTATGTAAAAATTACCCCTCCCATATTCTTGATATGTTGGTGGGGAGATTCATCCATTTATTCATGAAACCACCCATGCATGCAGGCTATACATGTTTATAAAGAACATACGGTCTGCCAGGCCTTCAGCTCATTGCCAGAATTGCCACAGTGACCCTGTACGTCATTGCCCATTTTCTGTGTTTGTTGAGATTTTGCTGCCATGACAAATACCCGAAAGAAATCATTGAAGAGGAAGAAAGATGTGTTTGGGCTCCCAGTTTCAGGGTTTACAATCCAAAGTCAGCTGGATCCATTGCTTTGTGCTTGGGATGAGATGGACTATTATAGCAGCAGGAGCATGTGGCAGAGACTGCTCATCTCATGACAGCTAGGAAGTAGGGAGAAATCTGATGTGTACTATATTGATGATCTCAGCATGGAGCAAACCCCTGGATAGCTTTGTGCTCCAGTGTCCACATTGTATGGTATATAATTAAATATTTTCTATAGTTCTGCAAAGGTGTTTTATAAACATGTATAAGCTGAATATTTGGATGGTTTTAAGAATAAATCAATGAATCTTACCAACCATATATCAAGAAAAAAGGATGGGTAATTTTTAATATAGTTTCTATATATTGTACAAAAATGAGAAGACAGTGTAAAGAGTAAATTCTAGATACACTCTATGTAACACACTGACTCTAGTAACAGAGTGGATTTCTATAGCTTTTATTGGAACTATAGAATTATTGTATAGTTTCCCATTCTTATGGCAAAGAACCAAGTTTCTCTAAAAGAGGAGAGGAGATAGGTCAGGCTTGTGAGAAGAACACGGTGTTGCTCTAAACTGAGATGCAGAAGAACTGTAGAAAAGGGGTCATGTGCCAGAATGAAATCCCTCTTACTCCTAGGACTCACTGTTTGTTGTTAGTGAAGTTGGCTAGGTGCACAGACACCTGAGAGAATATAACACTTTCAGTCTAATTCCCCGAGGAGAGAACTGTGCTCCCATGTGCAGCAGTGACCTTCAGAACAGGGATGGTTTGCACGTGATGGAAGAAGCTTGGAACTAGAGAAGAATGAGAACAACACTGTGCTTTCTCATCCCATCAAGAGACCATCGTCTCACAGGATTAATAACTCAAAGGAAAGGGGTGGGAATGCTGTGTGGTAACTGTCTCAAAGCACTCCTTGTATATTTGTGAAGAAACTTCTCTAGGAAGATTTCCAGAAGCAGGATCACTGTAGAAAATCATATAAACCTGAGCTGTGGTGGCCCAGGTCTGAATTTGTTCCCTGATTCCTGTGCTGCCTAGAACATGCAGTGAGAGCATGATATGCACATGGCCTCCAATGGTAAGAGCATCTGTGCTCATGGCCTCCAATGGTAAGAGCATCTGTGCACAAGGCCTCCATCTAGGATGATGCCTGCTATGTTTCCCAATATCTACAGGACTGTGCAACTCTGAGCTCTACAACTTCCCCATCTGCATGCCCTGCCTAAAGGTGCCCTATGCATGACCAAGCTCACCTAGCTTACATTTATAAAAATATCTGAGTTGACCAAATATTAACATTGTTCTTTGTGTTGTTGTAAAATATTTGGATTTGTTGGATTTGTTTTCTCCTGTACAATTATTTGCTAATTTAACAGTTTCTAATTTCACTTTTTAAAGAGGTTATTTAAATCAAGGCATGGTGATGCACACTTTCAATCCCCAGAACTTGGGAGGTAGAGGCAGGCCTCTGTGAGTTCAAAGACAGCTCTGTCTATATAGTGAGTTCTGAACAAGCCAAGACTACCATGTCTCAAAATAAAAACAATCAAACAAAATAAAAAAATTAAATAAAATAAAATGGTTGAGTTTGGCAAGGTGATGGGATGTTATTACTGTCTTCCCTCTAGAAATCACTTGTTTTGTCCATATGTTTACATTGTCTTTCTTTGGGGTAGGTGGAAATCAAAAGAATAAGGTAGGCTGATTTGTCCTATGGGTTTCACTACAGTTGCAGAAAAGACCTCAGTAAGTGGCTCTTATCTTTTCTGTCTAGCAACCTACTGTTTAAATGGAAGAATCTTTTTGGTTTGTCTTTGAATTTTGTCATTCTTCCCTTAAATATTGCCTGCAGAGTATATAGGGGAGAAAGAGCACTGTAACCTTAGAGGAACGTGCACACACCAGACCTCTAAGAAAGGCTTCCCAACTCACAGATAAAGCACATAGATTCTAGTTTCATTGCTCGACAAACTCTGTTATGAGGAGTCTGAATCATGAATATTCAAAATCTAGCAGCTATAAAATGTGAAATACAACCAAAAGTAGCTAACCAGAAATCCAAGATAGTTTTCTATAGCCACTAGGTGGGTGGCAGAGAAAATGGACAGAAAGTCAACAAAACAATCTCACAGAGGTTTGTCATAAAAGAGACAGAAGAATTCAATAGCTTCAGAGACAAAACTTGGTAAATGTCTCCAGATGCAATCAGATATGGGCAGTAGAGGTGTGTGTGAGTGTGTGTGTGTGTGTGTGTGTGTGTGTGTGTGTGTATTTTCACATGTGTTTTGGATTTCATAAACATACATGTATTTAACTATTTTTTTTTAGATTCCCTGAGTCAACTGGGCATTAATGTACAAGACTGAAGTCTTACATTTGTTCATGTATTTCAAGATCAGTATGTACAAGGCTCTAGATGAAGGTCTAGGGATCTTGGACTCCATTCATTTAGCAGAGAATCTATTTTGAAATGGCAAAATGCTTACATTATTCATACAAATAAAAATGAATTAGTAAAAGTTTTTACATGTCATATTATATTGTTATTGGCATTATATATAATTTACTCAAGCTAATTTTTAATTATCCTTATCCACAAGTTTCTAAATACTCATGTGTCAGGAACCATGTCAAACACTGCTTCTTTTCCTAAAACAATGGAGACAGTCATTGTATTCAGCTGCTTCTGTGGTCCTCAATTTCAACTTACTTTAAACAATCTGAAGACAACCACCTTACAAAATTGCTGAGACCAGTCCCTTTATCTGCAAAACTAGTCTACTTCCCTTATAGCCTCCCAATCTTGTGTCAAAAGCTTAAGCAAACAGCAACAGTGGTTGGCTAGAATTTCATCAAATTTCTTAATTATCCTTCTTCTAATGTTGGAAGCAATGAGTGTATACATCAGACAGAAAGAGGTCGATAGTCACAAAAAAGGGAAAGGAATGTGAAAATCAATACTCTGATGGAGAAATGTGATGGCATTTGAATAAGTTAATTCTCAGTAGAAAGATGTATAAGTATTATTTTATATACCTTGGCTGTCTCATTTTCCAACAGCATGGTAATATTACTGAATAAAAACCCTACAAATTAGAAAATGCTCATTTTTGTACCATTCATAATCAAGTGAAGTATTAAGACCTAAATTTTATTAAGACACTTAGCATGTTGTCTTAATTTTAAAATCTGCTTTTTCATTGCAGCAACAGAACTAGATGAAGGGTATCATTATAAAGAAAATATAAATTGCACACAGCTTCTTTAATAGGGTCCAGGTAGGCTGACTATTCTGCATCCCACCAAACTCTGAGGCAGGGAGCTTCCCCCAACTCATCATATTCTTTTTTGTGTTTCAAAGACTTGTGTGGGTCACCCTTATGGTTATGTTTATATGTAGACTTGCTTATCCCACAATAGTATTATGACTGGTTATCACATTCTAAAATGCCAGATTCTGTTTAATTGTAATGGTGTCTACTTTTTTATAGAAACTATTCATATTTTATTACTGTAAACAACTTTGATCATAATGATGCTATTCAAAAGAGCTGATCAAGCTGAGAAAAATGACACTTCAGTCGTAAAGTCACTCTATATGTAGCTATTAACATTTTTATAGTGCATATAAGGAAAAAGGGTTTAAGTTGCAACCATAGGCAAATAAGAAAATAATTTTAAACACAGAGCTGTTCTTTCAAAGATTAGAAATATGCTACTTAAATAATTGTTACCAACATACACTTTTAGATTCTAGCACATGACCTTCATGACAAAGAAAAGTATATATTTGAATTTGCATTAGAAAGATTCAAATGATCTTACTTTGCTAGGGTAGAAAACAAGGGCTTTCAATTTCTGGGAAGAAGTAAGAAAGAAAAACACCATAACCTCACTTCAAATCTATTCTCTGGTTGCATTCCAGAAGGGAGAAGCCTACAGAGGAGGACTTTTAAGAGACATATTCTTTTGGCACTTGTAGGATCCAACATGCTCTTCAGATGAAATCAAAGGCACTTACCAGGTGCCTGCCACCGAGGGAGTGTGCAGTAAAGTATAGCATAGAACATGGCCTCTGACACAGCGAGCTCATAATCCAGTTCGGGAGAGATGAGATAAACATACAAACAATTAATGAATGGCATCTCTATTGCATAAATATTTAAATAACAGCGTGACAGCAATGGAAGCGGTACAAGGCCATGTGCACACATAATGACCAAGAAAACTAGGGAGAAATAACCATGCTGGAATTCAGAACAGGAGCTCAAGGGTGGGGTGGTCAAGGAAGATTCGATGAAAGTGTTCTCGGGCTTGGTCTTGAAAGCCGGGTAACAATAACATCACACACTTGTTTAATATTATTCATGCTGTCAGAAAGCACCTGAAGCTACAAGACAAGCAGGAATCACTCTTCCATAATGTTGATTTCATTTACTAAAAGGTAGCTCAAGACATTCCATGCAGAAATGAGCATTTGTTATTAGCATTATTATTGTTATTCCTACCACTAAGCTGTGAAGCTCCTTGGTAATGTTTAGGTGCTGCGCATATACATTACTGCTTATAATAATATGTATCATATATATTAAAATTCGAGGTTCCCTTTCTCAGGTCAGTTATGGATCCAGGGAGTTCTGTTGACTTCTGTGAAAGACACATGCTCCCATGTACGTGACTTTCTGCACAGGAACATGAATTTCCCAGGTCCTTCCACAGGCACCGTCTGTTTCGAAACTGTGGGCACAGCCTGCTTCACAAAAGGAGCTCATGTCCTAGGGAGGAAGAACCTAGAGCTTTGTTCATTGTTAAGGAAGGATCATTCTGATCAGCGTTCACAGGAGTCCCGGCGTTGAGCTATTTCTCTGATGGTAGATGAGCTGAGGACCCAGGTAGGTAACACACATACTCACAGTGAGGTCAGGTGACACAGAGGGGGACTATGTAACCTGGGGAGGATCATCTAAAATCATTCAACTTTAATTTTAAAAACAGTAAAAAAAAAATACGGTGAGTGGAATGGATTGTAAGCTGAACTATGAACTTTATTTGAATTACTTGTTAGAAATTAACAAATGTTACGTAATGTAGGAATAAGCCCAGCCTCTTAGGGGGCGTGTTCGCCTCGGGCAAATGTTTCCTTATAAATGGGGCTAGCAGGAGCCCAGGGCTCATTCTCTCTGCTTCCCTGTTCTCCGCCAGAACCGGTGGTTCTGTAAGTCTATTTCCCCATTAAAGCTGTATATATTATTACAATCTGTCTAAATTCATTTACGCCGCTACAACTTAAATTATTTAAGGTAGTCTTTAAGGGTCAGTCCTAAACACGTATATCTGAGCAGCACAGATAGATGGATTCAATAGTGTGTGTGTATGTATGTGTGTGTATATATAGCATTAACAAATATAGAAGTAGTTATGAATTTGAGATAGAGAGGGGTCATTGGAGGAGTTGGAGGGAGATAAGGAAAGGTAGAAATAATGACAATAAAAAAGATAAAAAGATTTAAAAAAAATCAAATTAAAAGAATCAGAAAAGCAAAATCCTGGTGTGAAAAACGAAAGTTTGCATCTTCTGTGCCACCAGTCAGGGACGTCTGCCACTTGATGCCTGCCTGTGATGTGCTTGGGAAGGATTGGGAGGGGGGTCTGCAAAGCATGAAGGTAGAGTCATATAAGTAAATCTGAGGAATTGTCTTTCAAGAAGTGTGGCCATACCCGTCTGCTCCTGTTCTATGGCATGTCCTGTCCTCCTAGCTGGCTTGTTGTCTGCTACGGTCATTCAAAGTCACTTCCAACCTTCCTCCTCCACCTTGTTCGGGGATTTTTGTCACTAGCCAGGGCTTTGCTGCTGTTTGCTGTAATGCTCATGACCGTCCCCCACCCACGCCGTGAGTGTTGTTCTAAACACAGTAATAGGCATTGAACCTCAGGCGTCATCCATGCTACGAGAGTGCTCTGCCACCGAACTTCACCCAAACCCACTTCGCCAAATCTTTTACAGATTGGCCCCACACTGTACTTTGTGCCCAGCAAGGCAGTCAGTCTCGGAACTGCGAAGTAGGCAAGTCTACTTCAGTGAGTGAGTGCGTACACAGAAATCATCATTAAATCCATCCTTGATTTCCTAATAAGAATGTCTCAGGGCTGCCTCGACTGGCTTTTGGGCAAAGAAAGTCTTCGTTTTGGGGGCAGTTCTGTGCCATGCAGCAAGTTCAGCAGTATCTCTGATCTCTACTGTTTCCCCGGGGACAAGCAAACCCATCTCATCTGAGCTCAGTGAAAGTAGCGCCAGAAGTGGTCAAATAGTTCCGGGGGGGGGGGGTATAATTGCTACTGCTGAGAACCAAGGCACTAGGCATTTTTAAAGGCTACAGGTGGACATAGTGTAACTCGGAAACCTTGACAACAAGGTATATTATAACAAAGTGCAGATATGATACATTAAGAGGTAAAACATTCATATACTTTCCATTTGAAAAAAAAAAGACCTGAGCAAATATTTGCGACTTAAAGTGTTTTTGAGCAAAATTCAGGGTAGGAAACTTATTTAGCCCAGGAACCCTATGTTTACTTGCTTTCACCAATTATTTTTCAAGTACAGCATTTTGTTTCCATTTTTAAAGGTCTAACCTGGTACCCTGAATTTACTTGCCTCTATTCTTTTGTTCTTCAAGCAGGATACTTCTTTTTCCTATTATAAAAACTTTAATTTATGAGTCTGAAACTTATTTGCCTCTATCAGCCATTTTACTTATTCAAGCAGAGTAACTTCACAATAGGCTTACTATTCCAATAACAACTTTGAGCACAGTCTCTTCTACTTCATGACCATTACTGGTTAACATGAAGTTGGTATCGTCACACCAATTGACCTTTACAAAACTCCCTTAACTCGTACGAACATCACCATGTTATCCAGGATAGCCATAACTGGCGAGGACAAACAAAGCCATTATTTTAGGTCTCAGTGCTCTCAACAGAAGCACCTGAATTCTCTGTGAAAACATTTCTGGTTCAAGAGGTCAGCTTTTACTTGAGATTTGTTTCCAGGTAATGCTGTCCCAGCGAGCACAAAGTTCACTCTGCGAGCCATTGTCTGGTGTAACGAGTGTCTCAGACCTAGGCAATCTACAGCGGAAGGAAAAACCAACCTGCCATAGTCTTTGGATAAAGCAAAACCTCATGAAGGTTGTTAGTTCAAAGAAGAACAGAAGGTAGGGACCAGGGACAAAGCCTAAGCCTTGATGAAGGTGGTAACATTAAGTAGCTTCTGTATGAATGGTGTCACTTTTCTCTTCCATTGCACCATACACTGAGCATCTCTTCTCACTGGGGGTCTGTGACATTTAGATACTCAGAACAATGTACAGAAGGCTGAATGAATTACCAGCAAGTTTCAGAACCTGTCTCTGCCTGTCGCGGATCTGTAAGAGAATTCATAGTACAAAATAGCACATTATAAAAGCAAACAGCAGAAAATGAAGAAGTGGAAATTTGCAAATATCATTAAAAGTACTATATATAATGTATGTCATTTAGTTGTTAAAGCAGAAGGTCCATGAGTAGATATTACTAGTAGATATTACTAGTCGCTAGGTAATTTGCTAGACAAGGAAACAAAGACCTAGATAGGATAGGCAAAACAAACATTTAAGGCTCTGCTGTTAGGCAGCAGAGCAGGAACTCAAACCCAGTTCTGCCTGTTCACAGCAGAGCCTGGCTTCTTCACCGTGGGAAGGATTCTTGCATCCACTTTTCCTGAACTGTGGCTCGTTATTTGTCTGCTTCTGCTCATTATCTGTCTGATGCATAAACCAACTGTCCTGGTTTTCTTTCGGTTGCTGTGAAGGAAAAACAACAACAACAACAACAACAACAACAAAACCAAACCCTGACCAAAAGCAAGTGCAGAGAGGAAGAGCTTCTTTGGCCTACAATTCCAGGTCACAGTCCATCATAGAAGGAAAGCCAAGGCAGGAAGTCCAGCAGTTATTACCTCATAGCCAGTCAGGAGCAGCGAGAAACAAATGCAGCCATGCTCTCAGCCGCCCGCTGCTTCCTGCCAGCTGGCTCTCTTTCCCCTTTCTCAGTCCGTGACCCCGCCAGGGAAATGGAAGCACCCATAATCAAGTGTGTCTTCCCACCTCAATAAATCAAGACACACGTGCCCGGGGCCAACCTGATCTAGATAATTTCTGGACCAAGGCTCTCTTCCCAGGTTATTTTTAGCTGTGTCAAGTTGAAGGTTAATGTTGACAGGCACACCAGCAATATTGCTTTGTTTAGCAAATAACAATGTTTCAAAGCCAACACATTAGCCTGCTTGAGCCAAACACAGAATCTGACCGCATAAATTTTCAGGGCTCAGTAAAAGTGAGTTGATTTAAAACCATCATCCTTTAAAATAATTTTTCAGTTTGATACACTCTTTCTTTGCTATAGAGAATTCACACAATTTTAATATGTCCTGTATTGCTATCGACAGAAGGAAGGTATAGTCAAGGGGAGAAAACCCTTAAATAAATAAATAAATAACACAAAAAGACATGGGAATAAGAAATCTTGAACTTGAGAGGAAATTAAAAATAACTAAGTGGCTACTTTGCATGGCAGGATTTTCCTGAAGAACTTCTAAAAGTAAGCTGACCTTAGGGGTAAAAAGATAAAGATCCACTTTTGTCTACTGCCATCCTGATCTTTTGACATAGCAGTACAATACCTGAATGTCCTATTTAGATGACCTTCTTTCTGTTTTTTTTCTTTTAATCACTCAATATCAGCAAGTGTTCACCCTTAGAGTCCCACAATAGTAGATATAAGTTGGGGTTTTAAATATGATTTCATTAATAGGATCGGTGTGACAGGCAGGACAGGATTTTTTTTTCCCATCTCTGTAATTCCTTCAGTCCATCTGGGTCCAAAGCCCTTCTCATAGGAGCAATCTTACAGCACATATCCTACCCCACTTTTCTCTTCAGATGACAGCTCTGTGGAAGGGTTACATCTGTTGAAGTTCCTTGTACTGTCTTTGAAAACGAGACTGCTTCTAGTCTTTTGACTCAAAATTCCAGAGGAGCAAACTCACAAGATGAGTTTCCTCTTCATTCTGGCCGATGTAGGCAGAATATTTGCTTGGAGCAAATGTCTGCAGAATAATTTGTCAAGAAAGCTAGGTATAGTAGCTCATTGACTCATTTTTGCAATCCCAGCATTTGGGAGGCTGAGGCAGAAGGACACCTAGGCTACCGAGTGATACTGTCTCAAACAAACAAACAAAATTAGCTAATGATCTCTGCTTCTAAATACCTAGACATCTAGGTTCACTTTAGTATGGGTTCCTCAACAGCGGCTCCATACCATTTGAAGCCAAATAATGGTTTGCAGATGGGTTTGCGCTGTGAACTGTATAGGGATATTCCTGGCTTCTGCTCCCTAAATACCACTACCTCTGCTTTCCCTAATCTTCACAGTCAAAACTGTTTCTATGTTTAACAAGTATGCTGGAAAAACTACTCTTATTGGAGAAATACTGATTTGTTCATTTACATTTTATTTTTTAACAGATTTATTAAGGTGCAATTGACACACAAATATTTCATATCATATTGAGTATGTGTCCAACTTGATGACCCTGAACATAGGCGAACACCAAAGACACCATTGCTACAGTCAAGTTTATAGACGTATCTAACACATGCTAGGGTTCAGTGCATCTTTCCTTGCCCACCACCTATGGTAGAAACACATTTAAGGAGATCCTGGGTCCCCAGGATTGCTAACCATACGTGTTCCTTTATATGGCAGATCTCCAGACTGATGCCCTCACTATCAGGGGCTCACACCTAGTGAGCGCCATCTCCCATTTCTACAACTGCTGAGTTACTGTTTTTGAAACACCTTAACCTTTTAGACAAGAGGACCAATTAGGTTGGCAACAGTACTAACAACAGCTATAGGTCTATGCTCCATACCTTTACAGAAACACACATCTCTACTGTAAGAACAAGGTGACATGCTTTTCCAATCACTCTTACCATTCAACTGGTATGTTCTATCAAGGTGGCTTTATTGAGCCATCGAGAACCAAACCATAAGGAAGACAAAATTATTAGGTCACCCATAACCCAATATGAAAATGAATAAGACCTGAAGTAAATCAGTGGTTCTGCTTCTACACAAGACTGTTTGTGCTTTATCTTCCTCTTAGGGCGCTGCTTCTCCTTCACGGCGCTGCTGTAAATTACGCACCGCAGACTCCTTCATTTACTAGGTTCAGGTCAGGAGGGATTGTATTTCTGCAGTTGGTATTCAGGGGTTTTGTAATTTATGAGGCTTATTAATTTAGCAGATTATTTACTTAGGATGTGATGTCACTGTCTCTTCCCCAGGCACACACTGTGAGAACTCCTGGTCGGCAGTGCACTATTGTGGGAATCTTCAAAAATTAGAACATGTTCAGAAACCTTGAAATTGCATAAATTCCATGAAAATCAGCCCATAAAGAGAATGGAAAAGTAATAGGCCCTGTTTGTTCCTTTGGAGAAAATGTGAAAGGGGGGAAAAGTCCAAGTTCAGAGTAGCAAGACAATGCAGGGCTGTTTCCAGGGAATACTCAGCAGGAGACAAGGTGGGGGAGGGGGGAATGTTCTGCCCAGTCCTGCCTCCACCCGGGCAGTCCTCAGCATTAGGGAATCCACTCCTGATTGGTTCCCTGTTCTTTAATGACAGGCAAGAATGGGAAGAACAGTGAGTTCTTACTGTTGAAGCAAGAGGAAGTGTAAAGTACCCAGGGTTGGGTGCCTCTGATAGAGGCATGGGTCAGGATTCCTTAGTATTCAGAGCATGCACTGGGCCCCTCTAGAACAGGATTAGTCAGGAGAAGGTAAATAAGATGGGGCTGCTTACAGGAGGCTGTGTCCCTGTACCAGGGTCCACCCAGGGTCCACAAGGAAATCCCATCAATGGTTCTCCAAAGGCATCCAGCTGCTGGAGAACCTGGCAGAGTGCAGACCTCACAGAGTGGGATGAAAGCCATTCAACCTCACTGAAAGGGATATGATGCTTTTCCTTTGTGGTGGGAGGTCCTTGGACTCCCCACAGGGCAGGGAACCCTGATTGCTCTTCGGGCTGATGAGGGAAGGGGACTTGATCAGGGGAGGAGGAGGGAAATGGGAGGCGGTGGCGGGGAGGAGGCAGAAATCTCAAATAAATAAATAATAAAAATAAAATGGCTCTCTGCATTCTATGCTGACAGGAGTTTCTCTTTCCTCTTTTTTTCCCATGCTCGACCATTCAGGAATCTCCCTCCAGGTGTCAGTGTGGTCTCTGCATTCCTGAGTACAGGATCTGGGATCTCTGCATTCTTTGCATTTCCCCCTCTTGTCCCTTTATTGAAAACTTCTTTTTGGGCTTCTTTCCTTCAAACAGTCATCCTGGAAGACCCTACCTGAGCTCTACTTTTTATACAAATGGAAACTCAACACCTATTCTCAGAAGCCCCGTGGCCCCGCAACAAGGATGGCAGTTTGCTATTACCATGTGGGCTCTAAGATCTCGGTTGTACAGGTTTTTAGACTCAGCTGTAGAGTAACACAGATGATTTCCACTTTAGAATGTCCTTTGCACATAATTCCTTCCAGGCACCAGCGGTGAGTTAGTCAGCTGGACAGACAGATAACTACCCATGAGAATCAAATTACTAAAGACAAGTTAACATCATGTTTTTTGTACACATTACATGTATGTGTATGTTTGTGGGAAGAAATGAGGTATTTTCTCGAATATTCTTCGACGGTGTCCCATGTGCCGACGCTGCATGGGAGAGCTTCCTGCAGCTAGAGCCTGCAGGTAGATGAGGAAATACACAGGAACCATATAATAGCATGTTGTGACTTTAATCCACATTCATTGGACACCTAAAAAGATATATGATAAGGGTTTATTCTTAATGAGACGTTTTAAAGCTCAATTGTAAAGTATTGGATTTTGTTAGCCCAGCGTGCTGGCACTGGTCCACCGTTTCTCCTCCATGGCATTAGTTAGGGTTATAAGAATGCTGGCAAGGCCTGAAAACCTAACAGGAAATGCTTTGTTCGTGCACAATTAGGCTAGACTCCCTCTTTAATTCCCTAGCATTAAACTTTAATGTTCAGTCTCTATCATTGCTGCTTTGGTTTCCAACTTTACATAGCAGAGCATGATTGTACCTTTTTCTCTCCTTTTCCCCTTCCTCTACAGCTATTTTAAATGTTCACTGCTTCTCTCGAAACTTAGCAATCAGATAAAACCGCCTTGATTGATGTTACAGAACCTAGATTTCTCCCACAGAACCAAAGGAAGCTTTCCTCGTTATCTGTGGTCTCCTCAGCCAGGCCGTGCTCATCTTCAGGTAAATGGACTCATTCCCTATCTTCCCAAATCAGCTATCCACTTTTCTCTAGCCAAGCTTGGCTGTAAATTGACAAAATCTCCAGTTGTCTATGTGATTTCCCTACAGAGTGCAGCTGGGTCCCTTTCAGTTTAAAAGAAACAGGTGTGGGGTAACTCTGCGCAACCTTTCACAAATCGCTGTCATAAAAAGCAGAAATGGAGGGTGACTTAAATCTGTCTCCTTTTCCCCCCTTTTTAATGCAAAGACATTCTACTGTTGTGGAATAGGGAATTTGTAAAACCTAAAGTAGGCTTAACGGGAAAGCATCAAGCTTGCTGCATGTTTCCATTTATCTTTGGTTGTTTGGACAAGGGAAAACTTTGATATTCAAAAGGCCCAGAAACACTTACAAGAATTAAAATTGAAATCAAAGGGGAGCGTGAGCTTTGAATATTCCCCAGTTTGGTAAATACCAGAGGGGACTTGTGACTGGGATTTTGAAGTCAGGTTAAAGAGCCTGGGATGTTGTCCCGAGCAGTGTTCATCAGCAGAGATCTTTGGTCGCTCAGGAGAGCTCTCAGGACCTCAGGGTTCTCATGTGTAGGGAAAGCTGAGTCGGGCGATCTCTGGGTGATAGGCAGTGAGGTAAATTAGGCAAACTTCGTCACTTCATTATCTTGTTTCAGTAGTAAGATAAGAGACAAAAACATACATACATGAACACACACAGGGTGCTAATATCTGAAGTTATGCAATTGGATGATAAAGCTTGAATTAAAAAGAGTCACCCATCTTAACATCACATTCTCTTAGATTTCTACCATCAACACCATCAACACAGCAAGAAGTTGGTGGCCTTTAAGCCAATTTCCCCCATTTGTACAAGAGCTAAAGCCTGTTACATGTATTCCGTATCCAGTAACATGTCTTTTCCAGTGTACACTCATGCAAAATCATGACCCATACAGCTTTAAATTAGTGCTGAGAGCTTTCCTAAGCTATCTGCTGCCGCTATTGCCACTCAAACTGACATCTTTACTCAAGGCAAGTCAGTAATTCCTGCCTCCCCAATCCACTCTTCTTGAATCTTTCTCTCTTAATGTATGAAATCTGTTCCAGTTGTTCTACAGATACCTGCAGGTTCCTACACAGGCACACCCCTTTTGCCAGACTCATGCCAAGACCAACCTGCAGAGGGCTCTCCAGATAACACCAGCACCCGCACAAGCTCCTGGGACTTCACCACTGGTACTGCCCATCCAGGCTCAAGTAGGCACCTACCCAGCACCTGGAATCTTGTTTTAAAGGGCATACCTGCTCTCACGTCTGGCTCATTCACCGTTGCCTCCCTTGTACAGCCAGGGCACTTCTCGGGTCCTTTTATTCTGGTAGTTGTCACCCTTTCCATGGCTAGCCCTGTTCCTAGGGCTGATGATAACAATCTATTTTTTTTTCTCCAGTAACCTACCTTCCCAGCTGATGTGGGGGTGTTATATATCAATCTGTTGATTTCATTGGTTAAGCAATAAAGAAACTGCTTGGCCCTGATAGGTTAAAACATAGGTGGGAGGAGTAAACAGAACAGAATGCTGGGAGGAAGAGGAAGTGAGCTCAGAGACGCCATGCTCCCTTCTCCCGGGCAGATGCGATAGCTCTGCTCTCTGAGGCACACGCGATGAAGCTCCGACCCAGGATGGACGTAGGCTAGAATCTTTCCTGGTAAGACTGATGCTACACAGATTATTAGAAATGGGCTATTCCAGGTGCAAGAGTTAGCCGAGAAGAGGATAGATATAATGGGCCAAGCAGTGTTTAAATAAATACAATTTGTGTATTGTTATTTCTGGGCATAAGCTAGCCAGGCGGCCGGGGTGCTGGGGATGCAGCCCCGCCGCTCCTATTACAACACTCAGCTCTCTCAAGGAACACATGCCTAAGGTCTCCAGGATGGCAGATAGCTAGATGCTTATCCACCCACACCTCCCACTGAGTGTGAGCCCAATTCCTGCCCCTTCTGCACCTTTCCCCCACATCGTCCCATGCCCGTAGGAAGCAGCCAGGCATAAGCCGGCATCCATATGCCCAGAGTCTGGGATGTCAGGTGGAAGCTTCACTCCGGCCCTTGGCATCCAAATACCCAAAGAATCTGGGATGTTCTGTTGGAAGCTCTGCACCAAGATCCCTCCCTCATTTCTCTCCAAACCCCTGATGCATCTCAGAAAAACCCACCAAATGATGACCCCTCCCCCAGAGATGCTCAAGACTACTCCCACAGGGTACTTAAACTGACTTCAGAAAAGAGATGCATGGTTTTCCAGTCTTCCTTTCTTGCCTCCTCTCTGGGGGGCTGGAAAATCATCCAGGAGTGCTTTTATCTATTAAAACTATGGTTTTTCTAATTTGGTTTGACTAATCTGATTTGATTATTGCGTCGGCAGAGAGGATTATTGGGGTACAGAAGCTTTTCAGTATTAGACTAAGCCAGAAACCTGGGAAATCTTTCTTCTGCATCCACATGAAACTCATTCTGTGTCACTTCACTGTTACCAAAAATGTTCTCCAAATTTTCTCTTCCTTGCCATTCCCATTACAGTGCCTCAGCTCCATCACCCACCAATTCTACCACACAATCCTTATCATTGCCAGCCTCAATCACTACAGCATTCTTGAGTTCTTCACTGACTATGATACATGAATTATCTAAAGGCCAAGATGGTAGAAAAACTGGTTGGGGCCTATGTGGAGGTATAGGGTATGAGGATAGTTATCATATCAAAATATGCAAAAATAATCTCCAATTTCTAAGCTGCCCCTCAATATGAAATATCCAAAGAAAAGTTTAGGTGGATAAACATGGGAAATGGAATAGAGTATATGGTATCTGGAATGCTTAGTTAAATTTCTATAAATACAAAAAATTATCTCTAAACCATAGTCAAAATATTGAACCTGGCTACCATCATTGGAAACAGTTACGACCTTCTGTAACTGTAACGTATGCTCTCAGATGTCCTCCATGGCAGGTCGAGATTCGTGTTTAAAGTTCAGAGAAATGAGAGAAAGTGCACTTGCTCAATTGTATTAAAATCTAACTTGCTGATAAGCTGTCTTGCTCTAAATTGCAAGTTTCATAAGCACTAAAAATTGGCTGACCTACTTCACCATGGTAATTGAAAGGGATTATTACTGACAATTAGCAAGCAAGCAATAGTAATAGATAATTTACTTTCCAAATATTTTGCAAGCAAGCACATTTCTTTTAAAAACGAGAAAACACATTAGACAGTTGTTTCTCAGCAAATTACAATGCATCTTTTATTTCTTGACAAATAATTCATACTGCAATATTTTTTTACAGCCTGTAATTTGATTGTGGCTCTTATGTTTGTTATGTCTGCAGACACTTTGTCAAGCCAAGTATTTAGCCAAAAGTATGGGGACTGAGCCACACAGTTCTCATTGTAAGTGACAGTCCATGACTATGCCCTGGACAAAGTGCATGAAAAGATCTTTTATAACCTTTATAACCAGGGTTGGTCTTTGGGGGGGGGGAAGTGGGGCTATTTTCAGTGCAACTATTGATACTTTTATAGCCTCAGACATTTTGTTACAGCCTTTCTAAGGTGTAAGTTTCTTTTCTAACCTTAGTAAAAATACAGTAAGGCTGTAGTGTATGGGTTCTTCCCACACACTGGAGCAGAAATCACTATCTTCAGCTGATGATAAAAGGTGTGGAAGACTCTAGAGTTTTAAGGTGCATTATTAGATGACATCATTTTTCTTTTCTTTTTGGATTTTTGAGACAGTGTTTTTCTGTGTGTAGCCTTGACTGTCTTGACACTCTCCCTATAGACCAGGCTGTCCTTGAACCCTCAGAGGTCAACCTGCATCTGTCTTCTAAGTGCTGGGATCAAAGCTGTGTGCTGCTACATTTGGCATTTGATGACATCTTCATTAATTTTAAAAAAGCAGTTTTGAGATTAAATTAATTCATGTTAATTATCTCATATTTCTGGTCAATATGCCATTAATCAAAATGCAATTATTCTTCGACTATATGTTTGTCTTAACAGCTTCTTGTGACATCTTTTGCTTTACCATAAGGTTGTACTTAAAGCAAAATACACACTAGGTACCCCTAAAATACTTAATGAATTTAGTCCTTTATGAAAATTTCCACATAATGGGCTTCCCAATGTCAATGAATCATTTTCTTCCTTTACCATTAAGAAAATATATTATTTTCTATATAGACAAGTTGCAGACAGTTGTACGTCAGCTGGTCTTCTATGTCCATGGGTTACCCATCTACAACTAAATCAAATGCACAGACTGTTTTCTTTGTAACTAAGCTTATAATGGTGGCCTCCTATACTGAACTTTATTTTCTTGTCTACTTACATAGTATGTATAGTGTACTATAGGTGGAGTTCTTCTGTGTTTTTACCTTCACTTCGCAAATAACCAACACAGAGGCTTATGTTAATTACAAATGCTCAGTAAATAGCTCAGGCTTATTGCTAACCAGCTCTTATTTTTTTGTTAATCCATATTTCTTATTTATGCTCTACTATGTGATGGCACCTTTATTAGCATGGCATGTTAATCTCCTGCTCCCTCTGTCTGGCTGTAACTCCAGACTCTGCCCTTTGTTCTTCTAGTGTTTTCCTAGTCTGGCTCTCCTGCCTAACCTTATTCTGTTCAGCTACTCGCCAGTCAGCTTCTTTATTAAACAAATCACAGCGACATATATTCACAGAGTGTAAAGGAATATTTCACAGCAGTGTACTGGGATTACACATGTTAGAGATATTCTAGAAGATATGTTTAGACTACATGTAAATATTATACAATTTTATACAATGAATTTGAGCATCCCAGAGGTTGGGATGTGCAGGGGTTCAATAGTTCACCCTCTTTGAATTCTAAAGGATAGCTATCTGCAATCTAAAACTCTGGAAAGAATCCTAATTGTCTACACTGCTTTAAATTAACCACAGAACCTGTGTTAGCATGGAGAAACACTCAAAAACTATTGTTTGAATGAATGAGTGAATGTATGAATATCCTCTTCTTTATTATTTTCCTCCCAAGAGCTAAGATATTTTTGAGTTTACCTCTATTGCTGTGTCTTAAAACACAAACCACTGTATCCTTTGGTTATACTTTATGAACCTTATCACACATCAGATTTCTGTTTAATGATTTCTCAGTAAATGTGTACAGAAATAACAGCAGAGCTGGCAATAAGTTACTTTCATTCTCACTAGTAATTTAGTCTATTCTTAAAATCAAGCAATAGTCTTGAGAGATATTTTTCCCCTTACCTCTAGCCATTCCTTCTCAGACTCCTTCATAAATTTTCAGAGCTATTTTCTCTTACCGTGTCACAGTTCATATCACTGATCATTTTAGTTTTGAATATTATCTGAATATTGAAAACTTTTGGATATTAGAGAGCTTAAGATCAAAGTGTCGTTCAGCTGTGCCCCACAGGACACCGTCTCTTCTTATTTGCAGCTGTGCCTCGTCAGTGTCTTTTCTGATAAGGGGCTAGTCCCACCATAAAATGGCCCCACCAGCCTAATCTCACCTAAATTTAATCAGTTCTCAGAGGCGTAAAATTGGGAGGTACCTCTTCATTATCTAAAAAAGAGGGGAGACACAATTTAGACATAATCCTTGGCAACTGTTTACAGACGTATTTGTGAACCACATTTAAGAATTCATTTTTGTGCAGCTTATATTTTTAAAACATAATTCTTAAGGAATTTCACATCATGTACCCTCATCCCACTCACCTCCCAGTTCCTCCATATTTGCCCCTCCCCTCTGACACATGATCCCCCGAAGAACCCACACAATAGCTAATTTAAAACAAAACAAAAGCTCTCCAGTGGCATCCAGAGCTGCAGTGTGTCCAATCAGCCCCACCAACACAATGTTCATTGCAGCGAGTCATTGATCTGTCTTGTTCAAGGCACACCATCATCATGGGACTCCTGTAGGATAGCCTGCTGTTGCTAGGAGTCATGGAGACCCTGCGGTTATCATTCCATAGAACAGCCCCTTCGCAGGCTCCAATAGGTCATAGATGGGGGACGGGCCAACCCAAGATCCAGTATAAGGTAGCTGAACAGGTTGGTCCAGGCCACTGGAACCACCAGACTCAAACAAGGGGCAATGCCAGCTCTCCTAGGCCTATGTCATTGTGCCAGCTCTCCCACACCTGTGGTGAGGGGTAGGGTCATATCTTTCGAGTGCAGGGGGCAGCTCTCCCATAAGGGTGGAGCCAGCTCTCCTGCTGTGGTATCCATCAAGGGGCAGAAACAGCTATTTTGGGGACAGTGATGAGCAGCCCGGCTCAGTATGGCCCTTGAGTTTCAATACACATGGTTCCTATGACCTTTTCTGGAACCTTGGTCATGGATTTCATCACAGACCTCAGTTGCAGCAGGAACACAGACCCAGATGTGGCCCCTGGCAGCAGCTTGTGCCTGGACATTACCAATGGACATCATAGCAGCATAGGCCACCCAGACTGGCATGACCCAGTGGCAGCACAGCCCTCCAACACCAACATGACCACAGGTTGTGGCCCAGTCCATGGAGCATTCATGTGGTCTTTGGTGGTATCATAAACCACAAACATCAATACAGACCCCAGTTGTGGAAGTACCACAGACCCAGACATGTTTCTTATCAGCATCCTAGGCCCAGATATCACCTTGGCCCAAGGTGGCAGTGAAGGCCCCTCAGATTGGCATGGTTCAAGTGGCAGTATGACCCCCAGATATTAACATAGCCTTGGGTGGTGGTCCAGACTCCTGGCATTGGAATGAACTTTGATGGTATTAGAAGCCATGGATATCAACCCAGACCCTGACTATGGTAGGGCTATGGACCAATACATGGCGCAAAGCTGTAGCCCAGGCCCAGCTGCCACTGTGATCCCTGGAGGCAAGCAGGCCACCAAATCAGCATATCTGTCACAGCCCTTGCCTCTTCGGATCTGCTTGTTACCACAGAATACAAACCATTTGCCTCTCTTTGTCTCCTACTTCTCTACCATATACCTGCTCATCATAATGGCACTCACATTCCACATGTCACAAGGTGCCGGGGGGCCTGTGAAGGTCTTCAGGCAGCCCCGCCCATGAGAACCCAGGCTTCCCTATGGCTGTCTTTCACTCACCTGCGCCTCATGGCATCAGGTGGGCCTGTGGATGCTTTCAGGCTGACTGGTCATGACCGTGGAGCATACATTTTAGCTGAAGCAAACAAACAGCAAACCAGAAAACAGAGATGAATGATTTCAGACAGTGATAGACACCATTAGGAGAATAAGCCGAGCACAATGGCCCAGTAGAGCCCAGATGGAGCTAGGAGTCTGGTTAGTGTGAGAGGCAGAGCTTTGAGACGGTGTCTTAGGGAAGAGGTCTGCATGATGAGCACGAGCAAGCTGAAGTGTGAAGTAAGACTTTCTAGGCACAATCTGAGATTTGTTACTTTAAGTGACAGACATTCTTTCATTACCAAGGCTTCACATAGTATCCTCAAGTGACTGCTTCAAAACTTCTCATGAACACAAGCTAACATCAGCTCTGGGGCCACACTGCAAAATTTGCTTCCTTCCTCTTCTTTTCTTCCCTACTAAAAGTTATGAGCACTTGGAGGATTAAGTAGACATGCAGGACCATTTTCTGTTACCTCCCAACCCCATCTCTCACCTTCTACATAGAATTCTACTCCAAGATCCAACTCCAGAATGTATTTGTTCTCTTTCCATCATTAAGACCAACACAAGTTGCCATGATTCTCACAGGAATGTCTCATCGTTCTTACCACTGCTCTTGACTGCTTCGAGGCATCCATAAAGAGGAATGGGTACCACATGCACGAATAAAGTGCTGAGTGATATGGTAATCACAGCAAGGATATAAGGTTATATATACAAATAAACCATAGAGAATTGAGTTCATGAAGAAACCAAAAAATATATGGGTAAGTTGTATTTGGCTAAAGAACCATGACAATTTGGTTAAGAATTACTTTCAACAAATGATAGTGGAACAACTGGATGTCCATATGCTTAAAAATGAAGTTTTACCAATTTCCTATACCATACACAAAAAATTGAAATAAAATTTTAATCTAAATGGAAGAACTAAAATAAGAGGAATCATTAAAAGGCAAATGAGTAATCTATATGACATAGCTTAGCAATCGTGTCTAAGATATAAAACAAGCAAGCAACAGAAGAATAAAATCAAACTATGTCAAAAGCAAAAGTTTTTATACTGCAAATAATACAATCAAGAATATTAAGAAAAAGAACATACAGATTGGGGATATATTTGAAAATCATATATTCAACAAGGGCACTGTATATAGACTGTGTGAATTCTTCTTACAATGTAATTATGAAAGGATAATCATGGTTTTTAAGTAGTGGGCTGGAGAGAAGGCCCAGCAATCAAGTGTCTGTGCTTCTCTTGCAGAGGGTTCCAGCTCAGTTTCCAGTACTCATACTGGGCAGTTCACAGTGGTTTGTAACTTCAGCTCCAGGAGATCAGACCCCCTCCTTTGACTTCTGTGGGCACCTGCATTCATTAGTATACGCTGCATACAGATACACATATACATAAACAAAAATAAAATAATTAGTTTTTTTAGTCAAACTATTTGAATTGTTATTTATCAAGAAAAGACATGCAAGGGAAGACTAAGCGTGAGAAACTATGAGCACTCTTAATGCTTGTTGAAAATGCAAATCAAAACCACAAGTGACATCCTGTAGAATGGCTGTGATAAAAGGAACAGACAGTATTAAGTGTTGACAGAAATGTGGAGAAATCAGAACTCTCATGCAGCTGTGAGAAATGTGAAACTATTCAGCCACTTTGAAACAATTTGTCAGTTTTACAAAGTGTTGAATATTCTAATCAAATCCCCAGCATAAGTTTCTGTCCAATAGAAACAAAAACATACATCCCATAAAAACATATACTTGAAAACTAGCAGCAGCTTGATTTGTTGATGGCCTCTAACATCGAAGCACACTTTAAAAACTACTGTTAAGTAGATAAATGTGTCAAATTTATAGAAAGAATTAATATTCACCAATAAAGGAAACTGGCAAATGGATACACACTTTAACAAGGATGAGACATGAAGACACTGTGCTTGAAGACAGTCTTAAAAGTAAACATAACATGTGATCCCACTCATAAGAAATGTATTGTAACATGAGGGGCCTGTTTGTTTGGGTTTCTGTCCCGCCCAGTACCCTACAGCCAGCAAACCCCAAAGAAAATCACAGATTCTACATTAGGTTATAAACTGATTGGCCCATTAGCTCAGGCTACTTATTAGCTCTTGTAGCCTATATTAACCATTATTCTTATCTATGTTAGCCACATGGCTAACCTTTCTCAGTGGGGAAAATTACATTTTGCTTCTTCCGTGGTCTGGGCAGGACTCGGAGGAATGGGCTTCCTCCTTCCTAGAATTCTCCTGTTCTCATTGCCCCGCCTCTACTTTCTGTGTGGTTGACCCACCTATACTTCCTGCTTGGCCAATCAGCATTTATTCAAAATATGATTGACAGAATACAGACAATTCTCCCGCACCAGTGTATAGAGTTGTCAGATCTATAGAGACAGGAAGAATGTTAGTGTTTGCCCAGAATCCTGGGAGAAATCAGAGAGGGGTATGAGATACAACTGCTAATAATATAGGGATTCTTTGGGGAGACATACATTCTGAAGTTGATAGTGGTTGTAATTATGCAAATATGTGAATATTTAAAAAACCTTTTAAACTGTGTTCTTAAAATGTTTTTTATTACACATATTCTGTGACGGTCATGGCATTTCATGTGTCTTTTAATAAATAAAGCTTACCTGAAGATGAGAAAAGTAAAACAGCCACACTGGCCAGCCTCTCAGACCAGGCAAGCAATGACACACACCTTTAATCCCAGTAGCCACACTAACTTGTCATAGAAACCAGGTGGTAGAAGTGCACACCCTTAATTCCAGATCTAGAGCGGGTTGTAAGACAGGAGGGAGGAGACAGCTCTCAGTCATAGTCCATTCTGAGATTCCTGGAGGCGGGATCACCATTTCAGACTGAAGTAGAGGTAAGAGTCAGTGACTGGCTGTTTTGCTTTTCTGACCTCCAGGCAAGCTTTATTTATTAAAATACAAGTGAAATGCCACTATACAAGGGGAAGTCAAACCACAGTGAAAAGGTCTGAAATCCAAAGACAACTTGAGGGAGCTGGCTCCTTTCTTTCCACCACGATGGCACCAGAGACGGAAATCAATCTCAGCATGTCAGACTTTGCTGCAAGTGCCGTTACTGACAGAGCAATCTAGTCAGCTCAAAACTGGATGCTTTAAATGAATAAATTATATGCTTTTAAATGCCCCAGTAACAAAAAAAAATTATTAGGTAATGGAGAGATTCTATAGTTTATGAGTTACATTTTGAAATTCCTGCATCAAAATTTTAGAGTTGTGCATTTCAGGGTGTATAAACTTTACCTTGAAAAGAAAATAATAGGGAGTGACAGAGAGTGTGTCAGTAAACAAGACAGCAGCATATTCCACCGGGGAAGGTTGATGGGGGTGAGCAATCTTGAACTTTGTGTGAGTTTGAATTTTTCTACTATATAAAATTTAAAAGTATCAACTTCTACATTTAAATGTCAAAATCTAATGAAGGCGTTTGAACTTCAAGTGAATAAATATGGGCACAGCTGAAAACATCTAAAATCTATCTCTAGGTAAATAAGAACACAAAGTCATCAAGGGCTATTGGCTCATTTTTGACTGCCATGATCAAAATGAGGAATGACATTAAGAAACACAGAACAAAATTCTAAGAGTTGGATAATAAAAAAGTAATATATATGCTTACATTGTACATACAGACTGGGAAGATGACTTATTCATTAAGAGTACTTACTGCTCTTTCAGGGGGCTTGAGTGTGGGTCTCAGCACCCCAAAAAAGTTCAGCAGTTCAGAAGTTGTAACTCCAGATTCAGGGTACCCTTTTCTGGTTCCCCAAGGCGCTTGAACACACTGCATGCTCACAAAGGCCCATTCAAACACACAAATAAAATAAAACAAACTAAAAATATTTTTAAAACGTGAAACGTGTATGCTGGCAAAATACCCATATGCCTTTTGAGGCATGGATGGAGGTCCAGGCTGGTCTCCATCTCTGCCTCCCACGGGCACTCTTTATTTCTTCCCTGTATTATTGCAACTCTCTTCTACCTAAGGAACACATGTACAATAAATCAACCTGTGCTACTCTTCTGCAGTGTGGCTGACTTCTTCCACACCTCGCCATCCAGTTTCTGTTCTGCCATATAGTTGGGATTTACTGAAGACTTCTTTTCAAATGCATTAACCTCAGTTGTTCTTGTCTGATAAAGTTCAACACTGCTATGCACTTCAAAAAAATTTTCAAAATAAACATAGATATCTTTTATAATTACAGTGACATTATTTTACCCAAGTTAACAATTATACCTTAATAAAATATAATATTGAATACAGTAATCAAATACTCCTCCAATTATCTCAGAAATGTGTTTTTGTAATTATTTTGTTTGAATCAGGATCCAAATAAGGCCCATACATGACATTTTTTGATAAGCTGCCTAAGCGTCTCATACCCACAAGCTCCCCTCTTTTGCTATTTTCCTGCTCTTCCCTGCCTCTGTATTTGACGTGCTAAGGAAACTGGGTGTGTATATTTGAAGAACATTCCAGAGTCTAGGTTTTTCTGCTTGCTTTCTTCTGGTGTCTTTTTGTTTATTCTTTTTCTCTTTGTGTTTACTGTACATTGATACTGGTTGCTCACCTCCATCTTGATGTTTAGCATCAAGTGGTCTGATTCAAACCAATCACATCTTCAGTCCCACTCCCAGGACCACTCAGAGCCACCAGTGCACTCAGAGTTGACAGCGAGCTAAGCACAGCGAAACATTTCATTACACAGGCTGCTAAGTTAAACCAACATAAAGGTATCTTGATTTTAAAATTTGAGTCTAAGGATATGTTACTTTAAAAAGAGGTTCTTCTTTTGTTTTCACAAAAGATAAAAAAAAACTGTAAAAATCTTTCCAAAATAATGTGGTTTGATGGACCAAGACCCTCTAAAAGTTCACCATAAACACCCCCAAAATACTTCACCCTACAAAAAGCAAAGAACAGTTTGAAAAAAAGCTATGCCCAAATTCCCCAAATATTATTTATAAATGTTTCTTTACATTTAATGGGGGAAATGCTATAGAGATTGTCATTGATATAGATCTTGGTCTATTAAAGTCGATTTTATCATATATATATATTTCTGCTTTTGATTAAGATATTGTGTTTGTGCAACTCATTTAAAAATGTAATGTATAATTTAAAAATACAGGTTAATAAATAGTCATTTATAATACTAAAGTTTTAGTCACGTTAATTATGTTTTTTAGATACATAGAAATATATTTCAGTTAGATAGGTATTCTTCAAATCTTTCAGAGACCTTCAAAATATGGCATTTAAAATGTTTTAAAAACTTAGGATGTTTCATGACAATGAGACACATTTACTCCTGACAGCACCAATCTACTTCAAGAGGATGATGGGCATTGTAAGAGGCTCCTCATGGAGTTTGCTAGCCATTTGGGTAAGAAACTTCTCTTGCGTGGACTACTTGATGCTATGCTGTATAAACTAAAAATGTTTCCTAAAGGTGAGACAATCCTTTGGGGTTCCTGCTTCATAAAGAGTCTCTTAGACATTCTATAGCACACACACACACACACAAAAAATGTGATTGACAAACTGTCAAAATAGGCAGAACTGTCTTTAAAATTTCCTGTTTTATACAAAAGTCTGCCAGACCCTATGGGCCTGTGGGCTAAAGATTAAATGCCCCAACAATACAAAAGCAAAGCAAAACAAAACAAAAACCTTTGGGTGACTGTCCAGACAGCAAAATGTCTCTGTCAATTCTCAAGTTTTAAAAGTTGCTTACAATGCACATCCTGTTCCTTTTGGAGTCTTTAAAGGGGTTAAAAAATAAATAGCTATAATTATAGTTTACTTTAATTATAATAAAAAACAAAAAATATAATATTATCACTGTAATTCTTACTTAATACCTGTTTTGTTATATGTAATTTTACTATGTTAAAGTTAAAACCTTTGTTTTTATTTAAACAGAAAAGGGGAGGTGACGTGGGATTCCCCTCTGTATGGCTTGTGAATACCATTGATTAATAAAGAACTGTTTTGGCCCTATAGCAGGACAGAACAGAGATAGGAGGGGAAAACTAAACTAATTGCTGGAAGAAGGAAGGTGGAGTTTAGAAAAGTGATGTAGCCGTGCAGGAGACAGATGCCGGAAATTTACATGAAAAGCCACAGCCTCGTGGCAATACATAGATTAATGGAGATGAGTTAAATTAATACGCAAAAGCTAGCCAAAAAAGAAACTAGAGCTAATAGGACAAGCAGTGATTTAATTAATACAGTTTCTGTGTGGTTATTTTGGGTCTGAGCTGCTGGGTGGTTGGGAAACAACAAGGGACCTCTTACAAAAAGCTTCACCTCTCCCACAACTTTTATTTTTTAACATACATATTTTGTGATTGCACATTTGGTGCGATACTTGTGGGCGCACATGTGCCGCTGCATGCATGTGGAGGTCAGAGGCCTCAGTTCTCTTCATGGAAGTTCTGGGGATCGAACTTAGGTTGTCAGGCTTTGTGTCAAGTGCATTTCCCTACTGCACCATCGCACTGACCCCCCATCAACAGTTCATCTGAAAATTCATCCCTTGATAGGTATCTCTAAACCATCTAACCTCATTAAAGTTTGGAAAGTGTGATGTTTCTAATTCCATCGTCCACTGCATGTGTACAGAGTTTATTCTAAAGATGAACTCTTCCTCCCTCTTTCCTAGAGTTACTCGGCCAGTCTATGGTTTCTATAACAAAGTAAATGCTTATGTGTTCCCTCTCACTGCCAGCCCTCAGAGCTAATTATCTACAATGGTGGCCACTAAGGTGCATGCTCCACCCCTTCACTTTGAGATGCTATTTCCTTCACTTCTGTACGTTTTTAAAGATCGCTTTTTAATCGACAAGGAGGCAGCATTTAGTACTCTTAAATACTTTTAATCAATTGCATTCAATGCTATTTTTTTCAATACCAGAAACAATTTTGGTTCTTTATTAAGGACATTTTAGAAATACATTTGCACCATCCCAACATAGCACTTTTTATTATGTCCCAACCACTGCCTCCCCTCGCTCCCTCCGTCCACTTTTTCCAGCCCTCCCCCAAACCTCCCCTCGCTCCCTCCCTCCACTTTTTCCAGCCCTCCCCCAAACCTCCCCTCGCTCCCTCCGTCCACTTTTTCCAGCCCTCCCCCAAACCTCCCCTCTCCCTAAGACCCACTCATCCTCCCTTTTCATTCAGAAAAGAGAAGGCCTCCCAGGGCCATCACTGCACATGGCATAACAAGATTCAAGAGCAGGTACAAACCCTCATAACAAAGCTGGAAAAGGCAACTCAGTAGGAGAAAAGGGGTCCCAAAATCAGGCAAAAGAATCAGAGGTAGCCCCTGCTTCCACTGTTAGGAGTCAAGAACGCCCAGCTTTGCAACTATAACATATATGCGGAGGTCCTATGTCAGACCTATACAGGCTCCCTGACTATAACCCAAGGTATTACTATGTTTCACAGATTGCCTTGAACTTGCAGCAATCCTCCTGCTTTAGCTCCCACCAGTGCTAAGATAACAGGTATGTGGCACCTCATCCAACCTCATTATTCTTTTTGATACTCACATTTCCCCTTTTTGCCTTTTGGAAGATCATTCATGTTGACAACTAGGTCACTCAACACAGAATTTGTTTTCCAATCAATGAATGTACCCCAGGCAAAGACAGGTTTACTAAAAATAGGTCTTAGTAAGGTTTTTGCCATTGTTTTTTGCTTGCTTTTTTTTTCTCTCTGAAAGGCAAATCCTTTTTAGGAGTAACTGGCACTAAGACAGACAGACAGAAGCACATATACACTCCACATGTGTTCATTGTAATAGGTGAAAAATGTATGCAATCTAACGAGAATGCAGACTTTCTGAGTGTGTTTATTGTCTCGGTTAGTTAAGCTTACACATCAATGAAATAACAAAAAAGTCACTGATCTGACTTAAAGCTAGAAGCACATACAGATTTGGCGATCCACACAGTGTACACTCAGTTCTCCATCATGAAGCTGGAAGTCCAAGATCAAGGCTCTATCAGAGTCGGTTTCCAGTGGGACCTCTCTCCCTGGCTTGTAGACAGATATTTTCTGGCTGTGTCTGTGCCTGGCTTCTCTACTGGGTGTGTACTGATGAAGTGAGGACTCTGTTATTGTCCTTTGACAAGGACACCACTCATATAGGACTTACCCTGAATAACTCATTTAACTCCAATCATCTCCTTAAGGATTTAAGTGAGGGTAACCAGAGATATGACCCACTGGTTAAGACAACTTTCTGCTCATGCAGAAGAACCAGCTTCAATTCCTAGCAACTTCACAGCAGCCCACAGCTCTATAACTTTACATCCAGGAGATCTGATGCCCTCTTCAGAACTCTACCGATACCAGGGAATCATGCAGGCAAACACCCATACACATAACAGTAAAAATAAATAAGTAAATAATTTTCTAAATGATGCAAATAAGGTCGCATCGGAGTAGGTCTTCAAAACACGAACTGAGTGTGTGTGGGGGATTTAGATTATAGCACCCATTCTTGTGTTTTAATAACTATAGGCTTTATCAGTGGATAAAACAAAGAGCTTATTTTTAATTGATTTCATGAGTTCACATTCTCTTTACAAATAAAATACAACCACAAGTTATAAAATTTTAGCTTTCTTTTTTGATGTCTAATGTTAAAAAACTTAATTATACAAGTGTGTTTGCCCATATATATGTGAATGTACTTCTGTGTGTATGTAAGTGTGTTTGCCTATGTGTATGTGATATTTTTTGCCTCTGTGCGTGCTTGCCTGTGTGTATGTGAGTGTGTTTGCCTGTGTTTTTGTGAGTGTGTTTGCCTGTGTTTTTGTGAGTGTGTTTGCCTGTGTGCCTATGACTCAGGTGCCTGCAGAGGTGTGAGATTCCCCTGGAGCTGGAGTTCAACTGATTGTGAACACTTGATGATGCTGTAAACTGAACTCTGGTCCTTCACAAGAGCAGGAATTGTTTGTTCTCTGCCACTGAACCAGTGTGCTTATGAATATTACAAATAGAAACTCAGAGACATGTGGATACACAAAGTAGGCTCTGAAGGAAAATTCAAATGTACATTGGATGTTGGGGGGGGGGTAGTAAGAGATGATATCAAAATCACAAGGCAGTATAAGATCCCAGACAGTAGAAGCAGTAAACTGGCCATGAGTAACACCAAAGTTTGGAAATAGGGGTATCACATAGAGGAGCAAGAAATATTGGCCCCTGAGGTGGGAAAAGTATTGAAAGAGATCCTTCTGAGTATTAAAGAAATAAGTATTTGAAAGACAATGAATACCAGAAAAACAAAATAAAATGAGTATGGGGATTCTCCAGTGGAGGAGCTAATGTGATTTTCATTTATGGAGCATAGACAAGAGTAGTAAGATATAAAGCCAACACTTAACTGCAAGAGTCTCATACAGAACTAATAAGAGGTGAATTGGATACAGTGAAAGCAAGCTTTCTTAAAGTATGAAACCCCACTGAAATCGAGGAATAGTAAGTTGCCTGGATGGTGTGAAATCTCACTGAAGTAGAAGTGAGGAACAGCTGGAATGAAAGCCAAATTGAAGGAATAACTTTTCCAGAGACAATGAGAGGAGGATGCTGGGATACAAGAGGGGGACAGCCACAGATGTAATTAAAGAGTTGTGAGGGTTAAGACTGAAGAAGGCCACCAGCTACCTGCAATTCATCTCTTGTTGTAACAGGGAAACCAAGATATTAATGTGATTTTACATATAGGTGACTTTGCACTTTGGGTGGTGCAAACATGTTAATTACTTCTATTTTCTCAAAGAAATAAGAATAATGAGCATCAACAGAAAATAAGTCCTTCAAGTCAAGACCATGATGGATCATTTAAAAAGCACAATGGAAATATAGTGTTTGTTATATAAGTTACTACTTATTTCTGTACTCAGCATATCTACATTTATAACAAATTGTAAGACTTTGAAATTTTCTACTATGAAAATTCAGAGTTTCCTTCAGGAAATAAGGCAAGCAGTGTAACAAGGATGATGTATTTCATCATATAAAATTTAAATGTTGCTTTTGGGGACTTAAAAAGCAAATTCTCATTATAGATATGATAGGCTATAAGCTAAACTTTTTATAAAACTGTGATAATTCTTCCAACCATAAAAATGATATATTTCAAAATAGCTTAACTCATTTCTACTCATCTGGGTATAAATTACTATAGTAACTAAATAAAGCAGGGAAGATAAGAAGCAGTGAAAAAATTTATTCCACAAAATTAGCTAATAAAGGCAAACAGTGAAAACATTTTTAACAAAAAAATTTCTATAGGGTACCACCAGTTAAGATATCAACCGGTAAATCAAAAAACTTGTATCACATCCCAAGCAGATAGCATCTCTCTTATTTCCTGTAACCAGTACACAGCCTAGAAACCCCAAAGAAAGCTCCTCATGAAAGGGTGAAGTCTAAAGTGTGGCTAACAATACATTTCAAGGGATTAATTATATTTAAAAATAATTTTTAAATACTTGTACCTCTGTCTATATCGACATCTTTAGGTCTCATCCCTGATAGCGTCCTATGGTCAAATTAATTTACTACTACTAATATATTATTATATATTTCATATATTTATTATCTATTACTATAATAAACCAATACAATTTCAAAATATATGTGTGTGAGGTGTCTGTATTTATTGCATCTACTTGTCTTCTAAGTAAAGGATAGTATAAAATCAGATGTTCTGACTTTGAGGGGCTTAGAGCTGGTTAATATCACAGATAGAGGGAATAGATACACCATTTTTATGTAAATTAATATAATACATTAAACAAACTTGCACAAATGAAGTGCAGTCATGCTGCAGAGTGCACTCCTAAGGGCTGGACCCTGGAATCTAGAATGTCAAACACCAACCGTTAAGTTTTGCTTAGGACTTCTCAGCAACGAGGCTCCAGCTATGGTTGAAACTTCCAAGATACTGCAGTTTATGGCTTCCTTTATACGGTGCTTTTAATTAAGCTGCTTCTGCATATTAAATTCCATATGCTCTGGTACACACAGTGTGCCTCCCTCTGTTCTCTGCGAGTTTGCATAAAGGTATGCACAGGCTGTCTCTAGTTAATATTATAGATAGATAATATCATATGTGGTCACCACAAACTGTAAAGAGTGAGAAGGGGAGGGACAGGAAATGGTGGCTCAATGGGTAATACGTTAAATTTACACAGTGCAGGAAGTTTCAGTGTGTCGTGGCATGTAGGGTGACTATATGTGATAATATACTGGAAGGGCTTTAGAAGTTTTCAGCACAAAGAAATGATAGATTATAAGTAGATATGATACCTGGCCATGTTTAACCTGATTTAAACATTACCTGTTATAGACATGCAACAAACTAATACAGGGATTCCCCATTATTAGGTATAATTTCTACACTTTATGCATCAGTTAAAATGAATTTTAAAATGACTTCAATATAATAAACAGTTCATGAACCATGAGATGAAGCGCAGGTCATAAGAACCCATATGAGGACACGCACTATTGGATCAGGCGTCCCAGGGAGACTCAGTGAAGGAAGAGGAAATGGAGTTCAAATGAAGATGAGAACAGTATGGAAACAGAGATGGGATGAAGACTATCCTCGCTTTAAATAGCAGAGGGAAATATATAAACAAGTTAGAATGTTAGGACATATACAACTTCAGCCACTTTCTCATTTATTCTGATTTACCATTATAGTTACTAGGCTTGTTGTCATAGATGCTCATCTACTACTTACAAAATTAGCTGAATAAAAAATTCATTAGAATTCCAGTTTCTCGCACCAGCGTCATTTTTCTCCCCTCGTGGGGGTGACCCGCTGTCACTCAATCTAGGTGGGTTCTCTATTCGCCTTGACACTCACGGTGCTTTACCCTTGACCTTGCTGCTTCCACCTGTGTGGCTATGCTCCCCTCTCTACAAAACTGAGCCTCTTTATCTTTTCTCCATCCTCACCTGCTAATATTTCCCCCTCGATTACCATTTACAGTACTTATATCAACTGTCTCTTCTTACTCCATGACCACCTTTTTTTTTCAGTTTCTTGGCAAGGCTTGGCTAAATCACTGTATGAAATCCCACAAAGCATTAGTTCAGATTGAGTTATTCACTTTGTGTGGGGTAAAGGAAGAGAGACCATGACCTTGTGCTTTTGTTTTCAAAAAGGGACTTTGTGATAGAGTGTTTTCAACTATTATAAGAAATCAAGGGTTTCCACACAAAATCGTCTTATTTCAATTTAGAACTACTTATTCTTCAATTATTTTAAGCTCACAGATGGAGGAGGTGGCACAGCCTATAACTCTAGTTATAATTCTAGGAGACAGAGACAGGAGAGTCACAAATTCAAGGTTGTTCTGGTGACAGATTAATTGGAAATCAGCCTGGGCAACTTTGTATCAATTCACTAAAGCACTTGTATCAAAATAGAGAGCTGGCACTGTAACTCAGGGATGAGACCTGGCCTATTATGAACCAGGCCCTGGGCTTAAGCCTCAACACAGAAATTAGAGATTTCATTTGCAGTCGGGTGTGTTTGAAAGTGTTAACAAGACACGGAGAATGTCAGGCTATTTTGACTCTGGCGAAGTTAGAGGGTGCCTCTTGAGAAACCAATCATCGGGGACTAAAATTTCCTGTCAAAAAAGATGCAAGCAGGAAGTCCTGGGCCATCAAAAGGACTGAGAACACGACCAAAGTTTAAATATCAGTATCACTGTGGATCATGCAGTGCCTGAGTACAGTTCCCTAAAGCAGTTATTCTAGGTAGCTTAATGTTAAGTTGGGTCTACATTTTCTCCTTTTCAATTATTTTGCCACAGCATGGCATAGCTCACACTTAATACTCTGGTAAAATCTAGGCCCAACTCTGATTTGTCTTTGTTTGGCAACCAGTCTCTAAGATCAAATTTACTTATCCCTGCTTCCTTAGATTCATACTCTGTATACTCTTCTTCCATATTATTCTAGAATCAGTCTATATAGCCAATGGAATATAACAAAGGTCATGGATGTCTCTTCCAATATTAGGTAAGAGCATATGTCTTGGGCTCTCTTCCACTTAACTTTTTATAACAGCAAATGGAGTTCCCTAGGGCTAGAAGAATGAGCAAGGAAACATTTGGGCTCGTTCTAGAATAGATTCTTCAAGGTTTGCACACAATTCCAAATAAGGAATAAATGAATCACCTAGGCTTTACTCTGAGAAAACAGTAGCAAAATGAAATCAATCACTGGGGGAATGGCTCTCTGAGCAGTTTTTTTTTTCCATTGTTCATATAACCTGGAAAAGTAGATGCCCAGGACCATGGATATCTCCCAACTAACCACCTATGGTAAAGAAGTTGGTTGAGCAATGGAGATTAAGTTTTGATGGAGAAAGTTAAATAATAGCACAGTGGCCATAGACCTCTTCAATAGGCAAGATATGAGGACACTTGTTTCAGCAAAGGATAATTTGTAACAGTTACATGATATGATGACTCAAATGTGGATATCAATCAGCCTCCTTCCCCAGCCATTCCTGTGAATGCTTGATATGTTCATGAAGCACAAGAGTAAAGGTGTGGTATAAATGCAATGGTATGAACTTTATCTCACTGAGTTTGATTTGGTTACAGTCACTCTAGATCTCCTGATCTACTACTAACAAAAGACACCAACATGGGGATGGGGGACAGGCAGGACTTATTTTTCTTTAGCATATTGGATGATTGAAGGATGGAAAAGACTTCTGAAGATGCGGTTTTGCCACCACCTGGTAGAAATACCATGTGAAGCTGAGGCAGTATCCTTCAGGGTGTGAGAAAGTGTCTAACATGTGGTCGTGTCTGTGACAGCCAAGATCTGGAAATCAAGGGGTGAAAATGACAGTCACTTCTTTCCTTACTAGTTCAGAGATCTTCCAATTAAAATATTGCTTCTCATTTCTATAGTTTGGACTTCACATGGACTTGAAGTTTCACTCATAAGCGCAATAGCTTGTCTCTGGTGACAAGTAATGATGTCATTAAATGGGACATTAAGATAACCTCCTTCTTGGCTATTAGTCAAACTTACATGCTTATAAATCAGTAAGAAGTGATAAACTGAGGTAATGGTACTGACGACTCATGAGACCAGTGGAAATAAAGAGGAATTATGGTTGAAATTCAAGAGATCTTGTGTCATAATTGCTGTATTTAATTAAAATGAATGGGAAGCTATAGCAACTCCATTCAGACAGTGCTATTCATAGCCCTGGCCCTTCAAGCATAAGGCAGGGATGAGCATTTGGGTGGCAGGTCAAAGGCAATAATGACTAACATGGGGTGAGAACACTGAACGATGTAGGGGGAGACATTATAAACACTATGGTCAAGTGACCAGTTGCAGAAATGAAAAGAGCGTGTTACAATTTTTGTATATTTAACATTGTATGTGGTGTGTGTGTGTGTGTGTGTGTGTGTGTACTTCTCTTATCATTGTGACAAAATACCCAGCAACGGCATTCTGACAACTTGCTTCATAGTTTGAGGGTATTGTTGACCATTGTGGGGGAAGTTACAGCAACCTTAGTGCCAAAGAATTGGTCACTTATATCCAAAGCCTACAAGCAGAGAGCTATAAATGTTGGGGCTCATCTCAATTTCTCTTTTAGATTGACCCCAGGACCACAGCCAATGAAATGGGATTACCCATATTTAGGGTGGGTCATTGCATTCAAATTAACCTAATCTACCCAACCCTCACAGACATGCCCGACAGCTGGTTTCCTAGGTGATTCTAGATCCTGTGAAGCTGATAGACAACATTAATCATCACAGTGTGTATGTGTGTGTTATTAGGGATGAAGAAGAGTCTCATACATTTTTTACCATCCAAGATCATTCACCTTTTATGTTTTAATGTGAATATATTTTTGTACAGACTGACCAAGTATTTTTGTTTACTTCTCTTTCAACCCTTTCCTACCAAGCATAGAGTAAATTAACAGTAGTTAATATTAATCTCAATATTGACATCACAGCAAAACAAAGGAAGAGTGTAAATACCAAGAAATGGATTTGTTAATTTGTTAATATAACATATATGTTGGATTAACAATATATTAATATTAATATAAATAACAAAACTCTCAGGCCACAAGCTATACAAAGATAGATTATGATGTGAATTTAGCTTGTATGACACGGTATTCCAACCTACAAACTAGTCAAAGAATGAACATTATCCACAGACAAACCCAGGAACTTCCTATTACCTTCAGGAAAAGGCTTGGTGTTTTCATTGTATGTGGAATTGTCATGCTAGGCATAAATTCATTATTGTTTTCATCTGGAGAGTAGGTGCAATTCAAAATATGCTAGGGTGCTGGGAGGCACACTGTAGCAGGTTTCTAGAGCATGAACATGGGTAAATTGAGTTGTGACTTCAAAATTCCCTTGTAGCCAGATAGCGTGGTTGGTGAGACAAGTTCTTGTGCAAGGTTTGGACAGCAGACAATAAGCACTAGCCAGACACAGCCACTGCTAAGGAGCAGTAACCAAGCCTACAACTCCTCCTCCATATGTCGTTTGTCATGTCCTAACATATTAGCATATTAAAATTCAGCCAGGTACCAAAGAATGGCAGCTTCCCTATGGACAGCATGCCATCAGTGGCAGAGGATGAGTTCCCACCAGCTCCAGCTTGTGAGTTCCAGCAAGTTCTTGCACTCCCTGGCTTTTGCATCTTCTTTTCTTGACTCCATCTTCCCTGCAGACTTCAAGCTCTAGGACATCGAGGCTCAGCAAACAATATCTCAGACTGAAGGCCTCAGAAGCAAAGTTACTTTTTGACCTTCTCTCTCCCCCAATCTCCATGTCACATTCTCTCCCAAGGCCACCTACAGAAGCCAGAATTTCTCTTCCCAGTGGGAGATCACAGAAACTGAAATACCTTTTCTCCAAAGCCATCCCATAAAACCTAAAAATATGACTCTAACTTTTGCTGGCTTTTTTGGTAGCAGCTGGCCATAGAAAAATGGTGACCCTGTTTCCAGTAGGGTCCTGCCCCATTGTAGTGAGGAAGAAATGCTACAGCTGAGGGTCAAGCAGAGTGTGAACAGATAGCCTCGCTGTCTCTCCTCAGTCAGTCTATGCCCATTCTCTCAGGCCCCTTTTGTCAAACCCCATTTCCACTTGGTTGTCTCTGCTTTATAAAACCCCAGCATAATAGCGAATAGTTCACTCTGGGTCTTTGGGTCTTCAACACAAAGACTCTGATGTCTCTAAAAACTATGATCAAATGAATTTGTTATGCCCACTTCTATTCAGCTGCCGATTGTCAGTTTATTTCAGCAAAACTTCTGAGGGCAGAGGGAAAGGCTCCCTGTGCCCTGACATGCACTAGCCACAAAGGCACCAGCTTCCACAGTTGTACAATGTCAGAGCTCTGTAGTGAATGCCTTTTTAAAGTGTGTGGACATCTATGTGTGCATATGGTGCATTTTAATATGTTAAATAACATACAACCTATATATTACCATAAATTGTTACACAATGTGAACCCTTTCTAATGGTTTGCTTCTCTGAGGATTGTGTCTGGTTCTCATGCCCTTAGTGGTAGCTTATCCCAGAAAACTGTTATATCCTTCCCACCTCAACTAGAAGAGCCAGGAAGTATTGAATCTTTGAAGATTATAATGCTGAGTGTGGTATGTTTTTTTATTTTTTTATTTTTTTGGCTCAATTAGAAAGAAAAGCTTCTCAAGGAAATGGCATTGTTTAAGGCTGGACATATTTTCCTACGAATCCAGCATAAAATTAACCTCATAAAAATCATTTTTTCTCACATGCAGAGAGATTGCAGTATAGCTGTGCAGATTTCAATGTAAGTTAGTATTCTAGCTTCTTACCCATTTTACTTAGTATTGTTTCAGTACAGTTTTTTTCAACATCTTTAGAGAAATTCTGGCACCAATTATTAGGCACTATCTCTGTTAGACAGAATACAAACCTTTCACATGTATGATTGCTTTATGTTTCTGTAAATGCGTCTCATAGGAAAATGCCCTAAGTCAGAAATGCAAGTAATATTGCCAACCTACAGAACCTCATAGGACTTTGCTTCATGATTTTACAGCTTACTTGGAGGGCTAGCCTGCTGCCATGGCCTGTCGTCACTGGAGAGCAATGTAGACCTCCAGGAGTTGAGGAACAGCTCAACATTTAGTTCACATAGGGCAGTTTCTATGTAATGTGGATTGCTTCAATTCCATGATGAAGTTTAAAACTTCTATCTTGAACCAGCATAAATCAAGAGGTGATCTCTTGATCATGGGTCCTTAAAGTTTCAGATAAGTTTTTAAATGCCAGAACCTGTGACTATGTTCCCATAGCTGACAAAAGGAATTTCACATATAAGATTAAAGCTATGGAAATGAGGAAGCAACTCATTATTCTTTGGCCTCTAAACAGATACAACTCCTCTTTCTCTACCTCCATGGCATCTCTCGTCCATCCCACAGTCTTCATTTCACTCTGCCTCCAAGCTTCAGGTGATTCTATTGGGTCTCCTTGTATCAAACAGGATTGTTTCTTCAACTCAAGATCCTCAACTCAAGAGGGAAGAGAGAGGAAGAGAAGAGGAAAGACAGACAGAGACACATTTTTGTATAGTGTATATTTGGTATCTATAATATATATAGTATCTTTCGATATGGTAACTCCATGTATGTTGACCTCTAGCTTGGGTTCATTTTCTTAACCTGATGATGTAGATGTTTTTAACTCCTGTGTTCTTTTGAGTGTTATTCCGGATTGGTCCTTGGCTCTGCTATTTGAAAACAGATAAAGACAAATTGAAAGAATTGCCAGTACCGTCAGACTTCAGGTTTGGGAGGCTGTGTAGGAAACCCCAAGCCTGCAGAGGAGGCAGCATGAAGGGCATAAAGTGCAAAGCATCAGCGCAGTACAGAGAGCAGGATGCAGGCAGGAAGAGCACGTAGGAAATTGTTTCTGACAAGGATGAAGAGAAACCTGTAAGAAATCATGCTTAATATCCTACCTTGACAGGAGAGTGGAGGATGTCCCTTGCTTGATGTTGTTTCTGAGGCCAGAGGATTGTAAATGTATCATCATCATGTGCTACATAAAGAATTACAGGCCAGCATGACTGCCTAGAGAACTTATCTCAAAAGGAATAAAAAAGAAATAGAAAAAAATGATGACTTGGTAACAAAGATTTTAATGGTTTTAAGTTTTGAAATTGAGTTTAAATGTTAAAAAATAAACTATGAGCAACCTCTGGGTGGCTTAGTGAAGATGTATAACAGCACTGTGGACAGTAGAAACACTGACTCCAGAGTAAGCACAGGGCTTCTTTTATATTTGATGATAGATATATTTGATATCTAAGTAGTGATATGTGACAGCATCTCATTTTACTTACCTAAAATTAAAAGCTATCACACATAACACTAAAACTCCTCTATTATCCACTTCCCAAGTTTAGGAATTTTCAATCCAGTAAAACACCATTATGAGAACTTCCTCTAAGTATTTGCATTAAAAGGTGTCCAGATATAGTGTTTGAGCAGTTTATATGTGTGCTTTATGAAGAATTGAAAACAAATAGATGCTAGAAACTAGAAAACCAGAAGAAAACTGACAATATTCTAATCAGGAAAGCAGCTGGCCGTAACAAAGGATTGACAGGAGAGGAAGCTCCTGGGTTGATAAGTGAGTGTATGTGGAAGAAGAAAGATTTGAAAGCAAAGATAGCTCTAAGGATTTGAGTTTCAGTGGCAGGACAGTAGGTGGGGGATTCCCTTGGTGTTTAGGAAGGAGGGCAGCTGAGAAAATTTTAACTGAAAAGATTTGTCTGAGGCACACTGACTTGAGGTAGAAATAACCTTGAATCGGATTAAAATCTTTAATCAAATGACAGTCTTCTGTGCTTAAAATATACCTTATTTGGCAATCTAGTTTATAAGGATTCTGTGCTACTAAATACTGATGTATATTTACTCTTATCCCGTTTATTATATTTGAAATTCTAATCTTTTAAAGAAAATTTCTTATTTTTTCATTTAAAGGAAGTTTTGTGAGAATTACTGTTTGAGTGAAAGAAGACAATAAGTTATTGTTCTAAACAGTCAGTGAGCTGTGATCTCTGTCACACTGTTTTCTTTGTTAAGGACTCAGTGGGGTCATGTAAAGTGAAAAGAGCTAGGCTTCCTGTTCCCTCAGTATGGCAGAAAAACATACTGATGTATCCTTCAGCTGCAGCACCTAAGAATGCTGAAAAATTCTTTCTTCCTTTTAAGAGGAGACAACTGATGACGACATCAAAAATAAAGCAACCCCAAGATCCTAGACACACTCGTGTGTAGATAACAAAGGTGAGCAGGACACAAGCCAGGATTCTTCTTGCACTCACCCCATTCTATACCACTAGACTAAAAAAAAAAAAAAATCAGCTTGCCATAAACTTGACCATTGAACAGACGAAAGGATTTTCTTTCTTTTAAAGCTGCTGAATAAATGCTACGCCTTAGTGCTTTGTTGGTCAATTTGCCTTGGTTACATCATTCAACATTGTGTAATGGATAACTCTGTTTTTTCAGATAGTCCTAGACCAGCCAGGTTTCCAATGACTTGACAGAAGCAAATACAGATATTCTTTGGAGAACATGACCTCAGGTTTCAAGGAGTTCTGGTAGCTACTGTTCCACATTAGATAAAGAAAAGCATAGACTGTGTGTTAATGCAGGTGTATCAACTAACAATTACAGATTATAAGACATATTTGATGTACTTAATAAATTAAAAAAGCAGTTACAGACAACGATCTTTATCTTTAATAAGCTCTGACGGTACAGGCATGCAACAAAAGGTCCACACTTAGAAAAGTCACAGTGACATACAGTTCAGAATTACAGATGACATCTTCAAAGGCTGGTTGCTTCAATAGTGGCTAGAGATGAAGAATCAGTGAACTTTACAGGAATGGGTCAGAGAGTAAATAATTATGTTCAGAGATCCATGAGATCTCTTACAAACACTCAACTCTAGCACTGTAGTGCAAATGGCTGTAGAGAATACATAAATGATTAAACTTAGCCTGCACTCCGGTCAAACCACTTCCACAAAGAGGTTGTAATCCAAATACAGCAGATTTGCTGGCCTCTGAATTAGACGGAGAGCAGAATCTTCAGAAGACAAAAATGGAAATCAGAAGGTACTGAGATATTTTAAATGGAATGGAACAAGACAGCTGTCAACCTACATTCCAAGACAGCAGAATGTTCTTCAAGATGAGACAAAATGACAACATTTCCTAGAATATAAAATCTGATAGATTTTTGTCATCAGAAGAAGTTTGTTAAATAAAATTCTAAAAGGTATGTATTTGTGTTCTCAGAACTCTTTCACAAATAAGAACAACAAGAAATTAATCTCAGAGAAAGAAGTAATGAAAATGATAAGTACATGAGTAAATATATATCAGCATCAACTATTAAAAGGGGAATACTAAGTGTATAATAATAAGAAAACACAGTAGAATGAAAAATCCCCCAAACAACATCATAGAAGTCAGGAAGGTCTAGTGTTAAGGTCTTGAATATTTAAGAAGAAACAGAAATATTGATTAGCTTTATAGTTTTCTATTCTGCATATGTGATTCACATTTGTATAAATTTAACTTCCTAAATTAAGCAATAAAACATGGAAATTTAAATTGTAAAGGAAGGAGCAAAATGAGAAAAAAATGGGTAGAAGAAATCAGAGTAGTATAGAAAGGACAAAATAAGACTGTATAAATAACTATAGCCATAAGGAATTAAAATTAATGTAAATGTACCAAGTGACACAAATAAAATATGAAATGTTAATGTTAGCTTTTTTAAAAGACCGATGATAAAGTGCCTTAGAAAAGAAGAACATTTGAGTCCACAGCTTGCTAGTAAAAAAGGAAAAATTAGAGCAGAAATAAATGAGATTCAAGAAAAGAAATAACAGAAAATACTAATGAAACAAAAAGCTTTGTTGATTGAAAAGAGTAATCTGGTGATTTAAAGAAAATAGCCCCCAAAGGGAGTGGCACTAAGGGGTGTGGCTTGGATGGAGGGAATATGTCACTGTGGGGGTAAGCTTTGAGATCCCTTATGCTCAAGCTACACTCCGTGAGACAGCCTACTTCCTATTGCTTGCAAGTCAAGATATAGAGAACTCAGCTACTTGTCCAACATCGTGTCTGTCTGCATGCCACCACATCTCATCATGATGATAATGGACTAAACCTCTGAAAATGTGAGAAATCCCTATTAAATGTTATTCCTTTATAAGAATTGCCATGGTCATGGTGTCTCTCCAGCAACAGAAACCCTAACTAGGACAATTAATATGTAAACCTCCAAAATAAGACTAAGGAAAGAAAGACACGACATAAACTATAAATACTAGTCCCCCACAAAGTAATTAAGATAACAAAGAAAGGTGATTACAGGCAGCCCTATCCCCAGATTCGATTATTTAAATGAAATGTGTTGACTCACAGTAAGACACAAACTGCTGAGGTTATCTGAGTAGGTTTCTAGTCTAAAAGTTGACTCAATGAATATAACCTTTTAGCATTAAAAGAGGAAAAAAGAAGAAAAAGTTAGGAAGAAACTTATCATGTCAAGATGGTTGTATGTTTCCAGTGATCTTAACCAAATAGTTAAGGCTGGTCGCTTAGAAGCTCTCCAAATGCTCTTGTAGAACAGAAAGAGAATATTTTGAAACTCATCGTATGGGGTCAGAATTAAACAGTACCACAAACTTTCCTTTATAGAAAAGAAAATTGTCAGTATTTATTCTGAATATGTATATAAAAATTTTCAACATTATTTGCCAATTTGAGCAGTGAGTATAAGAATCACATATCATGTCCCAGTGGGATGTATTCTAAGTGTGAAAGGCTGGTGTGAAAATTTAAAAAAATCAGTCATTGAACTTAATGATATCATATCATCAGATTAATGACAAAAATAGCCCACAATCCACTGATACAGCAGTAAATGAAGTAGGAATCAAAGAGAACTTTGCCAGCTTGATAAAAAGAATCTTCAAAGTTCACTGTGACACACTTATGCCTCATATATTTCTATAAATTCTACACAGCTAAAAGTTGAATGTCCTACACTTAATACTGGAAATAAGCAAGATGATCCTTTGTCTTACACCTCCAAAATAGAAGGAAAAGCCAGTGAATTTATACAAAAAAATAAAGTAAAAGAATGAAATAAAAAACACGTCTTATGTGCAGATAAAATAGCTGTTCATCTAGAAAATATCAAATCTCTGACCAAAAAGAAAAGAAAAGAAAAAATAACAAACAAAAGTAGGCATGTGGAGCTAATAAATGAAACCAGTAAGGTCATGAGGTAATATGCAAAAATGAATTCTTTCTTACATACAGAAAATATTAGAATTTGAAATTAAAAAGAAAGAAATTATGAGCTAGTTTGGTGTCACATAATTACTTAAGAGACTGAGTTTAGAGAATCATGACTTTAAGGCAAGTATGAGGTAAATATCAATTTTGAGGCTACTCTGGGCTAGCTAAATTAAAACAAGTAATAATAACATAATTAAAGGGTAAATATTTATACCAGTATAAATATAAGAGGAGAAAGGGAATAAGGGAAGAAAGAAGGAGAGGAGGATGAGAGAAGGAGAAGCTGAAGCGAAAGATGAGAAAAAAGATGAGAGGCAGGAAGAAGAGGAAGAGAAGAAGGGGGAGCAAAATATTAGAGTTTGAATCTGATAAATTGCACAAAGGCTCTTTGTTTTAAAAGCTACAAGACTGGTGAGTTTAAGAAGATACAGATACATAAAGAGATATTCTGTGTTCATAAAGTGTAAGATTAAATGTTGTTTTTCAGGTTTGGTATGCAAATCAGACACCCTTCACTTGAGCTTAGTCTAAAGACCAAGCATCAGTGATTAATCACTTCTCATGAAAATCCTCTAGACACCAGCTGGACATTGACAGTCATCCTCCAGAGATCAGGTAGAAAGGCAGAAGACCTGGGGGACACCAAAGTTTATCTAATTCCAAAGTTTAAAGCTACAGCAATCAAAGCAGCATGGCATTGGTACAGGTACATTACACAACTGAATATAATGAAAGATCCAAATTATTAAAATAATCAAACGGCAAAGAAAACTCTAAACATTACAATACTGATTGCTGTCAAAAATAGAATTCTCATTTCTGTGAATGAAATAAAAAAAAAATTGTTTCAAAATTTTGAGATACAGCTCATTACGGAACACAGATGACTTACTGTAATTTCTTAGTACCCCTACCAAAACCTGAACATGTATGATTACAATAGCTTTTTCTTTTTTTCTTTTTTACTATTTTTTATTGATTTTATTGAGCTATACATTTTTCTCTACTCCTCTCCCTTCTTTTCCCCTCCCCTTCAACCCATGCTCCCAATTTACTCAGGAGATCTTTGTCTTTTTCTACTTTCCATGTAGAGTAGATCCATGTATGTCTCTATTAGGGTCTTCACTATTGTCTAGGTTGTCTAGGATTGTGAATTGTAGGCTGATTTTCTTTGCTTTATGTCTAAAAGTCACTTATCAGTGAGTATATATGGTGTTTGTCTTTCTGGATCTGGGTTATCTCACTCAATATGATGTTTTCTAGACCTATCCATTTGCCTGCAAATTCCAAGATGTCGTTATATTTTTCTGCTGTGTAGTACTCTATTGTGTAAATGTACCACCTTTTTCTTATCCATTCTTCAGTCGAGGGGAATTTAGGTTGTTTCCAGTTTCTGGCTATGACAAACAATGCTGCTATAAAAATAGTTAAGCATGTGTCCTTGGGGGTATGATTGAGCATTCTTTAAGAATATAACCCAAACTGGTATTGTTGGGTCTTGAGGAAGGTTGTTTCCTAATTTTCTAAGAAATCGCCATACTAATATCCAAAGGGGCTGGATTGGTTTACATTCTTACCAGCAATGTGGGACGATACCTTTTACCAGACATCTTCTCCAGCATAAGTTGTCATTAGTGTTTTTGTTCTTGGCCATTCTTACAGTAACATGGAAGCTCAAAGTTGTTTTGATTAGCATTTCTCTGGTGGCTAAGGATGTTGATTATTTCCTTAAGTATCTTTCAGCCGTTTAAATCCCTCTATTGAAAGTTCTCTGTTTAGGTCTGTGTAGTAATAGGGGCGGCGGCGCTGCCTCCCCAACACCCAAGCCGCCTGCCCGGCTAGCTTTTGCCCTGAAATAATTACACACAAACTGTATTCTTTTAAACACTGCTTTGGCCCATTCCTATCTAGCCTCTTCTAGGCTAACTCTCGCACCTGGACTAGCCCGTTTCTTATCATCTGTATAGCACCGGTCTTACCGGGAAGATTCTAGCCTAAGTCCATCCTGGGTCGGAGCTTCATAGCGTGCATCTTCCCTGGAGCGGGGAGCATGACGTCTCTCTCTGAGGTGTCTGCTCCCGAGAGGAGAGCTGTGGAGTCTGCCCTCACTTCCTCTTCCTCCCAGCGTTCTGTTCTGTTTACTCCTCCCACCTAAGGGTGGGCCTATCAAATGGGCCTAGCAGTTTCTTTATTGCTTAACCAATGAAATCAACAGATTGATATATGACACTCCCCCATCAGGTCTGTACTCCAGTTATTTAATTGGATTATTTTATTTTGAAGACCAATTTCTTGAGTTCTTTGTATAATTTGGAGATCAGTTCTCTGTCAGATGTGGGGTTGGTGAAGATCTTTTCCCATTCTGTAGGCTGCTGTTTTGTCTTGTTAACCATGTCCTTTGTTTTACAGAGCTTTTAAGTTTCAGGAGTTCTCATTTATTAATCGTTTCTCTCAGTGTTACTGAGGTTATATTTAGGAAGTGGTCTCCTGTGCCAATGCATTCAAGTGTACTTCCCACTTTCTCTTCTGTGAGGTTCAGTGTGTCTGGCTTTATGTTGAGGTCTTTGATCCATTTAGACTTGAGTTTTATGGTGATAAATATGGATCTAGTTTCATTCTTCTACTTGGTGAATTCCATTTATGCCAGCACTACTTGTTAAATATGCTTTTCTTTTTTCCATTTGATATTTTTTGCTTCTTTGTCAAAAATCAGGAGGTGTTTGTAGGTGAGTGGATTAATATCTGGGTCTTCACATTGGTTCCATTGGTTCTCCTGTCTGTTTTTATGCCAATTCCAGACTATTTTATAATCACATATAATATAAAAAAACTAAAGGTCCTCCATAGTCTTAAAATAACACAAACAGTGGTATTCTTTCTATGAGTATTCCAGAAGTGAGCTACTAAGCATGAAGAGATAGAGATGACTCTTAAATACTCATAATCACGTGAAAGAAGTCAGTCTCTGCAAAGGCCATAACCTATATGTGGTGCTTTGAAGAAAAGTCACCATGGAAATGGTATCTCTTCACAGCAACTGAAACCCTAACTAAAAGAGAAGTTGGTAACAAGAGTAGGGGACTGCTCTGATTAGTCTGATCATGTTTTTGGAGAAATACAAAACACTTTGGGACTTTAGACTAGATGATGTGGGATTCTCTTTTATATGCTGTGAATACCATTGGTGAATAAAAGAAACTGCCTTGGCCTGTTGATAGGGCAGAACTTAGGTAGGTGGGGAAAACTAAATGGCATGCTGGGACAAAAGAAGCAGAGTCAGGGAGAAGCTATGTAGCCCTGCCAGAGACAGACACCGGAGCTGGAGCTTTTCCAGTAAACCACAGCCCTGTGGCGATACAAAGATTAATAGAAATGGGTTAAATTAAGATGTAAGAGTTAGCCAACAAGAAGCTATAGCTAATGGGCCAAGCAGTGATTTAAACAATATAGTTTCTGTGTGATTATTTTGGGGATGAGCAGCCAGAAACCAACAAGTGGTCCTCCCTCAACACCTAGAAAAGCAGTTGAAGTCTTTAAATGGGGCTTAGTGGACCATCCATTCTAGTAGGAAAATTTAAGACAGTGGTTCTGAAGGTGATTTGAAGCATGGGCACCTGGATCAGGAGGTTTCAGAGGAGAAGAATGGTTAGTATGTGGCCTAGAGACTGACCTTGTGATATTTTGTTGAAGAATGAGGCTGGGATTTTTTCTTTTTCTTTTTTGCTCTTGTACAAAGGGTAAGCCTAAGGCTGAGGTGAAGTGTTTGTGTTAATTCCATTGGCAGAAATCTCAAAACAGCCCATTAAAGACTCTGTCCTGTGGTTATTAGTGCTAACTCTAATGAAGAGTTTTAATAAAAAGGAGTAGCTGAGCAAGGAAAAATACAAAATATACAGTTTGAGAAAAGGGCACCAGGAGATGGAATAGTGCTAAATCCTGTGTTCAAGGAAATAAACAGATTAAGAATAAAGGGAGAGGTGACCTCAGGGCAAGACTCCATCCAGCTATACTTCTAATCTGTGGAAAGAAATTAAAGAACTTTAATCCCAGAACTCAGAAGACAGAGGCAGTTGGATCTCTAAGTTCAAAGCCAGCCTGGTCTACAGATTGAGATTCGGGACACTCAATCTTAGGCAGTAAAGGGAACCACCAAGAAGCGAACGCTGAAGATATAACAGAATGAAGGGCCATGTTTGAGCCCCAGCAAGCAGTAAAACTTGGCAACTTTGGCCACTTGGTTCTGGTTTTGGGGTCAAGGATATGCCTTTAATCCCAGCACTTGGGAAGAAGAGGTTGGCCAGCCTGGTCAACAGAGCAAGTGCCAGGACAGGCTCCAGAGCTACACAGAGAAACCCTGCCTCAAAAAAATCAAAATAAATAAATAAATGACTAAATAAATAAATAAAGAGGGGAAGGGTACTGTATACTTTTCCTCTATGACTATGGAAGGCTGCTGAGGTCAGGCATGTGGCAGAGGTGTCCCTGAAAGGAGGCCTAGAGAGGCCATTGTGTGGAGTATTAGCTGAAATGTATTTAGATCACTTTGTTTTTCTCTCTCAGCTCTTCACAGCAGCGCACACCTCCCTATCCACACAACTTCATTATGTTCTTTCTTTCAAAACAATCACAGAAGCACAACAAAGAAAAAAATCAAATCAAACAAACAAAAAACAGATAAGACAAAAAAGTGCCAAAACAAAGCAAAAAGTTCACAACAAAAAGCCCATGGAGATCATTTTGTGTTGGCCACTATTTCTGTGTGTGTGGCTTTCCTTCCCTCGCATATGTTTATATATCCAGTGACACTCCATGATAGAAAACTGATTTTCCTTTGCAATTGATTTTCAATTGCAGATAGCTTCTTGACTGGGATGAGATCCAATGCCCACTTTACCTTCTCAGTCTTGTGAATCTGTCTGTGTGGGTCTTGTGCATGCTGCCAGCCTCTGCGAGTTCATCAATCCTGTTGTGTCTGGGAAATACAATTTCATTGGAGTCATCTATCATCTCTGACCCTTTCAGTCTTTCCACCTCCTCTTCATAGATTCCTTAGCCTTGAGGGGTGTAGATGGAGGAAAACTTTCAGTTAATACTGCATGCTTCAAATTCTCTCACTCTCTGTACATTATCCAACTGTGGGTCTCTGTATTTTTCATTCCCATCTATTGTAAGAAGTTTCTCTGATGAGGGGTGACCAGTGCATTGATCTATGGGTACGCCAGTATGTCATTGTGGCTCATTTTATTTTTATTTTGTCGTAGTAGAATAATAGTAGTAGGTATTTCCCTAGGACCATGATCTATCTAGGCTTATATGGACAGTGTCAAGTGTGGGTACCGTCTCATGGAATGGGCCATATATCCAGTTTTTAAAAGGGGTTGGTTACTTCCATAACATTTGTGCCACTATTGCACAAATATATCTTGAAGGCAGGTCATTGTTGTCGGATTCAGGTCACATTGATGATTGATGATCCTTCCCCTCTGGTATCATGGAGAGTACCTTCCAGTACCATGAATGCTGATAATAAGGAGTGAATCTTCTAATTAGGCACCAGCTTGACTACTCTGTGTCCAATAAAACAATTAATTAGTCTCTTAAGCAATACAGCCTTGACATGAGGCCGTGAAGAGCAATCAATAGGCTGTGATGTTTTGGAGGAGGAGTATTCCATGGAACTCTTTTGGCCTATGGTCTAACATGTTCCTGACATTGGAAATTTTACATCTCTCCTCTTTTAAAAAAAAACAAAAACAAAAACTTAAAGCTGTTCTAAAGCAAAACATCTTTTAAAAATATTCTATTAAGTTTAAAGAGGTAAAAAAGCAGAAGATTTTTGTTTTAAAAGAGATGGATAAATACTGAATAACAATGGAAAAAAACAAAATAAGTGCAATATATAACTCTCCAAAGGCATTTCAATCCAAACAGGATTGAAAGCTAGGACTCGTGTGCATTTTCTCTAGAGCTGATGCATTTTACATATTCAGACTGTCTGAATGTTAAAAGAACAGGATGGACCATGGGATCTAAAATCATAAGACAGCTACAGTGCTTACATGAATGCCCAGTAAAACATGCGTCATGACAAGGAATATTACCGAAGATAAAACACAGTTTGAAATGACAGGGTCTATTTTGAATGTGAGCCAATTTTCACCTTTTTTTTTTAACAAGAAGGTAGGCTGTATGATATTTGAAGTCTTTCCTGCTATGTATTCTGTGATTCCCAGGCTGACAGGAAAAGCTGATTTCTAAATGTGAGCACATTTAGCTTCTACAAGTCCATAAAGGGCTGTTGGATCCACATGGATAAATTCTGATGGGCTCTTTCTGAACAGGTTTGTGTATGTAGAAAATAATGCAGAATATATTGCCTGAATTCCACTGAAATTTGCATTAACCTTTGTAAGTGGGGAAGCATAAAGAAACAGCACAAGAGGTTTGTGGATATACCAGACCGTAAGACTATTTGCTTATGAAAGCTGTGGAACTATTTATTTGATCCACACCACACACATTTTGGAGGCATTGAACGGAAAGCATAATAGACCCTAGGGTGTGTGCAGATTCCAGAGAAAGAGACAGGCTTGCATTCCAATGAACGCATTTTGTTTAATGTATGTTTTAGAACCATACTTGAAAAGTACTCCATGAAATTTCAATTTGATTTTGCTGGGTCATTTTCATTTAGAATTTAGTAAAAGCTAAAGTGCCTAATGAATATTTACTATACCTCAGACAGTTCAGCGTTTTCAAACCACAATTAAATTGAAACATCAAAACAAAAATATATTCTCTTTCAAATCCTCCTTGGTGTTTTTCTTTTGTGCCTCCTAAATAAAGATATTCTAATAGCTGGATATGCTGGTATAAAATGAAGAGGGTAATGAGTAGGAAAAGAGAGGTTAGGAAGCTATAATCAATTGTGAGCTTCAATGCAATCAGAAACCACACAAGCTAAATAAGGACTATCTCTGTCTGTGCCCTTTTCCTTGTAATAATGCACACAGAGATTTTTAAGTAATATAAGCTGGAGATAAAAACTGCAAAGTTCAATTATCCTAGCAATGAAACATTATGAAGGAAAAATGGATATGTTTGAATAAGTGACAAGAGTGGAAATATGACAACATAATGACATTTCAGTAACAAAATTAATTTACTACGCTGTGACGTGAAACGCTTCCCTATGTGGATCATTGCTGAAGATTTTGGGTTTGCTTGGTAAGTGGTGGAGCGTCCTTGTTGCCTATAAATTATATATTCATTTAAATTACTAAAACCACTACCATTAGATGTTAGCTTCCATGGAGCCATAACCTCCCCCATTATTTAAGCCATTTCTCCCTCTCTTTCAAGTCAGAATTTTTATCTATTTAAAATTTTACAGAAATATCTACAAATATAAATTATATGTTATTTTCGGAACTGAAGACATAGCTCACTGATCAAAAGCACTGGATGCCTTTGCAGAGAACCCAGGTTTTCAACACTTGCATAATGATGGCTTGCAACTCCAATTCCAGGGAATCTGTGTCTTCTCTTAAGCTCTATGAGCATGTACACTCATATGGTGCACGTACATAGCTCATGCACACATACATACATATTAAATAAAATATCTTTAACTTATGTGTGATTATAAATTTCTTTGTTGTAAAATTTAATTTCCACTTGTGGGTTTGGGTGCATCTATGCATACATAGTTCTATGTGTACTTGTATGCACATGAAATAACCAATTCTTCTTGCTAGCAAACACAGAAACTGAAGAATTTCATACTGAGTTGAAACAATGCATGAGAGGAGAACAAAATGAAGGTCTTTAAGATGTATTAAGGGGAGCCTGCTGCAAAAAGAATGTGTGTTTTGTATGTGTGTGTGTGTATGTGTTGTGTGTGTGTGTGTGTGTGTTTGTGTGTGTAGGAGGAATGCTACAAAAGCTCGGTCTGCGCATGCATAGTAGTAGATAGACCTGCTGCTAAGTGGTGGAGGAGAAACATCTAGAGAACGTGAACAGGCTAGTGTGGGGAGGTACAATGGATTTGGAAACAAATGGAATAGCACCATTTTCTCATATTTTGTTTCCATCAATGAGCTGTGCTTTTCCCTGAAGTACAGTCACCTGCTGAAAGCACGTTTGGCAGAATGTGTGACCCTGTTTCATTCTGGGCTTTTGTCTCTTTAATGACAGCAAGGGAACTTGCCTGTTGTGTAGCAATTTGGAAATGATGATCAGATGGGGGCTTAGACAGTGAACGTTTTGGAGACTTCCCAAGGCCCATGTTTCTGGGAGCTCTTGGCACTACCCCCAGCATCATCTCAGTTGATTTCATGTATGTAAACCTCCAACAGCTTCCACTCCAGACCTTTATGCCACATCTCTTCTAGTAGCTTTTCTTCTTGAATTCAATATTAGAGCAAAATCACATTCCAAATATACTTCTCAAAAGACGTTACAGTACTATGTGTGTGGTATGTGGGGTGTGTGTGTGTGTGTGTGTGTGGTATGTGTGGTGCGTATGTGTGTGTATGGTGTGTGTATTTGTTATGTGTGATGTGTGTGTATGGTGTGTGTATTTGTTATGTGTGATGTGTGTCTGAGGTGTATGTACATGGTGTGTGTGCATGTGTGTTGTGTGTCTGTGGTATGTGAGTGGTGTGTACATGGTGTGTGTGGTGTGTCTGTGGTATGTGTGTGTGTGGTGTGTATGTGTGTGTATTTGTTATGTGTGATGTGTGTGTGACGTGTGTGTGTGCATGTGTGTTGTGTGTCTGCGGTATATGAGTGGTGTGTGCATGGTGTGTGTGTCTGTGGTATGTGTGTGTGTGTGGGGGGGTGTATGGTATGTGTGGTGTGTATGTGTGTGTGTGGTATGTGTAGTGTGCATGTGGTGTGTGTGTCTGCATCAGGGTCTTACTATATCCTATACTGGTCTCAAACTATCTTCCCACATTGAGTTTCCCAGTGCGGAAATTACAATCGTGCACCACCACCCTAGTAACTTCACTGTTTTGATCAAAATGAAGTAATTCGCATGTCCACAATGTGTAAGGAGCTTATAGTGAGAGATGTGAAGTAGACAGTTTCTGCCTGCCCCCTGCCCATGGTTTTTTCTGGATAACTACATGCACGCTCATTGGTTGTCTGTCTTGAAGTGATTCTCTTTGTAGGCTGAAGTCCTCCAGCCTTGGCAAGGTACCATAAACTTCATTAGTGCTGTGCTGCCATCCTAGAGCGCAGCAGCCTGCACAGGTGCACTAGGACTATTCAAACAGTAGCCAAATACCGCTGTTCGGATATCATTGTTCCCGCATTCTGCTTCCCCAAATGAAATAGGAGGAAACCTGTTCTTACAGGGTCCAGTAAAACATTCATCCCTGAGAGGTGCTTGTGGAAGTTCTCAGAAACTGTCTTCTGAGAGCTCCCCAGTTTGTGTCAGCTGGGTGTGGCACATCAACCTGCATTGTTGCTGGCTGCCAGTCATCAATGATACTGGCTATTGGGTACCAGGTTTCCAGGAGCTCTCCCAGATGCTTGTTATGACGTTTGGATCAGTGAGACGTTTCTCTTTAGCTCAAAGTTGCTTGACATACATCACTAGACAATGGCAACATCCATTTATGAAGTGCCGAGTTAGTGTTTTCAATCCGAAATTTCCAATTTTGGAGAAATTTCAACCCATGCCATTGGAAGGCATATGTACTTATGCATGAAGTCATATCAGGTGATTTTTCCTTGTCAACGCAGTCACAAAAGTCAAAACCAGAAGCATACTAGCAGTGACACTCTGATTTGATAGTAGTTGTTCAGTAGATGTTCTTCAGTAGGCAACTAAAGGACAAGCTGAAGTAGGCAAACCCTGGAAGGTTAGTCTTTGATAAGTAATGAGCTCTCAGGCTATAAAAAGATAAGGAGGAAAGAAGTTGTCGTGGTTTAAATGAGAATGGTTCCCATGGTCTCATGTATTTGAATGTTTATTCCCCAGTTGGTGGAAGGTTTTGGAAGGACTGGAAGGTACGGCCTTGTTGGAGGAGGTGTGTCACTGGGGCCCAGGCTTTGAGGCTTCAAAAGCCCACAGCATTCCCAGTTAGCTCTTCCTCTTTTGCACTTGTGGATCGAGATGTAAGTTCTTACCCAGTGTCATGTCTGCTTGCCTGTTGTATTGTGCCTCATCATCATGATCATGAACTCTAACCTCTGGAGCTGTGAGTCTCAGATAACATACTTTCTTTTATCATTGGCCTTGGTCCTGGTGTTTTGTCACAGCAATTGAAAAATAACCAAGACAGAAGTTCATCTTACTGAGAGAAGACCATGTACTGGGTCACATGCTGTATTATTTCAACTAAGACAACATTCTGAAAGAGGCAGAACTAAAGAGGCATGAAAAAGCCTCAGAAGCTTTTCAGTGCAATGGAAATAATCTATCTGTAAAATAATGGTAGCTACATGTCATTATAAATTTGTCCAAATCCAGACACATAACACCAAGAGTGTATCCTCTGTAAAGCATGTACCAGGTTCAGAGGGCATTCTGCATAATTCATGTACAAGGTTCAGGGGGCATCCTGTGCAAAGCACGTGCCTGGTGCACAGTGAATCCTGTGTAAATCATGGGCCAGGTGCAGATTGCATCCTGGGTAAAGCATGTGCCTGGCGTGGATTCACTGATTGGATGCAGTACTGATAACAGACAGAGCAGCCCATGCGTGAAGGTGCATGGGGAATCCAAACTTTCTTTTCAGTTTTGTTGTGAACCTAAAACAATTTAAAAATAGTTTTTTGTTTGTTTTGTTACAAAGAGAAGTTTCCTTGATGGGTAAGAACTACCCTTATCTGTGGGTATGAGGTTAACTTTAGTTAAGGGTTATGATTCTTTAGCAAGATGGCAGTTGCAGAATCTCCTCCAAGATACACGACTTCCCTATTGCCCTTCGACTGGATAGTTCTCAGTGCCAGGCATGATTTCCTTGTTGAGTGGGTCTTAAGTTTATATTAGAGAGCTGTTGGTCATAACCAAGGGGTGTGCTATTACTCCACCCTTGCAATCATAAGTAGGAATATTGGTTGCTTCCCTCCTTTTGAAGCTTGCATAATTATGCGAGCAAACACACATACACACCACCACCACCACCACCATCACAACCACCAACAACAGTTAAAGAAAAAGCGGCCATGGATTTGAATGATATCAGGAAAGGAGGTACATGGGGGAAAGGCTAAAGGGAGAAACAGGGAGGGAGGAATGATATAATCATATTATAAGTTTAAAAATTACAATTTAAAAAAGAAAAAAATCATCAACTGTCACTATGAAATAGTTTTTAAAAAGGTCTTTGGGCAAAGCATAACATTTGTGACATTTATTTTTATTTTTACTCTACTCAAAACATCATTGGGTAACATTATCCATCAAATTTTCCTTGAAATAAAATAACTCTATCTTAACTATACTTTCCCTCCTGAAAGTATAATATAGAACTTAACTTCTATGGAGAAAAAAGTTCAAAGCTTATTTTATTTTTAATTAATATTGAAAATGAAATTTGTTTGCCAATGGCCAAATCTAGATGGGAGTTAGCATTTCCAAATAGAACAATGTAGATTATCCCAAAGTGGCTTCTTTAGCAAAGTCGAACAAATTGTATATTATTAATAGTAACTGAACATAAATTTTGTTGCCATTTTTTTAACCCGATATTCAATTGTTAGAAAAAGAAAACATTTAAGTCTAACCTTACAGTTATTAAGAATAAGCAAAGATGCAATACACAAACAATGGGTACAAAATGACTCAATATGCAAATCATGGACACAAAGATAAAACACACAAACCATGGGCACAAAGATGCAACACACAAAAAATAAACACAAAGATCTAATTAATACAAAACCATGGGCACAAAGATGATGTAATATGCAAACCATGGACACAAAGATGCAATTGACAAGGAGACCATGAGCACAGGTTTTATTTTTTGGTAAGAGGGTTAGAATTTGCTCAGTGCTGGTGAGGTGGTGAGGTGGTGAGGTGGGTAAATCGAATTGCCAACAAGTCTGACAGGCAGGATTCCATTTCCAGGGTCAGCGCAAGTCTTGCTACCTGCCATGTAAGTCATACAGTAGGGCTTGGGGGTAGCACTCTGCTCATACTCGGCTGAAGATTTTTAGTAGTAAAGTCATAAAGCTGTTCACCTGAGCTTGCCTGGCTGGTCAACATGGTTCAGAGCGAGCTTGCATTTCTCAGCAGAGACCACACTGCTATTAATTACCTTTTCCTAGATTCTTAGTCTTCTGAATTAAAGCCCTTAATTATGAATTATTTGGTGACTCTCCCTAAGAGCTTCTTGTGCCAAGATCTTGGCTTATGATTGCCAAGTGAGTGCCAACAATGTGACAAGCACTCTTAAAATATCTGTTAATAGATTGACATGGTGTCCATTGGTATACATGGATGTGGCTGCTGAATGAGCTTTATCCTGACACCAGATTGCAGAATACCAAGAGGGTTTTCGTTCACCAGGATCTTGAACATATTCTGAAGACATGTGGTTAGCTGTGCCTATTTTTAAAATCAATAACTTAATATTGGAGTTGCACAGTTTTAGCACACAAAGTTACCAAAAGACAAAAAAAGGATGAAATATATACTGTTTTACTGAGACAAAATATTATCTTTGGGCACCAAAAATAAAGAATGAGACACTACCTCATCACATTTTTCCATACCCCATGCCAAGCAATTGGCATGAAAACTGAAAAATTCAGCCAATTATCTGGATATTTTAGTGTGCCTTATAAAAAAAATGGTGTATAAAAGGTACCTGGAATTCTATCACTGCTTAGTTGTCAGTCAAAAAGTCATTGTTATACATAAATATGATGTCACATCAATGCATAATAAACCTTCCTGTCAATCAAAAGTACTGTTATGTATAGACTTTATGTCAGACATTTTAGATTTTTCATTGAGCTGTGAAGTGCATGCAAATTAAGTAAAATTTAAAGATGGCATGGCCACAGGCAAATATATTTGAATAGAGTTACCCTTTGCAGGGAAACTGATACTTGAGCACAGCCACAACATGTCAGGGAGTTAATACAGTTTCCTAAACAGAGGAGCTGACTTTTGAATGAGAAAACAAAAATACTATAGTTTTATCATCTTACAGACATATTCTCCATTTAGATAAACTCACTCATTAGGGTTCTATAAATGGGAATGGGAAAAAATGGGAATTACATAGTGTTAAGCCTCATTTTCCACATTCTCTAATAATTTCACAATGAAATTTAAGTTTAACATAGTTAATTTTTAAGGAATCATGTTCCTGATCAATATATAATATCTGATGTTAAAATAATGCTTCCATTCTTGGTTCAATTTTCCATTCATATATTATCAAAACTTATTTACTTCAAAGGTCTCCCCCAGCTATAAAATTCTGTATTGCCATATTTGAAAAGAATTTTTGTGTGTGTGCCTTTATTTGGTTACAGTTTTTTTTCTTCTTGTGTGATGTCTTGGTTTTGTTGTATTGGGTTTTCCCTTGGTTTTTTTTTTTTGAGAAACAACTTTAAGTTGGGTGGATAAGGGGGGAAGGAGAATCTAAAAGGATTTGGAGGAGAGGAAGAATATGATAAAAATATATGCAAATTTAAAAATTGTTTTGAATAATAAAGTACATAAGAATAATAAATTATGAACATTAAAAAAACTTCTTCAGCTAAAGGGGCTGATATTCAGAGCAACACCTCAAATTATAGGGACTATGTGTCCAATCATTTATTGTGTTCTTTTCAACAGTTCCGTTTGCATGTGCTGTTAGCTCTGCTGTTGCTAAATGAAAACAAGAAACTCAGACTTCGGGGACATGGACTCCTACAGGCTACACTTAGGAGATAAGTGTTGTAGGTGCTAGCAACTTGATTCTTGCAGAAGTCAATTTGAGCTCTCTGGCTCAAATTGTTCATTTAACATAGATACAAAATTGAAAACAAATTCATATACATTGGAATCATATGTTGAGTACCTTCTGTGTTCTAAATACCAGGACAGAATGGTGAAATAATATGGTTCCATCTAGAGGGACGACAACTTCAATAAATACTGTAGTTCATCATTTAATATCAACTGGAATAAATGTTCTATAGAAATAACTTTGAGAGTTGATATCTAAAGAATCTTGCCTAAGCAAAGGCAGAATTAAGGGGAGGTGGTGGACAGTCTGGTTAACAAATCCCACTATTCACCCGTGAGTTTTAGAAGGGTTATACAATATTTAAAGGCAACCTATCATTGTTAAGATATTATTAATTTGAGGGATTTGATTAAGGTACTAGAATGTTGGCACCTAGCTCAGTTAATATTATAGATGCTAAAATATATGTATACATTGAATGGGCTCCCTTAATAAACTCTACAATAGCCTGAATATATTCTGATAGTAAAGTCCTGTGATGTGAAGAATACATTGCAGTGTCCAAGGAGGCAGGAGTCATGTTGACCCAGTCACCCTCAGAAATGGCTTGGTACACAGAAGATCAAGCACATCCTAGTGGCCTGAGATGAGCCTGTGGACTTTTACTTCCTTTAACATATAAGAAAAACTAAAGTGTGGTGAAATTACTGTTAATATTTGTGGGCTACAAACTAGTGCATTTATAACCTGAGCCCAGGATTCTTAGTTATTAATTCATCAGTAGAGATGGGCATGACTCACCCATACCTCAGCCAAAAAGGTTGATTCTGTTGTGCTGCCCAGGTAAGGTGCAGGGCCTGTTGTTCCAATTGTTGCAACTTGGGGCAGCTCTTCCACTCTTATGACCTTAGGGTCAGCACCCTTCAACTCCTTCATCTGTTGCAGGCAGTGGGAGGCGAAGGGTAAGGGGGGCATCACTTTCCTGCCACTGAATGACGAACAGGCGATGGGGAGAGCTCTTCCTTGCCCACAGCTTTGGGCTGGCTCACCCACGCCTGCACTAACAGAGTTGGCTCTGTTGTGCTGCCCAGGTGAGGTGCAGGGCCTGCTCTCCGGAGGGTTGCAGCTGGTAAAGGGGTCAGCTCCCTCACCTGCTCAAGGTAATAGGGAAAGTGGGGAGGGCACCACACCACAGACAAGGGAAGCAGTTCCAGTTATGCCCCTACATACCTGTCCACAAGGTCAACTCTACTGAGGCACAGTGACCTTTCTCCCGAGTGCTGCGGCTAGTGAGGGGTTGGGTAAGGTCCCCCACCTACTGTAGCTGGTGGTAGGGGAGCAGGGAGAGCATCTTTCCCTCATCCTTGCTATCACATGGCAAATGAGAGGGACCCAACCTGCTCACCCATTCTCACACCCCCGGGGCTAGTTCGCCTATGCCCCTGTGAACAGGGTCCCCTTTGCCGTGTTGCCAGGTGAGGTGTAGGGCCCCATCTCCTGAGTGCTTCAGCTGGTGAGGAACAGTTCCAGTTCTTCCTAGTGTTGCAGGTAATGAGGGCCAGGATCAAATCTGAACAGCCCTATCCTTCCTACCTTTGGTGGTATCAAGGACATCAGACATCAATACGGACTTTGGCTGCATCAGAACAATGAACCTAGGCATGGGTCCTGGCAGCAGTCCAGGCCCAGACATCACCATGTCACCAAGTGGCAATCAAGCCACCTACATCAGCCTGCTCCTCACCTTTTTCGTTTCTTTGGATATGCCTCTGTCCACTGGGTATGAGACTTTCTCTCTCTCTCTCTCTCTCTCTCTCTCTCTCTCTCTCTCTCTCTCTCTCTTTCTCTCTCTCTCTCATAACACACCTAACATTTGTTTACCGTCACAGTGCCCCAAATACAAGGTGCTGCAAGGCGCTAGGTGGGCCCATGTTTTCTCTTCGAAGCCCCGGGGCTGGGCTGAGTATGGGTCTCTTGCCCTGCTCAGTCTGTCATGGCACTGGGCAGACACAAGGAAGGTCTGTCCCAGGCCTGTACTGCGTTTTCTTTACAGTAGGCTAGCCTTCAGTTTCTTTTCCGTCTGTCCATCGCCTTCCCAGCCCTCCCACAGGTGATGAGAGCTCAACAATGAAGAAGAGCATGGGCTCGGGTACCACTCATCGTCAGCTAACGCTGAGTGCTTTGCAATGGCCAAAAGCACACCAGTAGGAGTACTGTTGTATCAAGTAGAGCAGAACGAGTTTGGGGAGAAAGCTCTTTCTCATCCTGGAAATACTTTTTTTAAATGTATATACTTGGGGCAGAGCAAACAATTGTGGCTAAAAATAGAAGTAATCTAGCAAATTATCCTAAAAATTTAGAGACTTGGAGAAAAAAATCTTACACATTTATGGTCTTAAAAAATTATTGTGGTTGGAGAGTCTCAAGGTTTGGAGTCATGATGTCACACAAGGCTAGCATCACCTGAAAGTTTGACTTGAATTGAGGGTACCCCTGTCTTAACAGTGCAATAAAGTGGGCTGGCCCATTAACGGGATCTTTCTATTTCAGCCTGAGCAGTTGTACACAGGCTGAGTGCATTCACGTCATAACAGGCTTCAAAGGGAATGATATACAATGAAGAAAGAGACTATAATATTTCTTTTTTTGTTTTTATTGAGCTATACATTTTTCTCCACACCCCTTTCTTCCTTCTCTCTTACCCTTTACCCTCCTGTGACTCAAAGTCTCCAAATTTTCTCAGGAGATCTTGTCTTTTTCTCCTTTCTATTTCGATCCATGCATGTCTCTCTTATGGTCATTTTTGTTCTCTAGGTTCTCTAGGGTTGTGGACTATAGGCTGGTTTTTCTTTGCTTCATGTCTAAAAGCCACTTATGAGTGAGTACATATTATATTAGTCTTTCTGGGACTGGGTTACCTCACTCAGTATGGTTTTTTTTTTCCAGATCCATCCATTTGCCTGCAAATTTCAAGATGTCATCATTTTTACTGCTGTGTAGTACTCCATTGAGTAAATAAATCTGCCACATTTTGAGGCTATAATATTTATATAAGCTTAACCATGAGGTCACATGCCCTCATTTCTAAAACAGAAGATATTACCTATTGTGGAAGGGAACTATGTAGAGGCACAAACACCATTACACAGAACTTGCTGGAAACAACAGTGGAACCTTGCTAGAAGACTGTCTTGATGTTTACACTCTTTCAGGAAAGAAAGTAGACATTGTGACCCATGTTAAAAAAAAAATCCTCTTTTAGGTCAGTGGTTGGTGTCTGATAGCTCCTAGTGTAATTAAATTCCAAATGCTGGTGCTCCTCGTGAGGAAAATCTTCAATTGTTTATATAATAATTCCTAGTTCAATTAAATTCTAAATGCCAGCACTCCATGTGAGTAAAGTACTCAGTTGTTTACAGTTTTGTAAAGCAGGGCAGCTGTCAAACTTCCATTGTTTGAAATTTACTTGACGGATCTGAATGTGAGGCGCACTTCCACATCTGTGTGTCATGTGCAGAGGCCAGAAGAGGGCATCACAGACCCTAGAACAGGAGCTACAGTCGTGTGAATGCTGGGAATGGAACTCCAGTTCTCCCGGTGTTCTCCTAACTGCTGAGCCATCTCTCCAGGCCTGTGGCTAGAATTCCTCAAGCTGAAACAAACAAAATAAAACAATAGGGAGGAATGAACACTCTGTTAGTGTTCAGAGAACTTTCAGACAGGCAAGCTGGAGGCCATTGGTACTCCGGAGGGATTGTGGATGCTGGATAAAATATTCTGAAATGTCTTCATCCTGCTGACTAAGTCACAAAGAGATGCTGATAACAGCCAAAACAGGTCATATAGTCCGACTTGTTAGATACTGAAAGGGGATTCCAAGAAGGGAGCAAGGAAGTGAGGGGACTAGGAATTTCATTTTTTAAAGTAATAAGACACAGCAGAAAGGGTAAATTAGACCCACAGGTAAACCTACACTGAGATCTCTGAGCTTTTCACCTCCAACCCAAATGGCAGAAGGACCTCAACACACAGGGACAGGAATTTACCCTTATTATGGCCAATTTACCACTGAGCAACCCTGTGGAAAACTGAATTTAAACTGAAAAACTGGCCTTCGTATACCATGCCCACATGTATGCACATATATGTATGTGCATGTGCACTCAATTGAGGGAGATTGATCCTAGATCCACATGCTTGCACAAAAAGCACTTTGCAGATTAAGCTATCACCCCATCCTGTCCAGACACTTTAAAATGCTTTAATGTAGGTTCCTGCATAAATGTCAACTGTGACAGGCTAATCCTTTATTTACTCAGAAATCTTAAAAATATTTTGGTTTTGGCCCCCCTTACTTGGTTTTGTGATTTGTGATTCAGGAGAGAGGTAATAAGGTAAATGATTAATAAAATCAAACATTTGCTGAGCATCTATTATGTTTTTTACATTGACAATACATACATACATACATATATACATACATACATACATACATACATACATACATACATACATATGCGCACATACGCATTATGAGCCCACCTATAAGGTCCATGTTATTATCACCACTGGAAACAGATGAAGAAGCTGCTACACACAGCTAGTCTGTAGCAGAGGCAGGATGTGAAGCAAGACTCCAGGAATGCTAAATCCTCAAACCTTGCTCAGCACTACTCAAGGATACATGTTCAACTAGTATTTAAGGGCATTTAATTTAAGGAAGGGCTAGGAATGTAGCTCAGAGATAGAGCATGTGCTTGGCATGTGCTTGGCATGTGCTTGGCATGTGCCTAGAAACAAAGTCTTTAAGTATAACACAGAATCTCCAGCAATCTTCAGAAAGGGGAACAGAGCTGTTTCCAAAAGGAAAAGGTAGTTTCTGTGACCCTGAACACTGCACGTTACGTACGGCAGAAACACCACGAGTGTTTTAAGGTAATTGACAAGGTTCTTGACAGCTGTATAGGCACAAGGAAAGAAAGAACAGCATTCCTGTCCACAGAATGGAGGTATGTCGAGATGTAGAAACCTGAGGACAGGGTATTTAGCAAGTAGAGGGAGGCACCACTGGCAGGTTCTGGGCTGTCTGCCTCATTGCTGTTCTCCTTGTGGCTGCTTTGCTCTCTGTTACAGCAGAGAGGCCCTGCAGCCTGTGCCACCTGTACATCAGCACAAGGCTTGGGCCAGGCCTGCTGATGGGAGGCTCTGGCAGGCTCCAGGCTGATGGGAGGCTCTGGCAGGCTGGACGGCGCAGGCCAGGCAGGCAGAGACCATAGCCTCTCTCCACGTTCCTCTGTCTCTAACAGATCCTTGGGAGACTGCATCTTCCATTCTGCTTCCTCCAGGTCCCTCTTCCTGCCTCTAGTCCAGGTATGCTAGGCTGCAGCTGTAAACCTCTGAGCAGGGTTCTCACTCGCCCTTGGGGTTCTCAGCCCTGCTGTTTCCTATACATAAACCTTAGGACTAAGTTCTCCTGGTAAGAAAGAAGTCTTGATAGTCTTCTGTTTTCTGTCTTACCCTTGACTGAGGTGTGCAGAATATAGAGACAGAGTGCATTTACTCTGAGAATATTTAAGAGAAAAAGGGATTGATTTATCATTAATGAAGAGAATAAAATTAAAATTTTAGCAAAATTGTTTATTTAATCCTTATTTTACCTTTAGAAAATTCACTTCATGTTTTGGATAATGCATAATTTATTAGTAGAGTAGCATACACATGAATAATAGATCATGTATTAAATACTATATACAATTTAAATCTATTTTATGTATTTATATTTATCCATTATTTATGTTATATAAGTTATCCATTTATTTACTATGCAACTATATTTTTACATGTATACATATAAGCAACTATATGTACAAATTAAATAATATGTATTATGTTAATCTATTTAAATGTATTTAAATAATATTTTAAGAAGTTTAGTATCAAAGACTTGCAAGAGATGAGACATTCATTTGAAAACTTTGGAGTCGTTAATATGTATGCCTATACATTTAGCTTATATATGTAAACACCCATATACACACATACGCATACATATGTATATATATTTATATATGATTACTTTAATGTAAGTAAACTTCAGGGCTGGTACTGTGGTAAGAAATCAGGATCAAAGAGAAGCATGTTAAAACATGTCATATGTTGCCCTAGTGACCACTGAGATTTTGTAGCTGGCTTCACTTTCCTCCCCATGGTTTAGCTAATTAAACACTTTAAAATGGGTGGGGTAAGGGGTAAATTATGCAGATGGTACACAGGAACAGCAAGGATAAGAATGACTCCAAATCCAGGTTCCCATCCTCACCCTCCCCATACATGGGGAGGGCTCTCAGGGGTTGATGCATTCTTTGTTTCAATGGTGGATGCCCAAAGAGGACATGTGGACCCTCTGAATGGATCTCAGGCTTCAAAGTAGGGTTGAATCCAAAGCATGAGGTTCAGTCGTGGCTGTGCCTACTGAGACGGTTCCTGTCTGTAGATACATTTCTTCCACCGGGATCCATGGAGGCCATACGTGACAAGCAGCAGTCAGCCACATCAAAGTATTAATGTTTCTTCATGTGTAAGGTCAGCATAGTTTATTTTCATTTTGGCAGGAAATACTGAGAAATAGCCACAGGTAAAATCTCAATATTATCTTCTTTGGAGACTGTCACCTATAACTTCTCACTTTATTTTAAGATGCTAGTTGCTTTTATTTCTATTTTCAAGTAACCCAAAGGGGAAAAAAAACAGAAGGAGAGAAAAATGGCAAAAAATAGTCCAGTACCTAAGGTCGCTCACACTGCTCCTTCTCAAGTTCATGCTTTTGTACCACTTGGTTCAATCTTGGTAGAACCCTAGGAAACGAACAAACCTATAAAATAATTCCTTCGTGTTTCAGGGTAGCTATTTCCCACTCGTGGCACAGAGTGGTGCTCCTGGCAGCTACTGATTACACCAGGGTTTGACTTGACAGTGCTTACTGAAGGAAGGCTAGACTAGATTAAGTAAAATTTGTTTGTGCTTATTTATTTTTTTGAAATGCAACAGCAATGCTAAGTGCCTTTATTAAATCAAGCAAGATGATAAGGCATTTATAAGATATAAACCTTTAAAGAACAATTTTTACTTTCAAATAATCTATGAAAACAAGATAAAGTAATGGTTTGCTTCAGTGTTTTGGAAAAAAAAAAGAAACAGTAGCTAGAAATAGAAGTCAGAAGTGCTTATGTAGAAAACATATAATCTTCATTGTAGGTTTTCAGAAATTACCAAAAATATACATGTTATAATAATGTTCTTTGTTAGATAATTTTAAGAAATAAGAATATCCAATCAGTAATTGGGAAAAAAACCAGCATTTAATTTCCTTTGGGTTCTCTTTTCTTCATCCTCCAGAATTACAAATCTCACAGCCTTATCAGTTACACATCTTCCCTAGCGCTTACTTCTTGGATTTATGTTCTGTTCAACTACTGATTACATTAAATAGCAATGTTAATTCTCAGTAGTTATTAGGCAAAATTAGCTAAATTATTTGAACTCTATCATGATAAAAAAATACAATTTAAAATGCCTTTGTTACCTTTTTCTTTTTTTGGCAGGAGAGCAACCATTGCTGCAATCACTGTCTCCTAAGGATGGTATTTATTATTCTGCATTGAGCAGCGCGGGGCTTCTTTAGCAGGCGTACACTATAAGAATCTAACAGGAGAAGTCATTTTCATCTCTCTAGCCCCATAGGTCACTACTCAGAGATAAGATTTACTTCACACATAAGTGCATGCATCGGTGAACAGACAAATGCTTGCTGGCTCTGTTTTGAAAGTCTTTTCAAAAGCACATGGAAGCATAAACTGTGGATTTCTCCATTTTTCTACTAAACCAAATACTACAGTAAACGGAGTTTTCTAAGCACACTTTAATATACATATATATTGTGTGTATGTGAATGTGTTCCAACTATTGGTTTATTTAAGGGGAAAAATGCTTTCCAAAGCATGGATTCCAAAGGGTATAATTAAATTTTAAATTTTAAAGACACTTTGGGCTTATTTTAATATTTCAAGATACAGAAAGTGAGTGAGTGGTCGTGGCTGGGAACACACTCATTTGGCTGCTCCGAGAGCTGTGCCTGGGTTCTGGAACCTCAATACAGCAGCAGCTGGGCCTGGAGAAGAACTTGTGTCTCTTCCAAGAAGTGCCTGGCCTGCACCAAGAGTGGGAGCGGCACTGTCAGGACCTGCGAGGCTTCATTCCTGGTCTGCATGGATGCCCTGGGTGTAGTTTTTCAGTAAACAAAAGCAAATGAACCTGAGCTAGGAGAAGCTGATCACTTTCTAACTCTGCTGCCGACTGGCATTCACAGGCATTCCAGAAGAGCGTGGCTTTCCCAAGGTTTGTTCTGCTGGGATTTGAAAAATCATCTTTTTCAGCCAGAGCTTTTTTTAGTTTTTTATTCTCCTGAGATTGAAATTTATTTCCTGGGGACCTAATGTATAAGTGTGAGAGGTTACAGAGGAGGGGTTTACGTTACCACCACTGAGCAGACTTTGGAAGGAAACACTGACCACTTGCCTACTTTTTTTTTTTCAGAAAAATAACATAACAGAATTATCTTTATCAAGCAAATCAGAGAGACATAAAAGTACCACTTAGTTATAGTCAGGGTTAGAAAGCCTACTGCTAGGACCCTGAAAATATCCCTGTCGAACCTCAACCCATGTCTGCCACGGTATGTCCTGGGACAGCTCCTCCAGGACATGAACTAGAAAAGGTAATTTCAAACACAAGATGCAAACCCAGGTCCCCTGACATTCACCCCAGTGCTGGTTACCTCAAGAGGGATCTATTTCAATAGGAATCATAGTCTGTTAGCCTCAAAAGCATGTATATTCTACACCAGTTTCACCTCTAATTTGCCTATAGTTGGTATGTGGTATCTTAATTTTAACTGTCTTGGACTAAAACATGCCAGAACTGAATATGTCTTCTGAATGGGGTCAGGGGCCATAATGAAAAGCAACATCCTTTTGGCTTGCAGAAGTGGGAGGGTCCTTCTGCAGTTACTCCTGCACATGGGATCTAGGGGTGCCGGATGTGCTCAGCCCTGAACAGTGGACAAGAGGCACACCTACGTGTTGGCAAAATATTGTTATAGTATGTTAGTGTTGTAACGGTAAATTTTTTTGGCTTTATCTATTTGATTCAGCTTGAGTTGGAAATGCATGTTTTTAGATGGAAGAATCAAATTTGTGGGCATATTCAGGATTATTTTGGCTTAATCTTTTAAGGACAAAGTATTGCTCGTGTTCTCAAGTTTAGAAAATATGTCCTCCGGCATGTTTAGACATTGACTCTCTTGTTTTCACCAGTTTGAGATCCGTGTAACTGGCGTGTATGTGTGTGTGTGTGTGTGTGTGTGTGTGTGTGTGTTTATATCAGCTGAGAACACAGACAAGGGAATTCATTTTCAAGGAGCTAGGCTCTTTGATGCCTAATTTAAACTCAAGAACCACAATGACCATGTTGATAAATTATAAATCACATTCAAGTTTTAGTTTCGTGTTTGTATACTTCTAATTTCACTCATTTCTTCATTCTGCCTCATTGGAACAATTTCTTAGTGCACGTGCTAAATGTGCTTAACTTCCGTAGTCCTAAGGACTGGAGAGAAGTCACCTTCCTCCACTGTACTTTGTCACCTGGCTAGAACAACTGGGATTCAAATGCAATCTGAACTTGGCATCTCTTTCACAGCCCATAAATATTGCTGTGTGCGTGTGTGTAAGAGAGAGGGGCGTGTGTGTGCACATGGCCCTGTTCATGGGTGAGGCAGCTAAGCTTGGCTGCCTGCAGGGATCTGCCTGCTTCTGCCTTCCCAGTGTTTGGATTATGAGTATGTGCTACTATGACTGGCTCTTCTTCCCGAGGGCTCTGGAAATCAAAACTGAACTCAGGCCCGCATGTTTGTGTAGCAATTTTTTAGTTCGACTACTTCCCTATCCCAAGATTCTCTTTTGGAAAAAAAAATTCTTTAAAAAATTCATACATTTCTGTCCATTTGCATGCAAAATTCAAGAAGTCATTGTTTTTTACCGCTATTTTACTCTAATATGTATATATTCCACACTTTCTTCATCCATTCTTCCATTGAAGGGCATCTAGGTTGTTTCCAGGTTCTGGCTATTACAAACAATGCTACTATGAACATAGTTGAGCATATACTTTTGTTGTATGCTAGGGCATCTCTTGGGTATATTCCCAAGAGTGGTATTGCTGGGTCCAGGGGTAGGCTGATCCCGAATTTTCTGAGAAACCGCCACACTGCTTTCCAAAGTGGTTGCACAAGTTTGCATTCCCACCAGCAATGGATGAGGGTACCCCTTACTCCACAACCTCTCCAGCAAAGGCTATCATTGGTGTTTTTGATTTTAGCCATTCTGACAGGTGTAAGATAGTGTCTTAAAGTTGTCTTGATTTGCATTTCCCTGATCGCTAAGGAAGTTGAGCATGACCTTAAGTGTCTTTTCTGAAAAAGCAATGAAAAAAACCGGACTCGCTGAACATAGCAGACAATGAGGACTACTGAGAACTCAAGAACAATGGCACTGGGTTTTGATCCTACTGCACGTACTGGCTTTGTGGGAGCCTAAGCAGTTTAGATGCTCACCTTACTAGACCTGGATGGAGGTGGGTGGTCCTTGGACTTCCCACAGGGCAGGGAACCCTGATTGCTCTTCGGGCTGACGAGGGAGGGGGACTTCATTGGGGGAGAGGGAGGGAAATGGGAGGCGGTGGTGGGGAGGAGGCAGAAATTTTTAATAAATAAATAAATAAATTTCATACATGCATGTGATGTATCTTGATCATATTATCTACCCACTCCATTTTAAAAAATAAATTTTATTGTTAAATATTTTGAATAAATAAAAATGTGACACAGCAAAATAATTTTTAATAACCCATGCAATCTAATTTGTGCTGCACACATACTCATGGGTGTGTGACCATCAGCTGAGGCATGGTCAACACACCAGGGCTACATCATTTTGTGTACTTATTTCTCAATGTAACACTTTAATTGATTACTGGGAATTTCAATTTATGCTCCCCATCACAGTCACGTCCCAGTCCTTCAGTGTCCAACTCCTACCCGTGTGACATCCCTTCCCAAAGGAAGTAAAAATAAAAATAAGAACTTAAAATTAAGGGAAAAAATCCCAAGTACAGTTTGTGTTATCTAGATACTAGCCAAAGCATAGCCAAGATCTCAGTCCCTACCCTTAGCTAGAGCAGAGTCCTTCCTGCCTACACCCTTGCCAGAAGCCATCAACTGTGGGCATCAATGTCAGTCACTACCCTTAGCTAGAGCAGAGTTTTTCCTGCCCACACTCTTGCCAGAAGCCATCAACTGTGGGGATCAATGTCAGTCACTACCCTTAGCTAGAGCAGAGTTCTTTCTGCCCACACTCCTGCTCGAAGCCATCAGCTGTGCAGATCTACACTCCAGCAAGACCATCACACTTTTGAAAGAGTTCTCTTAGGTGGCTGTCTGTCCAGGCTGTTACTTTTGGAGGGGGATTGAAATAGGGGTAGGGGTTGTCACAAAAGCCTTCCATGTCCTTCCCTCTAAAGTGTGTGTTCTGCAGTCATCAATATCGAAGTAAAAGTGGCCTCCTTGCTCTTCACAGTGCCACATCTTTAAAGAAAATGACCCCTTTCCCTGCAGCCACCACCCATCCATTCCTCAGGCGAAGGTGAGGACAGGACCACACCTCTTTTCTTTACTGGGAATCCAAGAAGGCACTGGTCCTGTCCTGTCCAGAACACACCAGTCCTCTCCCACCTCTGGCTGTTAAGATTTTTTTCCACCTTCTCTTTTTGGATGGTCTCAGTGCCTTGTGGGGTGGAATGTGACAGAGATGTCTCACCTGTAGGTAAGCACACCAGCCCAGATGTGACAGAGATGTCCCACTTGTAGGTGAGCACACCAGCCCAGTCCACAGTTCTTAAATCCAAGTGGATGACTTGAGTCTAATCCCTAGCGTAGCTGTCTTCTCACTGGACTAATTTTCACTGAGCTCAAAGACCTGTGAGATTCTTGTCCTGTGAAGCTTTGTTAGTTTTCCATTCTCCTTCCCTCTCCCCTTACATTTGACTTAAGTCTTGAATAGGGAAAATGCTGTATCAGCAGCAATTGCTGCCAAAAGACGAGTCTAAAGCTTGGTGCTTAGAGACCGCAGTGACTCGTTGACACATTTCATGGGTTCACTGGACAAGCTTTCTGCACTAGGTGGTGGTGCCTGGAAGCACTCCTGCCTCTGCATTCAGCTCTTGGCTGGGCCTCAACGCATTGGTTCTCCTCCTCATGGCCGCTCTCTCTAGCAGGTTAGTGTAGACTTGTTTGACCCACAGTGGCTGGATTCCCACAGGACAAAGCCCCACATGCAGGTCTTTATCATTTGCTCACACCACATTTCCTCTAGGCTTGAGCAATTCACACATGCAGACTGTAATCTGAGAGGGCTATAAATGAGTGTAAACACAGGAGGTCTGTGTAATAAGTTGGGAGCCATTAGCATAACAGTCTAAGTCACTAAAAGGAGAACCTAGCTATGTAACTGTTCCTAAGGTTTTCAGTATAAGACCAGGGAATGTGCGGTGTTTGATTATCACTTTATCAGGAATGTAGAGAGTGCTAGTCACCGATAAGGATAGGATGTCACATATGTGGATATATGTGTGGCTGACTCTGTGTGCTAAAGGAGACGAGAGTTTGGAATGGTAAGAGTGTTTCCAATTTCTCTTTCAATTTCCAGAACAAACCTGATTCACAGTCAGTGATGCAGGAAATAAACCGTAGACTAGACAGGAAACAAGGTGTCAGTGCAAAAACAAACAACTAAGAAAACAAACAAACAAAAAACTGTATTAGGTAAAGTTATCACAATGGACCAGCAATTCTCCACATACTATCAAAGTCATTAGGTAAATCAATATAGTAAGTATTCTCATCTAAGTAAAAAGTTATGGTGGCTTAAGATTAACTTTTCTGAAATACTAATTCTTCCTTGTACTTAATATACTAGCCCTATATTCAAGAGTTTTGAAGTTCAAGCATTTCATATTTGACACAAGGAGAAGAACCCTCCTTGGGGGAGGGTAAATGAGTATGAAGCTATGTTTTATAAGGCCAGATTTAAGGTAGAAATTGGGGAACATGCAAAAATCTGATGAGATATAGTGAAGAATTATAGTTTTTCTTTTTCTCATTGGGGGCCCATCAATCAGCTCCCAAATAAATACACAGAGACTTATTCTTACTTATGAATGCTCGGTCTTAGCTTAGCTTGTTTCTAGTCAGCTTTTAAGTTATCCTGTCTTCCTTAACTACATTTTGCCTCTGGGCTTTTTTACCTTACTTTATTCTACATATCTTTCTTTCCTTCTTACTCCTGGCTGGCTGTGAGGCTAGATGTCCTTCTTGTCTCACCTCCAATCCCTTCTAGATTTCTCCTCCTACTTATGTTTTCTGCCCACCAGCCCACCTATTTATCTGTCCTGCCTTGCTATTGGCCATTCGATTCTTTATTAGACCAATCTAGTATTGTAAGCAGGCAAAATAACACAGCTTTACAGAGTTAAACAAATGCAATATAAAAGAATACAGCATATCTTTGCATTATTAAACAAATGTTCCACAGCATAAATGAACGGAACGCATCTTAAACTAATACTCCACAACAAAGAACATCACAAGTGGGTTAAAAAAGTGATTTCAACTTTTGATGAACTTATCTGAAATAATGTAGTAAAGGCATGTGTGCTTGGGGGGGGGATCCTCCTTTCTTGACAATCTGATTTTGTCCAGTTTATAGTCCAAATGCCTAACTTCCTGTTAGTTGGTCATAGGGTTACACAAGGAATGCTAATGGCCAACAGTATAAACACTCATTACCCATTTGTCTTGACTGGATCTGGTGTCTCTTTTACCTATATAACCAACACATCATGTCACGTGTAAACATCTGTCCAAACTCATGGAGGTGACGCTGCTCTATTTGAGAGTCCTCTACACAGAAAAAGAAACATGGGGAAAGCCCTAACTTCTCGTAATGAGACTAATGCAATGACGACACGCGGCAGGTTTTACTGCAAGATGTAGGTAACTTCCAACTGTCCTTGATTGGGAATTCAAATACGGAAACATTTTGGTCTCAAATTGTAGTTATAAATAGAAGTGATATCTGGAGACTAGCTCTTTGGATAAAGGAGGCCACAACCCCAGATTTTGTTTCAGCACCCCTGATCCTCATTATCAATCTACCTAAACAAAATCATGCCTGTATTAACCATAGTCAAAACTGGTACCAATGCACTTTTAACCAGAGATGTGACGGGATCTTAAGTCTTTCTTCCGGGACTTACATATTTTCTTAAAGTTTTGATCTCAGTCTATATTTGGGCAATTAGTGTCATAGGCCTAGTCCTTTTACAAATGGCAAGCTGAGCCCTTAAATTCTGGTGGAGCTTTCCATGGTCTTGGTGCTAGTCTGGATTCTGTTTCTATGATGGAGCTGAAGTGGCTTCAGTAGGCCACCCCGAGTGCTGAGTGACCATGTGCCCCTTGGTGTGGTGGCGGCTCTTCAGCAGCCCTACAACAGCCGGACAAAAATTATATTTGAGGTTTTCGAAGTAAACTAGAACCTCTTGTTTCTGCTTAGTTCACATATGCCAGAGAACTTGGGTGGATGAAAATTTGGCGGGAAGGAAGGGGTGACCAGCGGGGAATCTTCTGGCACTTTCTTCGGAGGTTACACTCCTGCGTGAGGGAGGGCGAGATGCACCCTCCTCCTTCTCCCCCTTTAGCAAGTGTACCTCAGCCTGAGATTTGGGGATCGCCTCACCTGTATTTACAAAACCCACCACCGCACTCCCCACACCGAGCACCAGGCTGCCTCGCCTTCCACAGCAAGCCGCTGCGACGAAGGACGCGGGCGAGCCGGACGGACCGAGGGGGAAAGACAGACAAATAGGCGCGAGCGAGCGCCGGGACCGGGCAGCGAGGAGCGCGAGCGCGGGACGAGCGCGGGTTCAATTAGTGAAACAAAGCAATCATGGCGGAGCAGGCACACCGGGCTGCGCGCCCCGAGGACTCGGCGACCGCCCCGCGCCCTGGCCGGTAAGTGACGCGGCGCCACGCGGCCTCCGCGCTCGCTCCCGCCGCCCGCGCCCCCGCGCCGCCCCCGCCTCCGCCCCGCGCAGCTGGCGCCGCAGCCGCAAGGCCGTGTGACCGCGGGAGGCCCCGAGCCCTCCGCCTCGGCGGGGGCCGGTCCGCCGCGCGCCCTCCCCGCGACCCCAACCTGGCTCGGAGCCTGCGACCCCGCGACCCGCCGAGCGCCGCCGTGCGAGCGGGCGGGGTAGCTGTGCTGGGCGGCCTGGGACCCCACTGCAGCATCCCTCGGGCCTGCATCCCCGCCTCCCGCCTCTGCTCAGGCCCCTCCGGTTCCCCTCTCTCTCCTCGTGCCTCAGACCGCCTCGGGCGGGAGTGGGTGCAAGTAGTCACCTCCCGCTGGCCAACTGAGGCATGACTGCGACCTCGCCTTTGTGGCCCCGGGGCTCACTTTTCCCCACAGGACAGAACTCTTGCTGCTACCCAGGCTCTTAGGCTAGTGTCTTTGTGAAGAGGTTGGTACAGCCCTTTTAGAAGCTAGGAAAACAAAGGCGACATGTAGGGGAAAACACAGGGCAATGCTACCAACAACAGAAGGGCTCTCTGTTCTCAGAGAAGAGGGTTTTCTTTGAGAAATCCATCAGGCATCATGAGCATGTAACTGACATAGGTCCTGTTTAGAGATAAGAAGCAGTCCTTCCGTCGTCCTTCAAGGGCTTCTCAATTTTCCTGTCCACAGGAACCCCTCTCTCCCTTACTATTTACTGTGTCTGGTTGTTTGCCTTTTCTCGTCCTCTTGTTTGGCCTTTTCAGGACCTTAGTTAATATCGTACCTGTCTTTGTGTTATTTGGGGGAAAATCACGGTAGGGAATGTCTGCTGGGCAACTGTTTTCTTACATGCATCTGTACATACCTCTTACATGCATGCCGTGGCATCACAGGGCTGACAGGTTACCAACAGACGCTGCAGATTATGGTGCAGTGAATTGGTTTATCATCTAGAAAGGAAATGCTGATGACATTACAGTAGTCTTGTATTATCATAGCAGTTGCATATGGCTTTTTACAAATATAATCCAGTGGAATTAATAATTTGTTTTTGCTGGGGTTTGAACCCAGGGCCTTGTGTGTGCTAGACAAGTCACTATCACTGAGCCACACTCCCAGACCATAAAAACTTTAATCATAATTTTTATAATACTTCTTGATGGCCCATCTGGAATAAGACATAGACCATTTTTTTTCTCTTAAAAGAGACATAGCCCTACTTTTTCTTGAAAGTGTCATAAATTGATAATCGTTATTCATTTAATAGTTTGACATGCAAAGCCCAGATAAACCGTGAGAAAAGTGACACACCTCGAAAGCTTCTCCCCAACTCACTCGCTCTTTGGAAAAACAAGATGGTTTGCTTCACAGTGATTGATTGACTGGCATAGCCCTTTACCTTACCAGCCTGCCTCTCAGTTCTTTTTTGCCCCACCGTCATTTCCAAAACTACGATGTACTTTCTCCGAAAGGGACAGTAACGGACCAGGTAACACACCTTAGCTCACCCAGCCTAGGACTTGCTGGGGACAGCAGTTTGGTGAAGACAGTACAGGCTTGTTTTTCACAGTCGTATGGACATAAGGAAAACAAAGCTGGTGCTTCCCAAGGAGCTTCTACCAGACACTTCACACCCCAACGAGATTCCATTACTCAGGAACCCTGAACTCATTCTCATAAATGGATTTTATGTTGACTTCCTGCCCGTACTGGGTCAGAGATCGTCATCCTTGGAGGAAGTGCATTGGCTTCTAAAGTGACGTTAGTAGAGGCAGAAAGATCAGCTTTGGGATTATAGATCTTGCTGCCCCATTACGGGTCAGTAAATTAGTAGACTACTTGAGTTGACACTTCTGATCCCAGCTTAATGGCTTGATTAACTTATGTCTGCTGTCTTCATTATGGGCTATTTAGCACATTGTTAAACTGGATCTTAGACTTAGGGATTGTTTTTATGTTTACTTTTTGGTTCCTAAGGTTAATCAATATTCATTATAGTTTTACTTTTTTTTTTGAACCGAAAGGTTAGTTAGACCCTTCTATAAAAAAAAATTCAATACATTTATGAGTTGAGATTGCAGCTGAGGAGTTTACAACATGCACAAGGATACACAGCAAGAAGTGGCATCACGAGGAGGAAACACACAAATGACTTACACTTGTTAAGGGCTTCTTGCTAGTCACCAGTACCTCTACCCTGTTATCTTTCTGTGTGCACATCAGTGTTAGGCACACTAAATCATGAGATCCAGACCTTGATGGCTTGCGAAACCTGCTAGCTAGGTATAGTTAAAACCCGGGCTTTGCCCACCAGAGTGTGTGAATCTCAGGTGCTAGTGAGGAACATTTTTGTGATCAGCATAGCTTAGAAATCAGTCTGTAGACCGTGTTGTTAAATCCACACACCATGCCTTCTTTTCTTGACTCTCTTGAACTTTGTAGCATATTCCACGGTCGTTGTCATCCTGGTGATTTGGGAATCATCAGCAATCATTCTTTAACCTCACCAGTTGGCAATTAATATATTAATAATGCTGGGGAAATGACTAGAGAAACTTGAAACTTATCTGCTCAGAAATGCAATTAATTCAGAGGTGTGTACACTGATTCGGGTGGAGCTTCATCAGAACTGAATTGGCTGGCTGGCAGATATTGACAAAAACCAAACCAGCAAGCAAAAATAGAGTCAAACCCAAGAATCACGATTAGGAACTTCTACCAGACGTGGGCTCACTCCTTAAATTGAGATTCACAGCCAATTCACAGTCCTCCTTTTGGGGACTAGAAAACTGAGTTCCTTCTGAAGCCATGTATGCATCTCTTAACCCATCACATAACTGACTGAGTACATGTTGCAAGCTTCTTTAACTTGAAGTTAATTGGGATATTTTTATATATTTAAGACCAAGACTAAAAAGAATGATCAAAAAGCCAAGGGATGATGCCCCAGATCATGGAAGGCTTCTGCATTTGTCAGAGATGATGAATGACCTGACTGTAGGGCTAGGATGCAGACAAGACTGTAGAACAAGGAAGAAGATGGTCAGAACCCTAGAGCAGATCATTTTAAACAAGAATGCTTGAGGATGATATTATCAAAAGGTACTAAGCTGAAAAACAAATCTCAGTCACAGGACCAAGTTTCAGAGAAAACACAGTCTTAGTAAAAACAGAATAAAAATAGCATTAGATACGTTAAATAAAATCTGTGAAAGCACCTGCCTTGAAATGCAGCCACATTTGGTGGTATTAAAAGTCTGCACCAATAGGTAATCTTCTTGAGTCATCTTCTGTGATTATTCAGGGACAAGTGACCACATGGCTGAGGTCTGCCCAGCTCACCAAGCTCTAGGTACACAGATTATTTTGGGTTATGAAGTGTTTGGAGTTCATGCTTGCTTGAAATTCAATCTCCTTAGTGCTTTCTTACACCTTTATTTCATTTTCTTAAGCCTTGCCAAAATGTGTGTGTAGAACTCAGCCATTCTACAAATTATCTTGATATTTGTGGATTTGTTTGCCTTTGGGAATCTGGTACCATCTTTGCAAAGGTAGAGGATATACTCTAAGTGACTCTTCCTTTAAGTATCTGTTAACCGCCCACCAGAGCCAAGAGCAATGCTTTGTGTTCTGCTCTGCCAATCACTGACCTGAATCAGTTTTCAAATTTGTGGTGTGTAAACGTAGGGGAGTTATTGAAACTTTGTTGGCAAGAGCTTACTAAGTCTGTATTTTCTGAGGAAAGGAGAAACAAAAGCAAGATATTTGGCCTTATCAGATGGCAATCTGCAGACGGATTTAAAAATATGAATTTAGTTTAATTAAAAATAAGAATTTTAACTAATTGCTGACTTTGTGGTAAGCTCCGTGCTTAAAGAAAGACTGTGTAAAATAATATGGACCTGCAAAAGCAATTGTCTTCCCGGTATTCAGTTCTGCCTACCTCAGTAGAGGCAGCAGTGTGAACACTGTGGCCAGAGGCGAGGCAGGGTTCAGAGGAGCAGCAGGTTGCATCATCCCTGACCCTTGGAAGCATCTCAGAGACTCGGCACAGGTCAGTTGGCACAGCCTCTGGTGAAGGGAATGCTCTGCAGTTCAGGGATTAGTAGCACTGAGCTGAGAGGCCCAAGCCCCTGCTTCACTTGGCCTTCTGCTCCATTACCAGCAGGACACAAGCTCACAACCAGGAAGATGGTGAATCAGGGATAGCAGTATTCGGAAGGTGACATTGAAGTGTGGGCAGAAGGGCTTTGCTCTTACTTCTGAATGCCTGTAGCTTACATAGAGGCAACAGACTCAAACCTGTGGAGAATGCTGCTCCCTCAGGGGAATAAAGTCTCTGTTATGCATGATTCATGTAAAGAGGTGAAGCCAGCTTGGCCGCAAAGATGAGGTGGATGGGACAGAAAAGTGTAGCAGATGAGAGTGTAGCAATCCGAGGAAACTGTAGCTTTCCACTCCACAAGCATCTGTGACACACATCCCCATGGCGTATGATTTGGAAGCAGGTTTATGCCCCAATGGAACCGTGTATGCAGGATTTCATTTTTCCAACAAGGCACCAAAAGTTACTTTAGCTTATGTAGAATTAACATGTCAAAATTATGGTGAAAATTTAAAATTCAAGAATATATGTCTACAACCTATTTGTCATGGAGCTTCCCTTCCCAAATGAAAGGTTCTAAATACAGCTGTGTTAAAACTGAGCACTGGGAAGTAGTCTGCATTGGGAAAGCATCATTGTACTTCTGATTGTTTCAGCCTTCTTTACCCCAACACATTTCTTTAATGACTTCTTAAGGTATTATGTCAAATTTAACAGTTAATTCTTGGCTAACAAAACAAAAGCAGCCAGTATGAAACTTTTTTCCATACCATGCTTCATTGAAGAATGTAACATATGTAAGAGAAGCAACTTGACCCTAAGACTATCACATTGTCAAGAGTACATGGAACTCATGTTGATCATTTACATGAACATCTTAAAAAAATTAATCTTTTTTTCTTTTTATTTATACTTCTCTCAGGTATCATAGTATGATGGTTAACACTCTAGATTTTGAATGCATAGATTCAAGTTCAAAAAATTAATTTTTATTTTGGTTTTGATGCTTACCTTTGAAAGTTTAGTTGCCCATAAGTTGAGTGATGTATATATATATATATATATATATATATATATATATATATATATGGATTTTTATTATTTTATAGAAAATAAACTATAAATGTTGTGGCATGAGAAAAGCACATTTTACAGTTTTTTAGATCAGGACTTTAATATCTGTTTCATTTTACTTAAGGCAAGGTATCATTGGGTCTGTGTTTGGATCTGAGGGTTCTAGGGAATTAGGTGTCTTAAGATCATTCACACTCCTTGGTGCATGCTAGCCCTTTCTCTGTCTTCAGAGCCAGTGATGCAGCAATGTTGCATCTTTCTGGACCATGTCCTGTCTCCTAAGTACATCTGGGAAAGAATCAGTGCACATAATGGTTTTCACTATTTGATTGAGCACATGTGAGTTGGTGAGGATTGTCTCAGTTTCATAGGCATTTACAGAGTGCCATTAACATATTTGAATTATTAGGTTTCCTGTTGATGAGTTGTGAGGATGTGAACACTTGTTGGGGACCACAGTTATATCCAATCTCAATCGTTTATCTCCTAACGATTCTAGTGTTGGATATCTATAGAAGTAGAGACTGAAACAAAAATGCCAGGGCTGCAAGTTTCTTTGTGAGCAACACTGAAATTACTGACCAGTGAGGCAGTAAGATAGGGAATGAAGCCACAGAGAGCTGTAATAGCAATTGGGACACCGAAGCTTCATCCTACTGGGGGATGCTGTGAGAGAGTGTGAGATGCGGGCCTAACAGAAGGGAGAGGAGTGTGGCATTTGTTCTCCACGTCCTTGATGGTTCACACTGCTTCCCCTCTCTGGCAGTTTCCACTGGCCTTGCACCAGTGTTCCCCCAGACCAGGGCAATGATCATAGGTGTTCACAGTGTGTAGCTTTCACATGAAGGCGTGAGGTCAAGTTCATGTCGGATTTTGGGAGACAAGTGTATTAACTTACTCATCTCCTAGATTTAATTCTTCATCGTTTTACTTTCATTTAATGTCCCAGCATTCCTTTGAGATTCCCCTCTTTCTAGTGCTAGAGGCCTCTCTTGCCCTAGTCTACAGATCTCTCTCCCACTCTTAACTGTGCTATATTGGGCCTCAAAATATGTTTTTCTGGAACACAGCGTTAAGCGTCATACGAAACAGGCAAGCAAACAAAAGTCTTTATTGAGTTCCCATTAACTACAGTTGAACTTAAAAGAAAGTGCTCAGCCGAGCCCCCGGGGTCTTCAATTCTGGCCCCACAGACCTGGTTTTTGTGTCAACTCTTAGCTTCTGCAGTCCCATGTGCGGCAACTTTACCCCACCCCTGCAGAGAGCCTTTGCCTGCTGCCTCTGCTTTGTGGCTGGGATGCTAGCACTCTTCACCTGGACCACGACAGACTCGCCATCTCACTCCTCATTACTCATCTTGGGGCTATTTTTGAATCCATCTCGTGCTTTTCTGTGCCCATACTCTGATCATAGAGTCTCATTTGCAGGGCTAATGATCTCATCTCTGCCATCCTTGAAGGTGTAGGTGAAACCTTTCCTGTCTTTATTTAGGTCTCCATTTGCCCATCCCAGCTGGAAGTGAGGCATCTCTTGCCTCTGAACTCTTTAAAACTATTTTAGCTTTTATTATTGTTTTTTTTTTTGTTCATAATGTTGGCTGTCATTTCATAGAATGGAAGCTAAATCTTCACAGATTGGTTTCAGTGTCTTTGAAGGAGACAGAATGTCCTCCCCCTCATCAGATCTATGAATGCTTTTCTTACACGGGGAGGGGGGCATTCCAGTTTTGTGTGGCTGTATTTGTAAAACACACATAATCTGTTTTGGAAAAATATGAACAAAATGACAACTGTAAGGGGAAATGAACGTGTATTATAGTGCAGCTCTTCGCTCCAAGACTCTTGAGTGGAGTGATGAAAGCAATGAACTTTCCTTTTCATTCCTTCAATCAAGGGGATAAAGGGAGAAAACCAACATGTTTAAAACCAAAGCTTCCCTCAGTTTAGTCTGGAAGTTGGGATGTTTCTCCGTGCTTAGCGTATTCAGAGAGAGAAGTTGAGAACCAAAGACCTTTGCCTTTTCAAAACCAATGAAGCACAATTTAAAAGTCTTCGGAGTTTCTCGTTTCAGCATTTTAAATTTCCAAAAGTAATTTTCAAAAGAACCCAGGGTAGAACTCCATTTGGAATTCAAAAAATATGCAGTGGCTCCTTGAAGGCTGGCTTTAATCTTCTCCATCTGAAACAAATCTCTGTTTTCATTTTGATCCCAGGAGTCATAATGGTAAAGTGGCCTGGAGAAGCTTGAGAAGCAAGCAACAGCCAATGAGGTGGCATGGTACTGGCATGCCTGTCCTCCTGTGCATGGCTGTGCACTCCAGGGCCTGGGATGTGGTGTGCATGTGTGCGAGTTTGTGTGTGTGTGTGTGCATGCATGCGTGTGTGCTGGAAGTTGTACTTCACAGTAGTTTGACCTCGCTGTTCAAGCCAAGAAAACTTCTGTACTGCTGTCGGAGAAAGAATATATTTATCTGGTGGTAGCATCATTTACTTATTTCCGACCTCACTGACACCAGTCAGTTGAGCTAATCGTCAACATATGATGTTACCATTGTATAGTTCTCAGCCCTGGAAGTCTAGAGGATACATGAACCTCACCTGCAGATGTTTCAGAAGAATTGACCGGGCTGTGTTGTGAAAGTAATGTCAGATAACTCCAGTGAGCTGCACTCCTGTGCTCCCGTCCACCCTCTGTAGTCTGACATGGACATGGGGGGCTGTAGAGCTTATAGATCATAAGTACAGAAACCATTTGCTCTCCAATTGCAGGCAATTTAAGAGCTGAGCAAGCAGATCCGGCAGTATTAAGAGAAATGGCTCCCATCCATACGACACGAGTTACAACTGAATTTCAGGTCTCCTGACTGCTCGACCATAGTCCTTCCTGTTTAAAGTGTGGTTCTCGGACCAGTAGTGCCACTTGAGAGCTTATTAAAAATGCTGAGTGTCAGGCTGTCCTCCTGACCTCTCGAGTCAGAGTCTGTTTAAAGAACTTCCACAGACAACTTGCAGTCCCAGTCTTTTGAGAAACTCCAGTCTTCGCCTTTGCTTTAACTGCCATGTTTGACAGCCTTATCCGAGTCTCCAGAATTTAGCACAGTAGTCTGGGACAAGATGTGTAACTGCTGTATTTTGGAATGCATTTTGGCTATGATGTGATGTGTTAGACTTGTCTTCGAAGTACTCTTCAGTGTATTTGCTTATACTTTCTGTATATGTTCAACATAGCAACGTCATGAACCGCAATTGAATACTTATTTGATACTGCATGCTGTGACTGAAGGAGTAATCGAGACACTTCCTAGGATCTCACCCTCTGGTTAATGGAAATGGCCAATAAAGAGATGCGACAGTATTGTGGGGTAAAAGTCACAATGAGAAAGAACACCGTGACTCAAGGGTACATGGTGTTTGTGGTGAGAACATGTAGGAAGAACACTGAGTTCAGACTTTGGCATGACCTTGGGATTTTAAATCCAGTTTGAGAAAAAGAGGACTGCAGATGGCAACGAGGAGGAGGAGTCAGCTGAGTGGTCGAGTCAGAGGGATGTGGACAAGAGAGAGCAGCTTTAGCAAAAGCCTAGCGCACAGACACCTCACTCTGTGTATCAAAATAGAAGGAAAACCACACATTAGGTGTGGGTGTTCTGATGGTCCATAGAAAGATGGTCTTGTGCAGGGCAGAAAAGAGACATGATGATCTTCTTATCCCCTGGGCTTCAGAAGTAGAGGAAATAATTTTTCAAACAAGAGGAACATCCAGACACAGCGTTGAATCATGAATTATTAGTAAACTCCATAAGCACTACAGGCTAGAATGTGGTGGTCTTGGTGTTGTGTTCATTGGGTCCATTTCTTTACACATCCAATGACAGTCTAATGCTGAAAACCAGAAAGAAAGAAACATCACTGTAGTCCAGAGAGAGGCAAACAGTTCTGTAACCTTACAGAAACACTCTTCTTGAGAGGAGATGGTCCAAGATGATAACCAGTAGCCACCTGTGACTGTGGGTGGAGCTCTCGAAATGTGGCTAGTGAAACCGAGTTGTGTTCAGTGAACAGGACACCAGATTTCAAAGACATACAAAAACTTCAATTTTTACATTAATTTCTTAGGGAAATAATACTTTGACTACATTGGGAGTTCATATTAAAATATAATATTATTACAAAATAATAGAACTACATATTAAAAATAGTTTCACCCTTTACTTTTTGAATGTAGCTACTGGAAGGTTAGTGATTATGTATGTGGCTTACTTAGACTTCTGTGGGAAGGCTACTTAAACATAAAAGTTACATTTACTCCCACCCTAGAAACATACTCCCAATTCAGTGGCTCCAGGTAACCTAGAAGTGGTTTTGGTTTTTTAATGATTGTGCAAAATTAGAATAAAGTCAGACAACAATTGAAGAATCTCCTTTCTATAGTATTTAAGTTCTTAAAAATTTCCCCTTCCTCTTAAACAGTCTTGCGGGTGCTTTTATTGCGCGGATGTGCAGGTATGGGGTGTGCACAGCTCTTTTCGTCTAAAGCCTGAATAAAATGCCATTGTCAAACACACCCCCTCTAATCTGCGTTATGTGACATACACTTGGTGGCATGGAGCTTTAGGTTCTGTTTCCAGTTTGGTGCAGATGTGAAGGCTCCAGTTAATGAGAGCGTTGTGTGAGTGTTTGTGTTCCGGGACGAAAGACTCCCGGAATGTGCCTTGGAGCTTTAGATAAATTCTGCACAGGGAATCAAGTGACATGTTCAAATTAACTGTGGCCAGACACATCCACACGATATGAATATCAATGTTGGAGTCTTGCTCAAATTAGGGTTCTTGGAATCAAGGATAAGTGCCATCTTGCCCAGCAGTCAAAACCACTGTATTTCACTCTTCACTGGGACGCGGCAGTTCAGGATCTGTCTGCATTGAACTCTGCTGTGAGATGTCATTTAGAATATGTATCTTAACCCACTTGGCGGGAACTCCTTCAATGGCCTAAAAATTTCAGACCTTAGTTTTGAGGGCTTTGAAAAATAGTCCTACTGTTCTGTATTTAAATAAGAAGCATATTGTAATCATTTATTATTTGTGCATGAGGTGGGTGGTGGTAGTAGTGATATCTGTGCCATGACGAACTCATGGTCAGAGGACAGCTTATGGGGATGGATTTCTCCTTCTCCCATGTGGATCCTTGGGACCAACTCAGATCATTAGACTTGGTAGGCGTGTGCTAGTACCCACTGAGCCATCCCGTGGACCCGGTACCACTGTTTTTTTTTTTTTATTTACAATACAGACATGGTTTACTATGGAGTATAAGCTGTTAATTTTATCATCAGTAGACAGTGTCCATGTTTCACCAATTAATGGTCAAAGCAGACCAGTGCACGAGAAGCAGCCATGTAAGTCCAGTTCCCTGGAGTCCTGTCTCTTCACAAATTGCTTCTCGAAAGTCAGTGCACCAAAGTCTGATTCCTTTATTGGCTAATTCATGAACTGGACAATCTGCCAAATCATTATTTATCAGATTTTCCTCGTTTCCCCTGAAAATCTTGTAGAATTAGCAGGTGCTTTGGGGACACTTCCAAGGGTTTGCCCTGCCTCTTCTTTGCCTTGCCTGCGGCTCTGTAACCACCTGTTGAGCTCTACCTCAGTTCAGTGTGCTCTGTGTTTTTTTCACATTTCTCTCACTTTGGGGAATTTGCAGTTATGTATTGCGATCTGCAGTGTTGGGCTTGTCTTACAAACTGATGAATTCTTAAGTTATAAAAAGGGGATGAATTCCTGCAATCCAAGTCAGTGTTCCTCTTGCCTGTTGGCTTTTGTGCCGTTTTGGTTCCTAGATTTGCTAAGTGGGTGAATCAAATGGATTTCCTGAAGCACAGTCTTAGCATGTTGGAACCAGCTGAAACGGACACATACAAAATGACGGCTAAATAATGTGGACTGGCAAGTATGCTGCACATGAAACAAAAACCAAAGGGAATAGGAGAAACTTAAACTGGTTTCAATGTGTTGTTAGGGGGAATTGGCCTGTCTCATGTAGCGCAATTCATTAGAAACTTAAAGATGAAGAAAGGTTGTGGAATCTCTTGCTGGCTTCTTCCGACTTGTTGCTAGTTTGTTAAGTCAAAAGGAAGTACAATTTCTAGTGGTTGTAGAGAAGTTGCAGTGCCAGGAAGGATTTTATAACAGGCTTTGCTCTTAGGAACGCCAATTTGCAATGCGTTAATTACAGTCAAAGTGAGCTGAAGTTCCTAGGAGTTGTTGCTGTGGAGACAAAGTGAAAATCAGTCAGGTGAAATAAAGGTAACCTCTGAGAGCTTGCGCTGTGGCTGAGTGGGAGGAGGGCTTGCCCAGCACACACCAAGCCCTGGCTTCAATCTCCAGACTCACATAAATGGACTGTGGTGACTCCTACCTACAGTCTCAGTGCCTGAGAATCAGAGGCCGAAGGATTAGAAGTTCAAGTTTATCCTTGACTCCTCAGTAAGTTTGAAGTCCTCTTGGGATATATGAGACCCTGCCTCCAAAATTAATTACTAAATTTATCTTTAAAACGTAATTATTCTGGACATTTGATTCTATAAAGGTTACAGATATTTTAAAAATTAATTCTTGGTAAATTTACCAAATTCAAGGTATTTCACATTCATTATTCGGTAAAAATGACATTTCATGATTGGATAGTCAACTGCTCTAAACCTTGCTTGTCTTGCTCTGGATGAAGCTGATGGATGAGACTGCTCTTTAGGGACTTTATAGGCCCGTGTAAGGTACCACGCAGTACCTCACGCAGCTGTTTAGGTGCTGTCCCCTTTTGTTGGACATGACTAGGCTTTTAGTCAACTCTGCAAAATCATGTTAGTGTTCTGGGCTATCTATAACCTTCTCAATTTGAAAGTGATGGGTTTGACTAAATTCTGAGATTTCCCTCCACCCAAAGAATTCTATGATGTTCAAACCAAACACGAGTGCAAGCTATCTCTGGTCTACTGGACCAAGACACGTGCAGATCTCAAGACCACTGCGGTCTGGGCTCCAGACATGGACAGAATTCAGAACTAACGTCATTGATTCGCTCCTGCTGGTGAGGATCAGCCCTCCACAGCGTGTGCTTGGGCTGGGTCCTGTCGGACTTGTGGCCTGAGCAACGATGTGGCTGTGGGAAGGACTGTTTCGTGTATGTCCAGAGCCATGAGTTCAGTGCTCACTACATCCTGTTTCTTGATCCTCTGGCATGCAGGGAGATGCTGAGTATCCCTGAAGTGGACTGGGCTCAGGCTGAAATGCTCCTAAGCATGGGTGACCTGCTGGTTCCTGCTGGCTTCCATCCCACCCAGATATTTTTGTTGTTGTTGATTACCATTATTAAGCATTTATTTGGCAACCCTAAATAGTCTGCCATTTACCAACAGGAAGTGAGCATACCATCTGTCCTTTTACAGCTCCTGGACATTTCTGTGCAGAGCAGGTCCTTATTCCGTCTGGACCACGTCACACATGTGAATTCAAATTAGTTAGAATAATAAGTCACTTTTTTTTAAAAGCAACCCCAAAAGCCTGTGTTAAAAATAGCTACTGCCAAATTTAAAATGCTATAGAAAAAGTTCAGTCTTTCTTCTTGGTACTTTATAGCATTAGAGATTTTCCCTAAACACAGTTTTACAAATACAGTGAAATGTGCATGCAGCCAGCGCTCTCAGCTCTAGGCCGCCTGCATCTCCATACATAACATTGTCTCCCTGTCTTCAGAAGTTCTAAGCGCAGTCAAAAGCACACCCTTCCTTACATTTCCTTCTGTAAAATGCAGCGCACACCTCAGCCCTTGCCCGGGGGAGGAAAGAGACAACTGCATGCTGGAGGAGCCATTGGCAGAGCACACTGCAATCTTTCCCTTAGGCTCACAGGGGATGCGGATTTAACGCATGGGCAAAACACACCATCCCTAGAGGGTCCAGGACCCATAATCCTGCCTTGAAAATACCTCCATACTAATTGTTGGAGCCAAGTAGACATGGAGGCTTCCTGCACAGATGACGGGCTGCACTCAGGGAAACTGGGTTTTTTATTTTCTAACACACACATATTTGGGGGACGGTTTCATATGTTCCCTTACGCTCAGAAAATAAAAAAAAATGAGGAGCAAGATAAACCCAAGTGTCCTTAATGTATTTCAATTTTAGCGGCAATAATTATTAGAATGCTTACTAATACATCTACATGCAAGAATATACACACCTAGAAATATATACAAATTGCTTTAAATTCTGACATCTGAAAACTCACATTTCACAAACTGATAAATTACAAATTGGTTAATCCATATTACCAAAGTATGGACTTTCTTTAAGTAACTGTGTCCTTGGTTAATTTAAAATACTTTCAATTTATAGGTATTTCATTTTCACTTCACTCCAGGGATGACTTCATTGTTTACAGTGAGATGCACCTGGATGAAATGAGTGTTCGTGTGCTCTGGCTTCCCTTTCTCTTTTCTGCACCTCAAGCTGTTAACTGTTAATGTCTTACTTTATCTAAAATCATGTACTTAAGCCATTTAATAAACTCAGAAGAGGTGAGTTCTCAAAATAACAATTGGGGCATATATTACAACCATTCCCTCAAAACAAAGAAAATTGAATGTTCTACATTGTAAATCCCCCACTGCCCACAGTTCCACCCTATACCCAAGAAGAGCTGAGCTGTTTCAGGGCTGCACACAGTTTGCAATTTTGGCTGGTTAAAAAACAAAAAACAAATAAACAAACAAACAAAAATAAAAAAAACCAAAACAGAATCCCAGCACATAAACCAGCAGTGGTGGTAAATGTGCCAATTTTGAATTGTTCACTGTTTTTATTATAGGTTCTAGGCTTCAGATGAACTGGAGGCTCCTATTGCTTTTATAGCAGGATATTAAATTGCAGCTTCTGGCAGGCGGCACCTGCCCTCCTTTTGGCACGAACTAGTCTGGAGTCGGCCATGGGACACCCTAATGTAATGTATAGTTTGTGTTGCTCTGTGTAGGGATTTAAACACTGGGGAACACAATCTCTCCCTGAAGGTATGCAGCCTCTGGTGTCAGGTCTTAATAAAGGATTTACAGAATTAAAATCCAAAGTCCAGAGTTCTATAGGGTGCACCTTCTTTCACACAGGGTCAGTGATGGTATGAAGCATAAACCTGGTAGCACCTTTAGACAAATGTGTGTAATAACTTCTGCCCTTGATAGGAACTTGGTTTGGTTTTGGTATGGGAGATTGCACCCATGGCCTCACATATCCTAGGGTAAATGATTTACTCTTGAGGAACAGCCCAGTTCACCTGATACCTTTTCGGGATAGCAATCTATATGTTTTGCATGCCATATGGGAGAGTTATCTATATATGTGCACACTGATATTTGGTATTTTTCATGTTATTCTACACACACATTTTAAATTAGGAGTTTGTGAAATAATAAACCCAATTAGTCTTCACACGGCATCTGCACATATTCAGTCAAAGGCTTAACAAGTCTTTGCTGAATAGGTAATGCAAACGTGTCTTTTTTACAATGCTTGCTATGGGACAATGATTTTACCCTGTAAAGATTTGTTTCTATTACTTGTTTAATAAAATGCTGATTGGCCAGTACCCAAGCAGGAAGTTTAGGCGGGATGACCAGACAGGAAGTGGAGGTGGGACAATGAGAACAGGAGAACTCTGGGAAGAGGAAAGATTCAGTCTGCAGTAGTGTCCCAGATGCAGAGGAAGCAAGATGAGAGTCCCTCACTGATGAAGGTACCAAGGGTTAATGTAAGATGTAAAAATTAGTTAATAAGAAACCTGAGCTAACAGGCCAACCAGTTTATGATTAATGTAGACCTCTGTGTGTTTCTTTGGGACCAAATGACTTCAGAACTGGGCAGGACAGAAACCTCAGCCAACAAATTCCTAAGATTTTTTTCTTCCTTTGTTTTTAACTTCAAATTATGAAACTTTTATATATTCTTAGTTTGGATCATAGCCTCTGAAATTCACTTATTTTTGGTATTTGTCACAGAGTAAGGACTGTCTAGTTTCTAGACTTGCAAATCTGAGTTTACATCATTTAGTTAAAATGTCAGAATACACACAATAGCAATGGTGATTGGATCTGTTTATGCAGAATGTGGGTCCATGGATTTCTCCTTGAAACATGCTCGTAATTTTTAATCCCACTTATTTATTGTCACAAAAACATGGCACCGTTTTATAATTTCTTCAAATTCCCAACCTGGCCATCCATGTGAGCCTCCCTCTACAACAGCCTGCAGGCTGTTTCTGATAGTGTACCTCAGGGGTTCTGGGTTAGCTTCTTGACCAAACCCTACACATAATGTGATGCTTACACACGGTAGGACTACAGGAAGTCCAAGAACTGTCAGAATCAGACCAAAGGTCACTCGAGGATCTCTGATTAACTCTGAATTGAAAGACTTCAAGGTTTAAATATGTGATTTGCCTTCTGTAGCAAGACTTTGTTTCTAATTGTTTCAGGGTGTGTATCAGGTGGCGTTAGTCAGTATAAAAGGCAATGGTGTGTTGTAACGGGTTCCTACTCTCTGATATTTTGCCAGTTAAGTGGCATTGTGAGTTAAATAACCCCACTTTGCTTTAAATCAATCTTGAGTGTTTAAATCACAGCAATTGATGGGTGATATAAGTCCTGTCCCCTCTCCAGCCAATCCCAGCTCATTCACCAGCACACTATGTCAATGGACGAGGTTCAGAATGGATACCAAGTGAGGTGAGATGACCATAAGGTTACTCTGTCAGAGATATCAAAATGTTAAGAGGGTTTGGGCTTTTTACTATAAATATGTTAATGGAGATAATTTTGAAAATTAGGATATGGGTCCTAAAGCTGGGGAATTAAAAACAAACTTTTCCCTAAAAATGATTGTTCCTTTTTCAGGGCTGATTCTTTAACCTTCTGAGGAAAGGTAAAATGTGCTTAGGACATACAAAAACCCATGACTCTTTGCAAAATCTATACATTAGAATTTCTCCCTAGCTTTGGATAGCTAATCCATGAATTAGAAGTCTCTCGAGTTGACTTGCAGAAGCATTATACAAAATAATGATACCCATTTTTTAAAAATCTGTGATTACATATGGATGTGATAATCTGTAGCAACACTATCAGATAAATAATACATATTTAAAAAATTTCTGTAATTACATGTTTACCCGATAGGCCAGAACGACTCTGTCCCAAGGAACTGTTACAGACTGAGTAAATAATACATGTTTTAAAGTCCATAATTATATATGTAAACGATAGACTATCGAGTAAATAATGCACATTTTAAAAAGTCCATAATTACATATTTACATGATAGTCTGTAAATTCTGTAATTACTTATTTACACAATAGACCATAACAGCTGCTACAGTCTATTATGTTAACTCTCATAGAATTATATTATGGATTTTTAAAACGTCATAAAGAACCTAAGGAATGGAGTGATAGAAATGGAATCAAATCTAAACTCCACACTATAGCTCTCTCCCAAGGGGAGGGTTCTGAGTCAAGTAAGACTCGTGGCTGGTACTTCCTACTTGATAGCTAATGATTTAAAATTTATTTGTAAAAATGTGGCTTAAGGACTCAAGGCCAAGTGTTTCACCATTGCTTGATGGCATAAATGAAGCATCATATGCAACTTTTTTGCTTTTTGACTTTGGCAAAATTAAGGAAAGTAAAGAAGTTAAAATGTGGGCTAGAGACAGGACTGAAGAGTTAAGAGTGCTTGCTGTTCCTGCACTTGACTTGAATCTGGGTCCCCAAACCCATGTCAGGAGCTTCACAACCACCTGAAAGTCCAAGCCCAGGGGAATCTGTGCCTCTCACTTCCATAGGCACCCACATTCCTACACATACCTACACAGAAGCACATGTAATTAAATAAATAGAAACCGAAACTGTAAATATTGGTTTTAGACTTCCAGTTTGCAGAGAGAAAGGTGTTGAAGCACGTGTTACCTGGCTATGTAGAACAGTAACACATGGACTCATGCCTTTCCTATGGATTATTGAGACTCTCTTAACTTTTATTCTCTTTTCAAATTTTTGAGACAAGGTCTCTCTATATAGCCCTGTCTGTCCTTGAACTCACTCTGTAAACCAGGCTGGCCTTGAACTCACAGAGATCCACCTCTCTTAGCTTCCTGAGTGCTGGGATTAAAGGTGTGTGCCACTATCACCTGGCTGGTTCTCTTAACTTTTAAAGGGTGCTTAAGGACTAAGGAGTTGAAAGGTACATTCTGCATCACAGTTTCAGGACTTATTCTACTTAACACAACATCAACTGCAAGTAAAGAAGGCTTCTGGCCATAACTCCTGATGAGCCAAGTAAGCTAGACTGCCAAATAGTGATGGAGGAATGGTGGGGACCATGTGTTCTTTGTAACACAACGTAGTGTGGGTCAGACCTCAGATCTTTACTGTTAGGAACCATACTGGATTTCAAAGTTTGGAAAAAAACAAGGGCTTGATTTTTGAGAGATCTTTTGTACAAATACTCAAATTTCATGGAATTTATTCTAACTTCATAGTTAAGCTAAATTCCATGACATTTTTCAGCAATTTTCACAGATTATGTAAATCAAGGGCTCACACTGGTTTTCTTCTAATGCAGTTCCCCATAAGTATCCCATGTTAGGACTTAATACATACAGAAGGAGACACTGAGAATTCATGAAAAGGTTCATTCTCTTATAACATATAGTATATTAAATATTTTATATAAAATATATAAAATGGCCCTTGGATAGCTATCCTACTTAATTTTACAAAGCTGTTAGTTGTAACTCATTAACTGGATTTCACATTCATAAAATCAATCATAGCCTTAAACTTAAATCTTTTTATTGTTGATATATATACATTTTGTTTGTTTGCTTGTTTATTTTTTGAGACAGAGTCTTATTATGTATCCTTGGTTGGTTGGAACTTGATATATTAGGCCAGAGTGGCCTTGAATTTACTGAGATCTGCTTACTTTTGCCTCCCAAGTGCTCTGACTAAATAAAGAGGCACTAAGCGTTGAAGAATGTTTTGGGTTTATAGTGACTAGATACTATTGGTTGTATTTGGGATGGAAGTCTTTTGGTAGATGATAGTCTTGTATGCCAAGAAAAGCTGATTTATTATTTGTGAGTCCAGATATACATGATGAAGATAAAATGGTTTCCAATTATGTCTTTAGTACTCATGGCCTTCGGAGTGTGACCATTATTGTAGGGATGTGCTCATTGCATCTTGGGGAATTTTGTCCTGAAAGTTGCGCTGAATGATGGTCTCATTGTCCCTCACATCCTGCTGGGTACATGGATAATCATGGTACAGGGTGCCTCCCAACACAATAGTCACAGCTTATCAGGAAGAACACTTACGCCTTCCTTTTGTAGTAAAAATGTTTTGATGACCAAATTCCATAGGCTCTTGGCATTTATCTAAACTTAAATGAGTAAGTCTGTTTGATTTTAGGCCAAATGAGAATGCCTTCTAGTGCTTTGTAAGTAAAGTCAAATAGCATATTGTTTTGCTCTCCTTTCTACTATATATCTTAATGTTCACTAGAATACAGTAGGGAATTTTAAATTAAAATTTTTTAAATGACATATAGACTAGAGAGCTCAAAAATGCAGTCATAGTGTGAGGTGTCGAGTAGTTGTTTGTAATCCTAATGGCTGGGAAGAAGCAGCAGGGTTGTCCAAGGTCATCTTCAGTTACACTGAAAGTTCGAGGACAATCTGGGATACATGAGATTCTAGGTTAAAATACAAAACTAAATCAAAGACATACTTCTGCTTGTGCAGTGGAAGTTCTGAAACCAGCAAATACTCACTAGGCATAAGTTTCTAAAATCCATCCCGGTTGCTGGACTCCGTCTTGTCAATCCTCTTCATTCAGTTACCAGAGAGAACGGAGGGGCTAGGTTTGTGCGTTCTGCAGTGATCTCTGTAATGTGCCTGTCCCTGGATAATCAGGAGGGTAGAATGCCTCCAGATCAGCATCTGTCAGTCAATTCAGATAGAACCTCGGAAACATACCGGGCCTCCTTTTTAAATTTATAAGCCAACAGCTGCTACAGGGCTGGAGAGATAGATCATTCATTCAGTTAAAAGCACTGGCTAGTCTTACAGAGGACCAGGTTTGGTTTCTACACCCAAATGGCAGCTTACAACCATCTGTAACTCCAGTGCCACGGGATCCAGCTCCCTCCTCTGGCCTCCACAGACACCAAGCATGCAAGCAGGGCACAGGCATATATGCAGGCAAAATATGTATAGGTTTGAGTAAGAATGGCCCCCACAGGCTCATATATTTGAATGCTTAGTCGTAAGGAAATGACACTATTATTAGAAAGGGATTAGGAGGGGTGGCCTTGTTGGAGGATGTGTCACTGAAAGTGGTCTCTGAGACTTCAAAAGCCCCCAGAAAGCCCAGAGTCTTTTCCTTTGCCTATAGAGCATGATGTAACTCTCAGCTACTTCTCCAGTGCCTGCCTGCATGCCGCCATGCTTCCTGCCATGGTGATAATGTACTATCCCTCTGAAACTGTAAGCCAGCCCAGTTAAATTCCTTCTTTCATACGGTACCCTTGTGGTGTCTCTTCACAGCAATAGAACACTGACTAACACATATACATAAAATAAAATTTAAAAATAATTAAAAAGTCCAAACCCTGTTCTTCTGCTTGCCACTTCTGTATTTCTTTCCGTAATGTTCAGCCTCTATTCATTCAGCCTTGAAGGTCCTTAATCCCTTTTTCCTTTGAAAAGCCTGATCAATTATAAACACATCATTGTCTGTCTTCTAAATGTCCCTTGAACCGGCTTGTTGCATCTTTCCATTTCCTCCAGTATTTTTTGTGCCTCACCTCCCAAGGTTCTGCTTGAGTTCCATTACCATCAGGAGTGACCGTTCTGCCTCCAGGCTAGTTTTCCTTGCTGTCTACACTGGCACTGCGGCATCTAAGCATCGTGTCTTATCATGTCCAAATAAGACCATGTCTGCCCTCTGCTGAGGACTCCCTTTCTCTTTGCCCTCTCACTAACCTTTGCTTGCTTCTCTGGATCCTCCGAGGTCCCTCTAACCTGGGCAAAGCCTAGTCAGGCTGTCTGAACTCCTTGCCTGCAAGGATCTCTCTCTTACAACATTTTAACTCTTCAGGGGAGTGATTATCATTTTAGTAGGAAATACTAAATACTGAATATATATGTGTGTGTGTGTGTGTGTGTGTGTGTGTGTGTGTGTGTGTGTGTAAAAATTAGCTGGCAGAGCCACTGCCCTAGAACATTGACATCAATGTAAAAACTCAGGCTCATATTTTATAGTGAGTTTTGTAGTGTGGAGCGTGGTCTTCTCCAAAGAGTGGGAATGTATAGAAGAAGGAGGAACATAACTAAGGAAGATTTTCTCCTTCAAATGACAGCCATTCAGGAATCTCATAGGTCTCAAATCCGGGCTTTGGAATCAGCTACTGACACCTTGAAGACTCATTGCTGTTAATTGTTGTGAAGACATTATATTCCTAGAAGAGAAATTGAAATCTGCCCCTCTCCTGACGTTTTCCTTTGTAGATCACCAATGATATGCACCCTACCGGCAGCAGCTTTCCTCAGATTCTGTACCCAAAATAGATGTTGCAGATCTAAATACTGAACAACTTATTTTAAAGGAAGAGATCTTTTGCTATGTACTCATGAACAGACATAACTGTGGGCACTTTTATGAAGGAATTTGCTTCTCTCTGTAATGAGGTTTTGTAAGGTTATGAGTTAATAGCGGATGATTGGATCACTTGCCTTTTGTAATGCCAAGTGTGTATGTGTCGGAGGAGTTATTTATTTTATATACATTTCTTGTTTTCTTTTTTATTATTATAATGGAATTTGAAGACAAAGATAGATTTCTTCCCTGCAGTGCTAACTATAGTAAGGGTTAGCATTATGGAATGTCATTCCACTGGCTTTTATAATGATGAATATTTCCATGACAAAACCTACTGTGAACCTGTCTGCATGCTCTAGAAATTTCTCTCTCCCTCAGCTCCTATTTCACCTCAAGGAGAAAGCAGAGAAAATGCAGATTACTTCTAAAAACTTGTCAGAAATTAAATAAAACTCACGTATATAAAGGACATATTTCCTTTTATAACATTCTGCCATCAGTTACACATTAATGCAGTTCGTATTCTTTTCTTTTCCTTCTATTTTTCTCCCTCCTATTATTCAGAGTTGATGCTCTGGGTGGTGCTATTGTCCATTTGTAAATATGTCTTGAAATACAGGGTGTGTGCAAGAGATACAGATTCTTTGTCTAGTGAGCCCTCATTTAGTCATTAAAATATTCAATATCATTCGTTGGAAATGTCGAAAGCAGTACATCAAATCACGGCCTTGAAGAGGGTAGCATCTAGACATTGTATGAAGATACATGCCCAATATGACCTAAGTTTAATGTATATTTTAGAAGCTCTAGCCATTTCTTAGCAACTTCACCACTAGCTCAGGTCTGTGATGCCTTGTCTTTGCAAGACCACAGGGGTATTAGCTGTCCCTGCATTCCCCATTTCTCACCCCCCTCCACATAATCACCTATCCCCACATAATGTCACGAGGCTTTTTTTTTTTAATTGAAAGTCATTTTGCATTGCTCTGCAGCTTCGCACTGCGGTGACTGACCTTTTACTGGTACTGACTGTCTCCTTTAATACAAGATCCTTGGGTCTTACTTCCCGCCATTCTTCCTCTCCCTCAATTTCTTCTGTCCTTTACTATCCCAGCTGTATTTGCGGCTCTATATTGGCTTGTCATTGGTCGGGCTGCTAACTTTTTCCTCTTTAAAGCCTTTGGGGTTTTTTTTGTTTGTTTGTTTGTTTTTGCCTTCTCAGTAAGTGCTGCCTTGACATTAGAACCTGGAACCACCAGTACCCCCTTCCCTTTGCTCTACATTTTACAGTCTCCATACCCATCACTATTTCAAAACCACCAGACTTCTGTAATTTTTTATTGTCTGTCCTGCAGTTTGCATTGGAGTTTCATAAGCAATGGCTCCTTCCCTCTATTTCCTGATGTAGTAGAAGTCCTTAGAAGAGGATCAGAGCATAACCACGTTACAAAGAGTTACAGATAAAGTAGTATTAAAACTTACATGTGAGAGATTCCTCCAGAGATGAAGGAATTAGAAACAGTTTAATGAGTTTAATATATACATTCTGTTGAAACTCTTTGTTCCTCATGTTAAGACTTTTCATTTAACATGCCTTTTAATTATTCTTAAGTTTTTTATTAGTGTATATTAATTATGCACAATGGTTTCATTATGACATTCACATACATGTAGGTCATATGTTTTCATACATGTCTATAATGCTCGAAAGTTCTTATTCACATGACTTCTTTTACAGTTGTGAACAGGCACAGTGAGAAAAGGATCCAGAGTAAGGAGAGAGACAGCCATGGTGTTCCTCTTAGTGAGGGCGTACTTTGCCCCTGAGTCTGTATAAAGCTTTACTTTGCTTTGTGCCCTGTTCATTCCAAGAAAAAGGAAAAAAGAAAAGGAAGAACACTATAGCAATCACATGAGACCTGTCACCTCTTTCCTTCCTCTTCAGAGTGACCCAAGAAACCCCATGCCCACAAAGTCTATTTCTATTTAAGTAAACATCCATTAAAGCCACATATGCTTCAAAATGCTCCGATTTGAGTATTTTGAAACTTTTTATGTTCTCTTCTTTGACACAGTCAGAGCAGGTAAAAACTACATAAATATTAACAGATCTACTTATCAGTAATTAACTAGTGTAATACAGTGTTGGCAATGACACAGTAGCTGCTAGGAGAATCCTAAGTTGGAGACTCTGACCATTTGATTTTTTTCTTTTATCTCACGTGTAAACTGTGCAATGTGGAGCTTTTACTGCAGCATTGAACAGTGAACTCAGAAGTTCAGTTCGAAATGATTGGAGGCCATGCTGAAAATTAAGCAGCAGAGAACTACGTAACAACAGGAGACACAATTCCAAGTGATTCTTGGCTAATTTGGCCAGAGACTGTTGCTAAAGCATTGGTTTTTCTCTGCATGCTTGCCTCTTACTCCTTCTGGACCACACTCTAGCCAGGCTTTTAGAACTGCTACTCTGCTCAAATTCCCTGCATTTGTCTCTGCCTTTTCAATAGCATCCACTGCACTTAACACACATTCTTGGCTGGCGTTTCTGGACACCATGCCTGTGGTTGCCTCCATGTCTGGTCTCTTCTGATTTTCTTTGCTTTGTCCTCCTCCTCTTAGCTGCCTGCCGTCTCAACTTGTTGGTGGCCTTCAGGGCCCAGTTTTTCTTGTCCTTGTCTTGTTCTACACTCACCAGTGATGCATCCAACTTGTTCTTATAGCTGGCATATGCCATTTGTGCCCATGACCCCAATGTGTATCTCTGGCATTTGCCTCTTTTTGGATCCAGCTGTTATCACCCTCTAATGTATCTCTCAAAATTGCCATATGACATGGAGTATTTCCAGTTAGCCTTGCTCTGAAAACATCTCCTCTCTACCTTGTTCTGCATGTCAGGAAGACACCACTCGTCACCACATGTTAGTTGTATAGCATATCATTGTATTGACTTATCCTGATTCCTGTCTGCCAGGTACAGTTGATACATTAATAAATGTTTCTTTCCAAGGAGATTTCAAATATGACCCTTCTTTTTGTTGGCTCTCACCCTGCACTGTCTCTAGGCCTTTAACTGTTTTTGCCCTTTAACTGTTCCCCTGAGAACATATATAATATATAGACTTTCAAATATATAATTTATACATACAGGTCATTGTCAAGCAGAAAACCGGTGAGCTGCAGAAGAGCAAGTCAAATAGTAGCACTTTATCCAATGATTGTACCATGCATATAATAAAATCCAGAGACTTGCTGTGGTCACCGGGTCTGCATGTAACTTGATCCCTGGTTCCATTTCTAGTTCTTTTGTTCATGCTCCCACCAAACCCTGTGGTCCATCTCTCTGGTTTCCTTGAAATTCTTTGGACCTCTCCCTTGTTGATGACTCTTCCTGGAATGCCATTTTCCTCATGGGAAATGCCTCTTTCTCAGCACTTCCCTCCTGGCTCCCCTGTAGGTGCAGCATCTCTGCTCATTGTATCCACATCAGCCTTCCCATGTGAGTCAGTTTCCTAGCTTTGATTTTATTAGTAGTAGTAGATTTTCGGGCATAATGTCTATCTTATGACTATAACCCAAATGTAGAACCTCACTCTGTATCTGATAGTCCCTTGGAAAATGGTAGATTCTTAGTAAATGCTGAAGAAATGAATAGTTAATAAATAAGTGTGGATTTTATTTATGTTCGCCTCCCTTATTTTGTCTATTTCTGTTTTCTGTTATTAGAAATATGTCATATTTTATCCATTCTACATCTCATTTGTGGGGAGAATTAAAAATAAATATGTATAAATATTTGTATATAAACATATAAATGTATATTGACTAGAAAACAGTATAAAATTTCTTGGAAAGTATTCACAGGTCACTGTAAATCTAAATCCATCCCTACCACTGGCACATTGTATTATCTTAGGCTAATTCAAATATTGACTGCATTTAAAAGAAAAAGAAGGGTCCCTCAGTGATATAGATCATCCTCAAAACCAAAGAGTTTGAGGCAAAAAGATACACAAAGAAAGGCTGAATATAAATGCTTGGTGCTTTCTGCAGAATTTTTACCCAGTCCCTGAAGATTCTGTGGAAAGTGGGTTCGTTATTACCATGACCTGGTTCAACCTGTTGCCCTTGAACTGGTCAAACTGGAACTCTATTTTCTAATGGATTTTAATAGGATGTTAAACAATATCATTAAGATTAAACCTAAGGTGAAAAGTGAGAGCCGAGAGTTGAGAACATTGGTGGGCTGCTCAAGTGTCTGGGGACCCGTAGCCATTGGCGGCGGGGGGGGGGGGGGAAGGGTTCGAAGGGTTCTGGGTCCCAAGCTCCCAGAAGGCCTTCCTCAGCATCCCACTCACCTCTGCCTGTGCTGATTATAACTAGTTAGCAGACTGCTTTCTGTGTTTGTTATTTTTGCTTACCCACCAGAATAGAAGCAAAGCTGACTAACAAGGTTCAGTCCTTCCTTCACAGTTAACTTTCCCCTGATGTTTCAGTCATTGAGTGCATGTATTATTAGGACAGTCTAAAGGGAGAGTTGTAAGTGGTCAAAGTGGACCTGGGTGGGTCTTCCCAGAAAAGCACTGTTTCCCCTTGGCCTTGAACTATACCTCTAGCAAAGATAAGTGATTTCATTGCCTATGGGACTGCCTATGATCCTGTCACTGACCAGAACCACCTATGAGTGTTGGTGAACGTGGGAAGCCTACTCAGGCATTCGCTACTTAATTAGGTAACTGCCCAGACTTTTAAATCAGTAATGTATTTAATTTAAACTAATCTGAGGATTAGTAGAGAGGCCGCTCTGAGTTAGAAAAAGTCATTAATTTTAAAACCTATTTGAAATGCATTTTGTTTACATGATAAGTAGAAACTTTGCCAGATCAAAAATTTAAGACTTATTTATTCCTGGTGCAGTAGTTTTAAACAAATAGTGAAGCCTAGTGAATCGAACTTAAGTTGTATTACACTAAGGTTAACATATATTCCGTCCCCCCCCCAAAATCTTATACTTCCGTTTTGTGTAAGTCAATCTTAGCTATTTAAAAAAAATAAACATACAGGTATAATAAACAGAATCTTTAAATTGTCTCTTTGAAAAAGCAAGCAGTGACACAGAAATTGGTAATAAGAGGGAGTATTTTAAATCAGCCATATTTAAGAAAAGCCATGCTGATACTGATACTCGAACTATAATGTACATCACTGGTTATTCGGTGGGCCCAATTTTGATAACAATGCTGTACATTTGAGTACAATCCAATTAAAGTAATGTCTTAAGTTTTATTCCAGCTGGGATGGTGGTTTACACCTGCAATCTCAGCCCTTGAGAAGCTGATGCAGCAGCATTGCCAAGAATTCAAAGCCAACCTAGTTTACGTAATGAGTTACAGACTTATCCCTAGTGCAATAGTTTTAATCTATAGAGTAAAATATGGCGATAGAGTAAGGTGGTCTCAATATGAGCAATAATAAACAAAAACAAGACCAGGTTTATCCAACTGGTCACCCTGGTCCATAGAATCATATTTTATCTTGGTCCCTTGCAAACCCATGAAAGCCCTCTTTGATCTATGTGGAGATATATATGTAATATTTATATCATAATTAACACTAAAGCCTTGAAAGTCTTTCCATCTAGTGACTAATTCAGTTAATACTAATCTACCATGATGTTTTCATAATGCCCTTATATTTTATTCTTTTGAGTGACGTTATTTATTTTCAAACTCAATTTTTAGCCTCATTATATTTGTATTCATTCTTCTTTGCTTTTTCATCCAGTGAATGGCATTTAAAATCAATTAAGCATTCTTTTTCAGATGTTTTCTTGTGTTGTCATAACTATACGATTAAGCTGAATAGCCAAAATTAGATTCTGTTTGAAATGACTGCAATCTATGGCTACAAAAGTTTTTAATTCATATTGGAATGAGTATATTTCATCAACTGTTTTACAAGTTCCATACATTCTTTTATGTCACATATTTTAGACAAATTAGGCATAATGATAAGTGTGTTACAAGCTTTCTTGAAGTTGATGTAGAGATGTTTAGGGACTTCCCATTCATTTTCTAATATCTAGTTGTCATGCACGTCCTAAACTTAGGAGAATTTTGATTGTTCAAGTCATGGAGAAATGGAATGCTGGAGCAATTCTTTTTCTTCTTTCCCCTCTTTCTTCTGCAGAAATTAAACAACCCCAAAACTTCGTTAATTCAATACTATATTATGCCAGAGGTTTAAAATACACAAAAGTCAGTAAAATAAAAGTAATGGCTCCTAGAGCAAATATAATTCAGCCGTATTGTGTGTATATATTAAAGCATAAAAGTTAACACCATATGTACAAAACACTGTGCAGGCCCATTTGTGTCAGCACTGACAAATGCCTGACTCCTACAGGAGCCATGAGCTCTCGTAAGAGCCCAGGATTTGAGGCCCAGCTATGAGGAGGCTTAGGTGCAGTTGTGGGAATACTGCCGCATTTCTTCGGTAAACCTTAAATTTCAGCCAGCAGGTTGCTAAGGCTCGCATTTCATTGGGGAGATGATGTCGAAGCTTCTAATTTTTACAATCACAGTTTTGGTCTTATTTTCGAGTTCATCACATATAATCTTTGCCATTTAATGGTCACTCTTTAAGTTCTTTTTTAATGAACAATATTGAGAATTTACTGGCAGTCAGGCTACCCTAGATGCATAGGTTCGGGAAAAAACAGGTAATGCTTCTTGCCCTTCGGAAGCTTGCACTTTAGTGAAGATAGGCAGGCAGTAAACAGGCATGTAAATTATTAAGTAGTTTAAGAGGTGACAAAAAGGACATAAAAGGGATAAAAGAACAAGGTAGGAGCCATCAACCATGCAGGAGGAAGGTCTGTTGCAATATATAGAAGCAGAAGAAGAGGTGAGAAAAGGCTAGAGCGGAGTCCATATCAGAAAGCGGCTTCAGTCAATGTGAACAGATGAGCAAGGGCCCAAAGTCAGTGGCTTTCTGCATCCTAGATCTGTGGACTTTCAGTGGCTGCATTATGAAGGAGCAGTAGGATGTCTTAGGGGGCTATGGACCTTTAATCTGAGCAAAAGATATAGTTTTCAGCTTGGAACAAGCAAGAGGCATCATCAGGACTTATTTTTAAAGGGTCACTATTGCTTTCATGTTGAAGTGTATAGTGTTTTGAGTATTGATACAGGTGCTTCTTAGGCACACTTATAATCTTAGAATTCATGTTGTAGGCTTGCTTCAGGAAAGTGGCATATATAAATGTTCTATTTTGTACCTATCTTAAAGGTAGAATAAAGGAAATTTCTTTCTGGACAGGACATAGAGTGTGACAGGAGACAGAAAGTGATCAAATGACTTCAGGGTGTGGACTTGAGCAACTGCGGTGGTAGCATCACTAACCACAGGAAGAAGTACTAGTTCAGCATGGATTTGTTGAGCCTGGAAGGTAATTCAGCTATTCCAGAGGAGGGTTGGTCAGCACTAAGAGTTTGGAGAAAAGTCTGTGCTGGAGCTATAGACTGGAGAGCCACGAGCTGGCAGTGAGGATTTGAAGCTAGTAGTCTGATGGTGAATATCAAACATCAAATGGAGAAGTGAGTCCCCAGAGCACCCCAACTTTGAGACTTCAGATCGGAGAGAAAGCCAGGCAAGCCGACTGAGAAGAAATGACCAACAGACAGTAGGTAAAAATGATTCCTGGGTGAAATGCTATCAGTGGATGGTGCCTCCTGAGGACTAATTTGCCTGGTGGGTTGGGCATTCTGGAAATAATTTGAGAACTACATAGGAACAGTTTCGGTTGGACGGTGGGGTCAAAAGCTTGACTACAATATGGTCAAAGCTGGGGCCAAAACAAACCAATGTGTTCATGCAAAGCTATTTCGTTACATTTTTATTGAGAAAAGGGATCAAAAATTGAAATGATATTTGGCAAAGGCAGTGAGCTCAGGAAGGTGATGTGCTGGCAAGTATATCTCTTTGAAGGAAAATAGAATTCTGATTTGTGGCTTTTGTCAATACCAGTAGCATAAATTCCCCACGGTAGTGGCCAATTTCTACAAACAAAGAGTTAAAAGAACACATTCACACAGGCTCTTGAAAGCCCGTATGAGCCATGGCTAGGTCAACAGTTTTATTTTCAGATGAAAGGGAAGGGTCAGATAATTTGCATATCCCAAAAGAACTAATCCACAGAGACTTAAAACTGATGATGCAGGTAAGAAAGGTGGAGGCTTGGTATTCAACCCTGAAGAGTGGCTAAGAGAGGAATTGCATGGACAACTGCGGGTTCTGTCTTTTAAGGACAGACAGCTCATTCGGACTTACAGCCATTTGCATGAAAAGACAGAGCTTGTGTGTGTGGAATCCCTTGGTTACTTTGGTCATGGGGATTTCAGTGTTTATTTGCATGGAAAAGACGCCTGCTAAAAATGGTGAAAACTCTAAATAAGTGAGGAGAATGCATGGCGTCTCAGGAAACATAGTAGGGCTAAGTGTAGTTAATCTTTATGAAAGACCTTATATCCTTGATTGTATATCTTTTGCTTCCATTTTTACAAGCCCAATTTTAGCTTCCCTGCTCACGTGTCAAATAGAGAGAAATTCTTCACACATAAAAGCATCTATTGACTGTTATTAGTCTATTAGTCTCCATTTCTGGTTCAATCCACTTAATCAGTGGTTAGGAGCCCCTGGGCATTTAGCAGGTGATATTTGTCCTATGGATCAAGGGCCCCTTATCTAAGCATGATGGAGCTATGGACAAAAGATGGATATCTTCAACAAGTCCACTAACAGATTGAAAGAAGTGTTGTGGGTAGATTGTATGTCCCTCATACTTTTTCTTTCATTTATTAGGTTACTGAACACTAGTGATGACTACCATGTACCAAGCATTGTGGTATGCAGTTCAGGTAGAAGATGAGTAAAAAAGGTCCTTTCCCCTATTTTGGAGGTATTCCCATTTTCTTAAGATGTTTCCAGTTCTTCTTGTCATGGAAATGGCAGTTTCTGTACAGAGCAGGTTGAATAAGTTGGAAGGATCAAATGTTGAAAGCATTTTGTACTATCTTTGAAGCAAATGTTAAGTCATTAGCCCCATGGCATCGTGTACTCAGAAAGCATAGTTAAAATCATTTATTACCATTTATTCTCCTATTAAAAATGAATTATTTTGATAATATTTTACCATTAGCTTCATAGATTATTTAGTCTTTGTGAGAAAAGGGTCACGGTTTCACTGCTCTCCTATACTGAAAAGGTTATGTTGTCTCATGCTGTTTGAAATAATTTGTTTGTGTTCCAAATTATTTTCAAATCTCATAATCATTTATGTACATTGTTACAGATTTAAACATTATGGGAGGGGATAAAATGAAAGCTAAATTTCTCTTATGGTGCTCCCCCCACCCCTCCAAATCTCACAGTGCATATTTAACATATTCTCGTATACACATATATGTGGCCTTGTCTTATGCATGAAAACACTTGATGTTTATTCTCTGAAATTATCTGCATATACGTCTACTATAAGAATATTTATGGAAGTGGGACAAGAAATACCTTAAATCCCAAGGCCTTTCTCTCTAACAGACCTAAGGTAAAGAAGCTAGGTGACTGTAGAGATTTTCCTCACATAATGCAAATCTCATTTCACTAACTGTGCTTCAGAAGAGTTAAAAAACAGCTTCTCTATAATCCCTTCCTTAGCAAATGGCGAAAGTGAGATTCAAGCCTACACTCATGTTCTTCTGGACTCTACGCCAAACAGATGTTCTTACTTCTTAGAGAAATACAACTATGCTCTTCCTTTTTTAAAAAATAAAAATATCTTTCCCTAAGCTTTCACAAACCTCTGGCATACTTTGCTCTCTATGGTCAATGAAAATGACATAATTTGCTTATTTTAAGTTCTAAATTGTAATGCCGTCTTAAGCATGGAAGATCTTGCCATTTCTGTTCCCATATGACCTTATAGGATTGGGCTTTTGTTTTTTTCTTAGGGTTTTTGAATATGAAAGTTGGCTGACAAATTCACTCTTACGTTGCTATAAGCACAGCAGTGAGTGACCTTGGCAAGAAGGGCTGCGTATTTGAAGCATCTTTTAAACAAAATACAGTGAATCATTTCTCTGTTGCTTTCTCACTTGAGACCCAGCTTTGTGTTCGTGTGTCCCTTTTCAGAAGAGTGTCCTCTGAGTCCAAGACAGAAAAATAGCGCCTTATTTCAATAATAATTTTGTAATTTCAGTGCAGCTAGGCGGAAGGAAGGCAGGGCATGCATATATTTTTTAGTAGTTTGAGAATTTGAGCCTTTGTGTTCTGTCCCATGGATTATGGAAATCTTCTGAAGTCATTATAAGTAAATTGTAATTGTTTTCCCAGGAATCACACATGTGTTTTGTTTTTAATTATTGTGTTTTCTTCAGATCAGACACTGGGATACAGCCTACTTATAGATATTGCATGATAACACCACCTTCATAGCTAGTGAGTGGAATACTAATTTAGAACCATAAATATGAAAACTAGTGCATAGCTCTGCAGTGATAGGGGGAGTGGAAATACCCAGCTGCTCACATGAGCAGTGGAAGAGGTCAGCTGATTAGGTCATATGAACAGTGGGAAAGGACGGTTCACCAGGTCACATGAGCAGTAGGGAAAGTTAGCTTGCTTACTGCGCTTGCATTTGCTTCTTCTCTTGCTTTTTGCTTTCCTTAAACCTTACCTTTCCAGGATCCAGTTACAATCTGGAGAATGTACCACATACAGACAGCAACATGTTCTCTACCTAGATAGCAATGCCACTCTGTGGAGAGGAGTGTACCACACACACACAACAATGCAAGGATTGAATGTATGCACAAAAGAATTAAACATTAAGGACCAATCATTAGAAAAATTTAATCAGCGTCTTCAGGCATTCTGCTTAGCAGCTAGGTTCCCTTTCTTCCTCTTGGTGTATTCTTTATTCCTTTCATTATTCCTCTTAAAACCACAGTTCAAGAAGTTTTATCTTGATTTTTTTTTCTTTAAAACTTAAGCTGCATGGCATTGACTATGCAAAATACGATCATAAATATCATAGGCTATTGTATAGGTATTTACAACCCTGTAGGTATACGTACATGTGTAAAATTTATAGATCTGAAGTTCTATATGCCTAAGGGTAGCTATGTATTTCAGTAATAGAAATGTACATGTAAATGAAATTTATGTGTGTTGTGTATTAAAATGACTAAATTAGTGGTGCTACTGATTGAACCCACACAGTCATTAATATATATTTACTCTTATTTCGATTGTAATTAATTTTAGGGACAAATTGCAATAGTATTTGACAACCTTAATTAAACCCCTCCTAAAAGTGCTGGGCTAGCATGGGTAATGTTCCTGGGGAAACTGTTTTCTACTGCAATCACTCCCAAGATTTTGTTTACACTCAGCCTTTCAGTGGCTATTTTATCATCAAAATTCCTTAAATCCATGTTTGGATGGGCGAAGAAGAGAATATTATTAATATTTATTTTCATTATTACGTGTGTGTGTGTGTGTGTGTGTGTGTATGCAAGCAGAGGCCAGGAGAAGGCACTGAATTCCATGGAGCTGGAGTGACAGGTGGTTGTGAGCTGCTTTTGGGTTCTGGGATCTAGATTCCAGTCCTCTGAAAGAGCAGCCAGCTCTAAGTGCTGAGCCTTGTCTAGAGCCCCATGAGGACATCACTAAACAAATCTTGTGCAAGTGTCTTGATCAGCATCAACAAGTCCTAGATGAAGCAAATGCATACTTGATCCCAAAAATTAGAAATCCATCTCTTTTTTACTTTTTTCATTGTTTTCTCAATATGGATGGAACAGAAAACAATTAAGTGGTGGCATAAAGACGATATGGACCAAAAGATTTTCTTCATTGCTCTAAATGCCTTTCTTGTACCACTCTGTTATCTGACTCAGTTTAATTGCATCTGAGTCAAAAAATAAATAAAATTAATTGAAATTAAAGCAGTTTCCAGATTTCCTAGGCTTTAAGTGAAAAAAATCATCCTAAGTCTACTCAAAACAAATACTATATATTAGATGATACTTACTCTTAAGAAGTATGTATTAACTAATAACTGCTGCGTAATGTTTTTTGTTGCTTGGCTACAAGAGTCTGCATTGCCTACTTGTGGTGAGTGGATAGACAGTCAAAAGTATGGACAACTTGACCTAAAAAGTTAGCATCCAAGAAAAAAAAATCTTGAAATAATCTGACAATTAGGCCAAGAGGAAAAAGAAAGTGTTGGACAATTTGTGTTATAATTTAAAATATCATAAAGACTTCCTTTTAATTTTAATATGTAAGCGAGTTAACGAATATGGCTATATTTTCAAGTTTGCCAAAAAAAAAATCAAAAGAAAAAGCCCCGAAGCACGAAAAGGCCCTCTGAAGGGGACTTCCAAGCAGTGATGCTCCTAACAGCTGCAGAGTAGACAAGGCTCAGTGCTTTACAGAGTTAGGCTGGAAGGTAACCTTGATGCACATTCTCCTTGGATAACCTGATCTGAACAACAGCATGGAGCTCACATTCGACAAAGGGATAAGAATAAGCTTATATGTTGAAGAAACCATCATGTGTGATCTTAAAGTGGAGGAGGAGGAGGAACAGGAAGGAAGTGACATGTTTCATCAGAGGCACTGATCCAATCAACACCTTCCTTTCCATTACAGACTGCCTGATATTGGACAGGTGCTTTTCTCAACAGCTGAAGCATCTTCATCTTATGAATTACAAATACTTCCTGAAAAAAATTAGATGGTACAGGTAAAAGGACCATCTCATAACCTACCATAGTATTTTAATATTATTTCATATGTTAAAACTTAGCTAGAATACTAAAATTCCATACGTGCATAGTGTTTCACATAAGGTAACATATTTCTATATTTCCGTATTTTAGTGAATATGTGTGCATTTACATTTTAGTTCTACAAAATAAATATACATGTTAAATATGTATGCATACAGAGTTGGTCTGTGTTCCATTGTCTGAATGCATCATAATTGAGTAAGCCAGCTAAATGTAATTTTAACTAAGTAAGTTTACATTGACTCCATTAAAAACATTTTCATTAGCTTTGTCTTAATCATGATTTTGGTGATCTATAACCTCCATTCCTCCATTATCGTGATTAACTAAATACTGATGTACATACATTATTAGGAAACTTCGCAGAATGTAGCATTGAAAATGAATTTTGAAGGTAAAGTAAAAGTCAAAATGGATTCTATTTCTGGCCTCAATTTGTAGATATTGTGTGAATTAACAAAAACAGTTTTATGTTAAACACACAGTAAGCAAGAGCAAGGTAAACATGGCAGGTGCCACATGATTCCTTCTGTAAGTTTGATACATGCTTTTAAAGGCACACAGAGACATGTTGAGTGAGAAGAACTCACAACACACTTGTAGGAAATACAGCAAAGATTGCAACAAACGATCATCAGTTTAATTGGGGAAACATTGAATGACTCTGTCTTTATGCTAACGAAAGGAAAACCTAATGTTCTCAAGAGATGGCTAGTCATTTCCAAGTTTGTCTTCCGTTCTCACATGTGTTTTAGACCGAAGTCTACCCCACACTGCGATTCTCTTCTTGATTCAAAAATCATACAACTTATAGCTTAGAACCCAACTGTGGTTTCCAGAGCTCACTTCCCTTTCAAGGCTCATTCAGCTTCCCTCATGTCCATTTTCATAGGGTTGGATTCATATTAGTGTTGAATTTCTTGTATTGATTTGCTTTCTGAGGTTCAGTGACATTTGCAGCATTGGCTGTGGATTGTTCTTAGTTTTCTTTCCACGGCTGATGACTGCATGGACTAGTTATTCTTTTTCTCTAGGTGACGGTGAATGATAAGGACCAGGAAGTGTTTCACATCCTGACATGGTTTCAATCTAGAGACTACCACATTTACTTAATTTCACAATTTTGATAAATTTCGTTGTTGGAGTCTCGTTCTTTATCATTCTATAGTGCAACACACATTCATGCATATGTACTCTGTTTACATGCATGTGTACACAGAGAATAGGAGTCAGTTAAACTCATATAAAGACAAATGTGTAGTAACAATAATGAAGTTTTAGTTTCATTTAGATTAGGATTTTGTTGTCATTGTTAATTCCATCTTCCTTTTCATGGCTGTTTGGAGCCTTTTGTCCCACTGTTGATAAACCGTATATACATGCCAACTGTATGAGCAAACTGTTTTAAATGTTTTTAAGTTTTGTGATAAGAACTTAAAAACTGGTTATGATGGTTTCCAAATGATTCCTTTTCTGTGAGCTTTAGTAAACATAACAACATAGTATTGGGGTTTTTGTATATGTATGTATTTCAAGGCTCTGATTCATAATATAGATTGTAATTTAATAGAAAATTTAATTTTGTTAGAGATATACTGAATATTTGATAGATGTCCTGAAGACAAATGTTGTGTACTAAAAAGAGAGTCCTAGTTTAGCAAAGATTAAGACAGAGCCGAATCCCCTGCCTATTAGTTGTGAGCTGAGCGGATTAGAAGGGTGCATCCATTCCTTCAGGGAAGTCTAACTGGTGCGATGTAATTTACTTTGGATTTTCAATATCTTTTGGTTACTTCATCTCCTAAAAGGATAACTTGGAAAGTAAATTGCAAAAACAGCCATATTAGACCCTCCTGATGAAGAATTAGAAAAACAGATCAATATAAGCTGAAGTGTATATTTTTCTAAATCAGTATTAGCATGACAACCAAGATTTGATTTATATGCTTAAAATACAAATTAATCATCAGTGAGTTCTTATATCACTCCTTGCAGTTAAAATATTTAGGAGCTGTAATCCCAGGGCGGGGTGTTTTAGACTGCCTGCGACCTCACCATTTCAGCATTTGGTCACTCTTGTTGCTCTCACAAGGGGGTGTCCTGCTTGAAAATCTTTGGAATATGCCAGTGTTCAGATTTCACAGCCCACAATGACTCTAGGAATTAGGAGATGCTCTTAACATCTCATGAGCTGGCTGAAAGGCATTTCTAAGAATGTTCTGACATGGGGAATGTACAGTGTATGGAGCAGGTATATGCTCCCACCCCATAATCTTTCAGTTCTTGTCCTTTCTTCTGGGGAACAGGTCTCTAATGTGAGTGTCTGCTCAGAATTGCACTGAGACCCCTATCTGTCTTGCATACAGTACTGAACAGCCATTAAGACAGAAGAAATAGTTTTTAACTTCCTGATTCAGAAGCAATTTAAATTTGTACCCTGGGGTAAAAGAATCGAGTTCCTCACCCAGTTACCAGGCAAAAGGGATTAAAAAAAAATAAAAAATAAGCACAAGAGCAGGATTTTCCTTTTTCAAAGTTTGTGGATACAGTTATTATGAAAACACTTTCTAGTGTAGCTGCTTATAAAAATGATGCCCTTTACAATATTCTCATATTTTGTGCATGAATTTTAAATATTGATTGAGTTCAGAGGGGTGTGTGTGTGTGTGGTGTATATATTTGGGGGCTTATTGTAAAATAATAAACAGTGAGCCTACCTATAAATAAAAGGAATTAGGAATTAGAGCATTCAGGCCAGCATCTTTGTTACAGAGACAGAGGAATTCATTTCCAGTGTAGTTTCAGATAGATGTACGGGGGTAATAACAAGTTTCTATCTCACTTTTTGGGGGCTGTATGTTTTTTTTTAATTTTATTATTTTTACTTTACAAGTTCTTTTACCAACTGTCTGTCCACTTGCCGATGACCCCAGAGTCATCTGCAGCTGCAGACTGCATGTGCACACGAGCTGACAGCGCCAAGAGTTGTAGATTTCCCTTCTGGCTTTCAAGATCCGTGGCTTTACAAATGTTGAGAGTGCAACCGTTTACCTTAACAGTCTAAGACTGAAGAAGAATTCTTTGGAAACAATTCTAAATCTTGTCTCAGCACAGCCTGTGTGTCCTACTGTCTTGCCGTGAACCTGCACAGTTGCCTCAAGTAGATGTGGTCCTTCTGGAGTTTGCTGTGTAGATCCAAAGACCACTGCCAAATACTTACAATTGAATTGTGCTTGTATGAGAAACTGGATGGATAAAATAAATGACTGTATCTTGTAGGTTGAGATTTGAGTTCTGCGATTACAATTGTAGTTGCTACAAATTACCTGAAACCCTTTTTATATTGCATTTCTTATAGCTGCATTTTACAATTGCTCTAATATAAAATTCTATACAAAAATTGTTTGATATTAATAGCAATCATTAACAACTTGATAGATTCTTGTTAAGTATATTTGCAATACATTTAATCTTATTAAACTCAGCCTTGAGTTGTTTCTTCCAAATATTAAAGGTCTTTATGAAGCTAGCAATATAAAGACGAGATTTCAACCATTTTCGGCCAAAAATTAGGTTTAGCTTAATGGATCAATTTTTTTCTTATTAAACTGCATCTGACCAGTGCCAAGTAATACATTCAGCATTGATCTTTGTCTCACCCTGCTGTAGCTTGCTTTCTCTTTATGTACATGAAAAATAAGGCGCTGGGAATGAAAACAATGCCTGTATAATACAAATATAGAATTTTTCTCAGACCTCCATTCGGTTCATCATTTCACTTTGTTATTAATGCCTTGCCTGCTGCTTTTCAGAAATGTGTTTTTAAAAAGCGCATTTGTTTCCATAAAGAATGCCTTCTTCTGGTGTAATTATAAAAAGCATACACTATATACTGGAGTACATCAATTGTTTTAGGGCCATGAACAAAATGTATGAGCCCTGTTCGTGTGTGCAAGCAGCCTACTGAAAATGTGGGGCCCTCTGGGGACCTAACCCATTACCACGAGGGATCTGAGGTTCACTGATGAGGACTGGGGCTCTATTTTCCACTTTTATTTTTCTTTCAGTAAAAAATAGAAAGATAAATGAACCAATGGGACCAGACTTTAATAGATGCAGCACATGTGCACTCAAGAAACTGGAAGTGATGACGGTATTCTCAAGTTATGTCTTTGGGACACTTGCAGTCACAATGGTGGCCCTGAGCGAGCCTCTTTGTTCCTTCTTGTCTTTCTCCCTCCCGGGCACAGTCTACTAGCTCTTCAGGAAAATCTCCTACCATTGCTTCAGCTTGTAACATCCTCACTTAAAGCATTTCATTGTCACTTTAAGTACAGAACTCTCTACATCTGGCATCTAACACTCTGGCAGCTCTGGGTTTAAGTTTGTCTGTTTTTGCCCCACGCGCTTCCATGTACACCTTGGCTCTTCTTTCATCACCCTTTCTTGACCCAGCTTAAACTAGCCTTCCATCGCTTTCTCTTTCTGCCCATTCAATTCCCCCTAATCCCAATTTCATATGTTCACATTGCTTTGAAAGGTAACTTTTCTACTCTGCAGAAAATGGCCTTTGAGTGAAAGAGCAGGCTTTGGAGTCCAACAAATTTGTTTGAATACACAAGAGACTAGCTGCATGACCTTGGACAATTCAGTTAACCCCAATTCAGTAGCCTCATGTTCTACAGCAAATTGTAATATAATTTAATGTGATGAAATTGTAATATTAATTCTGTATGGCTGTCTCTCTCATCTCTCTGATACATACACATATACAGATCGTATATCTATATACTGTACAGTTGGCATTTCATAAGTAATGAGTCCACCTCTTTCCTTTTTTGTATCAGATCATTAAATTATCCTGATAAAAATCTTCTTCAGAGGAAATCTATTCCCATGGCTCCACGCAATGCCGAGAAGGTTCTCCTGCATATTTGTGTCTACTTCCATCATTATAGAAGAAAAGTGTCTGCAGAACCATATGCAAAGTGTATTCGAGTTGGGTATCTGATAAATTATTTAGGAAAGATGGATAAAGTGATGAAAACACTTCTAGAACCTTCTAATGCAGCAGCTACATCCCTGTACATCCTAGCTATACTCCTGTGAGCTGATGAAGCACATAATCCTTCCATAGGCTGGGAACACCTAAACTTGTTTCCTGAGAGCTAATGTGCCTTATCAAGACCCACCTCTCCTTGTGATAAAGAGTTTTACTCAAAATTTCATGATCCTTTTGGAGGAATTACTCTTTCCTCTGAGTAAAGTAGAAAAAGGAGTTTATGTTTAGAGCTGATAAAAATGAACGAAGAAAAAGTGTGTTATTTTCAACAATCTTACTAATTAATACTTAGTTCAAGTGCTATAAAATTGACAATATGAGTAGATATGTGGGTTGAAGATTTGTTGTTTTTTATAGTTTCTTTTATTGTTTTACATACCAATCCCAGTTCCCATTTCCTCCCCTCCTCCTATTCCTTCCACCTGCCCTCCTATCCCATCCCCCATCCACTTCTCAGAGAGAGTAAGGCACATTGCTTTGGGGAAGGTTCCAGGCTTTCTCTACTTTATCTAGTCTGAGCAAGGTATCCATTTAAAAGAGAATAGGTTCCAAAAAAGCCAGTACATGCAGTAGGGATAAATCCTGGTGCCACTGTCACTAGCCCCACAGTCTGCATCAGCCATTCAACTGTCACGCAAATTCAGAGGGACTAGTTTGGACCTATGCTGAGTCCTTCCCTGTCTGGCTAGAGTTGGTGAGCTCCCATTAGCTCAGGTAAACTGTTTCAGTGGGTGTCCCCATTATGGTCTTGACCTCTTTGCTCATATTCTCCCTCCTCTTACTCTTCAACTGGACATTGGAAGCTCAGCCCAGTGCTCTACTGCAAGTCTCTGCCTCTGTTTCCATCAGTTGCTGGTTGAAGGTTGTCTGGTGAAATTTAAGATATTCATTAATCTGACTACAGGGCAAAACCAGTTCAGGCACCCTTTGCTCTAGTTCTTAGGGTCTTAGCTGGTTATCCTTGTGGATTCCTGGGAATTTCTCTAGTGCCGGGTTTCTTGCTAGTTCCATAGTGGTTCCCTGAATCAGCAGGGTTTTTCCCCCCATTGGTTGTTTGTGAGTCAGGTGTGACAGGGTTTGCTGTCCTCAAACTCACTCTGTAGGCCAGGCTGTCCTGATTAAAGGTGTGCATCCCCACCGCCTGGTGGTATAAAAAAGGGGCCCAAAAAACATATTGTGCATTATCCTTTGCAACTAAGGCAAATCCATGGCCAACATTACTGAATCTAAAAACCAGAGTGGGTCTCAGGGAAAAAATGTGCTGCATTCTTATTTTATACATGAAAAGATCAGGCTCAGTGGCTTTCAAGGATTTCATTGTTCTTAGTCCTAGATTCATTAATTATCCTCAAGTTTCCTCACTTCCTGCTGAAGAACTGGCTCTTATTCTTAACTGTGTATTTCACTCATGCACTAATAGTTTTTTTAGGCATTGAAAAATTATATATTTACAAAGAAGTGTATAGTTCTACTAAGTTATTCATGAGACAGGAGTAGCATAGGATAGTTGATCTGCGAATTTAAAAATATACATTGAAGGAAGGAGTATACAGACAAAATAAAGAAATGTTTATTTTGTTTGAAGCTGTTGGCTACACTGAGTAGTTCAGTGATGGCCAGCATCAGCATCACCAGACCGTTTGTGGGCAAATGGACTCCACCTCAGTTCATTCAGAGTCTCCAAGATCTTGCAATTTATTGCTTGTTAAAACACGCACACAGCTGCATGCCTGCAGAGTACAGGCCAGTGAGTGCTCTCTCTCTTTTGTGTATTTCCCATCCATTTTCCTAATGCAAAGATGGTCGTATGGAACTAGCTGTCAAGATGTGGCTCTCTGGAGAAGTGGAACTGGGTATTTAGCGTTCACATGTTGTTCTCTTAAATTTCTACAAGGCTATTTGAGCTCAAATGGGGAGAGGGAGGCAAGACTTAACGTGTGTGTGTGTGTGTGTGTGTGTGTGTGTGTAGGTAAATAGGAGTCTAGCCAATGAATAGGAGATATGATATGCTTTTGGTGGGGTCTTAAGTATACCGACTCTGGAAATGACTTTTTAAAGATAAACGGTAATAAATACAAACACAAAATGCAGTATGGACTCTTATGAGAGGCTCCTGAAATGTTTTCTGGCATATGCACTTTGGTTATGGTGTTACAGAGGAATGGAGCCATGTCTACAAGAGGGATGGACAGAATGAACCGGGTATGCACAGCTATCTGCAAAGACCATGTAAAACGAGGCCACTGGCTTTGTTATCGTTGTGATGAAGAACATGCCTAACTTAACCCCTGAAATTCTTCCCTTGCCCTGGGGGTCATTCTCAGGGCTTAGCGACTAATGAATTCTCTGGCATTTCCCTATTACTAATTTGTTGGTGGAGGAAGAAAGTTTAAAACTAAATCCTGGCCATGAGAATTAGATGACAGATATCATGTGAACATTATGATGACTGTTTATTTTATGTAAAAATCAAATAAAAGTGTTAGAAATGAGAGATAATTTCAGTGGAAATCGAGCCTAAACTGTGTGTTTAAAGCAGCCTAAGCTGCCTTTGTAGCTTGTTTACTGGCATGGGTTGGTTTTTCTTTGGTGTGCATGGGCAGTATTATTTGTGAGTTACTGAATTTCAATTCGATGAAAGAATCTCAAGCCTTATTTATCCCCTCATCTCACTTTCATAATATCCCACAATTAATTTGAATGTTCAAAATTTTCCCTTCACTTAAAAATTATATAGCACATGGAAGATTTACCAGGCAACTGTGGTTAAAAATAAGAATCCTAGAAATGTACAGGGGTGTGTAGACTAAAGAAATAAATTAATGAACGTGCTTTGGGTGTGCTAGGACAATAAGATCCCCAACAATCCCTAGCTGAGAAAATTCTGTACTTCCAAATCCCACAGGGCAAATTGTGTCTCTTCCATTCATCACGGTCTCAGGAGCTCCTAATTTTAAACTAGCGTGTAGGTGTCTCTCTGCTCACAATAGAACAAGTGAATCAATAAGAGATGAATAGTTTGGGGAGATGTCAACCGCTTCTGCACCTACTTTCATTACGCACAGGGCATAGATGCATTGAGGTCAAGAGTTACTTATAGGCACTGCAATTTGGGTCCCTGAGAAGCTTCCTCTTGAGTGGCATGCTCTTGAAATGTATTTGCAAACACACAGCAATTTAGACTAACAAAGGCAATCCACTTTACTAATAGATTTGCAGTAGCAGAAGAGATGCTCAATTCAGGATTCAAATGCAGAGGCAAAAAGAGGGACTTGAATTTAAAACGCAAAACCTAACCCAACCAAACCTCCCAAACCAACTTGGATGGCTCTCTCAGTCTTGGCTCCCCTTGGGTTTTTTTTTTTTTTCTCATTCTATTACATTTACTGCTCTCTCTGGTGAAATCCCAAATTACCACTTCAATTTATCAGGCTGGCACGGTCTCCGAGAACAGCTCCTAATCCCAGTGTCAGCACTGCTCTACAAGCACTGCTCCTGCTTTAACTTGGTTCTGAGTTGCCCTGGATACAGCTCCCTACCCCACTCTGGCCCTCACAGGGGCGCCTCTAGCCCGCAGGCATCGCAAATGAGTACAGGAAATATTACATTAATTTCTAGGCACTTCAAATAATAGTTAGAATGAATCCCCAACTAAATTGGTAGAGAGCAGTTAGGTGACTGCCTTTCCACTCCTGGGTAAGGTCCCTCCCTGCTGATTGACAGGCTGTCTGCCTCTGAGCAGGGCAACAGGCTGAGCTGAAACTTCATCCCCACCAGCATAGCTTTCCCTTCAGCAAGAAAAAAAGTCACCATTGTCACTTGGGTGTATTTGCTCTTAAAAATCTGTTCTTGATATTACATACAAACATGTATGGATAAAACAGAATGTACTCGCATGTCTTGCATGTATGTGAATATATACACATATGTATTTATATTTTCACAAATATCTTTCTAGAGTCATAGGATTCTTTTTTGAAATTATGTTTGGGGTTAAGAAAGACTTGTTGCATAGCATCCATGTTTGAATAAGCACATCCTCTGTTTATTCAAATCAGTCACCACACGTTCTTATCCCTCCGCATCCATAAGATAGACACTTGTTTAATTGAGGCCACCATGCTGTTTCTTGTCATTCCACAGGGTCTAATATCATTTTCTTTGGCCAGAGATAGCCTGTTTTGCACTGTGTGTTCCTGAACAAGTGCCTGAATTCTCTTTTGTTTTTTTGTTTCTTTATCTATAAAAGGAGAGTAGCAATAATAATTAATACAATTAAATTAGATTTAATATAGATTAAATGAGAAAGTACAGTATATATGGTGGGTAACAAATATGGAGTGTTATATGTGATTTTTAAAAAATGATCTTGTCAGTAAACAGTGAAATGTGATTGTGGTGGTTTGAATAGTATGGCCCCCATAGTCTCATGTGTTTCAATGCTTGACCTGTAGGGAGTGGCACTATTTGTAGGTATAGCCTTGCTGAAGTAGTGGCTTTGTTGGAGGAATTGCACCACTACAGGGGTGGTCTTAGTGGTCTCATATGTTTAAGTTATGCCCAGTGTAGAGACAGTTCACTTCCTGTTGCCTGTGGACCAATGTAAAACTCTCAGTTCTTTCTCCAGTACCATGTCTGCCTGCATGCCGCCATGCTTCTCAACATAAAGATAATGGATGGAACCTCAGAAACTGTAAGCCAGCCCAAATTAAATGTTTTCCTTTATAAGAGTTGCTTTGGTCATAGTGTCTCTTCCTAGCAATAGAAACCCTAAATAAGACTATGATCAACTATAACACAGAAATTTAGAGCCTTGCCCAGTGTATGGAGAGCTGGTAAGTGAAGACAAGAGTGGTAATCCATAATCTTCCTTGTTGTAATAGGAGCAGCGGGGCTGAGTCCCCAGCACCAAGGCCGCCTGGCTAGCTTATGCCCCGAAATAACAACACACAAATTATATTCATTTAAACACTGCTTGGCCCATTAGCTCTAGCCCTTACTGGCTAATTCTGATATCCCGGTCAACCCATCTCTAATAATCTGTGTAGCCCTGGTCTTACAGGGAAAGATTCAGCATGTCTGACCTGGTGGCTTGCTTCATCGCGTGCGTCTGCCCAGGAGTGGGGAGCATGGCGTCTCTCTGCTCCAGAGAGCAGAGCTGTCGAGTCTGAGCTCACTTCCTCTTCCTCCCAGCATTCTGTTCTGTTTACTCCTCCCACCTATGTTTTAACCTATGAGGCCAAGCAGTTTCTTTATTACTTAACCAATGACCTTCCTCCATCACTTCCTGATAGAAAAACCCCTGTTTTTAACTACATATTTATTGATTCTTGCTTTTGCTCATTTATTAAGGTTGCCAGTGCCTTCTTTAAGACTCTATGGTACAGTCTCAGATGCCATCTACAGTGCTCTGGGCAATGTGGAGGTTAAAGGGCATAATGAAGCGCAACCTGGATGGATTTGTTAGCTCATCCTGATGTGACTGAACAGCTGTTAAGTAATCCAAAAACACTTCTTTAAAACCCTGTGATGAAGCACTTGTGTTTGGTAGCTTTCTTTCCCAAGCTCATCCTTCCCTTTCACCTTAGCATAACTCTACTCAGCTCTATTACATTCAAGTTCTTTATTTAGATTGTTTCCTAACTATAAATAGCACTGCCAGAAACATTGTAAGTTGTTTTGTTTTCTGATTTCTCCTACACTTCAAGGTGCAGTAAGTAGTTATATGCACAGCAGAGTTTCACCTATATGAACAAGTTGAAAAATAAAAAAGAGCCATTTACATTTCCACTGGATGGTATTTTGCTTTGAAATGCCTCGGTAGAGTATAAAGTTGAGAATGTCTGCTTGTTTGCCTTTGTCATATTTTTGTGGCTATTTTTGAAGCACTTGCTATTACTGGCCTGGTTGTGCCTCATCAGAGCCTGTTCTTTCTGGGACTTCAGTGACAGTTCCATGTACATTCTCAAGCAGCTTCACAGAGCGATCCCTTCTGTCAGCTCTCAACCTGTGATTTCTCAGCTTCCTCTTTACCTCTAAGGTTAGGTTCTCCTTTCAGCTGCCGTTCACTTCTATGACTAGCCCTGCTGTGATTTACTTGTTGTTCCCTGCATCTCAAACTTCTGTGCTTCCTGATCACTACTCTTCCATCTTAACTGAATGCCCATTGGCCTCTCACCCATTGCTCTCTCACCAAACCACAAAACCAAGTCTAAAGCTGAACTGACTACCCTCTCTGTGTTGCTGTGTTGCTGACAATTGTAGTGATTACCTGTGGTGAATGACCTGAGATGTGGTGAATGTTGCTTCAGCTCATGGCTTCAGGTTGTCCCTATCAGCTGTCTTCATTGCTTTTGGTCCTTTGATGAACAGAAGGATGTCATGGTAGGGCACATGAAGCAGAGTAGGTTGCTTACCTCATGATGGCTGGGAAAGATGGACAAAGGATTGGAGTATCAAATCCTTTAAGGGCATGTTCCAAGTCACTTAACTTTCTTTTGCTAGGCTCCCACTTCTTACTGATTCTACCACCTTTCCATATCTCTTCAGGTTGCAGTTCCAGTCTTTAACACATGTGCTTTTCAGGGATGTTCAAGATCCAAGCCGTAACACATTCTAGCTTCTCATTAACTTCCCTTTCTGTGTTAGAGCTCTACATTGATGATCCTATTATGCATCTTTCATTGCAAAATGTTGCATGGGTCAAGTTCATCCCCTCAGTCAAGCATCCTGAATGTCTGATGACTGTCTTCTCTTCTGTATGCCAAGAAATGTTCTGGGTCTTGCCTCTTACTCTTTCTTACTTCTATAAACACAATAGACATCCAAGTAGTCATCTAATCTTACCCCTCTAATCAATGCCCTGCATCTTCTCCAGAGGACCTTGCTGACTGGCAATCTTACTGTGCCTTTCCAGCAATAAATACTGTCTAGTGGCAAGTGTGCCATCCCCACAACACCGAGCAGCAGCACAGTGGAGGATGCCCCTTAGCAGGTGGCTCCTGCCTGTTCTCACTTGCTTCTCACTTGGATATAAAGTGTTATCCCACAAGGAATACTTGGTATCCAGATAATTTTGTAATTTTTCTAAACTTTAGATGTGGGGTCTCCCTGGTAGACATACCCATGTGTCATTCTGGCCGAGGGGTTGTTGCCTCTTGGTCTGCCAGCATGTGAGTAGCTCCCCTCCATGTTCTTGCCACCACGGACTCTTGAAACCTTTACCTGAAACAAAACACTGCCTTATTTAAGTGGCTTCTGTCGTGTATTTTTATTAGATTTCCTAGAAAAAAAGAGAAATACATAGCTCTTTCCAAGAAATAGTGCTCTGCTCTTTAGGGAGTGGACTGTCCTGGTCTTGTACATGTTTCTGAGTGCAGATTGCAGAGTGGCCATTAAACATGTGGTTTCAAGCTCCAAACCCAGGATAGTTGTGACAAGAGTGAAACTGCCCTGTCTCTGAGGGTAAGTGTTTCTCAGCTATAGAAGAGGAATTTACAGAAGCATGCGTGAAGGAAGGGGGGGGGGGATGGATCATAGAGAAGAGCACATGCTCAATGGGAAGTAGCTGCTGATAGCATTCCCTGGTGTTACCTACCCATCAATCTCCTATTGACTGGTTGAGGGGGTTAAGAATATAGTTAACAGTTACTATCTCTTTAAAGCCTTGATTCCAATGTATGGTCCAGCCACAACAGCATCCTCTTCTTTCCAACCACTTGTGTGCATTCTTGTATCACTGAGCTTGGCTGAAGTTTGTGCCATTGCTTACTCACTTTGAGCACTTTTATCTGAGTCTTCCACAGTGCCAGGGACTTAAAGCATCAACTGTAGTGGTCGAGGGGTTTAAGAATGTAAGTTGATGTCTAAAGGACAGACATGAGAGAGAACATGGGAATCTAATCCTAAATACACTAATGACTCAATGATTTAAAAACTTGATTTAATAAGAGCAAGTCTGTGGATTTCAGAAGGGCGAGGCTCAGCTTTAGTTGAGGCTTTCAATTCTAGAACATTTATGTCAAGTATGGAAGGTACGGATAGAGGTAATATGCACAAAATCAGAGTCACAAATGTACGAAGTTATAAACTGGGAAAAGAAAATGTGAATTTTGAATTCACACAGACTAGCTGAATCTGAATCTGGCTACATAAGAATAATAATTAATCTAGTCCCCTAATTATAACTTACATATTTGAGTTGGAAGACTTGCCTTGATGTGGGATTCCCCTCTGTATGCTGTGAATATCATTGGTTAATAAAGAAGATGCTTTGGGCCTATTGCAGCACAGTATAGGGTGAGGCAGAAATTGTAAGCAGATAAAATAAAGAGAATAAGCAGAGTCAGAGAGAGACACCATGTAGCTGCACAGGAGACAGACGCTGGACACCGGACAGAACCTTACCTGTAGGCCGCAACCATGTGGCAATATACAGATGAATAGAAATTTAAGATATAAGACCCAGCTAGAAATAAGCATAAGCTAATAGGCCAAACAGTGTTTTAATTAATAGAGTTTCTGTGTGATTATTTTGGGTCTGGGAGGCCAGGAAATAAACGAGCTGCCTCTGTCTACATTTCCTATTCTAAAGTTTTGGGCAAAATTGTTTTCTGTCTACCTAATCTTCAGAATATATGGGAATTAATTATCCCATAACCCATAAGTCAGCCAAATAAGTATGTAAGATCCAGGAAATAAGTTAGCAGAGTACATTGTGTACACATGTGGATAGTCACTTGTGTATTGTGACATGTTTATTCACAGCCACATGTCCTTCAGTGTATGTGAGAACTGTTCAAGGATGCATCATCGGTATCCAAATAGGTGGGAAAGTACACAAGAACACGGAATTCATCCTTTCCCATGGAGAATTCGAAATTCGAAAGCTTGTCAAAATTGTCGGTTATTTTTTTCCTTTTGAGATAAGACATTATATTTTAAATGACATTATAATCAGAAAAAGAAAACATATCTAAGACAGAGCGATTTAATGAATATTTGTAAGTAATCAGACCAAACTCACATTCTGGACAACAGACCAGAAGACTAGATGTGTCTATGCCCAATCCAGTTTTTAAACACTTTTTGGGTTCTCTTGCTTAGCATGTCTCTTGGAAGCATGCAAAATCCTTTCAAGGGTGTTTAAGGAAGTGTTTGATTTTAAAGAATAATGCCTTATTGAATTTTCAAGAGGGAAGGGAAGATAGAAACAAAATCAAGTTGTTAATGGACAGCGCAACTCGGCAAAGTCTGGCGATTTCATCAAAGCAGCCAAGGAAATCCCCTCTATAGTCATGTATAGCACTGCAAAGTTGGGGCAGGTGGGCAACTAGGAAGCCGTTTTTAACCACGGACATTAACGGAGTGAAAATCTCAGCACATTGCTAGTCTTCTCTCAGGTATTTACAATTAAAGATACATGGGTAGTCGGCATCCTAACGGGCAGGTCTTTGTTTCAGAACCTGAGCTTTTTACTTTCCTATCCATTCAAACTATTTTGAGGTTTTATATGCTTAGACTCAATCATAAAATTGAATTCAGATATAACCTTTTGCAGTGTGTGAGCTAATGAAATCACCCCAAAGGTCATTTACTTAAGCAATAAGCACTTCAAATTGATCATGATCAGTTAAACTACCAACTCCAGGTAACGATTTTTTTCTCTCGCTCTCTCTTTTTTTTTTCTTTTTGTACTTACTCACGCGCCAGACTCAGAAGATCAGTTTGTCCCTGGTGTTTAGTATCCAATTTTCTACCAAGCAGAATATAAGACATGCTCTGTTAGATTTATGATACTTTAAAAATGAGTTTTATTTTACAAGTCAAAGTGCACTTGTCAGCTTTGTTGACATATTACTATGAGCTATGTAAGGCCTCAGATAGAAATCCAAAAGGAGATGTGCCTGCATAGCTACATTTAATACCTGGGCATTGTGGGAAATTTTGACATATGCAAGGATGTGGATGGAGGTACATGCATGAGAAAAATGCTATTTCAATGTCAATATTTTTAGGTCAATTTTAGAATAACTTTTTGTTTTGGCTTCTGAGAACTTTGCTGACATAAGAATTGTGATCCCGTGTTTCAGCTTCCAAAGTGATGGGATTAGAAGAGTGAATTACCATGCCTGACTGTTTTCATTTCTTATTTTTCTACTAACATTTGATAGGTCATACTATATGCCAAAATAGTACATATTATTTCATTTCAAATAAAATGAAAGCTTAATCAGTCTGTGACATTCAAGGGCCAAAACCATGTATTATTATCGTTAGTTATACCTCACAAATTCCTTAAGCATTTCTAGAAATTTTGTGGCAAAACTTTTAACACAATAGTGAAAAAATGATTTTAGTTAACTCTAAGAATAATGTGATTGTTTTATGAGACAGCAATATAGCAGCATTCATCTTAAAAAAAACTGGTATGTTTTACTTGGGGCTAGTCCCTAGTGTACATCCTTCTCTTGAATATGATCTGTGGTTAATCTTGCCCTCTTGGTTGGGTTGAGAGCATCATGAGGTCACTAAAGCACATGTCTGGATGCTTCTGTAGGATCGTTCCTTGGGAAGATAACTCAGGACGGAAGAACTGGGCAGAACACAGGCCACACCATTCCATAAGCCATGGTCTGGCTTTGACTAGCTGGACAGTAGAAAGTCACCTGGCACAGACACACTCCTTGGTGCTTTCTGGCTTCTGTGCCATGAGTGACTTGGCTCATGTCTTGAATCATGTCCAAACTGCCATAAGGAATTTAAACCTTGTCAAAGGTGAGACCCAGAAGATCTTCTCCCCAAATGTTCATTATGGGGTTGGAAGCCTAAGAAGCAGGGACACTATGAGAAACCATTGTTGCGTTATCTAGCCAAGCAACCTGAGACAGCACTGGAGGGATGCTGAGAGTGAGATCCCCCCCCTTCTTTCTCTCCTCTGTCTCTCTCGCTTTCTCTCTCCCTCCCTGTTCCCCTCCCTCCTTGTTCCCCTCCCTCCCTTCCTTCCTCCCCCCTCATAAATTGTACTCACACATATCAAGTAGTGCCTGTATTTTAAGCAGTGATCAGTGGAAACCGATGTTAAACAGCTGGCTGTGCTTCCTGCTAAAATTTACAGTAGTTCTGTGTAACTCTTTCTTCTTATACACCAAATGCATTCATAGGATTGCCCACTTTTATTTTACTAAGTATTTCCTTTATCAAAAGTCTTTCATTATTGAATTACATCTAGGATTTTTTTAACATTAGCAATGTAATGATAAGTTTTAGTTAGATTTTCTTGCAACATTTAATTTGTTTTATAACTCACACCTAACGTATGAGCAAACGTGTTTTGGGCTTCATATTCAAAGTGTGTCTTGAATTCAAGCACTTGTCATCATTGTTTTTACTACTGTGTTCCAGGTTTTCACACCTCAGCCAGACCACAGCCTCTTGCTTTCCCTTTAACTCCATCCTTAATCTCTTTTTCTTCACAAAAAAAAAGGAAAGAAAGAAAAGTAATTCATTCAAAATTTAGAATATCCATGAATTTGAGAGGAGATAGACAGCAGAGGAGAGGATGGAGAGAGGAGAGAGGGAATAGTGGAAACATACCATGTAGAAATGCAATTTAAAAAATTAAAATATAAACACTCAGATTTTGTCATTCCTTCCCTATGACATCACACAGAATAGACTGTTAAGTTCCCACAGTGGCCCGCCTCTCTCCTCACATCTCCCTCCTTATCCTTGTTCCCTGCTTTTCTCCTCTTCTATGTTGTGTTCATAGCCACCTTGCAGTTGCTGAAGATACAACATGCTGTCTCCTTGGGAATCTTTGTTCCCTGGGACCTATACTTGGCATGTTTGGTCCCCTAACACATGTGTTTTGTGCCTTCACCTTGTCTTGGTTTTGATCAGATTTGAATTCACATGAGATTATGTTCAAACAGGAATGTCTTCCTGACTTTGCTTCAGTGTACAGTTGTGTGTTTCTAATACTTTTACTTTATGGTCACTTGTTCCTCTTCCTGTTACTTTCCCTCTCTGTTTATCAAAGTAATTTATAGAAAAACTTTCACTTGTGATTATACAAAAGCTCAGTTGTGTGGTCCATTTGTCCCACCAGAGCTCCACAGGCTTAAGTCTAATCTGTTCCAATGATAAAACAAAGCAATTCTTGTGCTTTTTTGCACAAGGTTTTTTCAAATATATAGATATACTTTTCTATATCAACTCATGTAGGAAGCTAGTCATTCATTGTTTTAAAGCAAGAATATTCAAAAATAAAGGGAGATCACTAGACCCGGAATTGCCGAAGAGCAAAACAAGCCTACAGCAATCCAGAACTGTGTAATATAGCCCTTCCTGTTTCATCCATACATTAGTAGGTTTGGTTCATCAAAATTTCAAAACAGAAATAGCAACCAATATCTTCTCAAGTTCCTTTTTTTCCTGTTTCTCTGTGGAGCTTCTGAGCTAGCAAATGGGTCTGTTGACTTTCACAGTCAGCTGCCCTTCCTTTCTCAGCTCCAGTGTGGAGGACCCAGACAAGAACTGTCCTGGAGAAAAGCCAAGGATTCCCAATGCAACTTAGCCCCGGTGATCTGTGGCAACAAGGACTTTGAGGATGCTTTAGTCAGAAGACAGCACACGCGACGGTGGAAGCATGTAAGCTGCCCACTTGCAGGCACATATTGTCGTGAAATCTTCTGTGACACCCTCTTAGGGAGGCGTTTGGCCAGGGTTACCTTTGAATAAAGCGTGTGAGTCTGGGGCCTGAGGCTCCAGTAGTCTTCTGTGTTTCCCAGGAACTTCTGGAAGCCAGTACTCTTTTTCTCTGTCCTTCATAGTGAAGATAAAATCCCCCACTCTCCTTGCTTAGAGTACATCCTTGAATTTGGTGATTTAATGATTAACATAGCCTGTCATTTTGATAACTGTTTAATAAAATTAAGGAGAACTTAATTTCTGCATTGCAGTGGTGGGGTGGGGCAGGGTGGGGAAAGCATCCGATAGGAAAGAGCCATGTGTGGACTCACAGGCACAATTCTCTATGAGAACTTGTGTGGGAGATGACTTTAAATTAAATATTCACACAGAAAAAAATGAGGTCTGGGCTGCTTGTCACTTCACAAAGGAGACCTAAATTGGGCTGTAGCGCTGGGGTCCCCAGCCCCACTGGTAGGAAGAGGGGCAGAGAAGCTGCCTGTGGAGGGGGTAGGTTTGTAACTTCATTTTCCACTGACATATTTTGTTGGATGATTAATAGGCTGACACTAATTTAGGTCTCAGAAGACTAGAAGGTTCTGTAACAGGGTAGAGAAATGGGAGGGAAAGTGTGTGGGGGAGTAACAGAATGTGGGATGTCTTGGAATTTGGGCCTCGGGAAAGCCAGGGTGGATTTTAAAGATCTTACCCACTGGCAAATTGAGAATGGAAAAGCCAGCACCTTAAACAATTAATTTTACTAGTCATGCAATCTAAATTGTCACACTTAAGCATCTCAGTGTTGACCTGTTTAGACAATATGCCTAATCCACAGGGGAGTAGTTTCAGTAGATCATGTTTAAGTTAGCTAATTAATATCAAAAGCAGTGTGGAATTGACTAACAGGTAATTTAATCAAAAGATAATTAAAACTATTGGAATTTATAAATTATTATTTAATTAATATTAGTTAATATTATAATTTGCAAAGTCTAAGTTGTACCGATGAAAGGGTTTTCTTATAAATACCACTGAAAATTAATTATAAATTAATATAATCTGCTGAAGTATCCTCTTAATGGGTTTGCAGCTATTCTTGACTTTTACAATAAATAAACATTAGACTCCCATACTGTGCCGGTCTTCCTACATCCGTTAGGTAAAGAGTGAGGTCCTCAGCCCTGGATCTTGAAAGGAACCCACACACACGAGAGCCTCTTACTTAATAACAGACATGGGCACTTTCATTGTTTGTCTCAATTGTGAAGCTGAGGAGCAGTGTGGCTAGACGGAGGCTGAGGGAGAGGCAGCTGGATAAAGCTGGTGTGGTTTTTGATGAGGCTTCTCAATCGTCTTTGAAAGGGGTTCCAGATCACAGTTGGATAGGCAGTTAGTTGAGTTTTATGGAAAGGCTCTAGCTCTTTACTCTGCACAGTGGGACCCAAATGCGGATATCTGTGGATTTAATCGTTTACAAATATTAGTTAAAAACGTTTCTATACTGACCACATGCAAACTTTCAAGTATATTTGTCGTTTTGGCGATCTATCCCAGGGTCTCTTGCATGCCAAATTTATAATGAACCCCTGAACTTCACCACAGCCTGAGTTCAGTTCTTGTCATTATTTTTTTAGGCAATATAGCATAAATACCATTACTTTGCATTTGCATTGTGTTAGACATTATAAGTGGTTGATAGATGATTGATGCAATGATTTATCTTGGCTATATGCACATATGATGCTGTTTTGTATGAGAGACTTGTGGGTTTTTGTATCTGCAAAGAGTTCTGGGACTTACCTGCATATTCCACAAGATGAGTGTATTTTGCTGTAGTTCCAACCACAACATGAGTTCCATAGGGATTGTGTGAAGGATTCAGATGTTTGGGGAGCCCGTGAAAACCAAATGACATTTGCAGAGAATATGGCAAAACAGAGACGTCATGAATAGGGCGAGGAATAGATATTTTCTCTTTAAGATTGTATTTTATTTATAATCACTGCATGTATATGTCAGTTTGTGGGGCTGTGCACCTGAGTACAGGGCCCTCAGAGACAGAAGTGGGACATGGAGTTATAGATGGTTGTGAAGCCACCCGATGTGGGTGCTCAGAACTGAACTCCAGTCCTCTGCAAGAGAAGGATGCGCTCTTAATGGCTGGGCAGTCTTTTCATCTCTTTTGGTATGTTATCGGCTCCAGGAAAATAAGTCACTGTCTCAGTCAGGCAGTGATATTTCCAGATAATTCTTTGTTGTCACTTACCCTAGTATTTTGTTTCTGATCCCGAAGGTCCTGGAAAGAGGCAATAGAAGCCAGAAAGCTGAGCCAAAGGGAATGCTCTTTGGTCATTAAGGATTTGTGCTATTAGCCTTTCCTAATAAAAAGAGAGTATGGAGGCCTCCCCTCCCCCAGTGTACAGCATCTAGTGCCTTTGAGGTTGGCCTGTAAATATAAAATGACCTTTCTGCTTGTATTGATGAGGCAGTTAGATGCTGAATGGGGTGTCATATAAGCTAATACTACATAGAGAAGCCCCTGGCTGAAATGTATATGCAGTAAAGACAGATTTACTGCTGCCTTGAGTTTCCCTTTGAATTTCCAAGATTTATCTGAGCTTAAGGTCTCAACATTGGTTTCAGGCTGCCAGAGCATTTTTCAGAATTCACGCTACAGCAGGATCTTGGGACTAGTGCTAAATTCCCTTTGATGAACATACGCCTTTTCGGGCTCCCGCTCTCTCCGGAGGCTGTGGCTAGAATGCGAGGTTATGGTCTTCATTTTGTTAGTCATTTACCACGGGCCAGTATCAAAGTGGTGCTCCTTAATTGGGGCATTCTGAAGAAACTAATGGAGAAAAACTCTTGTCCCTTAAAAACTGAATCACAGCTGTAGACGCAGATATGACTGCCGTTCCCCTCTTCGAAAGCGGCAATCAGTGCTGAATGCGTCAGGTGAGTTCATCTCTCAAGCTCGACTTTAATAGTTTATGAAGAAGATTGATTAAGTTCTTTCTGATAGATCAATAGTATAGTGAAACCCGGCTTCCCTCCCTCCCTCTTCAGTGTGGATCCCAATGTACTTGGAGGCAAAGCAAAGGCAAAAGCTTGTGAGTGGCTTCCCTCTCCAGCTGCAAAGATGAAAAATCCATTGTTTTGTTTGTTTTAAGATACTTTGATTGCTTTATTGTTTAATAAACACTTGAGGTTTTTCTTTTTCTCTCTCTACACAGCAGCGATTTTAGCCCAGATAAGGCTAATAGAGGTGACATTCAAAACTTAGGGAAACTTCATGTTTATATCTTGAGATCCCAAACTTGACTGTTCTTTGTAGCAGGAGTTAGTTAATAAATGGGTGTACATTCTGGCTTTTATGTCCTGCTGTATTTTAATATGGGATATAGTTGTTTTTATACTGAACATTTTTAAAATAGGAATATATAATGCATAATGAATTACATATATAATCAGTTCATTTAATTCCATTGTGTTCCTGTTCATATTTTTCTCAAATTTTTGTGTGTGCATGCACGCGCGCACGTGTGTGTGTGTGTGCGTGTGTGCGTGTGTGCATGTGTGCACACGTGGGTAGGAGTATACGGTCCTGGGGTGGAACAATGGACCTCACAAGCATTAATATACCAGTTGTCTTTCTCTTTTCTCTCCTTGGCCTCATAAAATCCTGACTGCTGACATTAAAACTATAAATAATGAAATAATTATTAAAGGTTCAACAATGAATAACTTGCATTTGTTTATATAATATTTTAAATCTTAAATTTATGTTTTATGATACATAAAATTATGCACATTTATCACTATCCTGTAATACAATTTGTTAGTGGAGTTAAACACTCCTGTCTTCTCAAGCTGTTTTTGTCTGGAAACACTTCTGAGAGACAGGATCTTGTAGTCCAGCCTGGCCTCAAACTCAAGATCCTTTTGCTTAGCTTCTGTAGTGCTGGCATTGCAGCTGTGTGCCAGCGTGCCCAGATCAGCATTTATTGTTTCATATGATGAAAGCATTTTTCCTAGATTTTTTTGAAGTATATATTATCATTACTATAGTCACCCCAATGAATAACCACCAAAAGAACCCCTGAGTCCTACTGAACTGTAACTGAGTGTCCAGTGCTCACCACTTCCTCATGCTTCTGTTAACCAACATTCTACTCTCAACTCCTATGACAAAAGCCTTTTAATAATCACATATGAGTGAGATCATGCTGTATATGTCTTTCTATGCTTGACATATGCTCTCCAGTTTATTCATGTAGTTACAGATGATAGGATTTCACACACACACACACACACACACACATACATCTTACACATATATACATATATATATAGCTAAATAGCTGAATAATATTCTATTGTGAGGGCATACCACATTTTCTTTGCCCTTCATAAGCTGGAGACTTTTAGTTTCTTCTATTTCTTGGCCGCTGTGACTAGTGTAACAAGACGGCTGATATCTCTTTACTAGACTGGCTTTTCTTTTAGTTGATTATGAGCCTACCAGTGGGATTGACAGATCATACAATAGTTCTAGTTTTCATTTTTTGAGGAGCTCCTACAGTTTTCAACAGTGATTTTACTAATTTACATTCCAAGCAACAGATCCCCTTTTCTCACATCTTTTGGGACTCATTGTTTGTATTTCTTTTGATAGTGAACATTCTTCCTGGAGCATTTTATGGATTCCTAATGATTAGTATATAGGACATTTTTCTTTTTTAAAAAAAAATATTTATTTATTTATTATGTATACAATATTCTGTCTGTGTGTATGCCTGAAGGCCAGAAGAGGGCACCAGACCTCTTTACAAATGCTTGTGAGCCACCATGTGGTTGCTGGGAATTGAACTCAGGACCTTTGGAAGAGCAGGCAAAGCTCTTAACCACTGAGTCATCTCTCCAGCCCCTAGGACATTTTTCATACACCCGTTGCCAATATGTTTGTCTCTTTATAGAATATTGTAAATGCATTATTTATTATTGCTCTTATAAAATTAGTGAGCCTCCTTTACCTCTTAACCCCCTGTTTATCATTTGTATGTAAATAGACAAGGGATGTAGCTGGGTTGAGATCACTTCCCTTTCAGCCTTGAATTCAACCCCAGCATCACAAATAAAACAAACAAAATGAAAGCAAAATGCATGGAGGTAAATTTTTGAGTGAGTACAGAGTGCTTGAGAACAAAACCAATCAATGGCTTTCCCCCAGGTCCTTTGCTTCTTGTGTGATCTGGAGCCCATTGCTTTTCTGTAGACACATCTTCCCTATTCATGGACTTTCTCTATCTGCCGTCCTTTAGAATGTGGCCCTCGGAGGACATTTTCTACCTTTCTTGGCCATGCTGCTGTCTAGGTAGGCTTTTTATAATACTTTCCCCATTACCTTAGTCAGCAGTTTATTCTCAGGTCCCCTGCAAAGTCACTTTGATCCCTCCAAGGCTCACCACCCTCTATTTTGATCTCATAGGACTCCTTGTTCTAAAGTTTATATGATGCAGTTCTCGGTTTACTTGAAGGATGGATAATTGACAGCAGGGAGGGCCAAAGGCTGCCTTTGCTCCCCTCTGATGATGATGATGATGATAATTAATAAGCAGAATCATGGTAAATAGATTGACTCCTAGTAGATCCTCCAGAGATCTTCTCTTAGCTCTCTGTAAAAGAGTGTGGGGTATGGAATACTTTAATCTTAAAGCAGAACATTTCATAGACTGTAAAGCCTCTACACTTCCTCTACTCAGTAAGTGGCTGACTGAATCTGTTCCTTCATTGGGATAATGAAGAGCAATGTTGTTTGAAAGTCTTGTTGTCTCAGTGAAAATCAGGAACTTTCTCTTTCTCCCCACCTAGTGGGTAGGTGGTGGAAAGAAGGGAGGCAGTGGGGGGAATGGCTGTTTAAATTAGTCACAGTAGAGAACCAAGAAAGGAAGCCATAGTATTCTAAGGGTCAATACAGTGTTGCTCCATGTCCCTTTATTGAAAAGGTCTATGATCAATGCTGTGGTGAGAGTAAAAGGCTTTCTTTATACATCACTAGACATCAGTTGTGCTTTCAAATGACAATACTAGTTTGTTAAGAGCTAAGGGTGTATTGCAGCAGAATGGTGTCCTCTTCTTTACACATAGTGAGCCCATAGGTGCGAAAGAAAGAGCACAATATGTCAGGCCTCTAGATAACTTAGTCCATTGTTAGCCAGTATGGCAGCTATAGATTCCTCTGAGATGACAAATGGCATAGTAACACACAGACTGTGCTGTTCTCAGTGTTCCTGGTCAGTGACCACAGGTGGTGTCTGTATTGACTTTGGAACTTTGTCTTAATGAATAACTTTTGAGATGAAAGTCATTAGTCCTGTCTGCCACAGCCTTAGGCTTATATTACTAATTTCTTTCTAAAAACCATTTTAAATATTAGAATTTTCTAATTAAAGAAGACTCAGGAAATAAAGCATTGCCTCTGTAGGGAGATGGCTTTACTTCATTCTTTAGAACATGGACAGAAGAGAAGTATACAAAGCATTTTACAGATGCTTTTACTTCTATCTCATGTGAGCCGTTATTTGTCATATTTTAATTGCCATGAATTATAATGTGAGCAATGATTCTGGTCTATTTTAGAATCAGTATGTTCTGATTAAACCTTGAATTTTCTTTACTTAAAAGCATTTTTGAAATGAAGATCTAAATTAACACCTTTGACAGGCAGTAAGATAGACTTTGTGAATGATTCTTAGCCTTATCTGGACCAATAATCTTTTTATTAGAAAGATTTTATAGTTCCCAATTATCCAAAGAGGAAATATGTATTTAATACTAGTCTTTGAAAACACCTTCAACACAATTCCCAAGTTGTTAGTAAGTTAGAAGAAAAGGGAACATGATCTAGAAAAAGATAATTCATAGCTCAGATTACAAGTGGTTGGCAGGGCTAGGCTGGAATATGGGATAAAGTTGGCTGTAGTGTACCATCACAGTGTTGGTATGGTGGCTACCCAATAATGTAAATTATCATTGATGGACATCTTGGTAAATTCACAATAAATCACTGCGTAGTCTTCTCTTGATTCCACAGCTGTTATACTGCAAGGAAATGAAGTTTATGCTACACTTGTGACAATACATTTTTATGTGTGAAATGGAGTTATATCCTAAGCTGATGCAATTATATTGATTTTTCATCTACATGAATGCTCTACAAAGCCAGAGAAAATTATTCAGCATTATATGCCAGTTAATTTTGGGGCGAGTTAGGGGAGGGAATTGGTTCACTTACTGCCAGGATACCTGGCATTTTTTACCTTAGACGAAAAAATGATTTTTAACCTTCTCTGTTACTATGCGGACCATGACTGTTTCTGCATTTTTCCAAAGTGCCTCAAGCCTTTTCCAATGAGAACCATGTGGAGAGCATCTGTTGTGTAGGGTGTGAAAAAGATGCTGATCAGTGTTTAAAGTGTTCTGTTTGGGGTCCATTTCGATCAGGAAGGAAGTCAGTATTATGTATAGAGTAAATCTTTATAAAAAGATTGGTGTTAGACATTAAGGTACTTGAAATCATAACACATTTTAAACATGAACATGTGGCAATATCTAGATCCAGGATTTTTTAAAATAAAATATCTTTTCATGGATATGTTACCTAAAAAGTCTCCCAAAATGTTGTGTAAGAAATTGCTATGAACTTGGCTGAAGTTATTCTTTAACTTTGCGCTGAGATGGAAAGGAGAATAAGAAACAAATATCCAATACTTACATATTGGGAAGAAACCGTGGTTTAAGTTGGATTCCCTAGGGTGCATACTTTGAGATAGTGTTTTATTAGCTGGATATTTCCAAATGACCCACAACAACATCCCCTGAATGATGGACAGCAGGCATCAGCTATGATCAGGTTTATTTTTACTTTCCATGTCTTGGGGGTCCCCAACATGAACTCTCAGACTGTACTGGACCATGGAGAATTTTCCAGTCTCACAGTATTTGATCATTGAATGTTGACTAAGCTTAGAGAGTGTGATCTTGAACACAGCTCCTCTTTCATACTGAAACAGCCATGAAAAGACTGTCTGCAGGCCTCATGTCAGCAATGAGGACAAGGGCAACACATCACTGTACCTACCACACAGTGGCAGTGGGACATATGTGGAACTGGAATTTGAAACTCCAGACAGACATGAGTTCTAATCTTGGATGGGAGCCTGTGCTAAGTAGAACCACAATGAATAATGAAACAGAATTGAAACAGGAAGTACTGATAGAAGAATTCTGGCTCCCAGGCAAATTATTGATCAGAGCTAGCTAGGCCAGGCAGGGAGTTCAGACAGGTCTCTGGCACAGTGTAGGAAAAAAAAAATCACCAAGAAGCTAGATGTTGAGTGGAATCCGGACCGCAGAAAAGCCTGGACAGAGAGCCCATGTTTGGGGAAATAAGATGTGCATCATAGGCAATACCCTCTAGGCCGTGGCTCAGAGGGAATCTAGATTCTAACAACCATCTTTGAAGCTGCCGCCTCCTTCTCCTCCTCCTCTCCTCCTCCTCCTCCTCCTCCTCCTCCTCCTCCTCCTCCTCCTCCTCCTCCTCCTCCTCCTTCTCCTCCTCCTTTTCTCCTCCTCTTTGTTTTCTTCTCCTCCTCCTCCTTCTCCTCCTCTTCTTCTCCTCATCCCCCTCCTGTTCTTCCTCCTCTTCCTCCTCCTCCTTCTCTTCTTCCTCCTTTTCCTCATCATCCTCCTTCTCCTCTTCTTCCTCCTCGTTTTTAATGCTCTTGATTGTGTGAGATAGAGCAGCAACAAAACAAAAGAAAAAACATAATTGTACAAGTATAAAAAGTAGGATTTGTGGTCTGGGAAAAAATTATAGCAAGCTAGTTCTTATCTCAAACAACAAAACAAAAACAAACAAAAATTGGAAATCAGAGTCTGAGGAAGAGTGGTGACTATGTTTCAGGAATGTAGATCAGCTCTCCACCTTCATGTGTCTTCTCTGGATTGGCAAACAGCTGGATTCTTCTGTCTGGATCCTCTGATACCTCACAGTCGCGTCCGTCATGTTACTCTATTGTGTTGTGTGTCCTTCTGGCTCCATACATTAACTTGCTCTCTTCCTCCCTGGGGCTTCATCTGTAGCTGCTCAGTTCATTGTGTCCATCCCTCTCACCCCAACTCCACTCCCGTATATGCATTGATTTTTTTTAAAATTTTAAAAATGAGATTATAATATAGTCACACCCGTTCTCTCTTCAGTGTCCCCCATCCAAGTCCTCCCATACACTTCTCTCTCTTTAGAATTCATTGCTACTTTTCTTTTAAATTGCTTTCCACCTTTTTAATAGTGTCTATGCAGTTGTCATGGCTCCTCTTTTATTCTCCTGCAAAACTGAATTGTTCTAGATGTATTTCCTGCTTCTCAGCTAAACCGGTTGCAGTCTCCCAGAAGAAAAAGTAGCCAAAGGAAGTTTCTTGTCCCTCCAGTGCATAAGAGACTGCCATCATGTCTCCTGGGCCAAAGGTTAGAGACTCATTGAGTGACATGGCTTAAGAAGGTCTATACCAATTTACATTTCCTAAATTAATAATCATCATCCTATCTTAAAAGTCTCTTTGTAATATCTCATATTTTTGTATTTGATGGTAATGAAACTTTCTCAACTCAAAGCTTTGAAAATATGAGATCCAATCAATGTAATTCTTTTTCTTCTCTTAATGAATATATTTTTATACTCTAGTCAAAAGTTTAGATCTCTCTGGGGATTAACTTTTGTTTTATTCGGCTATGCCAGTGTCATCTATTAACCTCTCTGAGATATACCTGCTCCGTCCCTTGTCATATGATCATGACCCAATGGGTGCTGAGTGGTTGTCATGGGCAACATTAATTATTTTCAGGAAGGTGTCCCTGCAGTCCCATCTGAAGTGCAGGATTAAGGAGGCCTACTTTGTCCATCAAGGTTATCTAATTAGAGGTGACCTCACATTACTAATGATCCCTTTTCTTGGGTCAATACATATTTCTTTTTTTTTTACAGCTCCATTTCCTGAGGTAGATTCTCTAAGTATCATTTTACTGTGTGGTACCTTAGCTACTTGAAGATAATATTCAACTCTTCTGCCTGATTCATTAATCTTCTAAAATTAATAATTTGAAATCTTTGATTTTTTTTTTAAATCTGAAAGAAAGAGCTTGTTTTTAACTCAGTGTTTAAACTTAGCTCTTTTCTGGAATGGGCTAAAGAAAGGAAGGTTAAAGACAGCAAGGCAGACTTTGTTCGGTGAGGACCTCAGGCCATGTGCAGATGGACTATGGGTTTTGCTCTCATGGAGAGAAAGCAGGCTCAACCCCAATGGGACAAAAGGGATTGATAGCCAAGGAGCAGGAGCAGACAGTGGATGGATATTTTTAAAGAGGAAACATGGGGGAAGAGGGAGCAGCTCAGTAGAACTTGTGCTGGAAATGGTACAGGGGAGTTAATATGTGAAAATCAGAAAGACACCAAATGTGGGTTTGTTTGTTTGTTTATTTTTTATAATTAAGCTGACAGGATTTTTTTCTCAAACTGGAATCTACAAGGTTAGATCTCAAAGCTAAAGAAGGGCCCAACTCAGGATAGAGCTTGGAATATCCCAAGGGTTAGATTATGGAGAGTCTTTGGTCTTTTATTCTGCCCTCTTTTGATAGTAGTGATGACTATATTATATAATTGAGCTTATGTAGAATGGTATGTGTGTTTGAAGAGGGAAGACATGAAGAAAGCAGGAGCTAGCAGGTGATGTGAACCACCAGACATTTTGGTTGGCTGAGTTTTATTAAAGATTTAGATGGGTAGGTTAGAGTGTTGCAGTTTGAATCAGAAATGTGATTTAGGGGTTCATGTTTGGAGTGACTGTTCCTAACTTGTGGTATGATTTGGGGAACATTTAGGGGTTATGTCTAGTTGACGGATATAAGTCTCTAGAAGTGAACTTCTGAAAGTTTTAGCTTTGTTCTGGTTTGGGTTCCACTCTCTGCTTCCTGGCCCACCATGATGGTTGCAGCTCTTCTAAATCACAGTTTCATACCTGTGTGGACTGTGCCGTCTACCCCCTCTCCCTGCTGTCACTGATGGAAATCCCCCAAAGCCAGCATGGATAACAGAATCCCATGTTTCCTAGGGGCCATTCATCTTAGGACAAGACAAGTACCTTTTTAAGATTATCTGTAGGAGATGACTCTATTCTGTGATCTTGAAAAAAAAATTTTTTTTTGGTTTTTTGAGATAGAGTTTCTAAAAATCTTTTTGAAATTAAATTAAAATAGAATTACTTTAGTTTCCATTTCCCTTTCCTTCCTCCAAACTGTCCCATATATTACACCCCATTCTCTCTCACATTCATAGCTCCTATTCCTCTTAATTGCTGTGTGTGGGGTGTGTGTGTGTGTGTGTGTGTGACTACACATACACACAAATGTATAGGTCAAGTCACAGTGGTGAAAGAACATTTAAGTAGTGTGAAAATGGTATGTTTTCTATTGTTGGGGGGATCTTGGTCTGTTTCTCCTAGATGAGCACCTACCTTGTGCTAGACTTGGAATGAGAAGTCTGTGGGAGTGGTTTCCATGTCCTCACTATCACTACTCATTAGGAGCTTACACTCCAGACCTTCAAAGAAGAGCTAATACCTATAATCCTCAAATTGTTCCACATAATAGAAACAGAAAAAAAATTGTCAAACTCTTTACGAAGCTACAGTTACCCTGATACCTAAATCACACAAAGATTCAACTAAGGAAAAGAATTACAGACCAATCTCCTTCATAAACATTGATGAAAAATTAGTTCCCTGGGCAGCTGAGGATAGGGAACCTGAAATGACCCTACCCTAGAGCAATACTGACGAATATATTGCATACCATCCTAGAACTTGCATCTGGCGATGGATGGAGATAGAGACAGAGACCCACACTGGAGCACTGGACTGAGCTCCCAAGGTCCCAATGAGGAGCAGAAGGAGTGAGAACATGAGCAAAGATGTCGGGACCACGAGGAGTGCACCCACCCACTGAGACAGTGGAGATGATCTACTGCGAGCTCACCAAGGCCAGCTGGACTGTTACCAGAAAAAGCATGGGATAAAACTGGACTCTCGGAACATGGCGAACAATGAGGGCTGATGAGACGCCAAGGACAATGGCACGCGGTTTTGATCCTATGCAATGTGCTGGCTTTGTGGGAGCCTAGCCAGTCTGGATGTTCACCTTCCTAGATATGGATGGAGGGGGGAGGACCTAGGACGTACCACAGGGCAGGGAACCCTGACAGCTCTTTGGACTGGAAAGGGAGGGGGAGAGGAGTGGGGGGAAGGGGAGAGGGGTGGGAGGAGGGGGAGAAGAGTGGGAGGAGGGGGAGAAGAGTGGGAGGAGGGGGAGGGAAATGGGAGGCTGGTGGGAGGAGGTGGAAATTTGTTTTTTTTTTTCTTTTCTTTATCCTCCTTTTATCAATAAAAAAATTAAAAAAAAAAAAAGAAAATACTCTGTAAAATACTGGCAAGCTGAATCCAAGAACACATAAAAAAAATCATCCACATGATCAAGTAGGCTTCATCCCAGAGATGCAGGGATGGTTCAACATACAAAAATCTGTCAATGTATTCCATCATATAAATAAACTGAAAGAAAAAACCCATATCCTCATCTCATTAGATGCTGAAAAGCTTCCAACAGAATCCAACACCCCTTTATGATAGAGGTTTTGGAGAGATCAGGAATTCATGGAAGGTATCTAAACATAATAAAAGCAATATACAGCAAGCTGACAGCCAACATCAAATTAAACAGAGAGAAACTAAAAGCTATTCTTCCAAGATCAGGAACAAGAGAAGGGTGTCCACTCTCTCCATCCCTATCTAATATAGTACTCAAAGTTCTAGATACACCAATAAGAAAACAAAAGGTGATCAAGGATTGAAAGGAAGAAGTCAAACTTTTACTATTTTTTGATTATATGGTAGTATACATAAATGACCCCCAAAATTCTAGCAGGGAACTCCTACAGCTGATAAATATATTCAGCAATGTGACAGGATACAAAATCAACTCAAAAAAGTCAGTAGCCTTCCTATATACAAATGATAAAAGGGCTAAGATAGAAATCTGAGAAAGATCACCATTTACAATAGCCACAAATAACATAAAATGTCTTAGGGTAACACTAACCAAAGAAGTAAAAGACCTATACAACAAGAACTTTAAGTCTTTGAAGAAAGAAACTGAAAAATATATCAGAAAATGGAAAAATCTCCCATGATCTTGGATAGGTAGGGTCAACATAATAAAAATGACAATCTTATTAAAAGCAATCTATAGACTCAATGCAATCCTTATCAAAGTTCCAACACAATTTGTCACAGACCTTGAAAGAAAAATACTCAACTTTATGTGGAAAAACAAACAAACAAACAAACAAAAAACCCCAAATGCAGGATAGACAAAACAATCCTGTACAAGAAAGGAACTTCTGAAGGCATCACCATCCCTGACATCAAACTGTATTACAGAGCTACAGTAATGAAAACAGATTGATATTGGCATAAAAACAGACAGGTAGACCAATGGAATTGAATCAAAAACCCTGCTATTAATCCACAGACCAATGAACACTTGATTTTTGACAAAGAAACTAAATTATGCAATGGAAAAAAAGTATCTTTAATAAATTGTGCTGGAATAATTGGATGTCAACATGTAGAAGAATGCAAATAGATTCATAGCTATCCTCATACACAAAACTCAAGTTCAAATCTATCAAAGACCTCAACATCAATCCAGCCACACTGAACCTCATAGAAGAGAAAGTGGGAAGCAGCCTTGTACGCATGGGTACAGAAGACCACTTCTTAAATATAACCCCAGCAGCACAGACACTGAAAGTAACAAATAATAAATGGGACCTCCTGAAACTGAGAAGCTTCTTGAAAACAAAAGACATGGTCAACAAGACAAAACAACGGCTTACTGAATGGGAAAAGATCTTCTCAAATCCCACATCAGACAGAGGACAGATCTCTCTCCAAAATATATAAAGAACTAAAAAAAATTAGACACCAAAATTCCAAATAATTCAATTAAAAATGGGATAGAGAACTAAACAGAGAATTCTCAACAGAAGAATCTCAAATGGACAAAAGACTCTTTTTTTTTTGTAATTATATTTATGTACAGAAAACCCAGTTTAGTGGCGAGTTCTTTGGCCTTTGCCTTTTCTAGTTTGGCAATCCAAGCCACAGATTTAGGACCCAGGACGTTGGCTTCCCAGTGGCAGCGGATCTCATCATATCTGTCATTGTAATTGGTCCTAATAGCTTCCACCAGCTTGGCCAGAGCACCCTTGTCTTCCGAGTTAATCTGTGTGAAGGCAACAGTGGTGCACGTCTTTCTATGGACCAGCTGCCCCAGCCTGGCCTTTTCCTTGATGATGCAGTAGGGGACCCCCATCTTCCAATACAGGGCAGGCAGAAAGACCACCAGCTGAATGGGGTCTACATCGTGGGCAATCACCACCAGCTGAGCCTTCCTGTTCTCTACCAAAGTGGTGACTGTATTGATGCCCGCTCAAAGGACAGGTGGTCTCTTAGTTGGGACATCCCCTTTGCCGGCAGCTTTCTCCTCAGCACAGGTCAGAAGCCTTTGCTTCTTCTCCTACTTTGTCTCTGGCCTGTACTTGCGGGCAAGTTTAAGCAACTGGGTAGCTGTTTGCTGGTCCAGGGCCTGGGTGAACTGGTTAATGGCAGGAGGAACTTTGAGCCACTTATAGAGGATGGCCCTCTGCCTCTGTAGCCTGATGTAGCAGAGCCATTTGACGAAGCATGTGAGATCTCTCTTAGGCTGGATGTCCTGCCCAATGCCGAAGTTCTTAGGCCTCTTCTCAAACAATGGATTCACCACCTTCTTAGCCTCCTGTTTCTTCACGACGGTGGAGGCCAGGGCCACCTTCTTCCGCTTGGTTTTCTTTCATCTTGCCAGGCTGGAGGAGAGAGCTGGCCAAAAGACTCTTAAGGAAATATTCAACATCCTTAGCCATGAGGGAAATACAAATCAAAACAACTCTGATATACCATCTTACACCAGTCAGAATGGCTAAGATAAAACAAAAACAAAACTAACAACAATAACAACAAAACCTACAAAAAACAATGGTAGCTTATGCTGGAGTACAGAGTAAGGGGAACACTCCTCCATTGCTGGTGTGAGTGCAATCTTGTACAGCCACTTTGGAAATCAGTATGGTGGTTTCTCAAAAAATTGGGAATCAATCTACCTCAAGACCCAGCAATACCATTCTTGGGCATATACCCAAAGGATGCACATTCATACCGCAAGGACATTTGCTCAACTGTGTTCATAGCAGCATTATTCATAATAGCCAGAACCTGGAAACAACCTAGATGCCCCTCAATCAAAGAATGGATACAGAAAATGTGGTACATTTACACAATGGAGACTACTCAGTTGTAAAAAAACGACATCTTGAAATTTGCATGCAAGTTAATGGAACTAGAAAAAAAAAATCCTGAGTGAAGTAACCCAGACCCAGAAAGACAAATATGGAATGTACTCACTCATAAGTGGATATTAGAGGTAAAACAAAGAATAACAAGCTTATAGTCTACAACCCCAGAGAAACTAGGTAGCAATGAGAAACTTATAAGAGTCATACATGGATCCCCTTGGGAAGCAGAAATAGACAAGATCTCCTGAGAAAATTGGAGTGGGGGGAAGGGATAGCTGGAGGGGAGTGGGAGAGGGAAAGGGGAGGGGGGAAGAGAGTGTGGAGGAATAGAATGGTCAAGATAGTGGAAGGACAGAGAGGGAGAGCAAGGAAAGATATATCTTGATTGAGGGAGCCATTGTGGAGCTAGCAAAAGACCTGACACTAGGGAAATTTCGAGGAATCCGTAAAGATGACCCCAGCTAAGACCCTATGCAATAGTGGAGAGGGTGTCTGAACTGGCCTTCCCCTGGAATCAGATTGATGACTGCCTTAATCATCATCATAGAAACTTCATCCAGCCACTGATAGAAGCAGTTGAAGTGATCCATAACTAAGCACTGGGCCAAGCTCCCAGAGTCTAGGTGAAGACAGGTAGGAATGATAATATGAGCAAAGGGTTCAAGACCATGGTGAGGATAACCACAGAAGCAGCTGACCTGAGCTTGGGGAAGCTCACTGACTCCAGACTGACATCATGCACTGGCAGGTGGAGGGGACCTGTATAAGCATAAACTAGGCCCTCTGAATGTGGGTGACAGTTCTGTGGCTGGGGCATTCTGTGGGATAATACTCTTGTATACTGTAAAGATTTGTTGCTAGTATTGCTTTAATAAATACTGATTAGCCAGCAGCCAGGCAGGAAGTATAGGCAGAGCAACCATACTAGGAAAATTCTGGGAAGATGAAAGGCAGAGATGCAGTCACCAGTCAGATGCAGAGGGAGTAAGATGAGAATGCCTTAGTGAGAAAAGGTACTAAGCCATATGGGCTAAACATCAATAAGAATTATAGGTTAATTTAAGTTGTAAGAGCTGATTAATAATAAGCCTGAGCTAATAGACCAGGCAGTTTATAATTAATATAAGCCTCTGTTTGTTTCTTTGGGACTGAATGGCTGTAGGACTGAGCAGGGCAGAAACTTCCATAAACGGGGCAGTATGTGAGCCTATTAGAAGTGTGACCAGAATTTGTTCCTAGTACATGAATGAATGGGCTTTTTAGAGCCTGTTCTCTTCTGAAGGATACCTTACAGTGTCGCAACACTTGAGAGTATAATGCTCTTGCTTAGAACTGGAATTGGTTCCTAGCACTCAAGTAGGGTGGGTGGTTTATAAGTGCTTATAACTCCAGCTCCAAGGGATCCAATGTCATCTTCTGCAGTCCATAGGAACTGCAATCAGATGTGCACTTATCCACATTTAGACATTCATGCTGTGAATTTATCTATTCTGATATTTTACTCAAAAAATATTTAGTTTATGTGTGACCTTTTGTACCTGACTTTTTTCACTTAACATAGTATTATCAAGGTTCATCAACACTGGATATATATATCACTTTATTGTCAATATGAAAACCTAGTTGTAGATTATAGATCATAAATTTCAGTCTTATCTGGATTGTAATTTTCCTAAATATATTAGCCTCCAGTGGGTTTGAGTTATAAAAGTATTTTTTATGGAAAAGGCCGGCTGGAGAGATGGCTCAGCTGGTGCAGGTGCTTTCTGACAGTCATGATGAGCTGAATTCAATGCCTAGAGCCTACATGGTACAAACACGGAACTGACCTCCACATGTGCACCATGTAATCTATTTATATGAACACACACAGACCTAAATAAAGAAATATAAAAACCATTAGAAAATGTCTTAGTCATATATACCTTTTTTTAATCTTTGGGTTGTGTATTCAGTTTTCTTATGTTTTTTACATCTGGATTTTTAACAGTTGTAATTTTAGTGTATCATGTTTATTTTCTCCCAGGGTAGCCACCAACATAATTATTTTTAAGTAATATTTTTCAGCAAAATCATCTTGTATCTTCTACATGTTGAACTAGTGACCTAATTCCCTTCTGATCTCTCTAGAATGTTCCTTTGATCTCTCTGACTCCTGTTCAAGGCCTGTACTGTTTGATTACAATGCTTTTGTAGTTTCTGTAATTTTCTTTTCTATTCATGTCAACAATCTTAATATTTTTACTGTAGGCAAGAAAAATCACTTTAAAAAACTTTTTGGATTTTAAAAGCAGAGAGTATAAGAATTCATTCTGAAAATAAGCAGCTAGACAATATCCTCATATTTATGGTGCTAAATCTATAAATTTTAATATTTATTTGCAAGCAAAAAAATTGCTGATTGCTATTTGACCACGCTCCTTCTTGTGGAGATAAACTCCTCCCTCTCAAGTGTTATGAAAGTTGTAGTTTTTCGTCTTTGCACGTTGCACCTACCTGTTAATTTGTGATTGTTACAGGGAAATACAAGGTAATGCAAAAGTGTTGATGGATGAAACTGGGTTTAATGTGCTCGCTAACTATTCCTTGCCAACCCTGTCACAGCATATGCAGTAGACAGAGCCATTTTATTACTTTAAGACCAATAAAAGAAACCTTTGCTTACCCCAGTTTTAAAAAACAATTTTACTTCATGAAGATGGCACCTCCAATTTTTTTTCTTCTCTCTCTCTCTCTCTCTCTCTCTCTCTCTCTCTCTCTCCCTCCCTCCCTCCCTCCCTCCCTCCCTCCCCCCCCCCCCCCCTCTCTCTCTCTCTCTCTCTCTCTCTCTCTCCCTTTCTCTCTCTCTGACTGTGAGAAGATGCTAGGCATATTTCCTAGCCTGCACATGCCACTAATCCCAGCAGGCAGTAAGCTGAGGGAGTCAAGGCCATCCTAGTATTGCAAAATGAAACTTAATCTTATTGAAAAAAGTAAAATAAACAAAAGCGCTCTTCTGCGTGTAAGTGTGCATGTGCCTTTGTGTGTTTGTGTGTGTAAGTGTGTGTGTGAAATATTTCCTGGGTTTTTATTTGGGCTGTAGGGGGATAATTTAAAATAACAAATGGGTCAAAAGGTCATGAAGATTATTTTGGTTCTTTCTTCATGTATGTAAAAGGCAGGGAGGAAATAAGGAACCGTGTTCCTTATGAATTAAAGCCATAATGACACACTAAACATTTACTTTAACTAAAGAAGGCCGCAGTTGTACAGAGCTGACTAGAGTATGATACACTATTGATAATAAAACTGGGGTCCTGCCCTCTATAAAAGTTAGACTAATTAGTATACACTTGCTCGTTCACTTATGTTATTTATTATTTTCTATTTAAAGCCATTATTTTTATTGCAAAGGAGGCATAATTTTAGTCTCAGCCTATAAACCTTACTATAACTTATCTATATCTGCTAAACCAGAGTCATTTTTGCCTCTTTAATAAGTGTAGTAATTTACATTGGCTAATAGCATAAACATGATAATTAACATAATGTAGTTGTATTCTCTACCACTGCCTTATTATAACAATTTTAAATCTTGTTATTTTTTTTCCTGGTGAAGCAAGGCTTATGATTATCCATGATTTTTTTTTCCAATGTATAACAAACAAAACAAAACGAGAAATGTTTGCTTGCTTTATTTCTCCTCTGGCTTGATCCAGTCAGCAAAACTTTAGATACTGTTAGGAAATGTCATTCAGGTTGGGGGATTTGGTCCTTGTGCTTTCTTCTGGGTCCTAAATTTATTTGGATTTTCCTCCTAGATGATTTGGCTGACAGACTATGTGCCTGACATAACAAACATTATGAGCTGCCTTCCATAGCAAAGGAGATATGCAGTCACTTTTATTGAGCAATTCATTCTTGCATTTTCAGCTCCATTGTGGTAGAGAGTTGTGGAAATGAGCTTTCAAATTTGGAATGATTACAATAAAAATCCTGCCTTGCTGTACCAACTGTGTAAGTGTGTGTGTGTGTGTGTGTGTGTGTGTGTGTCAATGTCTGTGTGTGTCTGCATGTGCGTGCTATAATTTATAGGCAGTTACTTTTCCTATAATTAGAGCCAAATTAACTTCTTTTAAAACTAAAATCAAATCGAAGAGATCTTTGGCATTTTGAGAGTCAAAAGAGACTCAAGGTTTTCCAAGATGGACTGGAGGTTTGGGCGGTGCACGCCGTGGGGCCAGCCTTTCCTGACAATGCTAGCAAGCTGAGAAGATGAGCAATTGGAAGCTCCGAGTATTCAGAAAAGAAAGCTTTCCTTAATATTATCTAGTTGAAAGACAAGAAGGACTTCAGTCTTCCAATCAAAGTCCATTCTAAAGCTTCGATGCTGCCAAGATCTGGCCTAGGTGAAGTAAATGTCAAAATACAACATTTTAAATAGGAAACTCAACTTTTGTTTAGAAGTCTTACGATTTGACTAACAGGCCAGAACCATTGATTAAGGATTTTTGCTTTTAGTGTGGACAGTTTGCCCTTGAGCTGAGGTCAAATTAGTCTGGTTCAGCTCAGGCTTGTCTTCTCACTGCCCATAAACCTATTAAGATTCAGAGAAAAAAATATCAAATTACATTCAATTCACCTAATTTAACCAGAAAACTCCATTCTAATACCTTGTTAGCTTCTAATATTAATGGTGCTATTACTTTGAAGACGTTGGTAAAGAAAGAAATACAGAAATTAATTATTTTCTCTTCTTAATTATCCAGAGGCAAATCACATTCCGTTCATCATTGACTCATGAAACTTGACCTAACTTGAGCCTCACAAGGGCTGGTAACAAAGTCTGTTGCTACACTGCACTGTAGATGCTAACTGTATTAACATTTGTGACTTTTAAATGGCTTGGTAAAAAAAATCCTGTGTGATTCTCCACAGGTTAAGTAGATGTGTCCACTTTCTCCATTCTGTTGGTCTTGAAGTTGTTTCATAAAAGGTCCGTTCGATTGCTACTAACTGCACAAGTCAAGTCCACACCAGGGAAACAGCTTTGGAGCTGACCGGTGCCTCACCCAATGAAAGACGACAATTCCAGTAAAGAATGCTAGAGAGAGGCTGGTGGTGGAACAGTGGCTGCAGTCAGGGGACTGGAAAGGCAGCCTTCCAGGAGAGCACTTTCCAGTACTTAGCTCTGCATTAATTGGACTCTTTCATTCACTTTGCTGAGAGACCTTAGACACGATTTGGCCCATTTGGCTCTCTAATGACAGCTCTGGGACATTTTGATGGAGAGCTTGCCAAACATGTCAGATTTCTGACCCACAGGTAGCTTGCCCTCTCTCTCCCTGAGGAGTCCTTTTCACAGGCTTGTTCTGGTTCCTTCCATCAGCCCCACTCCAGGAAGTTTCCTTTTCATGATTCTTACTCCTAGGGCCATTGCCTTGGGGATGCTTTTCTTATCTGAGCTCTTATTTTGACAACAGGTTTATTATCAATGTTGTGACATCTCTCCTTTGGCCTTCTAAACTCCTTATCCTGACTTACACGTTTTTTAGGTAAATTCCATGTGTGTTTGCTTTATCTTTCCGCTCATATTATAAAACCCTCGAGGTCTAAACTATAACCTTCTATGTCTGGATACATGGGATCTGTAAAAATATAGAATCTGATAAGTTTTTATTGATTTAACTTTAATCATCCAAGATATTTTCATAAATTTTTGTGCTCAGAAATGTATTTGATTTTTTTTAAAAAAATAAGTTTGCTTTTTATAAAAAGGATGACATGTGGTATAGACAAAGGAATGCCCCAAAAGCTGTTTCCTACAATTGATCTTTATGGTAGAATGAGGGTAAGCAACATCCAGAAATTAATATGCTGTGCTGGAGTATTTTTCTCATTTATTTTCAGTCTCTCTCTGTGTTCTAATAGAATACCTGGATATTTTCCCTTTCATTTCTCATGGCTCCAGAGGCTTAGAAATCCACATTAGATGTGTCTCATCGACTGAGCTTTGTAACTGCACCATGGGAAGTAGAAAGGCATTAAATGTCGAGGGAAGTGGATTGTCTAATCTTATTTTACTTCCTCTTCTTGTAAAACCGCTTATACCATCACAGGGACCCCACCCTTGTCTTCTCCTCTAAATTCCTCCTTGGGCTGAAAATGCACTGATGTTTCGGTCTGAAGATTGAGTTTCTAAAGCAAGGTTATGCTTCCATTCAGAAAGGGGTGATTGCATTTTTTTTTAAAGAAAAAAACAGATACTCAAAAAAGTGGAAGGAACTCAAATAGACCTGCATGCCACGCACTGAGCTAGATGCTAGAGTTAGTACTAGGATGTGTCAACTGGAATACTCAGTAACAAAGCTGGGGCCAAGCTTTTTGTCTGGCTGTTGCTAGAACCACATAGAGGTTCATTTTATATATCATTGTAACTTGTACTTAACCATTCAGCATTGCTGCATACAGAAAATCTGAGTATTTAGAGATATAAATAGGTTGTGTTAGCTATATGAAATGACTAGGTAAATTATTTATCTGTTTATTTAATTTTGAGATGGGTCATATAGACCAAGCTGGCATTGAACTCCCTATATAGGACAAGGTTGGCCTTGAAATCTCCTCTTCCTGTCTCAGTCTCCCATGTAATGGGGTTAGAGTCATGTACCACTATGCCTGACCTTCCATTTGTGTTTAATGAGTCCAAACATCCAAGAATACCTAATTATGTACCACTTTTCAGAAATTCACATCATTTGCTCTGGAAAAAAATAAACCTGAAATCTTATGTTTACACAGTCGCAACATCTCAAAAAAGTTATCTATAATCATTTTTCCCAATAGTAACCTTTAAAGTTATAACTGTTGATACATATTTATTGCTCACATTAATGCACAGTAAAGTGTGATACATATATGGCTTTGATCATATCTGCTATTTTCGTTACGATACTCCCTCTCTTCACTTCTCCTTCCTTACTAATTCTGCTGCTTTCTGATAACTGTCTATTTTTCTTTTCTTAGATTCTATATATTAGATAAAAACACATTTGTCTTTCTATGTTTGACTTATTGATTATTTAACATATATGTCTCTTCATTTTGCCTCTTCTTCTTTCCTCCTTTTATTTCTTTGGCCAAACCAAAGGCCTCTTAAGCAAGTGGTAGATACTGAGCGGTACCCCAGCCCAAAGTGCTCTTTGAGCTGCACCCACAACTTGAAGTGCTCTTTGAATCTACTCCAACTGGTGTTTCTTCTCTTTTCCTTAAGAACAGCCCCTGCTGATGTCACCATATATTCCTGTGATCTTTGGCTAATGTTTCTTTCCCCTTCTAACATAGACAGAGGGCAATATCTGACATGGTGACCCCCATCTGCGTTTTAAAGCACTGTCTATGTCAATAGGTCTTGCAGGGCAGTATTCTCTTTGTCACCTTCTCATTAGGGCAAACGCCTCCTCTTCTTGGCATCCACAACGGAGAATATTCCAATGTTCAATCCTGCGTTCTCTTGGCTTCTTTGCCTATATGATGGGCCCTTAATAATGCCAAATGTGACACTCCCCTATGCAATACATGGAAGTTTGTATCATCTAGACACTAAAAACTCTCAATTTATGCCTACAGGGGTTGGAGAGAGGCCCAGTGATGAAGAGTATCCACTGCTCTTCCTAACAACCTAGGATCTATTTGTAACACCTACTTGAGGGCTTGTAACAATCTTGGGTGTGGAGGGGCACTGATGTACTCTCCTGTTTTTGAGGGCACCAGGCATGCATATGGTACAAAAACATACATTAAGGCAAAACACCCATACGCAGAAAGTAATTTTTAAAAATGAAAATGCCTCCATCCTTTGTCCACTCTGCCAGAACTATGTATCTCCTTACTTGATGGTCCAGTTGGTACCTAATAACTCTAATTTTTCATGTTCCATACTGAAATTCAGATTTCTTTCCACACCTTAATCAAAAAGGCAAATCTGTCCTTTTCTAGGTCAAACCCTGGGTGATGCTGATCCCTTTTGCTCCTTCTCCTTTCTAGTGAGAACCATCAGCTCTCTCTGTAGTAACAGCCTGAATATGACTCCTTCCCACCACCTTGCTTATCCAGATGGTCTAGGCAGCCACGATCTCTTGACTGGTTCTGAGAACTTCCTAATTTAATTTTAACAAGAGCAAAGAGGGCTATGGAAGGAGGAAATGATGTAATTGTCTTATAATCTCAAAAATAAAATTTAAAGTCTTTAAAAAAGAAGTCCGCAAATTCAGGTAACGACTGGACCTTTACATTTGCTTTCCCTCAGTGTTGCCTGTCAGCTTTGCCTGGGTCGTGATTGGCAGCTCCATGACAATGCAGCACTCCCGTCAATTATTTTTGCAAAGGTACACATCCTGCTTCATGTACTCAGCCACCACAAGTTCATACTTTATACTGTTAAAAATGAAACCCTATAAGTCTAAAGGGTTTCATAATCCCCATTTGTTCTATAAAACATTGCAGCTGTAATTTAAAGATAGTTTTCATGTTGAGTACTCTTTAAAAACCGGAAGTTCATATACAGTTTCAAACCAGAACTTTTCAGATTTCTAGTAAACCGGTTAGTTGTGTTCTTCAAAATGAATTCTTGGGCATAGAGGTCAAGCTACGCGTTCTTGTTGGTTTCCACATTTATGAGGTTAGAGGCATTTCTATTTTCTTATTTTTGTAGCTTTAACTCGCAGAGTAATTCAGGGCACAGAACGAATGTCTGTAGATGTCTTTAGAATGAATGGGTGAACCATCAGTGTGCATATAGTCTCTATAGCTTAATGTCAATATTTCTGTGCATATATCCTATCCCTCTTCTGTTTTATCTCTGTCTACAAAGTCATTTACTTTTAAACCAGTAGCTAAATTAATATGGACTGAAAGTGATGCAATAGGAAATAAGTATCCCAAATAGGTACGTAATATAAACTCCCCCCAATTTATAACCTCTCTATTTTTTGGTATGGGTGTTTCCCCTGCATGTATGTTTGTGCACCTTGTGCATGCAATGCCTGAAGATGCAGAAGGTAGCAGTTGGCATCAGATCCTCTGGGATTGGAGTTACCAGTGACTGTGAGACATGATGTGGTTTCTGGGAATTGAACCAAGGTCCTATCAAAAAGCAAACAGTGCTCTTATCTGCTAAGTCATCACTTCAGCCCTATAAACTCTTCTTTCATATAATGAACATATGTGCCTGTAAGTGCTGTATGCAGGTATGCAGACCATGTTTATTTTACCTTGTGCTTCATTATAGTAACAGCAATCCTAATTGTCTGCTGTGCCCTGATAATTCTCCATCTAGCAGGCTGCTGAAGAAGTAGGGCTGTCCTGAACTGTTGCTTTAAATATTATTACAAGTGTGACTTCTCTTCAAATAAGGCTTGGCTGCATTTGAAAAAAAAAAAAACAGGCTTTAGGGTGGTGGAGGGTATGAGTATATCTTCTTTTACTTTTGGAGGCAAGAATGTGTTGGGATACTGAGAATGACCGGAACGAAGCTGGAGAGTTTAGGCAATGACCTTAAGCCCTAAAGCGTTTCTGGAGCAAAGGCACCAGGAGCATTCCTTATGGTTGTCATTGTCAGCAGTTGTGAGACTGGAAATACTAAATATGATCTAGGTGAAAACTAAGAATCACATTTTTAAAAAAAATTAAAAATGTGACATATTGTAAGGAACTTAAAACTTTTTTTCATTATTTTTTTTTATACTAGCAATGAATGTAGTAGGACCTTGGCAAGCTGGGTCTGAACTAAGTAGTCCACGGGGCCACAGCCCTTTGTAAGGTACACATGTACTGTGCAGACTGAGCAGTCTGTGTCCAGGCACAAGGCACATACTGAGAAGCTGGGCTGGCCAGAGAGCCAACGGCCTCATCTTCCTGCCTCACACTATCATTGGAGGGGACCAGTGGTCAGAACTGAGATATTCCGTTTGCTGCCTTGAGACAGGTACAGAAAGAACCCAGGCTGTGATGGAGGCAGGATGTCTATACACAGATACCTTTGGTTAATTAGTCAAGTGGGAAAGACATTTATGAAAAACAAGATAGACACATAAATCTCTGTCACAAGTATTAAATATTTCAATATTAACTCATATTGAAAATCTTTTAATGTGATTCTCATGTTTGTAGAAATGATTAACACTGTGTTTGAAACATCGCTCTTTCACCACTGAGCTAACATCGCTTTTATCATTCGATCTTTGGATAGTGTGTTACTTATCCTACCTGGACCAATTTACATAAAAGAAAAGCCAAATTAGTATAAGAACAGTTCAGTTCATAAAAGATACGATGACTGTGAAAGCAGATATGATTAAAACAGTGCGCGCGGTGGGAGTGAATTGCGAGCCATCCTGGGCAGCTCAGTCAATCTCCCCAACAGACACAAGCGGTTCGAGAGGCAGACAGGACTCAGAGTGTAGAGTAAGACAGGCAGAAGTGACACAGGAATAGCGAGTTGTTGGTACAGCAGGAGACACCCTTTCCCCTAGAATACTGAATCTAGGATCAGTCTGTGCGCCTAAAAGCATATCAAGCAGGCAGGGAATTGGCAGAAGAGTTGAGTAATAGAATTATTGGAAAGGGAAATTATCTCCAAAAGATGAATTTCTGTAAGTGGAAAGTCACATTTGCCTAAGACATTACATTAAAGGCAATGTTGGCAATGGAGTTATTGATGTTTATATGAACTTATTAGTTAATAAGTGGAAGATTACTCTTTAAAGCAGCAATCTTTGTGCTGATGGGAATGGATTGAGCACAAGTCCGTGCTAGGGACCCAATGCTGTGGGCGGGCACTTTTGTTTTTTACCCAGCTTTGCAAAGCTAGTCCCCAAATAGCATTTAAGATTGGTTGTGAGTTGACACTCTTATCCGGAGGCACAGATATAAAATAAGGTCCCTCTTCTCTTCCTCTGGTTATCAAAACAAATGGCTTTCCCACTATGAAAAGAGGAGTCTGTATTTAAAGATTACAGAGTTCAGGATAGACTTTCTCTCTTGCAAGGATACTTTCTCTGTGTTACCTAGAACTAATGGCCAGAGCTCACGAGTGAAAAGCCCGGGGCTTCCTCCAAGAAAAGAAATGAAATTATTTAATTTGCCTCTAATATAGTTGTCATTTTATAACACGTTGGGTTTATGTTGTCTAACGTGGCATATAAATTTTATCTCATTTATCCTCATGTGCTTCTTAAAATGATTAACATTGTCTTCCTTTCCCAAATGAAGATGCAGAGCTGTTGGCTGGAAAAATCAGAAGGAAGCAGGCTCCCATAGTCGGACTTTTACTCAGCCCAGGTTGTAGTCTGCATAGGGGACAATAAGCTAGACGGGACTGTCAGGGACCATGGCATGGAATCTAGGCATTCTTTCCTTTTGTTTATTTTCTGCTTTTCAATTGGCAAAGGTTAGTTCTGTAAATGTAGCAGTAACTTGAACGTCCTTATGAAATCTGACGTGTCCATCATCACTAGGAACTGAACTTGGCAGATAATTTGCATATGCATGAGTTTGCTAGACCAGGTTGAGTTTTCCGTTTCCAGCTATAACCAGCTCCGATATAATACTATCATCTTCAACTAGCTGTACCTTGTCTCTCAAAAGCTTCTATAATTTTCTCCCCTTCTCTTACATTACCGTTAATCAAATTAAAAGATGTTCTTGTTTCATTTCCAAAGAGAAGGAGTGAAGGCCAAGGTTTGTGACACTTGGAAGCACCATTCTTATTGAGACAACTTATAAGAGACATTAATACTATACAAAGAGGATTCCAGAAGAAAGAGGTATAGAAACAAATGGAAATAAAGGATTCTACAAAATGGGAGAATGAAAACCTTTTAGATTTATGAGTAGAACATTCTTTCCTCTCTTATGAATGCCTTTGAAAGGGTTTGGGGCCTTGATTGCATGCTTAGGATACGGAACCATTCTAAAGCAATTCAGCTCTTTGCTATTCTGTTTTTGCTCAACATCATGGCTTGCTCTCCCCCATCCACAACTGGTGATTATAATGTTTGGAAAGATAGATAAATACGTGTGTGTGTGTGTGTGTTTCTGAGAGAATGCTTTTCTTTCAATGATTCCGTGTCTGTCATAGATCTTTAGACTGAGGGGTACTAGACAGAAGAGTCCTTTTAAGTCCTTCTTATTCCAAAATTTGAAAGAGCATTTTGTTCATAATGCTTACATTTTTTTTCAAGGGAGCCATTTAATTCATTATGGAGTAGTATGAAGCTGTTGAGAGAGATGGAGCAGCTTGATTCATTTGAAATCACAGGACAAATAGACTTTAGAAAGCAAATGCATCCATTCTGACACTAATTATGTGTCTTTCGCACACGCAGCATCTCATGTCACAAATTACACTCATTTGCTTCTTGCCGCAGAATGTCTCTGCAATGAGACGAGTGGAAAATTCCTTAACCAGGTGGCCGAGGAACAGGTCAGGGACTGTGAGGACATCGGGAGGGAAGGGGCAGGGTGAGGCAGAGAAAAACCAAGATATCTTTAATGCCACCGGCGTTCACAGAGTGTCCCGTTGACCAATGACAGAGCCGTGCAGCGGAGAGGAGGATATGCTTCTCCAGGAGTGTGATAACCACAGCCATTAGTAACAAGTAAGGCCCACGGGATGCAGCTGCTGGGCTGAGGTCATTTTATGTGCACAGAGACTGTTGTACTTGAACCTTTACCCTATGAGTATATTACTATTTTGGGGTTGTGGAAGCCAAAGAAATTCAAGAATTAGTCTGGAATAGAACTAATGCTTGAGAGATTAAAATCCGAGGATTGAATTCTGGAGCTCTGGAGACCTTTCCCACCAGCTTTGTCCTTGTTTTGTGTCTTGTTTCCACGCTTTCTCTTCAGCTTGCCACCTCTGAGTTCCTTCAACTGCTTTGCTAGAAGCAAGAAGTTTCCTGAACTGAGCAGAATCAACCTGAGTTTGTCGTCATGCGGTCCAGTGTTGGATCTCTTGAGCACAGATGGCAAGCTTTGGTTGGGCATGATGCCAGAGTTTCTCAGAACTTCTTATGAAACAGTTCAGATAGGGTTTAAAACAACTAAGAGAATGGAGACATGTACACTCATTTTCCTTGGTTATGAACGAAAACAGAAGCCCTTGCTGCCTAGCATGAGACGGGCGTAGCTCAGCGTTGAGCTCGAGTCTATTGCCTGATAATGGACAAGGCGAGCCTCACTTTTCGGTAACTAAGCCTGTAATGGTGTCACAGCCTATTCGACTCCAATCGCTGTTCCTGGGGTCCTTCGTATAAAGCAACCTTTGCAAATGAGTAGTCAAAAGGCTTGGAATGAGGGATAAAACCAGAAAGTAAAAAATGAATAGGTAATTCAACACTTAATTTCTTTTAATTTTGAGAGTCTTACATATGTGCTGCTGCTAATAATGGGTAGAATGTTGATGGTGGGGGAAGAGTTTTAAAATGTAAATTTATTTTCACCTGAGCTGCAGATTTCAAACCTGGCGTGCCTTACACGTAATGCAGTTTGACAGTTCATTTGAAATAAATGTGCCGATAACCCTTAAAAGTGGCAATAAAATACTCTTTGCTCTACTGTACAGATGATTAATACCACTAAAGTAATTAAATTCCATTAGGCTGAGGTTCACATACCCAAGGAATTGGTGCCAGGATTTAGCCGTTCTCTAGTGAGGACAAAAGACTAATGCCTTTTAAAGCCTTGTTTCACCAGGAAAATCCCAGGGAAGTCTATATTAACTTAGGACATCTGCTTGTTGTGATTGTTTGAGGTATTGATGCATTGGATCATTAGCAGGGTAGCGTGAACTAGTGTTTTCCTGTTGACAAGGATCTCTCACCAGGAGCTGCGGAGCTTTCTGCAAGGGGAGACGGAAAGCAAAGCAGGGCAGCCAAGTTGAGTCCCGAGAATGGCTTTGACTTACACAATTATTGCAAACGGTACAGTCTCTGATGGTAGGGAACAGCATTTTGCCCCCAGCCATTTTTCCCAAGATCAAAGCCAAAACTCTGTCTCCTGCTGTTTTGTAGCTGTAGATTCTTAAAGACTGGCATTATTGTCCTCGATGAACAGTTTGCCCCCTTTCAGATGGCTGCAGTAATGACCCACGGGGGAGGCAGCGCTTAGGCTGTGCTGACAATGTGACCAGGTGCTGCAACATAAGCGTTTCATTAAATATTGAAGAAATGGTTTTCAGTTACAGTGGCAAAAAGGGAATTTGGTCTATGTCCAAATATGTGGCTATTTTTTTTCCCTCAACCTCTTCTAATCACATTATTTTTTTGCATGACCTTTCTGCTGGTAATTAGCCGCTGTGCCGAAAAGCATCGTGGATAATATATCTAAGGTAATTCTGCATTCCGCTTTACATGCTGGTAATCATTCTTAATGTATCAATGATTTATTTACCATTTTTATCTACATAAACGATGAAGAATTCTTCCGATTATTTCAATTTTTTTTAGAGGTATCAATGAAAGAAGCCCGAGCTCCCAATATAAAGACGGCTTGCTGAGGGAACAGAAAGCAGGGACATTGAAGAGTTAGGTTTTTGTTGCGTTAGGAGCCATTTTGTAGCTTCAGCATCTTGTTTCCATTTGGAGAATGTTAAACCTGAGTGTATAATTTGTGAAATTAAATTCACAATAGAAGAACTGCAGTCGTTTTTCAAAGTATGCATTTTCTACTTTTTATCAGCGGGATCTCCATCAGTTAACTGTGTGTGCCTGACACAAGCTTCCTGGCTGGTCCGTTTGTCCTGTGTGTCTTGTGACAGGCTTCCTCGTGATTTCCCAAGTCCTCCTCAAGAGCACAGGCGCTCCCATAAGAAACATTATAAATTACAGTGCCATCACACAGGCTTCCAGTGTCTCGAGACACTTCCGTGGCTGTGGGAGGCCAGGAAAGGTGAATTGCCCCCAAAGTACACCATAAAACTGAGCAGACCACAAACTCCATTTAAGAAAGTTAAATCAGTTTTCCTTTGTTTATCTCCCCTCTGAAAATCCAGCCTGTTGCTAAACAATTACTTGAAACATGCAAAATTTCTCCAAAATTGAATGGAGTATTCTTCAAGTGAGGTCTGGCCTGAGAGTTCCCTATTCACGCTGGCTCTTTGCATCACTCAGTACATTTTGGCACGGCTCCACTAAGGAGAAACTTGGTTTGTTTTGCCAATGTCATCTCTCCAAGAGTCATTAATGTGAGGGTTTGTCATTTCAAACATCCCAAAGTTGCCCATAAGATCACCAGTCCTACATTCTATCTGTGAATTCTACATTCTACCTACAAGTTCTACTCATGAAAACAAAAATTTACCATCCAGTTTCCTTCCTTGATTTGCTTATAATTGGGAAGGACAGAATTCAAACATCATCGAAGCTGGTCACTTAGTGTCTCCAATACTCTATTAGTTTCTTTTTTCCTCAAGTTCATGACTGTTGTATGGACCATCTCAATGGAAAACAAAATACATCCTGAAAGCTCTTACAGGATATGGTGCCATTGACCTATACTTCAAATACTGGGAGATTGAGGCAGGAGGATAGCAAATTCTAAGAAGGTTTTGGCTCCTTGACAATACTTTCCAGATTAAACAAATAAATGAGCAAATACATAAACCAATACATATAAACAAGGAAACACATAATTAAATTCATGAAACAAAAAATTATTCACTGCAATTTTAATTAATAAGATGAAACACTTTAAAAAGCAATATAATAAGTATACAAATTCTTGCCTCTTTCCTTTCAGCTATGCTACTCGAAAACATTGTAAGAAAAGACTTTACTTTGTTGGTAGTTGCTAAAAATGTTATTGTGTCTATGGACTTTAAGGTTGTTGATGTAGATAGAAGAAAACAATAGAAAAGAGAAAGGAAGATGTATCTAGCAAAGGTAAATACTGTGTCAAACCTCTGTAAACAATTCAGTCCTTGGTTGATAATGTTGCACCTAGCTGATACTTTCAACTTGAGCTGTATATAACCCTGGGACATTTTCCAGGAAAGGTGAAAGCCAGGAACAATTTTTGGGCTGTGTGCTGAAAGGAGAAAAGATTGGGAAGTCCTGGCACTGATGCCATTTCTATAGTATACATAGACAAAAGAGCTCTTCAAAAAATATTTAAGATGTTTTCCTGTTTTGTGATAACAGAAATATTCAGTTTTGACACAACCACTTCCCCACTTCTTTGCAACAACTTGCTGACACATTGTGAATGGTTCCCCATTATTTAGCTCTATTTTGTGTCTCCTTTGAAACATAAGCATTAAAGATAGATTAATGCTGAGAAATATGTCCAAAACGCTCCTGGCATGAATACTATGAAAGAAAGGAATAGTTCTTTGGAGGTTAGAGGAAAGACTGAGGTACATTAGGGTGGAAAGGGCAAGAAAGAATAGTTCTCTAGAGATAAGGGAGTTCGAAGGAAACAGGAAGTTACTGGATGATCTCTCCAGAGTAGCATTTTTTTTTTTACAATAGTAATGAAATAATAGCAGTGTAGTAAAGGCTTTCTTTTTATTTGAAACATTTTCATGATATAAACAAGGTTTGGATTGTTGGAGAAAAGATTCAGTGGTTAAGCATGTTTATTGCTCTTGCAGAGGACCAGCTTTTAGTTCCCAGGTAACTTATATGCCAGCTTTAAGGAATCTGATGTCTTCTTTTGGCCTCTACAGACACTCACGTTCACACACACATACATGTGCCCAGACACTCATGAAAAAAATATTGATTTATAAGTAAATAAGTGAGCAAGATTCTTGATTTTTGCATTTTTCTGTAGGATTCCTTATTTTGAGACATTAAAGATTCCAAAATTATCTCTATCCAGGCAAATCTCTGTATTTCCAATCAGATCATTCTATATTGTCAGGTTCAAAAGAAACTCTAGGCAAATGGCTATCTGTGGTGCCTTTTGGCGTATCACAGCTCACACTAGCCTCCAGGCTCACTCAGTACCCTTGGCTCCTCTCATCTTGCCCCCTACCCTAAACTTCTCAGCTCATGGGCTTCTCTTCCCCAGCTTCTCATTTTTATATAAACTGCCATAGATACCACCAGCTCTCTTATATCTCCCCCTTCCTCTCTCAGTGTCCTCCCTCATGGCCCTGCTCTCCCTGCCAATCCCATTTCCACCTCATGAAAACTACATGAATTTCTTGCTAAAACTGCTTCCATTTTAACTTTTTCTCCAGGATTGATCCTTTTGGAAACTTAACTTTTCTTTAAGCTTTTGAACTGCGTGACTTTGCCTGATAGATAGAATTTGATCAGCGGAAGGACGTGGCATGGCACGCTTAAGGAAAACTTACAAAGCCTTGATTAAAGAATGAGAAATTCAAAGGCTCCAGCGGCGTGGTGGCGGGAGATGGACGCATGAGCGGGAAAATCTGGTCATCTGTGTAGCTGAGCTGCACAAGCACAGAGAAGGCAGGCAGCCACGGAAGCAGGAGTTTATTAGTGACTCCCACCAAAAGGAATACGTTCTTCTATGCTTTGAGGGATGGACGGAAGAAACCCTCCAGCAAAGGCACATTTCCCAATAGGAAGCCAGGAGTTAATGGCAGCCATAAAGCGGCACCTCCTTCCGGGGAGTTGCGGATTTCCCATTAAGGAGTGATAGGGTACTGGAATTCTGGGATGTGAGCTGTCTACAATTAGCCTGGCAAGCAATCTAGAGCTCTCTCTCTTTGTTCCAGCATCTTATGGGGCCATTGTAATCAAAGTCAGTGGAGGAACCGAGGAGAGACCCTTGATGTTTTTAAGCCCCAAGCCTTGTTTCCTGTGTTCTGTTCACGTGAAGCATCTGACTCAATACTCTCACAACATAGAGCTCCTGGAAGAGGAGCCTGGCATGTGTAAATGAGTCATCGAAGTTAGAATTCCTCTTTATTACCCCTAAAGCTTGGCTACCTGTAGGATTGTCAGTTATATTGGAAAAGAAGCTCCCAGAGGCCGCCCTGTAGGCTGGGTACCCAGACCTAGTCTGGGATTCTGCACTGTAACATGGCTGTTAGTCTCATCACCCAACATTATTGTAATTCAAATTCTTCTTTTCTTTTTCTTCTTTTTTTATTTTTGAGTGTGAAAAAGAACATTTTGGAATGTAGTGTGCTAATTAAGAATTCTGAGGCAGAAGTCTATGAAAAGAGTGGATCTTACCAAGAAAGCTACAAATTCTGGGCACATCTAAAATACAAATGTGGGGGCTGGAGACATGACTCGGCAGTTAAGGACTCCCTCTGCTCCATCACGAGGACCAGACGTCGGAATTCAGCGCTATGTTGGGAATCAGAAGAAACGTCTGTAACTCCGGCTCCAAGGGATCTGATACCTTCTTCTGGCCTCTGCAGGCATTGCACACACATACATGAATAGTCACACACACATGTACACACTCACACACACATAGTCACACACACATGTGCAAACTCATATGCATAGTTACACATGTGCACACACACAATGCCTAGTCACACACATGCACATACCCACATGCGTAGTCACGCACGCACATGCACACACTCACATGAGTAGTCACGCACGCACATGCACACACTCACATGAGTAGTCACACACGCACATGCACACACTCACATGAGTAGTCACCCACGCACATGCACACACTCACATGAGTAGTCACACACGCACATGCACACGCTCACATGCGTAGTCACACACGCACATGCACACGCTCACATGCGTAGTCACACACGCACATGCACACGCTCACATGCGTAGTCACACACGCACATGCACACACTCACATGCATAGTCGCACATGTACACACACTCACATGCGTAGTCACACACGCACATGCACACGCTCACATGCGTAGTCACACATACATACACACACATGCATAGTCACACACGCACATGCACACACTCACATGCATAGTGGCACATGTACACACACTCACATGCGTAGTCACACACGCACATGCACACACATGCGTAGTCACACACGCACATGCACACACTCACATGCGTAGTCACACATACATACACACACATGCATAGTCACACATGCACATGCACACACTCACATGCGTAGTCGCACATGCACACACTCACATGCGTAGTCACACACGCACATGCACACACTCACATGCGTAGTCACACATACATACACACACATGCATAGTCACACACGCACATGCACACACTCACATGCGTAGTCACACATACATACACACACATGCATAGTCACACACGCACATGCACATGCTCACATGCGTAGTCACACACGCACATGCACACGCTCACATGCGTAGTCACACATACATACACACACATGCATAGTCACACACGCACACGCTCACATGCGTAGTCACACACGCACATGCACACGCTCACATGCGTAGTCACACACGCACATGCACACACTCACATGCATAGTCGCACATGTACACACACTCACATGCGTAGTCACACACGCACATGCACACGCTCACATGCGTAGTCACACATACATACACACACATGCATAGTCACACACGCACATGCACACACTCACATGCATAGTGGCACATGTACACACACTCACATGCGTAGTCACACACGCACATGCACACACATGCGTAGTCACACACGCACATGCACACACTCACATGCGTAGTCACACATACATACACACACATGCATAGTCACACACGCACATGCACACACTCACATGCGTAGTCGCACATGCACACACTCACATGCGTAGTCACACATACATACACACACATGCATAGTCACACACGCACATGCACACGCTCACATGCGTAGTCACACACAGAGACACATACACAAACAGAAATAAACCGTAGCAAAAATTTGAGATACCAGTGTTACATTTGTCTTTGCTGAAACCGGTAACTGTGAATCCACTGTAGACTGGAGAGAAAGGAAAAGAGGAGGCTCAGGGGACTGAGTCAGATGCTATTCCTCCACTACAAGGGACATTTTAGTGAAAATACAAGCTGTAGAGTTTATTCGCGTAGCTCACAAACGATGAGAGCCTGCCTAACTGGATCTTGTTACCATGGAGTCCTCAACTCCCCCTTTATATCACTGTATTTCAGGATAGAACTTAAATATTGTAGTTGTATTTGAAAATGTAGAACTCCGAGAAGCACTCAGGGCATAAACCCTATGATACTAATAGTGTACTATTTATTAGCTTTATTGTATAAGTGAGATAATAAAGACACAAAAAGGTACATTAACCAAAGAACACACAAAGTCAAGGAACCTGAGATAAGTTTGTTTATTTCTACGTAAAATCTTTAAATGAAAGTATTTTTGAATTTCTTTGCGTCAGATGGGATGAACCATGTAAGAAACAGTTGCTGGTTCTTCTTTAGAATCTGACATCCATTTCAACCATTGGCTTAGTCGCAAGTCCATTGTAACCCTTAACATAACATCTATCCAATTGCTCAAAATTAACAATAAAACACCTAATGATAAGCCGAAGCCAGCAAGTATTGACTTCCAAAAATTAACTGTGTAACTGCCAGGGATATTATGGACCCAGTGTCAAACACATTTGTCATTAAAAACTAAATTATTATGCCTATATTTATATTCATATGTAGCTGTAGCAGGTACCCCAAATGATCACTTCTTAATTAGTTCGTGAAGTATTACCATTAACCATACTCTGACGCTGCTGACTCCCAAGATGTCTTCATGGAAAGATTCTATACAGTGGTGTGCTACAGTATCGTGTCTCCCACATTCTGTGATTTGCTGTTATCACATTGAGAATTTCATCAATCAATGTTCATGCACCATGAATATTGGTATTACCGTCAGTCACCATGCCCCTGTCTCAGTCCTGGCAGCGTCTAAGCCTTTGCTGGCACACCTAAATTCATGTTTGGAAGCTTTCTTTTCTTGTCCTCTCCATAGCCCTCTGGCCAGTGAGAGTCTTAAGCCAGGGCATTGCCCCTGCTCAAATGTTAACTTTGCTTTTTTAAAAAAGGAACCTGAACTACACTTATTTCCAGTTGCTCAAATGTCCTGTTCATATTGTTCTGGGTGGATTAAGCAATTTGGGAGAGAAAGAGCAAGCAAATATCATTTTGCTCAAAATTAGTTTGCTCTAAAATGTGAGCACGACAAGAGCCTGTTCTGGGTTATGCATCCCAACTTAGTCTTTGTTTTTTGAAGCTTTGCATTTTCTCTAATATAGACTTGCCTTTTGATCAGTTACAGGTATGTAAGACAGCCAGAGAGTTTTGTTTCGTTTTCATTCTTCATGCTGATGAGTTAGTGCAGATCTGTTTTCATGTTACCATGGGCGGTGGAGCTATGCCTCCAGGGAGGCAATGGCATGGGATTGCTTACTCCCTTACTAGCAGTGGAACGCCATTGTTGTGGCTGCCATCCTTAGGAATGCAGTCCCACAGAAAGGAATTATCTGAGCTGTGCTTTCAGTTGGATGGAAGTGATACTGACCAGGCTAGGAAGACTAACAGAAATCCCACTTCTCACACTGGATAGCCGATGAAGGTGTTGGGCTACTAGCTGGAAATCTTCATTACTTGCTAGAGAATGGATTCTTGGAATTTAAAAATACTCATTAGTTTGTGTTGAAACATATTAATGTTTAGCCTCTGAAATATTATAGAACTTCATAACATTTCAAGAAAATTATTTTTAAACTTTAATTATGTTAAACTAGATGGTATTCAGGCATTTCAGAAAAGGAGGGTTCTCTTAATTGAACATTACTTTCATATTCCTAGAATAATAAGCATATTATTCTATATATAGACAAGTCTCTCTTTATAACTATATGTGACCTATGTAGATAGCTGGAAAGACAGTAAAAATACCTTGTTTTAGATGAGGAAGCAAGGTGATTTGACGTGGTCCAGATACAAAGCACACTGACGCCAATGAGACAGAATTGAGATCTTTAGGATTGCTCTAAAGATCTTCAGAACTAATCTTTTTACATATGGAGATACTATGAGTTATTTGTGAACAAGTTGCATATTGCTGTTTAGTCTAACATAATAATGCATTTTAATTTTTCTCCATTAAATAAAGAGAAGGATTCTGTTGGTATAAAATCACTGTAGTAAAAATATCTGAAGGTGGATAAGAGTCAGGGAGAAAGGCCCTGCATGAGATCTGCTAGGAGACTATGCTAGCAAAACTCCCAGATCCTGGAACTGAAGGCTGGAGATTCAAGGTGTCTGCCTTCCTAGGTTGTTAAAGCTGTCTAATCTTGGGATACTGGTTTAAGAAGGAAGTTCATTATCGTGTCAATCTAATAATCATTGTGTGGTAGTTATTTGATGTCACGGTTAAAATTATCAGCTGTTAGTACCTAAACAAAAGAAAAGAGCTAATAAAATCACTAAGTCACTAAGTACTTTTTGTGGCTTGTCATTCGGCTAATAATTCGGGTGTTGGCCAGTCATGGTTGAGTGTATAACAGTTCAGAGATTTGTTAACTTGGAGGCTGGGACGATGGTTTCATGAGTAAGAGCACTTACTGCTTTTACAGAGGACCCAGGTTCCATTTTCAGCACTTCCATGTGGCTCCCAGCCATTTGAAATGTCAGTCTGGGTGATCTGATGCCTCTGCCTCTGCTGACCTACTCAGCCCCCCACAGTGCAGCTGATGCACCTATATAGAAATACATACACATTTTAAAAGATTTTTTTTAACTTTGTAATAATAAAAATGAATAAGATATTAGGGCTGACAACAATGGCACACCTCAAAATTTAGTTTATTTTATTTCTTGATCTGCTGATTTGACCATATATGTGTATATATATATATATATGTATATATATATATATGTATATATGATACATTTCAAACTAATATTTGGACAGGCAATTGAATTATAAATAAATAAATATATTAGTTTTCTGCCTCTGGAATTCTGAAGAAAACTGGAAGTTTTCTGAAATCCCTTTCCTTTCTGGTGTGTGTGTGTGTGTCTGATTTCAGAACAGAAATGTCAGTTGCAGCATCCCACTTTCTTTCTGACTTACAACCATATTTTATGCTATGACCATTTTTGTTTGATTTCTTTTAAATTCAGCTATCATAGAAACAAATAACCTCCTTCCCCAAACAGAACAACCAGGACCGCTTACCAATGCTTAGATGACCGGGGAGTGGCCAATCTAGGAGCGGGGTAATGGTGATTGGCAGGGAAGGAAAAGCAAGGGAGACTCCTGACTCTGGTAGTGCTCTGTTTGTTGATCTAGGTGCTGATTAAATACTTGTGTTAAATTCATGAAATTTTTCTGAGTTGTACATTTTCCTGCAGGTATTATATTCTATAAACGGTTCTAAATGACAGTCCAAAATAAATCTGATATTCCAAGACTTCTTTAGAACTTTTCAAATTACATTTTGTGTATGTGTGTATATATGTGTGGGGGGGCATCAGCATGAGTGTTCACGCAGGCACTCGTGCACAAGTGTGCAGAGATCAGAGGATAACTGGAAGAGTTGGTTCTTCCTTCCACCTGGTGAATGCAGCGATCCATCTCAGGTCCTGGCAGCAGGCTCCTTTACATACTGAGCCGTCTTGCTGACTCGAGAGACTGATATTTAACAGCACAGCTTAGAGTTTATTTTGCTTTGGTCTTTCTCCCTCAAACAGCAAAAGGCCAAGCTTGAAACACTATGGTCTCAGGAGGAAATCAGTTTCTGATTTTGTCTAACCAAATTCTTTTTAAATATTTTTTAGTGGTTGAAACAAAATCAAAAAAGAATAAAATCCTATGACACATGACAATCATATGGAATTCACATGTCATTGTCAGAAAAAGTTTCCTATGTTCAGTCCTCAACAGTGCAGAAATAAATAGGTAAGTAAATGAATAAAGAAATGAAAACTCAATCATAGAGCACTATTAGGATACAATTTTGACACTTGGTCCTTCTTTGTGTTTTTAGCTCTTGTCTCACTCTCTGCCCTCTCTCTGTCTCTTGCTGTCTCACTCTCTCACCTGCTGTCTCCGGTTGGCTTTGTTGTACAATGTTTTCGTTGATGCGACTATGACAGACTCAAATATTACTGCTCCTCTACCCCCAGAGAAAGCGTCAACCTTGGGGTCAAGGGTACATTAATAGCATCACAGCTTAAGCAAAGTCAGAAAGGAATTGCTCTCAGCTATCAAATGCTACCCACCCTCACTTGCACACTTAGGTTTTCAAGCAAATTTCCTCAGTTAGTCCATGCTTGATGAAAGCAAAAGAAGTCAAACAGCCAGCAGTAGCACTGAATACGCATCTTTCTCATGGTTTTGGTACTTTCTCTATTCCTTTGTCCTGCCATCCAGTTTTTACCATATTTTTTTTTAAATAATATTTTTCTGTTTGAGTGTTTTGCCTCCATGTGTGTCTGTGTATCACATGTGTGCCTAGCTCTGGGAGGCCAGAAGAAGGTGTCAGAACTCTGGAACTGTGTTACAGGTCGTGGTGAGCCACCATGTAGATGCTGGGAATAGAACCGGGATCCTTTGGAAGAATAACGATTGCTCCTAAGCCCTGAGCCATCTCTCTAGCCATAGTTTTCAGTATCGTCATGGAATTTGTCTCTTTGCACCTTTACCAAATTCCTGCTTGCTCATCATGCCCTTGAGCTGTTGTCTACTAATTGGCTTAATATTTTGCCTTCTTCCTGTGTTGTCACTACTGCCCCCCCCCCCGCCTTTTAAAAAAGTGTTGGTTTGTCACAAGTGACCTTTGACCTTTCAGTATCTGTTGGAAGCTCTTGGTTAAGAGTCTGCTTGCTACAGCCATTTCCTCAGCTCGTACCAATCATCTGAGAATAACACACACTTTGATTTCCCACAGGCTTATGGGCTACTCTTCCTATTATGTCTCCTAAATCTGGTGCCCCCGATCACTTTCCTTGAATATACTCAACAGCAATACTATGACCAGCATCAGTTATTCTGTTGGAAAGAATGTGTGAGTCTAGGAAAGGATAGCGTTGAGAGCACAAGTCTAACCTGGGCCTGAAGAGAGCATAGAACTGAGATGCAGGAAGCTGGACTGCTCAGTGCTGAGATGAAGGTTTATGCATTGTGGTCAGAGGGTAAGCGGGACTCTCCAGTTTGGAACCGTATGAAAAGAGGAGTAAATGAACCAACCACCCAACTAAAAGGTCTCATGGTCCTACAAGACCTCTTCTCATTCTTCATTCTTTACTCTCCCTGCCTGTTCCTATGTATCTAAGAAAATGAGCTGCTGTGAGCTGCAGACCTTAGGCAGTTTGTTTTTCACCCTAAACACACATCTTCACTCTAGTACCTATCTTTGTTTTCTTGGTATAAAGAAAAATCTCTATCAGCATATTCACGTGGTTTTGAATTTAACAGAGTTAATTGCTATAAAATGAACGTTGCTGACCCTGGGGAAAGGGGCCATGTAAAAGCACCTCTGTTCCATTCTGCTTAGGCAGGATCAGCTGAACTCCCTGACTTAAAAACACATGATGTGAATTTTTGATGATAAAATTAGAAAACAAAATGCCTTAAATTTTGAATGCGAGTACTGTTCTGGCTAGACACTTGTATAAACTGATTTTCTACTCATGATGGATGAGAGGAATGTAGATACAGAATTTTACCTTCTTCTTCATTGTTCTTCTATCCAGATGTGGTGATGAGGTGGGACAGCTACTGAACTTGCTAATGCTTACTAATTTATCCCACAGTGAGAAGCGAGACAAGTGTATCAAAATGAGAATCACCCATGCTACCAAGAGAAAGTATAGAATTATCTTGAAATACCCCTTTCCTTAGGAGTGGGAGATGAAGTCCAGGATAGTCAAGTTTTTCAATCCAGAGTTGGCTGTCTCCTAGCCCTTCCCTCCCCTGTACAGTGCTAATTCAGACAAATGCTCTAATCCTTGCATCCTGAGCTTGGCAGTTTGCCAGATGTGGGGACATTAGCTTCTCATTAGCACCTTGTCATCTGCCCACAAATCCTCAACCCAGAACAAAGGTAAAGTGGCCTGGCCCATTTGAAGGCCTGGCCATCGAAGGAAAGTTCTTTATGGTTTTTTATGAGTTCGAGGTAAAAGCAAAGTTTGTCTGATGTTTAGATTTCAGATTAATCATGTGCTGGTCAGCAGATTTATCATGTAAGATAGAAAATACTTCTTATAGTCTGAGATTCTAAAACTCACTTCTTGTTTCCAAATCATCTGCAGGTGTTTTTCTTTTGTAAAATATTATTTTTGTTGGTATTATTATCGTCATTGATAAGCCAACACGAGAAAGTTGTAAGTTAATTAAAAGAAGGTCTACTCTGGCATGTAATTCTTCCTCTTTTGTCCTATAGATCCTATCTTAGTCTCTGCTTTGTCCCAAATGTGCGTACTTGTGTGCATTCAACTGGACTTTGCAGATGGTATTTCCAAGTCTGTCTTTGCGGTCCTTGTATCCGAGCCATCAGTTATGATTGCTGCCTGAACGAGTCCTTTTGCTTAATACTGCACAGCTAACTCACAAAGAGTTGAGCATGTTGAAGGAGAGTTTGGGGTTACGTGCTACCCCTAGTTGTAGCAGTAACTGAGTAGCTTGGCCACACCCAAGCACTAACAGAATCAGCGGTCCATGCGGCTCTTGGTGCCAGAGACACTGAAGCATTTCTCACCCGGAGATGGAATGCACACTCCTCCATGTTACGTTAAGTGACTGCATCAGCCTTCCTCTGCTGGATGAGGCTTTGAAGTTTATAAAAGGAATTGAACATTTCTGCTAATTAAACATGAGAAATAGCATTTGCAGCTTTGTCTCCGTCTACTCATAGTGTGAGAAGTGGATGCTAAAAGGGAATACAGTATGTTTTCCCTTTTACTGTTTTAACGTTTATTTAGCTGAAATTTTTGCAACAGCGACAGAGTGACAAGAGAATAGCATACACATTTATTTAATGTAAATTTTAGGTGATTCTTCAAAAGGAAATGAAGTTCCAAGCAGCAGTTGGAAGTGTTTTTTAGCAGGTTTAACGAAGAGTAGGCAGTGTACAGATAGGCAATTTTACACTGATAACCCAGAGAGAACATTGCTCATTCAGAGTCTCTGTGATTCTGTGTCCTTAGAGGTGAGGTGCTCCTTTCCTTTAAGTATAGGAAGGCAACCCCAACATAAGGGTCTTATGACCTGCCATTACTGCAAAGTTTGAGGAGTTCCTTTAGAGTTATCATGTGATACCAGGGAAAACCAGAATTCAGTTCTTAGTGTCGTTAATAAAAGAATTAAGAATGGAGTAGGAAGCAAGTTCAAGGAGAATTTTATTGGACTTTAAACAAAAAATGAAACCAAAAAAAAAAAAAGATACTGTGCGGACAAATTGTAAATCTCAGCATCTGGAGAGAGAGAGAGAGAGAGAGAGAGAGAGAGAGAGAGAGAGAGAGAGAGAGAGAGAGAGAGAGAGAGCAGCCATGCCTTGTGAGTTAGTCATGGAGACCAGCCTCATGGCAAGACAAGTGAGTACATGGCAAAAGTGTCAGGGAGCTTCAGAGAAATCCCAAGATTACCAAAGAACCAGAAAAAGCATACTTAGCCTCTGGCCTGAATCCAAAAGAAGAAGAGAAGACAAAGAAGGAGTTTCTTCTTTTGATGAGACTCAGGTGGGCAGACCCCCCTAGAATCTCAGGGCAGCTCTGTAGTGGTTGCACAGAGGCAAGGGTGCTGGGGGGAGAAAATGCATTGCCTCATTAGAGGGGCAATTTTTTTCTCCTGTTTCGTTGGTATGGCTTCTCCGCCTTCTGGAGGGGTGATTTCGTAGCCGGGTGATTGGCCTGCCCAGTTGGAATGTTAGGTCTGCATCCAGACCTTTGATTCCACTGTCTTTTCCAGTCTGTCCTCTCAATGAGCCTTTCCCGTTGCTATAACACTGCTGTAGGGAAGTTCCCCAGAACCTTCCTGACTTCAGGGGAAAGGGCACAGCAAGGTCGGGGAGGATCTCATACAAATCTTACCTCTCAATTTCTCCTGCCTGAAATATTCACTATACTAAGGTGTTGAGTTTTAGAGTAACATGCCCGGAATATCACCAATGTCTGTGAGAGTAACAGTTAATTGCTACATTTTGCAATTTCCACTTCAGTTCAAATTCTTGCCTGTCAACAAGCTTAATTTCTTTTTGGGCTGATCTGCTTAAGTACTTTGAATCTGTGCCAATCTCTGTCTCCAAACCCAATAATACAAATTGCTTATGGAACACGAGGGAATGATAAGATTGGTCAACGTCCCCAAAGTCAGCTTGCTTTACTATTATTATTAATATTATTATTTTATTTTATCTTATTTTGTATCGATCACACAAGAAGACTTTTATACCTTCTAGAATTCCAAAAGGTTTGGGGGAGCATTTAATCAGCATTTGCTGTGTGGGAAGCACAGGATGGAAGATGTCATAGTTTATATTTTAAGAAGTGCTGTTTCTGGACTGGGGATGCAGCTCAGGGGTACAGTCCTTGCTCGACATGGGAAATGTATTGTTTTCTTCTTTAAAAGTATTCAGAATGGGAAAATGGAAGTGTGTGGAAACATTTTAAGTTCTCTATTGGGAGCTGAAGCTCAGTTCTTTCCTCTTTTTGCAGATCACCACTTCCTCTTTGGAATGGCTTAGATTTCATGGCTCCCATTTTCCTTCCATATTTGCTATGTTTGTATCAAGAGGAGTCTTATCCTGATCTGATGTCTCTCCTAGCCCCCTTACGTAATGTGCTGTGGGTGTTTTTATCTTGACAAATCAAGTTCAAGTCTCTGGATGTTTGACTGTAACTTCAGCTCTAACTCCAGGTTATATAAATTAGATATCTTAAAATAATAATGAAAGAAAAATTAGTCCTTTAATATGCATGGATTCACTGGAGGAGAAGTCATGTTTATAGGGCTCCCAAGAGCTTCCAAGCAAAACCTGGTTTTGGTGTTCCCCTTGAAGCACAGCCCTGTTGTTGTCTTACTTAAAGAAATATTACGGCTTGGTTACCTGGCTTCTGTTCAAATATATTTATTGACAAGGAAGCCAAGGTATATTGCATTCACAATTTGAGCTTCCAAATTCATAAGTATGGTTATCACAAACATACTTCATAACTCAGGAATGTATAAAAGGTGTTTAAATAATAGATGGAGATGACAGGTATCATAAACATTATGAAGTGGATATAGTCAGACTTGGAAAATTTGGAGATGGGGTTTCAATCATTGTATTTTTTGTTGTTGTTGAGCTTTATATATGATCTTAGGCCGTTTTAAATTAAAGAGAGAGTCACCTTTCATTTATTGTCAGGTGGAAAGCACACTTCTCCTGTACTCTAAGGATTTATCCAACTTAACTCTGTAATTGCTAGCAATATACAAGCTCATTATATGACAATTTGTTGTATTTGATGCCAGCTGTTATGGAGTTAATGGCAAAGTCAAAGGGAATGACATGAAGTACACGCTTGTGTGAGGTACAACCATCTTAATGTCACAGTGGAAAATGAAGAAAGCACAGGAGCTCACGTTCGTGTTGTTTTTTACCACTGTCCATGTGTAAAATAAGATTTTTTTCCCACAAAAATATTGCATTTGGTATTTTGCTAAAGCATTAGCATTTTGCTTCTTCTTAAATGTTCAAAAACCCTCTTGTATGTATATTTTCTTTTTCCGAAAGCTGTATTTTGGAAAACCTGCAAGTTCAAATTCTATTTTTTGTTCATTAAAATGGAAGATGAGGTTATAAAAATAAGGTGCTTTTAATTGGGTCATGTGTCAGCATTTTGTCTTCTTGGCTAGAAGTAGAGATTTCCTACTTGTATTTCGGCAGTGCTTGTAGTTCCTAGAGGAGGGAGGAATCTGCACAGAAACACAGAAGAATTCAGAGAGAGAATCCTGCAATTAAAACAGCATATTTTCCTGCAAGGTAAAGAGTTTCGTCTAAGCAAGTGTGAAGTATTAACGCTGCTAATAGTTGCAGTGCTTGCTATGACTATCTTCACAACCTCGACTGAACAGATGAGTTTCTTTCAGGCCATCCCGATATCAACTGATTTTTTTTTTGCCACATTTGTAATACCCTTGCTGAATAACTTTTCTTGATTTGTATTCTGTAGCTTTTTTTTTGCTAAATGTATTATTTCTGATACACAGAATATAGAGTACTTGATATACTTCATGAGAGTGAGCAGATGTTAAAAAATATGATAAACTATTTTTATCTGTAAGAACGCTTAAGTCATTTCTCATCCTAGCCTGATGGCAGATATTTGTCCCAACGATGTTTACACATTTTTTTTTGAAGTTGTGCATTTAGCTTGAGAAGCACTCACTCTTCATCGCTGTGTGACAGGAACGAAGAATGAGATGAGCATCCAGGAAATGATCCCCTGGTAATTCAGTCCAGCTATTTTCAGTACTTAACTCTTGCTTTGGTTTGGTTTTCCTTAAGTTCACCCTGATATGACATTTCATTATTAGATTTCAAAAAAAAATAGTCACTCACCAGATATTAAAGGATGCAATTGGTTTCAGTTCAGGCAGGTTTTAACTGCGTTTTAATTAGCTTAAAACATATGCTTCCATTTATTGTATTACGTGGAGTACATCCTATCCCATTTAGCTGAGTATTGAGGACTATTGTACAATATTGTGTTCAGGCTAAAACAATGAAATACTAATTGGATCCAGTAAAATAACTGTAACGTTTCCGATTCCTATTAGGCAGGTTAGGTAAATTAGGCTAATATAAAATGGTGCTTAATAGAACTGCAAATACGGTGATGATACATTCAGACAGGAACGACAGGAAAGGGGATTTTGGGAAGAAATCAAATACATTTGCATTACAATAAAACATTTCCTGCTGTGAGGGCTCTTGCTTGCTGGAGAAAGCACCACTTCGGCACAGCTCCCTCTTATTTACATAGGAACGCCAGCCCAGGCTTTCCCAGTCCCTAGGAGCACTTGTCTGGCAGTGACAGAGGATAACCTGCAGTTTGAAATCTGTTGATGAATATAGTCCTTTTATTATTTTGTCGAGCATCCTGTCTGAGATCTTTATGTTGCAACGAGCGAACATTTCTCTTTCTATACAGAATGTCCTTTTATGATGTGAATGCGTTGTCTAGGCACTAAAAAACAACTGTGCTCATTCGATTGGTATTTTCTATTTGAGCTGCAAAATGTCTGGAGTTTATTTCCTTTTCTTCTTTTCAATTATTCATCTCTGACCTGGATATTTGGGACATTTCCATAGGCTTTAATCATCCTGAAATGGGTTTGAACGGAGTGTTGATGGCGTCCTCCTTCCGTGTCTCATCCCCGCTGGACTTTCTTACAAGCCCGAATAACAGCCACGTGCACTCTTTTAAATGAAGAAATTTGAGAAACTGACACCAGGGTGCAAACGGAGAGAGGAGCCTTTTTCTAAAGTTCTTCCAGGGCAACACTAATTTCATCTCTTCATTAGCAGTCCCCATGGCGAGGTGGTGGAGGAATCGAGTCCTTTCTAGGCTGAAGAGCTGTTTCTAGGGAGGAGATTTTTTGAAGCTGCCCCTCAAAGGGAAAGTTGCCCGATGAAGTGGGAAAGGAAGTGCATTTTCCCTTGCGAACACACTGATAAAAGAGCTTTGTGCTGAACTCACAAGCACCCTTGAACCTTGCAGTTTGCTCCCAGCGCTCAGACCGCAGCGATTCTGTGAAATGGCAGAAAGAGAAGACCATTCTGGGGCCTAGCATGCAAATGAGCAAGCCATGTAAAGGGAAGGAAATTTAAATCCTGCCTATTGTATTCTAAGCAGGTTGCTAGCCTGCCTTCGTGGGGCTGCTGTAAAAATGAATGTCATCTCCTCCCTGGCATGGAATCTGAACACATACTTCAGGCTTTCACTCACAGCAGCCGTTTTTATGTGGTTTTAATCTTCAAAACATGGTTTTTGTTTTTCCTAGGAGTTTAGTGTGTAACATTTTCATTCATGATACCAATTATTTTATCTGCATTCGTGCCTCTGATTTAGACCTTAATCTCCCCGAGATCTTTAGCTGTGGAATTTGTTGCTTCATTTATATTCACAGATAGTTCTCCCCCTCTTTTTGAAAGTGCTGGAATTAATACTATTTGCTCAAAGGTATGGCCGTTAAAAAAAAAAAAAAGATCTGACGTCTTATGGGGCATGCGCTCCTGGTGCAGCAAAAGCCAAAGAAAAACCTCCAGATTCAGATTTCTTCTTCAGCCCTAAACCGAGAAGAAAGGGATTTTCACCCAGATGTGAAAGATGGTAATTGACCGTAGTAACGGACTGTGGCCAATGAGAGGGACTGGGACCTGAGATGAGAGAGGGGACACTGGAGGTAAGGAAAGAGTCACCAGCCCTTGGTCGGTTCCCAGGTCAGACTGTCTGAAACAGCCTGTGTCAATCCACTTTAAGCCCAAGAGTCAGTCAGGCACCTTGATGCTTTGTCCACCAGACCTCTTCCTCATTGTCCAGCTCACCATCACGGAGCGATCACTCCTGCTCACAGTCTCAGTGACTAGGAAAGATCATGTGATATGCCCCGTCACCATCAGTGATGAGGAAAGATCACGTGATGTCCTCCTCCTCAATGATGAGAGGTCATGTGATATGCTTCCCCCACTTTTTTTTAGAGGGAGATGGCTGAAATCTACCCATATATGCATTTTTCTCTCCATTTCTCACTGTTTTTTATTTTCAATTGAGATAATTGTGTTAAAATAGAATTTCAGATGGAAGGACTAAGCAGAACCGAAGAAACATTTTATTCTCAAGTAACTTAAGTTTTTCCTTTGAAAACAACGATGGAGGCTGAGATCAAGCTCAGCATTTCAGAGCTCTTGCTACTGTTGCAGATGACATGAGGTCACTTCCCAGCACCCACCTCACAACAGCCTGTAATTCCAGCTTCCAGGGTTCCAATACCCCTTTCGACCTCCAGTGGCAACTGCATACACCTGGCGTACATTCACACACACGAATTAATAAATAATCAATAAATATAAAAATGTCTTTTACATGTCTTTTAAAAGTAAAATAAAGTCTGTTGGTGGTGGCACACACCTTTAGTTCCAGCACTTGGGAGGAAGAGGCAGGAGGATCTCTGAGATGGAGATCAGCCTGGTCTACAGAGTGAGTTCCAGGACAGCCAGGGCTACACAGAAAAACCTTGTCTCAAAAAACCAAAAAAAAAAAACCCTATTTTTTAAAAAGTTGTTGATTCAGTAATTACTGGAAATTGTGTGATTAGTCCGTAAAGGTCTCCTTGTGAACTTTGCCTCCCTTCTTCCATTGATGACATCTGGCCTGACCTTGGTATGATGTCACACCCTGGAAATAGTCTTCGTTCATCCTCACACCTTGTCACACATTTGTTTGTATATTTCTGTTTATCCTTGTGTGTCTAGTGTGTGTGTGTTTGTAGTTTCAGTCAATTTTCCCAAAGTGGAGGTCTTGTATTGAATCTCTCTTGAGTTCAACTTTGCATGATAGACAGAAGTAAATTACTATTATTTTGCTGTTCTTTCTTTTAGTTTTTAGCAGAACAAACTCTTCTTGGACATAAGACACATCCAGTGTTTAGTTACAGAAGCAAAAGAGTAAATTTGCTAGATATAATTATAGCCAAGATTAAAGCCCCCATGGTTAATTAATATAATTAGATTTTTATCACAATTCAGACATTGACACTTAATTACATCTAGAAATACAATTTTTAGCCTTTCTCTTATACATGTGCTCACACATAGACATAAGCTTGCTGAACCTTGCTTTTATCTTGATCACTAATCTTTCAGGTGTGCACACACACATAAATAACTATACATTCTAGTTACGTAGATTTATAGACTACAGATGCTTTAGATCAGGTGTCAGTAAACTCTTTCTGCTCAGGAACCGTGGCTATACTGTGTGTAATGCCCGAGTGTGTTACAATAAAACTTTATTTGTGGACACATTTGAATTTCATATCATCTTCATGTGTAATGAATGCTATTTTTCTTTCTACTTTTCTTTCAAGTATGTAAGAAGGTAAATCCATTTTTAAATCCTCAAACTTCACTAATACTACCTGAATGCTACCCTTGGCCAGCAAGATATAGCTTTTGGATCCGGGTACTTCCTAATACAAAGGTGAGGACCTCAGCCAATAGGAAGTTGAAGTCGTGCTTTTTTACTGATGGCTGAGCATGCAAGTATTTTGCAGCCTAATCTAATCTCGTATTCTTGTCATTTGAGAAAACATAGACTAATTGTATGGGGGAAACTATAGCGACTTTGACGGTAGACAGTGGAATCGTACCCTGTGGTACAGTAACAGTAGATTTTTCTTTTTCTTTACTTGAGTGTAGCATTAAAGGGAACAACCGAAGTTCCTGATTCTTCCCTCCTCTTGTCATGGATATGTTAGCAGCACATGATGCGTGCTAATTATAAAGTTGGCTGTAACAAGAGTTCCTCTTGTGAATCCATTTAAGAACCGATTGTTTACTATCTTTTTCTGTAAGTATAAAATTTTAATTATGCCACTGACAGGAACTGTGCGTGATACAGTGGTCTACATTTATCACTGGGAGAGGGCCAGTTGCAGAGCTGTTTGACTTTGGAGAAATCCTGATGCGTTTGCAATGTTGAGCAGCAGGTGCCACATTATTATGTACAGAAAAGCAATTAGGAAGCATATTGGATGAATGGGGAGTGCATTAATATTAGCAAGTACATTTGTCAGTGGTTTTGATGCGAGTCTTTTTCTTTCCTTTATGCAACATTAAGATTGTGGCTCTCATAAATTCTCCCCTTAAATTGCCATCTGTTCCCTTGTCAGGCAGTAGTGAGGTAGAGAAAAGTTTTCTTGACAAAATGAAAGGAATTTCTTTTATTTAAAATAGAAGAAAAATGGCCCATAGAAAGTTCCAGAATTGTAGGTTGTGTGGTTCGGCTTTGCCTGTGTTAAGTAATTACCTTTGAATGTAACATTAACTGTAGAAGCCTTTGATTTTTACACATTGCTATTTTTTCCCCAGTCATTCCATGTATTTTTAAATTCAATAGGAGAGAGTTATAATTAGATTAATGCAATGACAACCAGCAATTGGCCACTTGGATTAAGAAGTTTGGGAAAGGAATTGCTGTTTTTCTCTTGTTGTGCATCTTCCTCGTTTTTCTGGTCCAGCCATGATCCCATCCTGAAAGGATTTAAGGTTGAGCAATGGAATACTGCCTTCCTTTAACTCTTGACTATTTCTGAAATAAGCAGCACTCAACATAATCACTTCCCTCTTCACTTTTAGCTCTATTAACAATCTCCACATCCCTTTGACATTCTCTACATAATACGTTTTGTAACAACCTCAAATTATCTTTGTGACAAACTCCAATGTATATTGATACTAAATTTTCTAAAATTGTCACTAACTGAAAAGCACCAGAAATATGTGGTTCTGATTAACTGCTTTTTCTGGTTAATTGAAAAGTAATATAATCCCCTTAACTCCAAATACTTAATTGCAAAGGCTCCCCCCCCCCGACTTTACTCATTCACTTTTTAAACTTCGATTATCATTAAGTTTATTATTTTTTAATGTACTTTCTCACTGGTTTCTATTTCAGACCTTTTTTAAAACTGCATAGAAAAAAGGAAAGAATCAACATTAGCATCGTGTCTGGCAGTGCGCTCATATAATCCCAGTGCTGGGGCCTGGAGGTATGAGGGATTGACAGGGGTGAATGATGAGTTTCCGGCTAGCCTGGGCTATAAAAAGAAAATCCTGGCTGAGGATAGGTAGATGGCTCAGGTGATAAAGTGCTTACTCTGCAAGCTGGGGGATCTGCACAGGGGGTGATGGGGAGAAGTGGTGGAGGTTGAGGGCAGGCAGGTACGAAGATCCCAGAGGTTCCCTGGCAGCCCGTCTAGTAGACAGGGTAAGATCCTGTCCAGAGAGATGCTGTCCCAGAGGATAAGACAGGGAAACAATCAAGTAAGACAGCTTGATGGGACTCTCTGGCCTCTCACCCACAGGCAAGGACACCCTCTTATACATGTGCACATACATATATACCACAGATACCCAGAGAAAATTAAATAAAAAAGAAAAAAAGGAACAATGGCCAGAATGAAAAACCAAAGCAGCAACAAAACCTAAAAACTAAAAATTGCATTAAACTTGTACTTGATTTTGAGTGTAATGTTTTTAATATTGACTAATATTGTCTTCAACCTGAAGTGTTTGGGATGTTAGCCGTAGATGTGATCACAGAGCAGGTGGAAGCGACTTGTATAATGAAGGTTCATGGGCAAGGTGCCTATCAAAAATTGGCAGACTTAGAAGAGAAAAGTATATGTGTTTATTTAATAAAAATGTAATGAGACATAGGAGATAAAAACTCAAATAGTTTAGTGAAATCTCCCCTCTCTCTGTCGTTTAACTGTTTGGTGATGGGTGCACAGTCTTCCATGTAATTCTGTTGTTTATAGACTGATGGAGACTAGATCAGGCCTGGCTTTTCAGCCTCACTGTGGGATGCATGCTCAGGGCTACAGAAGAAGTGCTGTTACTCTGGGGACTGGGTACCTCTCACATATGGCTCTTAGGGGCTGCTTGCTTGTTGGCTCTGTGAGCTTCTTGAGGGAAGAAAAAAGTTAGGAGGGACCCAGGGGATTGTCCTTCTTCTGGAGTTTGCTTTATGTCAAAGAGTCGCTGAATTCTTGAATGCCTTGAGAAATGTGGCTTTCCACCCAGGTAGTGTTTACAGATATGAGCTGGCCTCTGTAACGGTTCCCGGGGAGAGGATGCTGTGCATTGAAACGTATAGACCCGCGAGGATAACAGGACCGAGGAGAGGAAGGCCACCAGGGAGAGGAGGACCACATGGTGACAAGAGTCAGGACCAGCCGTTTGCCATGTGATTTCATAGGAAATTCAAGCAATAATTCTTAGTTTATCATTGAAAATATAACTGAGGGTTTAGAGAGGTGGCTCAGAGGCTAACAGCATTGGCATTGGCAGCTCCTCTAGAGTATCTGGGCTCAACTCCCATCACCAAAATGGCCACTCACAACTGTCTGTAACTCCATTTCCCAGGGATCTAACACTCTCTTCTGGCCTCTGAAGGCCCCAAGAACACACATGGTACACAGATATACTGCAGGCTAAATACCCATACAGAGGAAATAAAAAGCAAAAACAATCCCGCAAGCTTGGGCGTTTTCTGGTGGCTCCCATGATTCATTGAAGCCTGTGTCTTTAGTGTCCTCCAGTTCTTATTCAGTTCCTTAGGGACTTGTCTACTCTCTTGGAGCTCAGATAGTTAAGTATCATATAACAGGACAATATTAGAGATTCCTTGATAAACTCTCAATTTCTGAATCCGTTTATTCTGTCTATTTGGTTTTAGCTTGATTGGGAATGTCTGTATTCTATGAGTTGAGTGTTCCCAAGTTTTCTTGGTCACGAATAACTAATTTCCTATATGACTCATATTTTCAGATAACAGTGTAATATGGTAGCTATTTTTTCTTCAGTTTTTAATACCATGTTCCAGGTTTAGTATCCACCGACTCTCACTGTGTCCTTTAAGATGCTTGTCTGAGAAAGGAGAATCTATGTCCTGTAATCTGGGTGTGATGACATTATGGCCTCTCATTGTCATACTAGACAGCTAGCACAGGCCCCATACACACTGGCAGAGGTCCAGGGAAAGTGCAGGACACAAACCACAGGGAGAGGATGACTATTCCTTACCGCCACTGCAGTGAGCATTTTCCCTTAGAAACTGCTCTCACCGGCCAGAAGGACAGGTAGTGTTCACATGGTTATGAGGACATGGACTCCTTCTCAGACTCGTAGCTACTCCCCAGGAGGAGGCAGAGAAGCAAAGGAAGACCTGCTAGCTCTGGCGCTAGCCTCCAAGCCCCCTCTGTGCTCGCAGTTTGCTAGTGGCAATCTCTTTGCCCTAGTTAACATACCTGCAAGGCTGAGTTTCATTCTGTTTGATCAGACCTCCAATTTACTTGGTCCGCGTACGTAAATGAATGCTCTCCTGTCTCACTGACTTTCTATCTAGAATGCCTTTGAGGTTTTTGTTTTGTTTTGTTTAAGCCACGCCAAACAGAGGGAGGTCATGGAGTGAAAGAGTACACTGGACTGGGAACTTTCTTTATGTAGGTTTGATGGGTAAGTTTAGGTCAGTCTGTCATTCACACGAGACCCTTATCTTCAAAATGAGGGAGCTGGCCTTTGATATTTGCTAAGTCCATTTCTGGGTTAGAGTTTTATCTCTGTCCGTATCTTTTAGAAAGTCTCTGAGCTTCATGCTCTGTGGAGCTCAGCCTTCAGTTCCTGTAGCCTGCGTATGTCCACATGACTCAGGGGTCTCTGGGTTCCGGTGCCAGAGTGGCAGTGCACCAGCTGTGTGAATGAGACCAGGCAGATTAGCCTGCTGGGCTTCTGCCCTGCTTTGACAATGCAAAGGACAGTCTCCACTCTGCCATCTTCACAGGGTGCAAAGGAGGCCAGAGCTGAGGACTTTCTATAAACTGAGACCAATGCATGTCATGAACTCAAGCTGGTAGTTACTGTCCGGTTCCTCGTTTTGTGGACAGCACCGGCAGCTCCCCGTTCTGTCTGTTCACTGGTCATTCTTGAAAGCCGGAGGCAAAGGTTGAAAGGCAGAGAATCTCAGGTGGGAAAATCAGAGCCATAGTTCTTTAGGATGTTAGAAGTATAGGAGTTCAGGAATTCCCCAAACACCTCTCAATCTTTACACCGAACAAAGTTCAATGGGAAGATATTTGTTCACCGCAACCCCTGGAAAGGCTTGGGTAACACGACTAGATCGCGTAAAGTCTGGGAAGAAAAGTAAGTGTTTTAAAATGTGAATGCCAGGCAGTCTGGCTTCCACGGGTGGCAAGAGAAAATGCCCCCTGAGCTTTGTAATTGGATGTCTGTCACTGCCTTCCAGCCATCCAGGCAGGCAAATTCAAACCTATTTTCTGTCTCTCACTAAAAGCAGAGATCGAGCCAAGCTTATAACCCTTCTTGGCATATCGTTTGGATCTTTTCTTGGGTTCCTTAATTATTAATTTATTATTATGAAGCCATCACTTTGAATCTGGGCATGAGTACAAAATAGAGAAACAACAACAACAACAGAAATGACAAAGTTAGCTGTATTGGGTTTCTAGCGAACAGCTCTCTGACCTCTGAAGCTGAAGAAAGAACCGAGGACCGGGGACCTCCCCAAAGACATTCCTGTGTGTCCCATGTCATCTCCAGCTCCCCACCCCTCCTCCCTGTCTGACCTAGTCCCTTCTTCATTCTGTGTCCTGCTTATTTATTTTAGTACCATCACCCACTTGTATCCACACCTATGTGCAGGAATTTAATCAGATGCAGCGTAGGTGCCAGTTCCAAGATCAGGTGAATTCTCTCTCTTTCCTTGGGCCTTAGTGACTGGCTTCCTTGAGTCTGATCTTGCTTGGAACTTTGCACTCCCTTTGTTGAAGCTCAGACACTCGTTATCCACCTATTATACATAGATTTTGGATTGTTTAGATTTTATATCCATTTGCTTTTAATTGATTTCATGTTTGTTTGAGTTCTGTGTATGGGCTTGTTATTTAAAAAGATTTACTTCATAGGTCAGGGACAGGGGCAGATTTGTTCTTGGGTCCTGGTAGAGAACGTTTATTTGTAGCTCTTTAAAGCACTTTCCAGGGGACAGATTTAAAATGAGCAAAAGAAATAGCTCCTTAGCCACACAGACTTCGGTGTGGCTGTCGGCTGCTTTTTTAGAAATTATGGACTTAATTCATTTCCATGCATTTTTATCAGGATCTCCGGTATTTACTGAAGCTTGCTCTTATCATCATTCATGGAATGCTATGCTGATTGCTGCAAAAGGCAGCAAAGATACAGAAGCCAATTCCCCCATTAAAGGAATTTTGCAATTTGCTGAGAAAAGGAATCGTAATATACATGGCGGAAGGTAGTGTCCACAGAACGTAAATAGTGAATAGCTCAGAATAGTGAGTGGACTTAAGGGGAAAAGCTCCCTGCATGAGAAAGGACACAGCCAACACCTTACAATGTAAGTTGAATTTGGGCTGCGGAGATGGCTCAGTAAGATGCTCTTCCTGCAAACAAGAGGACCTGAGTTCCAGCCTCAAAATCCACGAAAATAGAAAACCAAGGGTGATGGTATGCAGTGTAATTCCAGTTGGGAAGTTGGAAACAGGTGGGTCCGTGGGGCACCTAACCAAATAGGCGAGCATCAGTTGAGAGAGAGACCCTGTATTTTATTTTAGATTATTCAATATTTTATATTTTTTTGATAATATAACTTTCAGAACACTTTGTTTTATCTTGTTTATGTCTCAAAATAACTCAGGAGGAAGATAATGGGGCGGGGGGTGAGTGAAATCATGAGTGAACATGTTGTTGATGTGGGTACAGTCACATCAAGGATTCCAGTGCTCCAGATCCATGGAAGTGGGAAAGCCTTCCCTGGAAGAGGCACAGGGAGATGGCAAGGCCTTCATTGGGTCTGTGTGAAGAGAATGCCCCTTCTGGGTCTTAGCTTTCTTCTTCCAGTTGTTTATATCCTGAAGTCTGCTCCCCTACTAAGACTGCACCTACCCAAGATTAACCCTACCTGCTTGTTCAGCTGTGTCTCATAACCTTGCCTCCTTATTTATCTGTGAGAAATAGCTCCACCTCCCTGATCAAGCTGTCTACAATAGACCTGCCTCTCTGTTCAACTCTATATAAGGAACATGCTGAGTTTCTAGGGCGCTGAGGTTTACCCACTGGAGAGTCCAACCTTCCTCCTTCAAGCTCTTCTGTGTGGGTGTCTGTGTGCCTGTCCTTTCTATACTGACTTGTCACTCCAGAGCCCACACCATGCAAGAACAGGACAGTAGATAGAACAGCCCCTGACATGCAGTTCTGTGCATGTAGACATCAAAGATTCAGTGATGCCTAATGCCTTGGGAAAGTTGAGAATCCATTGTGGAATTACAGTGTCATGACTGTGAATAGGGCTTTCTTTTCTAGATTATTAGGATTCTCGTGGAACTTACACAATGTATTTTCCTCCAGAATCAGTTCTGTCTTGTTAAGCAGGCTTAGTCGTACACCTAGCAGGATAGTTCCCTTGTTCATTGCCCATTTTCTTAGAATTCAGCCACCTATTTCTTATGATCATATTCAAGACTTTAAACACTCTGACAGCACGTGAGTTCTTCCAGTTTTTTCTCTGTAATCCAAGATGCCGTTGTTGGTTTGTTGGTTTTAGTGTTGAGTTTCTTTCTTAAGTACCTTAGCAAAGGATAAACAAAAATTTAGGAAGATTTGAATTATTGGTAGCATTATTTTCTTTATAAAACTTTTTATTTTTCAAGCATGTATTGAGAGGATTGTATATATTGTGTGTCTAACTCCTTGCATTTTCAGAGATTGCAAGTGCTGTTTGAGAAACGGATCATTATGGATACCCTAGAGAACCCTCCATATTTTATTCTATTTATCTAGATGGCTGATAACTTGTTAAAATATCTACTCTTTTCTTACTTTTTGAACTTAGTGTGTAGAATATGTGTGTGTGTATCTATATATACGGCAGTAAAATATACTTTGTAAAATATACTGGTTTTAAGAGTGCCATTGCTATTATTGTTTTATGACTGATTACTTTTCTAATGAAAGTAGAAATTCATTCTCTTTAATTTTCATGTTTGTTTCCTATATTTTTCATTCTCTATGCAAATATTTGTTGTATATAGAAAACTGGTATTCTCATGTCACCTAAACAGTTTTGGTGTTCAACTTCTGTTCTTAATTTTCTCTTTGACAGAATTTGATGTTAAAAGTTTCATTGTCTAGAACATTTTTTACACTTTTAACCAATTTCACCAGTTTATTTTTTAATAGTCATAGTCTATAGGCCTTGGAGTTATTATCATCTAGGGACTCTCATTTGTTTTATGCAATATTGAAGACTGAACTCAGAGAGCCATGCATGTCAGCCAAGTACTCTCTGTCAACTAATATAGACCCCAGACCCCATAATGTTCTTAAGTTAAGATTTATGCATTGAAAGCAAGCTTGGTACTTGATTTCCTCTGTTTTGTGTGTGCATATACATATCTAGATATATAGAGAGATGGAAAGATAGATATAGATAGATATAAATATCCAGCTAATAAGTCCTTGTTATTACCAACACATTGTTTTTTTCTTATTCCTACATTGTATATGACGTTTAATACCCTCTTTGCACTGTGATCTAGATGCATTCATAAAATAAATATTGCATCACTATCTTTTCTGGCTTTCTTATTTTACTTGCTGTCGTTAATGTTTATTCACATGTTGATGTCATCAGTTTCTTGATTCTGTGGTCGGGTCAGTCCTTTAAGACATAGAAACATTCAGACTCTCCCTCTTTCCATTTAATAATGGAGTCTGCTAACATAGATGGAAGGAGAAAGATGTGTCCATGTTGGGCTTAAATACCTCTTCTTGAGGAGAAGGAATTAGTCTGTTGGCAGTTTTGGTAGTGGGGGTAAGTAAATGAACTTTAGCGGAAATGAAAGGGCTTGTAGGACAGATGGTGGCCTGGGGCAGAACCCCCACTCTTCCTCTGTGCGGAGTTTAATCTTCATTGGCTAATGAAATTTCAGCAGGAAGATTGAAGACTTGTATGTGTGTTCTTTGGTAGATCTGATCTCTGGGTTGAAAGGGCACATTAGGGAAGGCCCTTCTGTGTATTTTTCTCCTCCTCAGTTACCCAGAACGTGCAGACCAATATCACATATTTTAGAGATTCAGTTTTTTTGAGTCCCAGCAAAAATGTGGGAATCAGAATCTAAGGTGACCACGGCATCTAACTTTTTAACAAGCTCTTTGCTCGGGCGTATTTACGATTCTGCCAGCATTCCCTTTCAGCTATGCATGCTTCCCCTCCTTCTCCCCAGCCCCTGAACATGATGTGCCCTCTGAAGATGCTGATTTGTCCCCTTGGCTTTAGCTTTTCATGTGGTCATAATGCTTGTCCCACTCTGACATAAAGAAGGAACGCTTTCCAAAAGGAAGAAAGAAAGCCCAAGAGGTGAGTAAGGGGTAATTCGGGTTCCCATTTCTTTGTGCGACTATAATAAGTCTTACCTAGGAAGGGTAGTTAAGAGGAAAACCAACATGACCATCACCTTCCAAATTCTTACCATCATTATCTATTCGAAAATATAGGCACATCCAGAGTTAATTGCATCAAAAGTTCCTTTTTCCAAGAAGGGAATTATCAGTTCATGGACTTCAGAGAGTCATCAAAGGACATCTCCCTCTCAGCATCTAGATTTCTCTTCAGAGTTCCCTTTCTTAGTCAATGCATTCCACGTAAAGTTCTTCCTAAATACGGCTAAGTGGCAGTGGTAGGCCCTTGGGATTTTAGATCTTGCATGTTATCCACATTTTTTTTTTGAGGTGAGCTATCAAATAGCTTTTTCTTGCTTTCTTTTTTTTCAAAGCTGTCTCTGTCTTTGTTTCTGTCTGTCTGTCTCTGTTTCCTCTCAGACAGTTTGCCTCCTTATATTTCTCTCTCATACCACATCTGCAGGAACACACAGACACACACATACACACACACACATACACATGACATAAAAATACCACACATACATAAATACCATATAATACACACAAGCTCATGTGGAATACACATACACACATGTACACACACTGGAATTTTCATTTTCCAACTTCCTATATTGTACAATAACTCTTTGAAGGGTCTACTAAATACCCTCTTTCAATAGAAAAAAAAACTAAGCAAAGAAAGAAGAGAAACAGGTGAAATGGGTCAGGAAGCCTCATCCCATCACATAAAATTTCTTAATAGCATTTTTAAAGGACTCAGGGAAACCCCTGCAAATGATGAAGGACAGAGAAAAAGTTGGTATTCTGTCTACTCCCCTTGTAGAAAAGCGGGATACGTGCTACTCACTGATATCTTAGATCTACATTGTATAGGGAGCTCTTGTCAGCCACTTTGCCCGTTTCCTGGGCAGGGCTACCTCTCACATTTAGAGACATCAGGAAAGTCCTTTCTAGACTTAGGGTTGATTGTTCCTTTGACACACATGTCAGTATGGAAACAATTGGAGCTCCCCGTTTTGTGACTGTGAATGAAGCCATGATGGCATTTGGAATTCAGACATTTGATACTGTGTGTAGGAGGTCCTTGTTTTATTCTAACCATTCTTCTTGATCTATATAGGTTATTGCCCACCCTCTGGGTACAAGCAGATTCACTTCTAGATAAATGTCTATTAAAATACCTCAGTCTGAAGGTCTGGTACCCTTGTAATTCTAGTCAGAAAAAAAAAGCATATTTCTATATTTGCTCCAAATGGTTCTATCCAAATGTTATAATAATTCAGATTTGATCTGCTATACTATCTTCAGCCTTATATATCAATACTGGGGAGTGTGGTCAATAGTTGATACTTGCAAGGTGATAGCAGTTGCCCATGTTCCTGTGGGTTTTTTTCCCTGGTGATACTTCTGTCAAATGATTAACTTCCACTTTTATTTGGGCCTTAGCGGGCATGCTTATTCTTCTCTTAAATTTCTTTATGAGATGTCTTAAAACTTGGTTCAACATAAACATGTAAATTTGAGATTGAGCTAGTTAGTTGAATTTTTGGTTTCATGTTAAGGTTTAGAGATAAGCCGGGCTCTTATTTAGAGAAATGACAACATTTTAAGAAACAGTTCTGACTCCTAGAAAATTGAGAGGTAAAGAGATGTTGCAGACACTTGCACAGCCATGTCCATTATCACCAAAGTTGGGCATGGGTTAAAATGGATAAACCTATATTGACAGTTAAAAACAAGTAGTGCCTTATTTTAAAGATCATTGTCCTTGCTTGGCAACACACTTCTCCATTTGGTAGTTGTTGGTCTGATCCTGTAGTTGATGAACCTTTGGCCCTATTACAAGTCTTGGCATGATGGCACCAGTGATCCAGTTACAGGGGAGGTACTGGGCAGGAAGGACTCATCTCTGCATTGGTGGGGTATGGTATGCACATAGGCAAATCTGTCCCACTATGTGGTATTTGTTTGCATCAAAGGTATAGCTTAAGACAAGAGAAGGAAATAAATGTGGAAATTATTTGTTTAAATTTGATTATTTCCCGTTAATTTGTTGGCGCTTAGCTAAGATGATGAAGGCAAAGAAGCTCCGCCTCTTCTATTAGGTTTTATTGAGTCAAGCAGCAAATTGGGTTTAGAAGGAGTTGGTGGGCATTCCAGGGGTATAGGAAGCCTGGGTTTGGAGACTCTAACCTCTCTGTCTGAGGTTGAGGTAGAGAAGTTGAGCAAGGCCAATTTCCTGTCACAGTTAAGTTTAACATAGGAGGTTGAGTTTGAATGAGAGATGATGGGTTGGGGCAGAGTGAGAAGAAAAGAATGTTGTTGCTGGCAGAGCTATCAAGTTAGCAAAGTTGACAGTCCAGAAAGACAATGTGCCTATAGCTCGAGCATGAAGCTGGTCAGCGGTGCTCGAGGATCGAAGAGAAAGGGTGAGGTGAGAGAGGAGGCCCCTCTAGTAGGCGGCTGTTCTCTGCTACAGGGAGAGTTAGGAGCCTCCCTGGTGTCTGAGGGGTCCCAGCACTGAGTTCTGCCTTAGCTGGACTACCACTCCAATTCCTTTACGCTTTGAAGCACTGCAGGGTATTTGTCAACCTGACGGTGTTAAAGGTGTTTTCTCTGATGAGTGGACAAGTTGAATTCTTTAGAGAGATGCTGCCTGACCCATATGGCCCACTGACAGCTTGACAGTTGACAGCTTTTAGTCAGACTAGAGTCATTTAAGCTGCTTACCCATCCTGAGGCAAGCACGCGGCCAGAGCCCGGACTTCACATCATTCTGGCTGTCTTAATTGGGCACTAATTAAATGTTTTGGCTGGAAACCTCTCCTTGCCATGGCTGAATGGACTCATTTGAGGCCAGTATTTCAGGGAAACATCTTGTTAGCCTGATCTGATCCCCTGCTTAAAGAGGAAGTGTACACACTCAGTTTGTTCCTTCCTATTTTGGCCAAGGGATTTATCTATTTTTCTACTTAAGGAAAATTTGTAAAAAAATTTTAAAAAGGTTATTTGTGTATCTGTGTATATACGTGTATATGTTTGTGTATATATTTATATGCATGCATATTCATGCATATATATATATTATGTCATCTATTTACAACTGTAGGTTCTTATATGCACCCAGATCCACATGCATGCATGCATACATATAGACACACATGGAAAACTCATACCACTCAGGGTAGGAGGCTTTTGGAAAGCCCAGGTCTGTACTTTGTAGCTAGCTGTGACATCTAAGTGTTGCTTAACAGTTACTCTGAATCCCTAATTGGTATGCTTGCTGCTTAATTTACGTACTTGTGACAAAACCAGAAACAAAACATATCAGAAACGTACTGTAAGATGTCAGAAAAAATGCTAGAGATAAGAGTGACATATCTCAACTCCTAGGGGGTTTACACATGGATGGAGGGACCGAGCTATGGTCCATTTCTACTCAGCCATTGCAGCCGAGAAGTGTCTCTCAATAAATAGAACATTGTAAACAACAAATTCTTCATGACCCAGGGGATACTCTTTAGTCTGCATCATAACAGATGCCCACAAGGGCAGCAAGGTGAGCAGTGGGTGCAACAGATGCAGAGAGGAGCGGACTTCAAATGCACTGGGCATCTGCAGACCCCCAGGGCTGATGACTGGTCATACAGTTACGAAAGGAGAGGCCTGCCGTAGACATGAGCAAATCAATGATTTCCTCAGAAAGTCCCCTGCTTTCTGAACTACACCTCTCTTATGAATTTTGATTTTCTAGTAAAAATAAACCAACAGATGTAACATTTTTTAATAAAATGATGATAGTATTATTATATTAAGAAATAACATGAAAATTGGGATTTGTGGAAGTTAAAATTAATTCCAAAATTATAGTTTTCTATGAGGAAATTGAATGAAATAATAGGGTTTAAAGGTGATTTCTTCTCTCGAAAAGGAAAAATAAGAGGTGCCACAGTTCATCTGTCTTCAACTCTTTCAATTATCTTAATGGCATTAATATATATTATATTTGATAAGTATAGGTTTATAAGACAGAACTCTCATCAGTGAGCTATTCTTGCATGCATTTGCATTTGCTTACTAAGAAGTGACTTATTTGTGATCAACAATGATAAAACAGCCCAGTTCCCAAGGAAAAATCAAAACATCTGTGTCTGAACTGAAGTAGATATTCAGTGCCTTGTGTGTGTGAGCATATGCACAACTGTGCGCATGTGTGCGTGTGTGTATGTTTGTGTGTGAGTCTAGCATAACTGTGTGCATGCATGCGTGTGTGAGAACATATGTATGCTTGTTTGTGTGCATGCGTGTGTGTGTATGTGTGAGCATATTTGTATGCCTCTGTGTGTTTGTGTGTGCGTGTGTGTTCACGTGCCTGTGTGCAGTTACGGGGTACATGGTTTTGCGTGTGTGTTTAGGTCTTAAGGACACATTATAGTCTATGTCAAGCTTCTGATATTTACTTAATGAGGACTGTTCTCCCTCATGCTTTGCCTCACCCGTCCCCCTTCATTCCCACTTCTCTCTCCTATTTGCTGCTGTTGTTGTTCTGAGTGATGATTCTGTGTGTTCTTTTCCTGCTTAAAATTTAAAGAGTTACATTTGGGAGAGGAACAATGCAGGGAAAGGGAACCCTGGAGTGTGTCTGATGTGATGATTCTCCTCTCTGCCACCATTTTTCCTCCTGCTGTGGGAGCGCTAAATGATAATGCCTGATGCCTTCCTGAATGAGGCCTACATGGCCTCCAGCTGTGGGCATGTGATCAGTTTTTATGTTTGATTTTTGCACACAAGTATACTACTGCAGCATGTCCACAAACTACCTCACAAATGCTTACGGGGAGGCTCGGGACTCAGTCCATCAAACCTTAAACAAACACCAAGCAATTGTACTTTTTAAAAATTCTATTTCTTTTTAAGGAAACCATGTGCTTGTTTGAGCCAAGAATTTTAAAGTAATTCAACTAATATTTAATAGTTAAGTACAGACAGACAAGCAATCCTCAATACTTTTACTTCCTAGGTATTTTTGTGTGGGATGAGTTGCCCAAACCCAGATTATGTTGTTCCCTGCTCTCTGATACAGTGATTAGCTATGGCTGTAATTATGCCATGGGTTGATTTGTTTATGGAAAAGATCTACTATTCTTTCCTCTGTCAATGCCATCTAAAGATATGTTCTCATAATCTTTATTTTGAAATCCGTATTTTTCTGGAAGTAGCATACTAACACACACACACACACACACACACACACACACACACACACATATATGATATCCTGGGTTAGTGGTGTATTGTGGCAATAATTCCATCTTAGATGTCAGAACATTATATTTTAATGTCTTCCCTATAATAATAGCATCTATTTTTACTGTTAATATTCATGGAATGGCTACCTGTTCTTCAAATCAGTTAGTCTGAATTTCTAAAATGATAATATTAAAGTATATTGAGATTCTGAAAACTCACTGATATCCTGTATGGTGTCTATTGAATACCAAGCCATGTGCATGTCTCTCTGGCTCACTGATCAGTGAAGTAGAAGGGCTCGGGGAGGAAGGGGAATGCACGGAGGTGATATAAAGGTCTACTCTAGCAAATGAAGAAAACTTCTTTGTTTGTTTCTAGTGGTAAAATGGCTTAATGTTTGCAGTGACTTCGAGACTGGAGGAGAGGCGCATTGTTTATGAATACGTGAGAAATACCTACACTCTTATTAAAACAAGCAAACCTACTATTTCCATGCAGAATTCTCCTTTTAAATCCCAATTTGACCTGTAAGTTCCAGTGAGGAAGGAGACCAGCCTGTGTGTTCAGTCTGATTTATCTAGATTAAGGTAGAAACAAAAGACAGGGAGTGTATATTTTGTGGGAGTCATGATCTCAAGTTTTCCAACAGTGGTGGGAGAACAAAATCAAGCATTTCGTTTCTCATTTGTCTTTTTTAAGCTGTGGTTTAAATGTGTTCCTGCACATGCAAGAAAAAAAATAGGAGACAGGCTGCTGGTAGCTCTGCAGTGGCTGGTAGCAGAAATAGACCGTAGGTTAACTGTAAGTCTAAACGACTCTTTCCAGGGATATTTCTTTGACTTGTAGAAATTTGAGATTTCCTGAGTATCCTGGCCATGGACAGTTCTTAGTTGTGTCGTTACTGGGGTGACAATATTAAATCACTGTCAACATTCAGTCATCATCTTTATGGTGAGTCAGTACAACCCCAAGGTGTCAGATGAATGCAGGAGGGTGATAGGCCTTCAGTTAGTCATTAAAACTTCTGCAGAGATCATGGAGACAATTTAACACTGCTTCTGTGAACTCGTCCGTCAGTGTTCTTGAAAAAGAACACCAGTTATTCACATAAACACTGAACGCGAAATGTCTCGGGACAAGCAATTGTTTTTACTTCTGCTTTGGGTTTTCATAACCTAGTAACTAGTATCTCTTTCCTTCGATGCACCCACCCTTTTACATGTGTGTATAATACACACGCTAAATATATTTGTTAAGAGTATGTATGTATATGTGTGCTAAGGGTATGTACTGATTTCCCATTAGTTAGTTGCTAGCAGCCTCCACTGTTATCCAATCTACCGTCTCGGTGGCACAGGGATTGTTTTCTAGTTATCCTTATTTTACTTAATAATGGCCCCAGAGCAAAATCAGCGTTGCCTGTGATTTATGTGTGCCCTAGAGAAGCTGGGAAATACTCCACTCATTGAAAAAGTCAATGTTCTAGCCTGGACGGTGGTGGCACACACCTTTAATCCCAGTGCTCAGGAGGCAGAGGCAAGGCAGATCTCTGTGAGTGGGAGGCCAACCTGGTCTACAGAGCAAGTTCCAGGACAGCCAGGACTGTTACACAGAGAAAGCCTGTTTCAAAAAATAAAAACAAACCAAAAAAAAGTTCTGGACTTGACAAGGAAAGAAAAAAAATGTGTGTTGATGATGCTAAGATTTATGGTTTATGTTTTATGCTTAATTTATGAGTTAAACTTTGTCATAGAAGTATATGGATAAAGCATGTATGGGTTCTGATATTATCCTCTGTGTCAGGTATCCACTGTTCCATGTAGAAAGACTACTACACAGACAAAAGGGATCATAATAATTACTTAGCAGATGTTAAATATTGGTGTGCATATATATATGTATGTATATATATGAAATAACTGTCTCTATTCTTGTATCCGTCTATATACCCAGTCAACCATCAATGTGTGAAATCAATAAATGAGCATCTTTTCTTTAAGGAGCTCATCATGATTTTCATTTTTTGCTATTGTTATTTATGATACTAGAGATTGGACCCAGGGCCAGTTATCTTTATCAGTTCTTTACATTCGACTTTAAGACAGTCTCACTGCTTAGGCTGCCCTGAACTCGTAATTTTCCTGTCTCCGCTTCCAGAGTAGTTGAGATTATACGAACATGCCACTGTGAAAGTCTAAAAGAAAAAAGAAAGAAAGAGGAAGAAAGAAAGAATGAAAGAAGGAAGGAAGGAAGCAAGGAAGGAAGGGAGGAAGGAAGGAAAGAAGCAAAGGAGGCTGGTTGGAACAAACAAAGGATTATGGAGAACGTGAAAAATTGACAGGCCATAGAATTGAATCAACTTATCATGAGCACAATCAAATATATTCTTTGCTCTGTATTTGTCACACATTAAGTATAGATGGTATTTCTTATTTCACTTCCCCTTAACTGACTTTCTCAGGCAGCTAACATAGAGCAGGTATTTTGTGGTTTGCAACAACTCAGAGGCAGCAAAAGCAGAACTGTGACCCTGTAGAGCCATGGGAATGCCTCCCGAGAACACCTTTCCAAACGGTGAAGTAAATACCAAAGGCATAGCCCTGAGAGCTCCTGGGACGGTGGAAGTTGTCACACTGAGAGGACAAAGAGCCAGCTGCTTCCAGTCTCTGTAGAGATGAGCAGGAAAACAGCATTCTGTTCAGATGAGCCTGGGCCCATGGGCCAAGTGGGAAGACACAATTAATGGCAATCCCCTACTCTGCGGTTAAATGCTGTTTTGTGTGGCCCCAAACTCAACCTTTTGTTAGCTCTGGGTCAGGAAGGCACAGCTAATTGTATTTACTGACCTCAAGTTGTCCTTTAGGTTTTTTGTTTTGTTTTGATTTATTTATTTATTTATTTAAATTTATTAAGGATTTCTGCCTCCTCCCCGCCACCGCCTCCCATTTCCCTCCCCCTTCCCCGATCAAGTCACCCTCCTTCATCTGCTCGAAGAGCAAGAGCAATCAGGGTTCCCTGACCTGTGGGAAGCCCAAAGACCCCCCACCTCTATCCAGGTCTCTTTAGTTTTGGGGTCGGTTTGGGGCTCCATGGTGCTGGTTTGACTCATTTTGAACTAATCAGAGGCATGCAGTTTGAGGATGACTTGCTGAGGTGTCAGTGTTTGGAAGTTGGAAGTTGCCTCTTTCAGACTTGATCTCCTCTTCCAAATCCCTCCCTTCCCAACAAAACCTCTCTTCCAAAGGTGTTATTTCCACAGGTTATCATAAAGTTGAATCCCTGCCACAGACGAATATGATGTTTTGTACGGAATCGTTGTAGATTTTATCATCCAAATCCTTTTGTTCTAGACAGATGATATTGGCTTTTAGAGCTTTTCAATTAATCCATTTAGAAATCCTTTAATAAATCCATAAATTGACTAACAACTGATCAACGCATCTACTACAAAGGTCCAGATTTTTAATCTGGGTCTGCCTCCACTGTTTCCCAATTAAACAGCCCCCAAAAAGGCCTTAAAATGGATTAATGACCTGCAAAATTTCATTTAAACATAGCCATTGTTGAGTTTTATTAGTGGAAAAATACAAACTGGTCTGTGGTCATGGATTATTACAGATTCACTCCAGACTGCTGATGTGAACTCTGATGAACCTGCGACACTCTCCATTAAGCCTCAAAATGAGCTTTCTCTTAATTGGGGAGTAGGATGAGAAAGTAAACTCATGGCCAGGGATGCCAGATTCGTGAAACATTTCTTTGGACAGTGCTGAAACACATTTTGATGTGCATGAAGGCAATGAACAGATGAATGGAGATAGCATAGAGTTCATTTATTAGATCCACTCTATTCCAGGCTATACATACATGGTATATTGAGGATCTAAATATAGTACACAAGGAAAGTATCATTGTCGTCATTTTTAGGTGATACAATTGCTTTTAGGATGATTAAATAGCAAGTACCAAGTGAAGTTCTGAACAGTAACTGTATGATTAAAGCAAACATATTCTATAGACACATAAAGAGCAGAGCTTTACATATTCTGAAGGAATTGGATATTAATTTCGCACTTTGGGGGCTGACAGTTTACTGGAGAAAAAGCAAGCTAAATGCAGGATACATACAAAATATCCATAGTTTTACATTGTAATCAGTGTTACAAGGAACTACCCCAGGGGTTCTCATTGGGGAGTTATATGTCACTGCATTGTTGAAACATGTAAGTAGTGACCTGAAAATGGAGGAAATACCATTCTGGTTAAGAGCGGATGTGATCGATGCTGTTTCTGATATGTGGACAGCCATTGGTCATGCCCCAAGTGGGAGCTGCTAACTGGCAAGTGTGGCCAGAACATAACGTGAGGTCTAGTGAGATAGAGACAGAAAATAGTCAAGCACCAGATTTTTGTAGTTTAGTATTCTATGGCATGGGTTTAGATTTCTATCTATCTAACATGTGGAGGAATACAACTGAAGTTGGATAGATAGTATAATTAGATTTTAAGTTTCATAGAGTCATATCTATGTCTGTGGAAAGAGAATGGAAGGAGTTTTAGTATCTAGATCATTCAAAAAATATTTTAGATCACAATTGCATGTTTCTGTATCAATTGAAGGAATGAGTTCATGGGTAACTGCATTTGTGACTATGTTGGATGATGCATGAAAGAAAAAAATTAATTTTTGGTGGTCATTACTAAAGAGAGAAAAACCTACCAAATGCTCTGAAGAAAATATAATTATTATTATTTTGAGATTGTAGTGTTGAGTCACAGGCGTGCTCTGTTACACAGGATGGCCTGGAACTCATGATTCTCCTCCCTCAGCTTCCTGAATGATGGGGCTATAGACATGTGCCACCGTGACATTCTGAGAAATATTTTTAGCATGGTTCTATAAATATTTTATGTTATAAATACAAAATTTACCTCCCATACTTTAATATACGTATTATTTATTCTCAAATTCATACATGCATAAAATGTATCTTGATCCTAGTCCTCTCTAGGTCACTCATCCCACTCTCTTCTGGTGGCCCCTAACATGTCCTCTTTCCACACTCAGGTCCTCTCCTTTTAAAGTGCTTTGAATTTTTTCATAATTTGTAGAAATAGGAGTGGCGGGCTGTTTCCCACCACCTGGCTCCTGCACGGCTAGCTTTACCCAAAATAATTACACAGAAACTGTATTCTTCTAAACACTGCTTGGCCCAATAGCTCTAGCCTCTTATTGGCTAACTCTCACATCTTGATTAACCCATATCTAGTAATCTGTGTAGCACCACAAAGTGGTGGCTTACTGGTAAGGTCTTAACCTGCATTCATCTTGGAGAGGAGAGCTATGGCGACTCTGCCTCACTTCCCTTCTTCCCAGCATTCTGTTCTGTCTACTCCGCCTACCTAATTTTCTGTCCTATCAAAGGCCAAGCAGTTTCTTTATTTATTAACCAGTGAAAACAACAAATAGACAAATGACCCATCTCCATCAATTAATCACCACCTCTGATTAGTGCTGTGGTGCTGTTCACTGCAATGCTGCCTGATTGTGTTGGCTTGACCTTGTCTTGTGCAGGTCATGTGATGTGAATATGGGAAGACAGCATTTCGCTGCACTCTTGCCTTCCTCTGTCTCTTCCATTCTTTCCACCCCATCTTCCATGATGTTCCAGTGCTCCCTGCGCCTGGAGGCCTGAGGGCCAGGTTGAGAGAGATGACCTATTTGAGCCATTATGCATCTCTTCCTTAACTGATGCCTACCACAGAAAGAAACTTCTTTGGCCAAGTTGGAAGCAACACTGCTCTACATGTGTAAATACAAATGTGTAGAAGGCAATGTGGCAACGTGTCCACTTGGTAAAACAAGAGGAGACGTCCTATAACATTTTGCTTTATTTGCTGCTGTGCTGTGATACTTAAGATGGCTGAGCTTTTAAGAACTATCTGCTTAAATTAAATGTGATTTTCTTTTTAGAAATCTTGACTTTCCTTAAATTAAATATTCCTATTGCTGAATATTTAATGACTTGCAAAATAATTCTAGAGAAAAGAGAGCAAGAGCTTAAAGTGTGCCTCTAATCCCGTTTTCAGAATTCCTACTTGTGGCCAATCAGTTAAATGTGCTTGCCAGGACATATAGGATGCATTTAAAGTTTCTTAGCACTTTCGCCACTAACAGAGAGAGTGGTGGGTGATAATAATTACAAGGGATGTGTTGGTGGCTTATGAAGCTGTTACTACTATGGGTGCATACATATTCACTTGTATAAAAAGTTGAACAAAATACTCAAGGTCTGTTCAGTGTCTTGTCTCACGAGAAACCTTTATTAATAATAAAGAAATGACTGGTAGGTTCTTGATGGATCATGCAGTGTTCTGCTTTGTTCTGAATGTGTCTTCTCAAATTCATATTCTAGAAATAGAGTTCCCTATGTATAGTATTAGGAAGTGTAGCCTAACAAGCTGTTTGGGTCATGAGAACTCTGCATTCACAAATGAATTAATGCTGCCATAAAAGGAGTGAGTTTGCTTCTGTCTGTCACACACATGCACAACTAGAACACCTTCATCACAGGATTGCGCCTTGATATTGGACCTCCCAGTCTCCAGATGTGAAGAACGACTTTCTCATCATTCTGAATCATCCCACACCTGCCCCACCTTCTCCATTCATATTCCAAGCATAATCAGCTAAACTTCTCCGCACACTTTTTGTACTCTTAGGCTTTGATGCCACCAATCTCCTCTTTCAAACACCATTCTTAGAAGGAGCAGAGGAAACCCGAGGGAGTGAAGCCCTGAATTAACTTGTATTTTGACATGTGTACTGCCTGTCAAGGACTCGAGAACCAATTGGCCCATGGTAAATTGGCAGAGCCAGACTCAAGAGGGATGGCAAAGCTTTCCTTCGAAGTCCACATATAACTGTTTAGGAACAATTGATTAGTGTGTGCCAAGAACCGCAGCTGCAGCTTCCTCCTCCTAGACATTTACAGCCTGAGACTACTGACCTACAGGGACAAAGTAACCCCTCCCCCTGTGCCATACCTAATAAGCACATTAGGCTTCTAGGTACCAGTGGTTGGAGGCCGCCCTGCCTGCGATCCCATCTTCATCTTTGTATGTGTGTCTTATCTCTGTCTTTACTTCATGCCCTCACAGCCCCTAGTCAGGGTTCCTGAACCCAAGCTGCATGAGTCAAGGCACTTCCTGAATTCTTTTTTTGGGTAAGTTAGACTGCATTTTTGTTTTGGACTTTGTGAGCACCATGACATTGATCACAAATGAGCACTTACCATTATTTGCTTGCTTGCTTGATGAATATCTACTTTGTGAGCTCTTATGTCTTTCCGCTTAGTAGGATCCAGCACACATAAGGGCAGCCAAGCGGAGGCACTTGGCATCTCCTTCTGTAACCCAATAAGACAGCATTCTAAAGATTTCTTTTTACTACCAAGATTAAGTTTATTGGGAAATATGCCATGTTGTTAAAATGTTATACAGATACCTTCCCATTTTTCAGATACGTAAATAAAAAATCATGACAAAGATTTTTAGACATTTCTTTCAGTATCTTGTCTATGATTTACAATTAGACATTCATGTTACATCATAACTCTGCACTTGCTTGTAATATATATTATATATGTATAAATATATGTGAATAAAGGTACCACAAAAAATATCATGCAGTAAAAACTTCCATTTTCTTGTAAAAACAATGCTGAGCATAAACCCCGACTGATGGTACCTTCCACTAATGGATTATGATGGGCTGTTTGAAAAACACTTAGATAAATTGTTCTAATCAGGATATTCTCCATTATAAAATATATTTCACAAAATTTAAAGTACCCAGAATGCCCAGTCATTGATGGCATTACACATACTTTTACTTTTCTTATTTATGAGACTCTGTATTGTCCTTTTTTGGTTTCTTTGTTTTTTCTTTTTACAATTGAGTTGATTATATTTATAATAAGATTAGGGAAATAATACAGAAGTAATAAAGTTTTTATCAAGACATTGCTTTATTGCTGCATATAGATATTTGGAATTCTAAAACTGAAATCTTTGCTTCTCTCTACCTTAACTTACAGTGGTCTTATCTTAGCAAATATTCCTCTTCCTTGAATGTTATGTCTGAAGAATTTTCACAAAAACAGTTTGCCTGTGCCTTGGCAAAGACTCACTCACTCCTCTCCAGTATAGGTCATGTCTTCTGCTGTGCACTGTTGAAACTCTCCACTGCCGTCCAGAGAATGGGCTTCATTCCAGTATGGATAGGAGGCAGTGCCTTGAGCTCTTTGAGTTTAACACTGTTTGCTAGGATCAGTATCAACATAGTAATGTTATTAATAGCATTGTCAGAAACAACAGCAACCACCAAGATAACAGCCTTAACAACAGTGGCATTTACAGTATGCCATTATATTAATTATCACAATGGATATGACAGGCTGTGCCTAGGAATTCACACTAGCACATAGTTTATGAGTTTTAAACTCAAAAGGAAAACTAGACGATACATCAATCTCTCGATCCTCTTGCTTCCATGTGCCTCCTTTTTTTTTCTGAAAAAACAATAATGAAAACAGGAAAATGATTTCTTTTTTTAAGAAAATGAAGCAAATGTGTTAAGGGAATTAGATATGTTATTGTTTTGATACAGGGATAGAGCCGTGTATATAATTTTTGCTTCATAGTGGTGTGCATTCTAGTAGCTGCAAGTAGTTCATTGGATAGAAATCTATATCCACAATGAGAAGAAGCTGAAAAGGGAAGGAATTTTTGGATGTCTGGTACCTTCCAATATGACTCTGATGAAAAAGAATGCTTTCCTCTATTGAGAAAACGAGCAGGCCACTAAGCTGTTTTTATGACTTGGTGCTTCATGGGTTTGTTTGTCATGCTGGTAGGGAATGAGATGAAAGTTATCCTCCGTAGTGTGCTGGGCGCAGTGGCATATGCATTCAACCCCTGCATGCGCCAAGTAGAGGCCAAGATAGGCAGATCTCAGGGAGCCCTAGGTCAGCCAGGGCTACAGCGGGAGACTCTGTCTTCAAAACAAAACAACCAAGACCAACAAACAAGAAGCAGTGCTCCCCTCCATCTAAATAGTAGAACTGAGATCCACAGAGGGATTAAGTTAAAAGCTAATTATAACTTAGGAAGTGAACTTCTACACCTAATTCTAAAGACTTGTTCTATATAACTGTCAATTTAATTATAATTTTTGTGTAAATGGACAAATTCAATTTTGGCAAGCAAAGGGTTCTCAGTGCTTAGAGGTTTTCAAAGTATAAAATTAACTATTTAATTATTTAAAGTTTCAGTTACCATATATGAAATTGTCTCCCGCATCCTGTCTTGTCTTTTAGTTAAGTGAGACAATTGTTAGATAAAATTAGACTGGGGTTATTCAAACTCTCTTGTCCGATGGTCTGCTATCCAGTGAGCTTCTCGCAGAGGCTTTTTGAAAGAAGTGAGTATGTGAAGTTAAGTGTCTGGAAATCATGCTGGGCGAGAACGACTATTTCCTGAGTTATGATAGGGGTGTCTCAGTATAGTTATCGTTTTGAAATCGCAAAGGTTAAACTTGATAAGCAAAATACTTGTTTAACTAGGCTTTGTTTATCTCATATGCTTATTTAAAATTGGCAAGGTTTGTTGAAGGTGCCTAGCTTAGTCTAGCTTATACTGGCCCTCCTGCTAGGGCTAGTTGATAACACATGAGGAGTATCTTAGATCTTAGTTATGTAAATAAAACCCATGTGCTCCAGTTGTAGAATGGAATTTAGATGACTAAGTTTAAAAGTAAGTCCAGAGACTGGAGCTAGGGACTAAAGAACCTGAGTTCCAATGCTCAGCATCCTTGCAAAAGTTGAGTGCAGTGTTGACCACAGTAACTGGAGGTGGAGACAGGTTGCGCTTGGGCTTGTTGGTCAGTCAGTGTTGCTAAAACAATGAATCCCAGGTCCAGTGAGAGACATTTTCTCACAAAATGACTTGAGGACCTATAAGGAAAGAGCAGGGCCAAGTTCACACACACACATACACACTCGCACACACGCATGCACACACGCACAAATGTATTTTGCCTATGAATGCACACATATACAAGAAAATTCTGGGGCTAGGGATATAGCTCAGGGATTCTATCTGTACCATTACAAACAAACAAACAAAAACCCCACCACCGACAATAAAAAGTGGGCAGAGAGAGACAAATCCAAAGTCTTTATCAAAGCAGTATTCCAGAGTTGGGTCCAGCAGAGCCAGCCTTAGCTATGGTTTCCAGGCAACTTAGCTGTCAGTGGTCTCCTGTGGAAGAAAAACAGTTACTGATCAGTTAAAAGCAAATAAGCAGAGACTTTTCATCTGATAGTTCCCTGAAAAAAAATGAGCAGCTTAGTTCTAATACTTTTGGAAAATTCCAAGGGAAATTGCACACACAGAGTCAGATAGAATGCACGCTGCAGATGGCTGCGCCAACCTCGCTGGCTCCCAGACGGCGGAGTGCTAACAGAAAGCATCATTGCAAGCTAAGACTCACTCTGTTATTTATTTTCTTCTTTCTTATGGAAACCCAGGAATCAGAGCAATGTTTCTCTTTGCCTGGAACATGAAGGGGACCCAGACCCTTCTGTCATGCACCTCTCCCAAGACGACAGAACTGGGCTGAGAACGCGGGCGCCCCTGCATTCGTCTCGGAGTCCTTCCATTATTTGACAATTCACACAGGGCCACTGCTGATGACTTAGTACCAACTACTGGGATCTGCTGTGAAATGAGCCTGAAGTGATGATAAGTGTATACAAGGACAGCATGCTACATTTATTTGGGGTTTAGGTTTTGGCTGGATGGGAAGGGACACAGGGATTTTCCTATTTGCGGTGAGCACTTAAACCTTTTTATCTTTTAAAGACTCCTTCTCGGCACCCACACACTGAGACAATGGGGATGTTCTATCGGGAACTCACCAAGGCCAGCTGGCCTGGGTCTGAAAAAGCATGGGACAAATCCGGACTAGCTGAACATAGAGGACAATGAGGAATACTGAGAACTCAAGAACAATCGCAGTGGGTTTTTGATCCTACTGCATGTACTGGCTTTGGGGGAGCCTAGGCAGTTTGGATGCTCACCTTAGGAGACCTGGATAGAGGTGGGCGGTCCTTGGGCTTCCCACAGGTCAGGGAACCCTTATTGCTCTTAGAGCAGATGAGGGAGGGTGACGTGATCGGGGGAGGGGGAGGGAAATGGGAGGCGGTTGCGGGGAGGAGGCAGAAATCCTTAATAAATAAATAAATTAAAAAAAAATAAAATAAAGACTCCTTCTCACCATGTGCATGAGTACCTGTTCTTTAAGATGTCTTCGCAAGAGAAAACACAGATTCTCCACAAATCCTCCCCAACCCCCTGCTTTTCCCACGTTGGGTCACTTTTATTAAGTGAAGATTTATTGCAGTGTGAAGGAGTGACTGAGCAGTGGTTAGAAATCCCTCCCATCCCCACCAGTCAGGGGTTGCTGTGTTCTTTCTTTCCCGACTGTTTGGCACATTCTTATGACACGCAGCAAACCCTGTTATAAAGGATTATATGATGAGTAAATGAGCAAGTGAAAGATGGCAACCAAATGGTGGCTCCCAATTATGAGAAAAATGACTCTAATCACCCCTGCTGCAATACCCGTCTGTTGGCAAAGCGGTCGATCTCCTTGAAAAGCGTTAAAAGAGGGCCCAGCATATTAAATAAAAATCTCAGTTCTGTGTGTAATCACAAAAATTAATACTGTCACTTAAAAAAAAGTCTAATTTGTGTCCGAAAGGGAAACCTACTAGGCGATGTAAAGTAGCCATTATGAAAACGTTTAGCCTTTGAGTGCGTGTCAGACAGTATTTGCGCTGCCAGGTTTGTCAGCCAAAAATTCACTAAGCAGATTTGTCAGGGGCTGAGGTCATAATCTGTAAACAGACATTGGCATAGGGATTAGCGATCAAGAGAATTATATAGGTTTTCTTCTCATATGCCAAGATTCCTTTTTCAAAGTTTATTTTGTTTTGGCTATAACCAGAAACATGGCTCTCTTTGTTTGGTATTTAAATCACTAACGTTTCCTGTGAAGGAATTAAAAACAAAAATAAAATAAAAACTGGAAGTTTCATTCAGAGGCTCAGGGTGGCTGTGGAGTGGGCCAAGAGGTTTTTGACATCTGCTTGCTCTACAGTCTACAGTGCAATGCTCTCTTAGGATCCTCATCTCTGAAGTGATGTGATCCAGATCTTTTCTAGGTGATAGACCCCAGATGCAGCAAGAAAAACTTCCCCTTGCTGTGTTAATATCGTCTTCAGCATTCAATAGAATGACAAGTTGTTTTCCCCAACCAGTCAGAAAATGCTAGAAAAAATAGGAAAATACAAAGGCTCTTGAATTTTCACTAAGTCTTATATGGAATGTTTTCCCCAAACACTGTGGAGAATTCTGGGGCTGGTAGGGCCATTTGCAAAAGCTTCATATAATAACATTTGCTCATTCACACTTTTGAAATGAGTGCAGATAAAATTCACAATAATACTTCATAATTTTAACAATACACTAACAGAGAAAGCCTAGCCCATAGATAACCCCAGGATACCAAAAATTAATTTACTTAGATGGAAAGGGAGTCACACGGTTTGTCCAGGAACCTTCAAAGGTACTTACATTGAAGCTTTTCCAAGCCAATTTTAAATTATATCTTTGTCACACACGTGAGATCTTGCACAGAGTGGCGCTGACTGTGAGGAGAGGCCAGCGGTCTTCCCAGGCAGTCCTCAGTACTCATGTCCAATCACAGGGCGGACGTACATACATCACAGTGCTTCTGCAAACACTCCCATGTTATCTGTGTAAAGACAAATGGTCAGAGATCCTCTCAAATAGAGTTCTTTCTCCATTTCTCCTTTTCATTTTGCATTCACTATATTAACTCTGAGATTTCTCTCTCTCTCTCTCTCTCTCTCTCTCTCTCTCTCTCTCTCTCTCTCTCTCTCTCTCTGAAAAAAAATGGAAACAAATTATAGATCCTTTCTGGTTTCCTGTATAATTTCCATATTTTCTTGAGACAAATTCTTGACACACTGAGAAAGTTACTACCAAATGGGAAATCTAGGAAGTGTGGAAGGGGACTGGGGTTATGACATGGCATTCGGGCCTTGAGAGTAGATTTCCTGCTCTATGGCATCCCAGGACTTCCGCCTCAGCATTCTGTTTTTGGTCTTTTCTGTTCAGTACAACAGAGAAGCAGAGGACATGCCTGCCAGCGTGTTCATGCGCACACAGACACTAGGGGGTGTCCAAGGACCAAACGTATTTCTCCTTCCCTCTAGCCTCGTCTCCCTGCTCTCAGGTCCAGCTAACTTAAAGCAAAGGAACTCAGGGGAAAAAAATCTATCCAATTAATTCCTGCTTTGTACCAAAATGAATAATGGGGGGGTCAGCGTCATCATCAATCCCCGATTCCCTTGGCTTCTCTGGCAGCAACTGTAATCTCAGGGTTTGCAGTCTCGACTAGCCCACAGTATCAGCCACAGGTGACAAGGAGTGAAGTGCCTGCTCTTCACCTGTGTTTGCCAGAATTTCCGTGTTGTGGAAGCATTCCTACTTTCTCTTTTCTGCAGCGATTTCAGGTTAGGTTAACGCACCATGCATGATGGCATGAGGCGGGGACTGCAACAAGACAGGTCGGTGCCCTCTCATTCTCCTGTGCTTCCTTCCGATGGCTTTTTAATGTAGATTATTTGTTGATCGCAACATTAGCCAACATTTTGCTCTTGCTACTGAAGACATCTTTAGGCCTTGGGTCTTGGGTCTCTTTATGAATACCCATTACTTCTTAATTATGATGGTTTAATAAGATATGTCTTTCATTTTTGTCTGCCATCCCTCTTCCTCTGAGATTCTTTTCCCTTTACTATTGGTCCCCAAGGGCATGTTACTGGCTCGTTTTCTTTATTGCTCCCATATTCCTCCACCCCTCCTGGTGAATTAAAAAAATAAATAGAATGCATTTTAAGGATGGCAACAGTAATAATAAAGCCAGGAAATGTTTTCCAGCTAAATGCACTGATGTGAAGTCCTATTGAAAATAACATAAACCTAATTGAAGTAGTCAATCCCTCCCATACAGGTCATGCTAGGCTCTATTAAAATGAAGGTAAGACAAAGCTTGTGACATTTCTGCATTTTCCAGTCTCACTTTTCTTAAGACATATCAATAGTATTGACACTAGTATTGCATTGTGCGTCCCGGTGACCTGAGCTGTCATGTTGTGGTCCAGGGTAATTCTTTCTTAATGAAACTTTGTCGTATTCTTTACCTATAACAGCAACAAGAAAATAATCACGATTCAATATGTAGGAACTGAAAAATCAAAATTGTATTTTTTTGAATGAGCCAGTAACACTGATCATTTAGCTTATATGCCTACTCAGTACCCACCTACTGTAGCAGTCAAAGGTTTAAATATATGTCCTAAATGGGGGAATTATGAAATAATTCAAGAAATACCTTTTGTGCAATGATCAAGCTGGTTGGGTCTGTGTAGAAGGGTCTGTTCTTTATTTGATTTTGAACAGCTTATGTAAGCTCCTCCAAAGTCATCCCTTGCTCCTAAGCTCTAGCAGTGAAGATCTTCTATGAGATGCAACTGATGATCACAGTTGATGGCAAAGCACTGGCAGCTGGGAAACTGCTCTTTCTCTCCCCTCTCATTTCCCAAACAATGTTTGCACTGATTAATACTATGCAACAAGACGTGACGCAGAGATTGTGTTGGCATTGTATTCTGATGACCCCACACATTGTGTGCGCTCTGTGGTTCCTTTTGCTGTTCATAGTTATATGGGTTTATCAGAAATTACATGTCAGGCTCCCGATGAGTGTAATTGTATACTGATTGTGTATAGTTTTTTAAACCTCATTATTAGCCTTGTATGCAAACCAAATAAAAGGAAAGTTTAAAAAAGGAAAAAGAAAATAGCCTCCACTGGACGTCATGTCAGAGCCCAGGTGTTTGAGCTGAGATGCAGGGGGGAAACAAAATGTTCTCTCAGGGACATCTGCTGCAGCCATGTGCTTGAAAAGGGCCTTAATGAATGGAGGGGAAGGAGAGGAGTGGCTAGGGCTTGTGAGAGCTCCATGGCTGTACTTTCTTGCCTCTCTGTTCTCCTTGCGCACAGGACCTTATTTAATAACAAGTCAGGAAGGACACTGAGAGATGTGGTGTGCATGCCCTCATTCGTTGTGACTTCTATTAATTGGTGCCCCCATGGCAATTTCTCTGATTTTTGACCCTCTTCTTAGAATCCCTCCTTCAACAGGAAAACAAAACCCAAATCACCTCCTCTATGTAGCTATGAACTCAAGGGAAATCTACCCAGGAAAAGCAACGAAATGAACAGTGCTTTCTTCCCCTTCCCAGGGCTGTGCCCTGATGCCCACTGACACCTGAGCCATTGATTGGACACTTCTAAGCTGGTGATTAGGCAGCGTTTGCATTCTGTGGATTCACAAGCAAGAAGCTCAGCAGGGAATGTTGAAGTATTACATACCAAGGACGAGGGCCATTAGAACTGACTCCGCTCTAATGGGAGAAGTACTTAGTTCTCTTTTAAAAACCTTTAATCAGTATACAGTGGTTCAGCACACAGATGTTAGCGCCAGTGTGAAGGCTTTCTAATTGTCATCTAAGTTATCCGTGCCTAAGAGCTCCCAATCAAATTATTAGACTGTTGCAGTGAATCTATGGCTCTTGCTTGCACCTTGCAAGAGGGGTATTTTCTGTAGTGATGAGAAGCAGTGGTTTCTCCTGGGAAGCAAATGTGCCATTATGGACTTATTAGGTCCTTGATTAGATCCACAGCTGATAAGTGAGTAGATTTTTTTTTGAGAGAAAATATTGCAGTTCATTTCAATCTGCTTCCCGCAGCCATTGGGTCGTGGAAGAGGAAGTAAATGGAATAGAACTAAACGAAATATGTATTCCATTATTTTTAAAAAGTAGTTATAAAAGTTAATGATCAACTCTTAAAATTTTCTATTTGCTCTCCAGGCTTGAAGGTGAAAGTCTTTAATAAATTGTTTGTTTTCTTTGTTTCTTGTTTTTGTATGTCCTGGCGCTTCTGTTGGAAGCTTTCTGCCTGGGCTGCCAAGACCTAAGGAGTTAAACATCCAGAGTGATAATTAATTAATTAAGCAGTCCCAGAAAGTTAACCTCTCAAGTTTCCTTCCTGAAATTCATGTTTATCTGATTTGCTTTAATAAGCGACTTGCTATTGAACTAGTTTTACATACTTTAATTTGAAGATAATTACAATACTATAATTCACATTTCAGATACACATTAACTTTTCAAAAGATATCAAGCCCGATAGTTCTCCCTCACAGTGTGCTTATTTCTTTTTACTAACGTGTAACCTGAAGAATAATGGGGCTGGCTGTAGCCATATCTTTTAAGTCTTTCTATTATGAGGCATTTATTTGATTTTAATTGTAGAACCATTGGTCATATTGAGTTCATTTCCTGTTCATGTTGATTTCATGCGTCTCTCCATTAGTATTCAATTGCACAGTAATTAGTCATTAGTTCACTGTGATGTCTCCAAGCACGCGTACACTCACATTCTCATTTCCCACTCAGTTTCTGCAGTCCTATTGGAATTCTCTATTTCTTAAGGAAATGAAGGTCAGGCTAAGATGCTAGATCTAATGCTAGATCTGGAATTTATTAAACATTTTGCTGAAAGCCTCCACGTACAGGCCAGCAAAGAAAAAAAAAGATGCACCAGTAATGATGCTCACCGAGAATGGCTCTGAAATTGCAGAGCTGGCAATACCTGGCTGGTGAGAGAAGCTCCCCTAGATCAGGAGTGAGTCAGAACCTCCACACTGAGCCTCCAGTATCACTTGACCCCACAAGCTCCCAGGTAATTCTGATGACAGCATCTTCAATTTCCAAAGAAAAGTCAAATTCCCAATTGGTACTAAGTTCCAATAATGTGCTGAATTTTGTCATTTTAACGAACTGGCTTTACACATCTGTTTTCCTTTATAAGGGAAAGTTGGGTGTATTAAATCATCAATGGATTAATTAATTCCAAATTTGCTATGTTTTTAGCTCACATTTTATCTAAGGTATTCATTTAGCTCCCATGAAAAGTAAATATGTCATCTGTCACAGTCTGTCACAAGCTCGTAATTTAAATCCATTAGAAAATCGTCCCTGCTTTTGATTTCGCTGGCTTTATATTGTTGTCCTAATTAAACTGGAATCTTATATCATTTAAATGTTAGACTTGAGAGTGAAATTATTTTTATTCAGGTGATAATGGGGATGCTCTTGGCAGAGCTAAAAAAAAGAAGGAAAAAAAAGAACATTGCTTTCTGATTAGTTGAGTCAGTGTTTAAGAAGCCTTGCCTGTGTGATGAAGGCTATTTGCCTGCACTCTCAATAGAAACTGAAAAACCAGATAAGCAAGGTCCCCAGGGAAAAGGGTCTCTGTCGATAGACTAATTTTTAGGCAACCTATTTCTGTGGCCTATTGCTTTGGGGCAGTCCCTCAGTGCTTTAGTTCTTATAACTGTTTTTGAAAAGTATTTCATGATACTTCGCATAAATGTTCCTCAGACTTAAATGTGCAAATGAACCTTGATAAAATGAAGTCTGCCTCTGTAGGTCTGGGCTGACCTCCGGAGCCCCCTTGTCTCACAAGCTCCCAGGTGAAGCAAGAATAGCTGGTCTCAGTTCATACTATCTACAGCAAGAGTGGGAGGCAGTTAGGAGGTAAATGGGAGGAATTGGAAAGGACAACTTTTCATCTAGCTTTCTCTCTTTGTTTCTTCCCTCCTTCCCTCCCTCCTTCCTTCCCTCCCACCCTCCTTCCTTCCCTCCCTCCCTCCATTTCTTTCTGGTTTTTCAATTGAAAAATAATTAGCAGCTGGTAATCCCAGTTCCTTTGTATGCTGATGCAGAAGGAATTAAGGCTTGGACTATAGTGAGACCCTGTTTCAAAGTAAAAACAAAACAAACAAAAAAAAAAAAACAAAGGGAGCTGACTGGGGAAATAGGTGGAGGTGGGGGTCTTAGAGGCCCCGGGTTCAATTCCTAATGCTAGAAACAAAAGAAAGGAGAAATCATAGTCAGATTTTCGGTTACTGGTTTTGAACCCTTGTCATGGTGCTGATTGTTATTGTTATTACTATGACTTAAGCCTCAAAGTCAGCGTTTCATACCTTAGACTGGCCTTTCTAGAGGAAGACACCCATGTATTATACTCAATAAGCCATCTCTACTCCAAATATTATCTTCAATTTTATTTAAATATCCAGCCATAAGGACTTCTATTTTTAAATGTGTCAGGTTGTATCTTTCTATAGAGTAATATGTTCAAGATAACTTAAGAGAAAGGTCTGCAGAATGTGTGGAACATTATCTATCTCATTTCTGTGAGCTTAGAGTTTGAATTCTTTGCTTTTGTGTCTCTTCTACATGAATCTCAACTACAGATTGTTCTCTGAGCTGAATAATAGTTTATAAAGTTTCTCAAATTGATATAGAAAAACACTCTAGACTTTTTCTAGATTTGTGAGGCAGGCTTGAGTAAGAATAATTATTATCCACTTGTGTAGTGTAATATTCATTTTATTTTTAGCTTGATTTTTACAGAAGGATAAAGAGTGCCATATAGCTCAGGCTGGCCTCAAACTTACTATGTAGCCAAAGATGACCTTAGACTTATTATTCAATAATAGTTTATGAACTCAAGTAAGACCAATGACATTCAACAAAATGGATTAGACAAAGAGCAAAAACAACTACAAAATATTTATAGCATCTCATACTTTAAAAGATCATGAAATCTTTGAGTACCTAATGTGCGGAGTGTTTTGTATTAGCCAGTTATGTGATGGAAACAATAAACTGTCCCAGAAGATCTGCTGGGATTTTATTATGTACCTGCTTTTTCTTAAAATAAAAAAGTTATTATTGTTATCAAAGGAGAGTCTCATTGCATAGCCCTGACAGTCTGGAACTTACTATGTAGACAAGTCTGGTCTCAAACTCAGAGAAATGCCTGCCTGTGCTTCTTAAGGATCAAAGGCATGCACCACCACACTGAAATCCACCGTTTCTTCTTTCCTATGCTGCATGGACTATTGATTATTCTTCCTGAGCTTCAGTTTTCTTTTAGTGAATTAATGAACTAGCATAGTCCTCGTGAGAATGTATATTCACCAATAATTTAATTTCTTGGCTCTGGAATGATTGCAGAAAACAAATTAGGAAAAAAAAACTCAAATTGCTTGCATCCAAATAGATGTAGATAGACAAAATGATTTCAAACAATATAGTCTATGAAGAAAAGCAAAACAAAAAGGAAGGAATTGGCAAGGTAATGGAGGAGAAGATCCACGATGAGAAGGAAGAGCAGAAGACATAGGAGTCCTGAGGTAGAAGTATAGCTGATGCTGATTTCAATGAATGCAAGAACTAGTGTGGGTGGAGATGGTATTGAGCAAAAGTGTACAGGAAGGGAGCCAGAGAGAAGACTGGGGACAAAACCTGCTGGAACTCTGTGTTGGCACATGGATTTCGGTTTCTGTTTGAGTGTGTTTGGGAGTCTGCTGAACATTGTGAGGAGAATGGCAGGACAAAGAATTGTTTTTAAAAGGAGTTTTGGGTGCTGCAGGGTGGAGATGCGTAGACCCTCTGCTGGGTTAGATGTGGAGTGTGAAAGAAGAAAGAAGCAGGAAAAACATTGCGTTGGGGCTTAAGAACTGAAAGAAGGGAGTTGCTTCTGGCTAAGAGAAATGGAGAGGTAGAAGTTCCAACTTGAACGAGCATATTCAGATTTGTGAGCCTATGGGACTTCCCAAGTAAAGAATGAGCTGAGAGTTCAGCAAATCCATTGGTCTGGGACTTTATGGACAGGTCTCAACTGGGTGTGGGAAATCATGATAAATGATTAGTACCCTTGAAAAGCATGGGGTGAGGTAGGGCTTTGAGAATACTGGTTAGGATTTGTGATTGACAAACACAAGTGGTCCTGCCTTTTTCTGGAATTTTTCCACTTCTACTCAAGTTTCAAGACATTTTTAAGTATCTGTGAAAGGGCCTAGGTGCTAAGTTACTTACTGTATGTACATGATTGCATGTTTTCTTCATAGTTACTTACTGTGTGTACATGATTGCATGTTTTCTTCATAGTTACTTACTGTGTGTACATGATTGCATGTTTTCTTCATAGTTACTTACTGTGTGTACATGATTGCATGTTTTCTTCATAGTTACTTACTGTGTGTACATGATTGCATGTTTTCTTCATAGTTACTTACTGTGTGTACATGATTGCATGCTTTCTTCATAGCACTGTAGTATGTACATGATTGTGTGTTTTCTTCATAGTTACTGTATGTATATGACCGAATGTTTTCTTCATAGTTACTGTCTATACACGATTGTATGTTTTCTTCATAATTACTGTATGTATATGACTGAATGTTTTCTTCATAGTTACTGTCTATACACGATTGTATGTTTTCTTCATAGTTACTGTATGTACAAGATTTTATATTTTCTTCATAGTTACTTACTGTATGTACATGATTGCATGTTTTCCTCATGCAGGCTATAGATGCTGCATTTTAAGTTAAAATAGTTTCCTAAAGTACTTTCTCTTGAATTAAGCCAAGAAGTTTTCATTTTTCTCTTCACAGTGAGTACCCCATAAGAGTATACATTAATAGACAAACTGAGTGGGTGTGGGGAGCAGGTGGGGCATGACTTTCCTCGCAGTATTTGATTGGCTGAGGTAAAGGAATCCTAGGTTCAAGACCAGCCTAACCATAGTGAGACCCAAAAGCCCCAATAGAAACCACCAAAACAAAGCAAACCATTTGAACTGTGGACGTTCTATTGTATAATCACTCAAGAACAGCATTTCACCTCATCCTTACAGGTACGTATTTATGATTCATGCCTCAATAAACACTAATGCACAAAGATGACCAAGATACTTAATATTGTGGTCAGTTTGGGTAGATATAACTAATATTTTAAGATTTTTTAAAAATGTGCTGATCAAATCCTAGACCTCTAAAGAGTCTTTACCCTTTATACCCCCATCTCCTGCTCTCTCTAGGGTCTTGCCCACTATTTTGCCCTCATTGGCCTGGAACTTGCTATGTAGACCAGGCTGTGCTTGAACTCAGAGGTCTGGCTGCCTCTGCCTCTCTAGTGTTGGAATTAAAGGCATGCACTGCCATATCAAGTAGTTTCACCTACTGAGTCATTAGAATTATAATAAAATTGTTTTGTTTCTCCTCTTGTTGTCACTTCCTCTTCTCCACATGATTAAGTGAGTCCATATATCCCTCTCTTCTCTTTTTTCCCTATCAATAGCCTTTATCCATCTTCACATGTAGTTAACTCATACTCCCTGGGTTCAGAAGTAGTACTAAGGTGGGGGTGCCATGATTATTTGCTAATGAAGCATTTTGGCTGGAAATTTGCCCTTCAAAAAACAGCAGAGTGATTGGAAACATGCTCCGGATAAATCTTTTGTTGAGTGAATCTAATTTCTCTGTAATGACCATCTCTATGTAAGGTTTCCTTCTTTAAGAAACTGCCTTGATTTATTTTTCTTGTCCTGTTCTATATAGATCTTGATATGAAACATAATAGATACTCAAATTTTTTAATTCTTTGTAGTTATATATTACTTTATAAATCATATACAGTCTTAGAGAAAACTCCACTTGAAAGAGTCTTGCAGGATCGCCTTGTCTATCCCACATTTTATTTAAATAAAAAATGATTTCTGGACATTTTCTTTTCTTACATTAATGAAATTAATTATATCTGGAATTTCATTTTCAGTCTAAAGAACATTCAGCGAAAACAAACGTTTCTCACTTTTCTTTATAGCGTTGTTCTAGTAAGAGCAGAGCGATGACTGTAAGAGGAGTCAGGTTCTCTAGGCATAACACAATAGAAAGAACCTGTATAGTAGCCTGCCCAAGCTTGCCAGCTGGATGCTTTCCACATGAAGTCAGAGAGTATAGAGGACAAAGACCTAGCCTATAGCATGGACAGTTCTTAGCGACCAACCAGAAAAACAGCCTATCAACTCTGTGCACCCCAAAGCTGGCTATCTAGAATTTGTCTGACTCTGTCTTCCTGCAGGGCTCAGGATGTGCTACCTGAGTGTCACGTGGGAGATCGTGGCATGTTTGATCTTAACAATTTGCCAAAGATCCTGTTAAACTGGAAAGCCAAACAAGGCACAGTAGACCTTTCTCACCATGCCATTGCTCTGCTGCCACGGCTTTCCTTGTTTCCTCTTTTGGCATTTATCAGTGTGTGGACTGTAAATGCGATGGAATTGAAAGCCAACCAAAAGATGATGGAAACTGCCAAATTAATCTACGAATTAAGAAATGCTTACATTGCTTCAGATTGGTGTTGGAATTTATATTGGTTTTAAGCAGTAGCCTCCTCAGCACTCGACTTTTGCTTCTCTATGTCCCAGGCAGAGATCTATTGAAATGAGTTCTAGGATGTCACACAGGCCTGGCGAGTTCTAACACAGTCTGCTATAATTCTGTCCTGTTTCTGCATGAAAGTTGCACAAGAGTTGATATTTGCTGAACAGACGCTACATAGAAAACCTGCTACACTTTTGTCCAAACAACTCTGTGAGTTAAGATTATCTGGATTAAAATCCAGACTGTTTGATAATAGCCCTGCACTTTTCCTGGCAGACAGTTCTGTGAATGGTCCATCTCTCCCCTTGTACCCAAGCATGATTCTTTAAGGGCTGAAGTGCTTATCCAAAGCTCTGCATGCTTGATGTACAGACCAAAGCAAGTGCTTATCAAAATAATCAAACCTCGTGTGAATACAGACAGAGGCCGAGTCCCGGTCAAATCAGAGTTTTTGAACAAGGGCTTAGAAACATGCTTAGAAAATGGATCTCAGAGCTCCACAGAAGTAGAAAGAGGCATGAATGTTTTGTGCACACTTAAGTGATTTCTATCGTTGCTTCTTTTTCTGAAAAGGGGTCTCATTGTGTAGCTCAGGCTAGCTTGGAATTCAAGATCCTCCCTCTATCTCCTGAGCACCAAGATCGCAAAACTTACATATATACGTATATAAAATAAAATGAATTAGAAGAAAGCTAACTTATTGCTATTCCCCTAAATGTTGGGTTCTGGGAAGCACTTCTTCCCTAACTATTGAGTTCTGTCACTTTCCCTATCTGTTTTAATCTCTCTCCTTCCCTTCCTCTCTCTCCCTCTTTCCTCCTCCTCCCCCTCCACTTTACTCCTTCATATTCTTTATGACTGCTGACAAAGGAACTCAGAAAAAAATTGGAAAGAATAGAAAAGATGACTTTTTCTTGCCCATGGACTTCAAATCCAAGGGACAGGGCATTAACTCCTATAATAATTTGCTCTTTGCTTCCATCTGCATATCTGGTCCAATTATACTAATAAAAGGAGAAAGCAAAGGGAGACATTATACTAACAAGTGACGTTTTTAACTTGCAGGAAACCCTGGTTTCCTCCATGCTTAGTCTCCTTTTAGCAGGTCTCCTGCAGCCTTAACACACAGCAGGGAGAGCGGCACTCGCCACCCCAAGGCAGAATGGATCTGTGTGCCTCTGCATGGAAAATTGGTCCACATGTGATTTAGCTTTGAGTTGTGTTGTGTTTCTTATACTAATATAATATTGTTCTAGTGCTTGCCCCTGATTAAAGAAATAACATAAATAAATAATTTATAATTTAATTAATAAGGTATAATATGCAAAGCACAGTAATTTCAAACAGCTTGTAATGTCTCTAATGTACTTTCAATTTTTTATTTTACATAAGGGCTATATTCATTATGTAGTTATGATAAACATACTAATGAATTTTATTACAGGAACAAATTTAAACATGTAAATGAGATCAAATAGTATTAAAATGCAAACGATGGTGAAACTTATTACAAACTAACCTTGCCAGTATCCATGGAATGACGCTATCTTAAAACTTTGTGACTTGTGTCTCTTAAACAAAGGCATCGCCTTTTACAATGTCCCCTAACATAGGAATTGTGAATTGCAGGCTTTATTCTCACATGAAACTCCCCAACCAAAAAAAAAAAGAAAAGAAAAAAGGAAAAAAGAAAAAAGTTAACAAGAATCTAGGGTTTGCATGTAACTTTGGATGACAATTAAAATCCCGTTTCTTGTTCCAGTGAACAGTAATCTGTGCATAATTACATTCAAATGAGATATTAGCATTTTTTGTGCTTACTCTTTGTTAATTGCAGAGTTCAGTCACCATGCTGATGCATTTGATGGAATCAGGCAACCTTATTGACCTGATGCCGTAAGGCGAGTTGGGAAATTCTGCCGTATTCTTCATTTTTAAAATTTTTTTTATTTTGGCATTTTAAGAAGCCCTGCTGCTTTTATTACATTCCTGACACTTTTGTTAATAAATCATTGCAAAGTTAATGAAAATTGCATTCAGGCATATCCAAAATAATTGTGTCCTTTGTCATGCTAATAAATTGAAAGATGTTGATCCAATGGGCGAATGCATGCCCGTTATAGGGAAGTTTGTAAGATGGTGCCTGTTGCACCGGCTTTCTCCCAAATCACCTGTGCAGAAGGTAAAGGAGAAAACAAACCTCCATATGCTTCATTCCATGTTTTCTAGAGCAATCCCTTTAATTAAGTCAGTAAATGGGTAAATTATATCTGCACGGGAAGATAGAAGTATTTGTATTATGATTTATGAAAGGCTGTTAATATCAATAGGAACCAGCAATAGTATAATACCATACTCATAAAAATATGAAAACCATGTTTAAATGACCTTTCTGTCGTGCCTGGGGACTTTTCGCATTTATATACGACCCACTTGATTTAAAATCACAACTGCAATAACCTCACATTCGTTTCTCAAGTCTTCTGCTATACTAATTTAGAAGAAAAAGTAAAGGAACTTGACTTTTTTATTTTTAAAAGATGATCTTTTTGGCAATGCATCAGATCTTTCCACTAGCTAAGTCTTAAGTGAACAAGGGTGCCAATGAGTGTGTTTGGGAGACAAAATACTGTCATTCACACACAGTGTGAAGCAGCTCTCAGTGTTCCAGGTAAGGAAGGAGATTCAATTCCAAAACACTGATGCTCACGTTAGATTTTATTAACACAAACACATATGTGTGTGTGTGTGTGTGTGTGGTGTTTTTTCCAAATTTATCTCAAAGAAGAACTCCAAGTTATTGTTGTCTTGGGGAGTTCTTAATTCATGCAGTAACCCACCGTGCTGATTTTAGGTAGGTATTTATTCTGCTATTCAATCAAAAGCATAGTTTCCATAACAACTGCCACATCAGAAGAAACGTACAGCTTGGCATTTGAAATACAGGACTTCTTAGGAGATATGCTTCCTGACATATTGTGTTGAACTTGTGTTCCTTTCGTTTTCTTTTAGCTAGCAAGATCTGTGTTTCTATAAAGGACCATCGCAGTTTTGCATAATTATTACAATCCATCTGCACATTTCCAGGATTTATATTAAAGTAATTAAAGCCATTTTGTATTAGTGGGTGCTGTGTGGAACCGGCTTGGATGCAGGATTCTAAAAGTTCCCACTCGCCTGCTTGCTGCGTTGTAATTTGGAGAACAGAATGTTCCGTAAATGAGGTTTGGGAATACTGCATTTTTTTCCCCTTTCTTCCCTTTCTTTGCAAAGTAACTTTTTTTATTCCTCTTGTGGAAAATGGAATAAAAGGTTCACCTAGGGACTGGAATTAATGTAGTCCTTCAGCCTAGGGTTAAAAAGAGCAAAATCCCAGCCAGCAACATTGTGCAAACTCTAATATATTTAGCTTTTTCTATAGAGAAATAATAAGTCTGTGTTTCTAAGGCAACTTCCTTCCAGAGAGCTGCGGCTATTTAATTTATATGCTCATTTTCCCCAGCAGTATTTGTTCAAGGTAAATGAGGGTGGGAATTATTTACCCCATTTCATGGATGGAATGATTGAGGCCACGACAGATAAATTCATACAGAATAGATAATGAGGATTGTAATAATGTACTGGGCAAGGGTAGACATATTGCAATGAGTAATTACTGGTGGCTGTTACATCAAACCCACCATCAGGATGACCTGAAAGTGCCATGTAGTATATTGAAGTTGCTGAAAAAGAATTATGTAAGTTCTGAATGCTTACAAAGGACAAGCTTCCCCAATCCACTCCCCCTCCATTTCTGTTTAGAACAGGGCATGTCTCCCATGAGTATTGACAAATCATAGCTTATCAAGTTGTAGTAAGCATAAGCACCGCCCCGTGTATTAAGGCTGGACAAGGTGACCCAGTATGAGGAGAAGGGTACCAAAAGTCAGTACAAGTGTCAGAGACTCTACTAAGGTTCTTCACACTTGGGCTGGGTTTCAAGTGTTCAGCATTTGGCTTGCAAGCGTCTGATTTTTGCAAGTGGTCCATAGTAGGGAAGAGAGACTTTGTCTAGTTAAAAAAAAAAAATAGCATTCTTTCAAAATAAGGATTAATTCACATTTAAAAAAAATAGAGTTAAATTGTCTCCCCAAATGGAGAGGATTCTTGCTTTTGCCCTGTGGACAGCTCTCTCTAACATTAAACTCTTGTTGTTGGGAGAGCAATGGGCAGGTGGAGGCAGAGAGCTCCTTCTGTTCGAAGACACTTATCTGCAGACCTTTGCTACTGTGCTTCCTAGCATGTGTTTATTAACTCTTCATTCTGGGACCTCACCATCCACTGATGTGGTTAGATCATGGTTAGCATGCTTTGCCACTACCTGGAGCGTCTGCAAAGTCAATGTGCTACGGACTCCTGGCCTCTTGCATAATAGTGGAGCTGAGCTGCACTGTGCAGGTGTCCAGAAGTAACTAGTTCTAAGGTCTGTAACTAAAACCAGAGTTTTGCTTAGATTTTGTTTTGGTGTTTTAACATTGATGAGTATGAAGGAGAAGTCAAGCTAGACATCCCCATAGCTGTTGGGTCCATGGTCCCAGGAGGGGAGCCTTTATTTCAGTTTTGCTTTCTGTTCCTATCACAGGTCATTCCTTTTCTGCATTTGAAAAGGAACTTCTGACGCTACTGTGATCTGAGCTCCATAAACATGAAAATGTAACCTAGAGAGTTCTTAAGCCAGAAAGAGGAAAGTTAGAGGAAGAGAATTTAAAATACACTTTGCAAAGCAGCTCTTGAAATTATGAAACTTTAGGCTAGCAGTGTATTTTGAAAGTAATTTAAAGAAGTTTTGAACTCATTTTATAGATGATGGATCCCAATGAAGTCAGAAATGAACCCAAGCAGGACTTGGGGCATCATCTGAGATGGGGAGAATTCAAGTTGAATTGAGCTTATAAAATGGGGATAAAAACAAAGGGGTCATGTGTGCAGGAAATGTTTTCAGTGCTGTGCCGGTGTGAGCAGAACCCTGGCAGAACCACTGTGTTACACTTCTGATATTCTCAGGGCTTGTCCTTTGGATTATAATTGGCTAGTTCTCCCAAAATAATCCTAGCAGGAAAACACGCACACATACACACGCATTCTAGAGAAACTATTCATGGACACTACAGGTGAAATACAATTTGAATAAAGGACTAGTGAAAGTTTCTATTAAGGTAGAGGGAATCCTACTTCACTCATATGTGGTAATAAGAACACCAAACTGGAACAATGACTGTTGTTTGGATTATAGAAAATCGGTTGACTTACACACACCTCCCTTTCATATTTCATGTGTTTTTCTTTTTTTAAATACATTTTATATATCCCAAACTGCCACTTAGGAATGGTTGATATGTTTGCTGATTCAGTGACTGCGTCCTGGCTTGGTCTGTGGCTGGTATTCCATTTCCAGTGTGGTAGTGAGAGTGAGCCTATGCCGGAACAGAGAATCATAAAAGTTTAAACTGTCTTGGGTAAATAAGGACCACGGAATAACAAAAATTCCAGTGTATGAGATTATTAATCTCAACTAATAACCCTAATCATTTTTTGACTTTTAACTTCAAATTTTTTCTTGAAGCCTAAGTGGTCAAGAATAAGACCACGTGATATCTAACTTTATAAAGTTACATCGCATTTATAATGAAGTCACAGTGCTTCACAATAGGCAAACTTAACAAGATAGTCTCTATGTGACCAGTGTTTTCATTTGAGAAAATACACAGAGTATTATGTGAAACGTTGACCCTTCCATAATTTTTCTTATTTGTCTTATTGTGTTCTGCACTTTATGATTCAGGGAAGAATTTCGTTGTTGGTGATGGTTAGATACATTATATAGTAGGTCTTGTCAGAGAAGCTTCCTTTAAATTAATGGAACATGGAGTCACTTGAAGGCTTTTCTAGGAAAGTGCAGAAGGGAGCAAAAATGAGGGAAAACACAACTTCTGAGCATACATCCAGGTATTATTGGTCCTTCAGTCCAAACACCTTGGATGATTCCCATCAGACACACAAAGCCTCCTCCCTACCTCCACCTTCACCCTCTGCCCTTCCTCTACACCTCTACCTTCACCCTCTACCCCTCCTCTTCACCTCTACCTTAACCCTCTGCCCTTCCTCTACACCTCTACCTTCACCCTCTACCCCTCCTCTTCACCTCTACCTTCACCCTCTGCCCCTCCTCTTCACCTCTACCTTCATCCTCTGCCCCACCTCTTCACCTCCACCTTCATCCTCTGCCCCTCCTCTTCACCTCTACCTTCATCCTCTGCCCTTCCTCTTCACCTCTACCTTCACCCTCTACCCTTCCTCTACACCTCTACCTTCATCCTCTGCCCTTCCTCTTCACCTCTACCTTCACCCTCTACCCCTCCTCTTCACCTCTACCTTCATCCTCTGCCCCTCCTCTTCACCTCTACCTTCACCCTCTGCCCCTCCTCTACACCTCTACCTTCACCCTCTGCCCTTCCTCTACACCTCTACCTTCACCCTCTGCCCCTCCTCTTCACCTCTGCCTTCACCCTCTGCCCCTCCTCTTCACCTCTACCTTCATCCTCTGCCCTTCCTCTACACCTCTACCTTCACCCTCTGCCCTTCCTCTACACCTCTACCTTCACCCTCTGCCCCTCCTCTTCACCTCTGCCTTCACCCTCTGCCCCTCCTCTTCACCTCTACCTTCATCCTCTGCCCTTCCTCTACACCTCTACCTTCACCCTCTGCCCTTCCTCTACACCTCTACCTTCACCCTCTACCCCTCCTCTTCACCTCTACCTTCACACTCTGCCCCTCCTCTTCACCTCTACCTTCACCCTCTGCCCTTCCTCTACACCTCTACCTTCACCCTCTGCCCTTCCTCTACACCTCTACCTTCACCCTCTACCCCTCCTCTTCACCTCTAACTTCACCCTCTGCCCCGCCTCTTCACCTCTACCTTCACACTCTGCCCCTCCTCTTCACCTCTACCTTCACCCTCTACCCCTCCTCTTCACCTCTAACTTCACCCTCTGCCCCTCCTCTTCACCTCTACCTTCACCCTCTACCCCTCCTCTTCACCTCTACCTTCACCCTCTGCCCCTCCTCTTCACCTCTACCTTCACCCTCTGCCCCTCCTCTTCACCTCTACCTTCACCCTCTGCCCCTCCTCTTCACCTCTACCTTCACCCTCTGCCCTTCCTCTACACCTCTACCTTCACCCTCTGCCCTTCCTCTACACCTCTACCTTCATCCTCTGCCCCTCCTCTACACCTCTACCTTCACCCTCTTCCCCTCCTCTTCACCTCTACCTTCACCCTCTGTCCCTCCTCTTCACCTTCACCACCTTTTACCCTCTGCCTCTTTCTTCTCATTCACCGTTCACCTTCTACACCCTCCTGTGCTGTATTGCTTGATGGCAGCTTGCCTTTCTTTAAGACTGTCATAGTTTTAGGTGTTTCCATGCTTCTGCTCTTTCTCACTGCTGCCCAGACAGACTGCTGTGATTTCATCTTGACTAACGTGAGCTCTGTTCAAAGTCATACTCAGCACTCACTAATATCCGTTTCTAAGTTAATTTTTGAAGCTAGCATCTCACATCCACCTGGGCTTACAGACAACAGCCACGTGTTAAGTAACCAGCAACTTACAGGCATCCATGATTCAGGTATATAAAAAAGTGGTTTTTTTTCTAGAGCCCAAGGAAGCTTATTAAGACCTTTGTGAAGGAAAGAAGCAGTCAAGCATCCCATAATTCTTTTTACTGAATTTGAGTTACCACTGGTGACTTTCCATCTTCTCAATTACAACTATTGTAAACTCTGTAGAAGGTAAAGGGTCCAAATTACACAGTTTTCTTTTCTTCCCCTTTTACGTTTATGACTTATAGAGACATGAAAGTTTCCTGAAACCTTTTCTGATATTTTATATAATATATATTGCAAATAAGGGCTTAGTAAGCTGCTGTGGTGGCTAATCTTGGTTGTCAACTAGACACACCTGGATCAGAGGGTATCAGCTAAAGAACTGCCTCTATCAGACTGGTCTATGATCTGGTGTTGTGAGCATTTTCATAAGTGCTAATTCGTGTAGCCCAATGTGGGCGATACCATCCCTCAGTAGGTGGTTCTGGGCTACATAAAAACAGTAGCTGAAAAGTGAGCCCAGAAACCAGCCAGTAAGTGGTGCTACTCTGTGGTCTTGAGGTCAGCTCCTGCCTTGAGTTCTTGTCTTGTGTCCCCTCTGGTACTTTCCCAGTTGCTTTGATCATGATGTTTATCCCAGCAATAGAGAGGTAAAGCAGGACAGCAGCTATCTCTACAGCCAAGGCTGCTAAAATTCTCCGGTTCTGTTCCATAGTGGCAGGCATCTGAGATTCTAAACCTAATGGCTTAGCTCTCAGTGGCGGTGGCAAATAGTATTGTGTCTGTGCAGCATCCATCATTAACAAACGGTGGTCATCCCAACAGTTGGATGATGAGAGTTAACGCAGAACTGCACGGGACGTTTTCTCTCTTCTTTGTCCTAGGAGTCTCTGTACAGGCTTTTCTTACCACTGGGCTTCAATGTTAACAGTGATACAGTCCTTTAGATCCAACAGCTATTTCTCATCTACTCGATTAGATAAGGGATGCTGTCATTTTCTTCTAATAATTATCCAAACCTATTGAAAAGTATTGACATTAGGTGGCACAGAATGAGTTGGTGTTTTAGTTCATTTTTGGTTATTATAACAGAATAGATGAGACTTGGAAATGTAATTTTAGTAAAAGAGGCATGTTTTTGCTTTATGGCTCTGGTGTCTGAAGGATCTAAGAGCAAGGCACTGGTATCAGTTTGTTCTGATAAGTATCATAAGCCACCCTTGTGGAGTGACTTCTGCCATGGTCCAGCCACGGTGGGTTTGCACGTTCCAGGATAGGGGCTTGAGCACAAGAAATGTTGGGTAGAAGGAACAGAGATAAGGAAGAAACACAGAGACTTAGGATAGTACTGGGAGGGCAACTCAGTGCATACTGAAGGCTGAATTCGGAGTTCTCAGTTCGCCCACATTTATTTTTCATACAATTTTATACCCCACTACAAAAGGGGAGGTGGGGAGAAGAAGGCAAAAGACTGCTTTAACATGACACAAAAGACAACCAGAACAGTTACTTGCTTAAATACTTGGGACATCAAGCCATTATTTCCTGTGTAAAACATTTGATGTTTGGGGCAGTGAATACACCCTAGAGAAAGTATTCTGTAGGCAGCCACTTCCTATGTCAAACCTTTTATTTTAAAAGAAGGAGCAGAAGTAGGCTCAAATTCTCTGACCTTTGGTCAGGGTGAAGCATATCTACCTCTATGGGCCATCTTAATGTCCAAAATACCATGTAACCACAGTCTGGGTCAGGATCTCTTGTTTTATAGTCACACCTGTTGTTAACAACTTTGAAAGAGCAAAATATAAGCTTAATCTCTCTGACCTGCAGACAAGGTAAAACAGGCTCCCATCTGTGTGTGTCCCGACAGATAAGGCCTTTTGAATCTCATGGTTGAAGACAGAAGGCCAAATGAGCCTGCGTACAAGAGAGAAAATTGGACAAACTCTCACATGGAAATTCATTCCCCAGAGAAAGGCATCAACGCATTTGTGCAGGCCTTATTCCCACAGCCTGAAGTCCTCTAACTGGGCTCCATCTCCCTGACACTGATATGCTGAGAAATTAAGATTCCAGTTTATAAGGTTTGTGGATAACACACTTAGTTGTAGAATTTAACGTTAACTAGACAAAGATGTGTCATATTTGTTTGTCCTGAGGAATATTACTTTAACTTTATAAAAGTGCATTCCATTTGTTTCTGCTGCCTTTGTTAATGACATAAAGATGCATTACATTTGTTTATGCTGTATTTGTTTAATTATGAAAAGATGTGTTGCCGTTTCATGTTGCCTGTTTAAGACACCTGATTGGTTTAATAAAAAGCTGAATGGTCAATAGGTAGGCAGGAGGGACAGGCGGGAGCTGGGGTACAGAGAGAATAACTAGGAGGAGAAATCTAGGCTCAAGGGAAGAGAAGAAAGAGGAAGAAAGAGGGAGAAGCCAGGCAGCCACCTAGGCAGATACAAGAAACACTGAAAGTAAGATATACAAAAGGAAATGAAGGTAAAAAGCTCCAAAGCAAAATGTAGAGGAAGAGAAACAGTTTATAACTGTAAGAGCTAGCAAGAAATGACCCTAAGCTAAGGCTGAGCACTCATAAGTAATAAGAAGTCTCGGTGTCATGATTTGGAAACTGGTTGGTGGCCCAAAAGAAAAAGGATGGTCCCCTTAGCCCATTGCAATCAGAACATTATTGCATTAATTATTCCTTATCACATCATGATTTGTGTACATCGGCAGGCATCAATGGCATATTCTGCTTCCTGTTTAAAAGTTCTATTAACTGTGCTTCTATTAACTGAGTCTAGAGCCTAGAAAACTGCAGTGTCTTCATTGTATTGTGCATATTCATTGTGGAGATCAAAGTCTTCTTCAGGGTTCCCTGTCCTGTGGGAGACTTAATTGGGGGAGGGGGAGGGAAATGGGAGGCGGTGGCGGGGAAGAGACAGAAATCTTTAATAAATAAATAAATTAATAAAAAAAAAGAAAAAAAAGTCTTCTTCAGGCCTGGGGTGAAAGTGGTACTAACTGCGTCCACACATGTTGACTACTGTTTTGTTTTTAAAGCAGTCTCCCAGATTTGGTGCTACAAAATCCCTCGGAAGTGTGCAGCTGGCAGATAAGCGGTGGTCATCCCTTCAGGACAGACTGCTATTAGTACGCTGTATTAGCTTCAGTGTCTTGTGCTGATAGCTGTAATTTAAGAAGACTAAAGGGTTGGGGGTGTAGCACAGTAGTAGATTGCTTGCCTGGAATATATAAGGTCCTGAGTTTAATCCTGAGCATTGCACAAAAGGAAAGGCAATGAAATAATTAAAGGGGGCTTTGTCTTACAACATTCTATTTTTAATTTTTATCTTAGATGCTTTCCTTGTAATGTATTTAGGTCAATTTTATCTTCCTATACATTTCAGTTTATAGTGTGATGAATTAGTCATTAAGACACATGATCATATAGTAAGGCACCTGGAAAGACCACTGACCCTGCAATTGTTACAGAGTACAGAATCCTAGGGAGGCCCAGTACCTGGCACTGGGTCATTTCTGTTTTTCAGAGTCCAGTAGGAAATCTGGAGTGCTGTGTGATCTGATGCTTTTGTCTTATTTGAGGTTCACCCCTGCCATTTTACATGTAATTTCTGTCCCTTCTGTTGTTTACCCTAAGACTATCTGAGGCTCTGAAAACAAGTGTCTGATGAAGCACTGTTTTTTTGTCCATTGTTTATTTTGCTAGATGGCTTTTGATCTGTAACTGTAAATAAGGATAAGCCTCTCTGAACTGACTGAAGAATTCTCTCAACATGTTTATACAAATGCTGCGCTGAAAACAGTAAAAAGGACATGGACGAGTGTTTTGAACGACTAAGAAGAGTGAAAATTCTGTTGATTCCTGCAGCTGATAGGGACTACAAATCCCCGTTTTATAGCATTTTCATAGGTGAAAACGGCAACCCAACATTTGAGTCTTCTGTTTCCTGAGTCACACGGCACCAATGCATTAAGGACTGGGCAGTGCCTAATATATTCCTTTGTGGTCCTTTCCCTAAGTTTTTGATGGCTTTATTTGATCTGACACTTCACAGGAGTCCCTCCAACACTCAAGTCTTGTGTAACTCATACATCACAAGTGACAGTTCTGTGGACAACACATCATGTCTGCTTCTCTGTTAGATCTGCCGTAACCTATGGGCCTTGTGATGAATGGTGAGAGGGTACCCTATCACAGAGTTCCATCACTGCCTGTCACCTGGAGACAGGACACAGGCACTAATTAGGGGAGTATGGTGAAGGCCTGAAGTGGAATGGAAATCCTAAGCAACTGATGACTGTCTCACAGCCTCAGTCCTGAGACTCTGTGGACACAGATGGCCGGGGTTTCTGCCTCCCTCTCATGTGGCCGAGACTGAACTTACTCCACTTTTTGCACCTATATGTCTGAAGCTATTTTTTTTGCAGTCATCTTCAGTGTTTAGAAGAAACTTTCAGGTGTTTTGTGTGTGTGTGTGTGTGTGTGTGTGTGTGTGTGTAAAAATTATCCTCTCACTTCTGAAATTGACCAGCTAACTTTGTTTTCTTCTCTCCAAAGAGCAAATGTGAGGGCTGTGAGAAAAATCGTTGGTTCCTGTTTCATCCTTTAAAATATCTTTAAAGTTGGGCATGGTGGTTTATGCTTATAACCCCAGCTCTCAGGAAGTTGAGACATGGGGATTAATAAGTGTGAGACCAACCTGGCTACATAGTGAGTTTCAGGTCTGATGGGGGATTACCCTCTGTATGCTATCAATATGTTTTATTACCATTGGTTAATAAAGAAGCTTCTTTGGCCTATGGCAGGGCAGAATAGAGCTAGGCAGGAAAACTAAACTGAATGCTGGGCATCAGGCAGTCGCCATGTAGTTGGCAAAGGAGAAAGATGCCAGAACCTTACCAGTGGGCCACAGCCTCATGGTGATACACAGACTAATACAAGTAGATTAATTTAAGATGTAAGAGCTACCTAGAAACATACCTGAGCCATTGACTAAACAGTGTTCTAATTAATAGCGTTTCTGTGTGATTATTTGGGTCAGAGCAGCCAGGAACCCAAAATGCACTCTTATTTACACAGGCCTTCTTAAGCTAACATGTTGGACTTTGTATAAACAATAAACTACCAATAAGTAGATAACCACCACAGAAAAAAAAACCGAAAAACAAAACCTACCTCAAATCTTTATTTGTGAATTTGCATATGTACATAGGAATTATCTGAGTTTTATAAATTGTGGATGCTGATTCAGTAGAGCTTGGCTGAAACCTAAGATTGTACCTTGTTAGTAAGTTTAAATCTCCATGATCCAGAATCAAGGTTCTAAAAAGACCTTAAGATCTGTGCCTGGAGATGGTCTGGAAGCTTCAAAACCTAAGATTGTACCTTGTTAGTAAGTTTAAATCTCCATGATCCAGAATCAAGGTTCTAAAAAGACCTTAAAGATCTGTGCCTGGAGATGGTCTGGAAGCTTCAAAGATAGTGTGGAGAGCAATGTAGTTTGGGTTCCTGTTGGAAACCCATCTGCTAAGCCTTGTATACAATCGAGGATTACTGCACCTCAATCTTAATTCCATCAGCCTCAAAGGGTGACTCTGTCCTTGCCTGAACATCCTGAGCAATGCACTGTGACTATAGGAGAAGCTTGCAACAGGGTAATTCATTTTACCCCTTTTGTATTGACTCTCTACTAGGGGAGCTGAGATTTCCTGTCCTGAGCCAGTTGATCTTACCCCCATATTAATCTGATATTCCCTCCGGCAATAAAGGCTGTCTTGGAGGCAAGGGGACATTGATACAATGTGTCTCAAACTGCTTCCCTGATCGCCATTTCACAAGCTCTTAAGGGAAATACCCCCACCTCTGGGGGCTTGTGGTTCCTCCCTATTCACCCTTGCAGACCTTTTCCTACTGTTCTAAGGACAGATGAGAGGCCAGAGTGCTGTGGGGTACTGATGAAGATGCAGGGGCTTAGCCTGGGGAAGCGGGGACTAAGATGTTAGTCTGACATTGTACAGCAAAGACAGGCAGAGAGCAGAGTGAAGGAACAAAGGAAATCATTTTCGGTGGCTTCAGAATATTTGAAAGAGATCATTATGTGTCTACTTTCCCTTGGAGCATGAAGACGACAGGCAACAGAAATGCAAGAACTTCAGAAATAGAGGACCACAGGAGCCTTTCTCGGGCTCTCTGTTTACTGGAGGTTACAAAACAGCCACCAAAGTCATGGAATCCTTTCTAAGTAGTGGTTCTGCGGCATGTGGAAATGGACTTAGTAACTGTAATGGTGGTGTCCACGACGCCCAGTGAGCAGATTAGATTTATGATCCCTTTGACTGCTGCCAGGTCTTGAATTCATGGCCTCTCTTAATTTCAAGGAATCCTTGAAACTCCTGAAATTATGTCTGGCATTTTGCATATTTTTCCTGGGAACATTTCCCATTCTTTCATCAGGGTATCAAAGTGGTTTGAAAGGTTAAACACAAACACTGCTCCAAGGGACTGGGGAGAGAAGGCTATTTTGACTAGGCTCTGTGATAGCTAGAAGATGATTCAGTATTCTGGTTTACTCAAATAATCCTTCGTCATTAACGCAGAAGATGAACTCCATCCTCTCCAGTAGCAAGAACATAGCCTGATGCTGTTTTGCTTGTTTGAGATGAATCATCGGAGTGAGGCAGAGTTCAAGAAGAGAGGGTGAAGAAGCCACATTTCCATCTTATGGGAACGTAGCTGGCTCTGCTTTGAATAATTTGCCTGGTGTACTGTGTGGAGCTGCATTGAAAGTCTGAGCCCTTCAGCACCCGTCCCCCCATTTAGTGCCCTCTGTACTTCGCTTAATGTTCCAACTCAGCTGTCACTCTTCCAGAAACATGCTCCAGCTCCTTTGTTATTTCAATTTTAGACTTTCCGTAATGACCCCATGTGATGCCTGTCCCTGGCACACAACCCTTGCTCTTAAATCACTTAGTGATTTGGGGGTTTTGTCTTATTTTTAATAGTACAGTGGTAAAAAGATAATAGCTAATTTTCAAGACCTTTTTCTTTTCTGCTTGTTTTCAGAACTCCATTCTGAGAGTTCACAGTACCACACGTGTACAGAGGGCTCCAGCACTGCATCTCAGCTAGATGTATTCTGCCCATGTCTGGGAGTTCTCTCGGCCCATTTTTATGCACTCTGACACCCGTGTCATGTCATGTTTATCCAACTGTTTTACTTCTAGTCAAAATCAAAAGTTTTTTCGTTCCCACGTCTCCCAGCAGGGCCTTCCCAGCTCAGAGAAAATGAAGCTGTCGGCCATCAGTTTCTACATCATCACCAACAACAAACATGCCAGGATCAGAACCCGCATCTTGTTATTTGACCACTGTGTATAGCGGGGAGAAGAGACAGCTTGCTTTTCATTAGCTGGGCCGACCCCAGCCTTGGGAGCACTGGGGAAAAATATGCATTTTGACTGGAAGTAAACTGAGGAAACATGACATGGAGTCAGAGATGGATTGCAGATCTGTCCCTGGGGTGTGATTTTTTAACAGACTGACTTTTGGCATTTGAGGAAAATCTCAACAATTCTCTGGACGGAGTTTTCACAACTATCCACTTGGCAGGGCTGATATGTGTCTTGAAGCGATGCTCTTGCACTGCGATTCACACACTCTGGCTTGTGCATACAAATTGTGTCTGTGCAGCATCCATCATTAACAAACGGTGGTCATCCCAACAGTTGGATGATGAGAGTTAACGCAGAACTGCACGGGACGTTTTCTCTCTTCTTTGTCCTAGGAGTCTCTGTACAGGCTTTTCTTACCACTGGGCTTCAATGTTAACAGTGATACAGTCCTTTAGATCCAACAGCTATTTCTCATCTACTCGATTAGATAAGGGATGCTGTCATTTTCTTCTAATAATTATCCAAACCTATTGAAAAGTATTGACATTAGGTGGCACAGAATGAGTTGGTGTTTTAGTTCATTTTTGGTTATTATAACAGAATAGATGAGACTTGGAAATGTAATTTTAGTAAAAGAGGCATGTTTTTGCTTTATGGCTCTGGTGTCTGAAGGATCTAAGAGCAAGGCACTGGTATCAGTTTGTTCTGATAAGTATCATAAGCCACCCTTGTGGAGTGACTTCTGCCATGGTCCAGCCACGGTGGGTTTGCACGTTCCAGGATAGGGGCTTGAGCACAAGAAATGTTGGGTAGAAGGAACAGAGATAAGGAAGAAACACAGAGACTTAGGATAGTACTGGGAGGGCAACTCAGTGCATACTGAAGGCTGAATTCGGAGTTCTCAGTTCGCCCACATTTATTTTTCATACAATTTTATACCCCACTACAAAAGGGGAGGTGGGGAGAAGAAGGCAAAAGACTGCTTTAACATGACACAAAAGACAACCAGAACAGTTACTTGCTTAAATACTTGGGACATCAAGCCATTATTTCCTGTGTAAAACATTTGATGTTTGGGGCAGTGAATACACCCTAGAGAAAGTATTCTGTAGGCAGCCACTTCCTATGTCAAACCTTTTATTTTAAAAGAAGGAGCAGAAGTAGGCTCAAATTCTCTGACCTTTGGTCAGGGTGAAGCATATCTACCTCTATGGGCCATCTTAATGTCCAAAATACCATGTAACCACAGTCTGGGTCAGGATCTCTTGTTTTATAGTCACACCTGTTGTTAACAACTTTGAAAGAGCAAAATATAAGCTTAATCTCTCTGACCTGCAGACAAGGTAAAACAGGCTCCCATCTGTGTGTGTCCCGACAGATAAGGCCTTTTGAATCTCATGGTTGAAGACAGAAGGCCAAATGAGCCTGCGTACAAGAGAGAAAATTGGACAAACTCTCACATGGAAATTCATTCCCCAGAGAAAGGCATCAACGCATTTGTGCAGGCCTTATTCCCACAGCCTGAAGTCCTCTAACTGGGCTCCATCTCCCTGACACTGATATGCTGAGAAATTAAGATTCCAGTTTATAAGGTTTGTGGATAACACACTTAGTTGTAGAATTTAACGTTAACTAGACAAAGATGTGTCATATTTGTTTGTCCTGAGGAATATTACTTTAACTTTATAAAAGTGCATTCCATTTGTTTCTGCTGCCTTTGTTAATGACATAAAGATGCATTACATTTGTTTATGCTGTATTTGTTTAATTATGAAAAGATGTGTTGCCGTTTCATGTTGCCTGTTTAAGACACCTGATTGGTTTAATAAAAAGCTGAATGGTCAATAGGTAGGCAGGAGGGACAGGCGGGAGCTGGGGTACAGAGAGAATAACTAGGAGGAGAAATCTAGGCTCAAGGGAAGAGAAGAAAGAGGAAGAAAGAGGGAGAAGCCAGGCAGCCACCTAGGCAGATACAAGAAACACTGAAAGTAAGATATACAAAAGGAAATGAAGGTAAAAAGCTCCAAAGCAAAATGTAGAGGAAGAGAAACAGTTTATAACTGTAAGAGCTAGCAAGAAATGACCCTAAGCTAAGGCTGAGCACTCATAAGTAATAAGAAGTCTCGGTGTCATGATTTGGAAACTGGTTGGTGGCCCAAAAGAAAAAGGATGGTCCCCTTAGCCCATTGCAATCAGAACATTATTGCATTAATTATTCCTTATCACATCATGATTTGTGTACATCGGCAGGCATCAATGGCATATTCTGCTTCCTGTTTAAAAGTTCTATTAACTGTGCTTCTATTAACTGAGTCTAGAGCCTAGAAAACTGCAGTGTCTTCATTGTATTGTGCATATTCATTGTGGAGATCAAAGTCTTCTTCAGGGTTCCCTGTCCTGTGGGAGACTTAATTGGGGGAGGGGGAGGGAAATGGGAGGCGGTGGCGGGGAAGAGACAGAAATCTTTAATAAATAAATAAATTAATAAAAAAAAAGAAAAAAAAGTCTTCTTCAGGCCTGGGGTGAAAGTGGTACTAACTGCGTCCACACATGTTGACTACTGTTTTGTTTTTAAAGCAGTCTCCCAGATTTGGTGCTACAAAATCCCTCGGAAGTGTGCAGCTGGCAGATAAGCGGTGGTCATCCCTTCAGGACAGACTGCTATTAGTACGCTGTATTAGCTTCAGTGTCTTGTGCTGATAGCTGTAATTTAAGAAGACTAAAGGGTTGGGGGTGTAGCACAGTAGTAGATTGCTTGCCTGGAATATATAAGGTCCTGAGTTTAATCCTGAGCATTGCACAAAAGGAAAGGCAATGAAATAATTAAAGGGGGCTTTGTCTTACAACATTCTATTTTTAATTTTTATCTTAGATGCTTTCCTTGTAATGTATTTAGGTCAATTTTATCTTCCTATACATTTCAGTTTATAGTGTGATGAATTAGTCATTAAGACACATGATCATATAGTAAGGCACCTGGAAAGACCACTGACCCTGCAATTGTTACAGAGTACAGAATCCTAGGGAGGCCCAGTACCTGGCACTGGGTCATTTCTGTTTTTCAGAGTCCAGTAGGAAATCTGGAGTGCTGTGTGATCTGATGCTTTTGTCTTATTTGAGGTTCACCCCTGCCATTTTACATGTAATTTCTGTCCCTTCTGTTGTTTACCCTAAGACTATCTGAGGCTCTGAAAACAAGTGTCTGATGAAGCACTGTTTTTTTGTCCATTGTTTATTTTGCTAGATGGCTTTTGATCTGTAACTGTAAATAAGGATAAGCCTCTCTGAACTGACTGAAGAATTCTCTCAACATGTTTATACAAATGCTGCGCTGAAAACAGTAAAAAGGACATGGACGAGTGTTTTGAACGACTAAGAAGAGTGAAAATTCTGTTGATTCCTGCAGCTGATAGGGACTACAAATCCCCGTTTTATAGCATTTTCATAGGTGAAAACGGCAACCCAACATTTGAGTCTTCTGTTTCCTGAGTCACACGGCACCAATGCATTAAGGACTGGGCAGTGCCTAATATATTCCTTTGTGGTCCTTTCCCTAAGTTTTTGATGGCTTTATTTGATCTGACACTTCACAGGAGTCCCTCCAACACTCAAGTCTTGTGTAACTCATACATCACAAGTGACAGTTCTGTGGACAACACATCATGTCTGCTTCTCTGTTAGATCTGCCGTAACCTATGGGCCTTGTGATGAATGGTGAGAGGGTACCCTATCACAGAGTTCCATCACTGCCTGTCACCTGGAGACAGGACACAGGCACTAATTAGGGGAGTATGGTGAAGGCCTGAAGTGGAATGGAAATCCTAAGCAACTGATGACTGTCTCACAGCCTCAGTCCTGAGACTCTGTGGACACAGATGGCCGGGGTTTCTGCCTCCCTCTCATGTGGCCGAGACTGAACTTACTCCACTTTTTGCACCTATATGTCTGAAGCTATTTTTTTTGCAGTCATCTTCAGTGTTTAGAAGAAACTTTCAGGTGTTTTGTGTGTGTGTGTGTGTGTGTGTGTGTGTGTGTGTAAAAATTATCCTCTCACTTCTGAAATTGACCAGCTAACTTTGTTTTCTTCTCTCCAAAGAGCAAATGTGAGGGCTGTGAGAAAAATCGTTGGTTCCTGTTTCATCCTTTAAAATATCTTTAAAGTTGGGCATGGTGGTTTATGCTTATAACCCCAGCTCTCAGGAAGTTGAGACATGGGGATTAATAAGTGTGAGACCAACCTGGCTACATAGTGAGTTTCAGGTCTGATGGGGGATTACCCTCTGTATGCTATCAATATGTTTTATTACCATTGGTTAATAAAGAAGCTTCTTTGGCCTATGGCAGGGCAGAATAGAGCTAGGCAGGAAAACTAAACTGAATGCTGGGCATCAGGCAGTCGCCATGTAGTTGGCAAAGGAGAAAGATGCCAGAACCTTACCAGTGGGCCACAGCCTCATGGTGATACACAGACTAATACAAGTAGATTAATTTAAGATGTAAGAGCTACCTAGAAACATACCTGAGCCATTGACTAAACAGTGTTCTAATTAATAGCGTTTCTGTGTGATTATTTGGGTCAGAGCAGCCAGGAACCCAAAATGCACTCTTATTTACACAGGCCTTCTTAAGCTAACATGTTGGACTTTGTATAAACAATAAACTACCAATAAGTAGATAACCACCACAGAAAAAAAAACCGAAAAACAAAACCTACCTCAAATCTTTATTTGTGAATTTGCATATGTACATAGGAATTATCTGAGTTTTATAAATTGTGGATGCTGATTCAGTAGAGCTTGGCTGAAACCTAAGATTGTACCTTGTTAGTAAGTTTAAATCTCCATGATCCAGAATCAAGGTTCTAAAAAGACCTTAAGATCTGTGCCTGGAGATGGTCTGGAAGCTTCAAAACCTAAGATTGTACCTTGTTAGTAAGTTTAAATCTCCATGATCCAGAATCAAGGTTCTAAAAAGACCTTAAAGATCTGTGCCTGGAGATGGTCTGGAAGCTTCAAAGATAGTGTGGAGAGCAATGTAGTTTGGGTTCCTGTTGGAAACCCATCTGCTAAGCCTTGTATACAATCGAGGATTACTGCACCTCAATCTTAATTCCATCAGCCTCAAAGGGTGACTCTGTCCTTGCCTGAACATCCTGAGCAATGCACTGTGACTATAGGAGAAGCTTGCAACAGGGTAATTCATTTTACCCCTTTTGTATTGACTCTCTACTAGGGGAGCTGAGATTTCCTGTCCTGAGCCAGTTGATCTTACCCCCATATTAATCTGATATTCCCTCCGGCAATAAAGGCTGTCTTGGAGGCAAGGGGACATTGATACAATGTGTCTCAAACTGCTTCCCTGATCGCCATTTCACAAGCTCTTAAGGGAAATACCCCCACCTCTGGGGGCTTGTGGTTCCTCCCTATTCACCCTTGCAGACCTTTTCCTACTGTTCTAAGGACAGATGAGAGGCCAGAGTGCTGTGGGGTACTGATGAAGATGCAGGGGCTTAGCCTGGGGAAGCGGGGACTAAGATGTTAGTCTGACATTGTACAGCAAAGACAGGCAGAGAGCAGAGTGAAGGAACAAAGGAAATCATTTTCGGTGGCTTCAGAATATTTGAAAGAGATCATTATGTGTCTACTTTCCCTTGGAGCATGAAGACGACAGGCAACAGAAATGCAAGAACTTCAGAAATAGAGGACCACAGGAGCCTTTCTCGGGCTCTCTGTTTACTGGAGGTTACAAAACAGCCACCAAAGTCATGGAATCCTTTCTAAGTAGTGGTTCTGCGGCATGTGGAAATGGACTTAGTAACTGTAATGGTGGTGTCCACGACGCCCAGTGAGCAGATTAGATTTATGATCCCTTTGACTGCTGCCAGGTCTTGAATTCATGGCCTCTCTTAATTTCAAGGAATCCTTGAAACTCCTGAAATTATGTCTGGCATTTTGCATATTTTTCCTGGGAACATTTCCCATTCTTTCATCAGGGTATCAAAGTGGTTTGAAAGGTTAAACACAAACACTGCTCCAAGGGACTGGGGAGAGAAGGCTATTTTGACTAGGCTCTGTGATAGCTAGAAGATGATTCAGTATTCTGGTTTACTCAAATAATCCTTCGTCATTAACGCAGAAGATGAACTCCATCCTCTCCAGTAGCAAGAACATAGCCTGATGCTGTTTTGCTTGTTTGAGATGAATCATCGGAGTGAGGCAGAGTTCAAGAAGAGAGGGTGAAGAAGCCACATTTCCATCTTATGGGAACGTAGCTGGCTCTGCTTTGAATAATTTGCCTGGTGTACTGTGTGGAGCTGCATTGAAAGTCTGAGCCCTTCAGCACCCGTCCCCCCATTTAGTGCCCTCTGTACTTCGCTTAATGTTCCAACTCAGCTGTCACTCTTCCAGAAACATGCTCCAGCTCCTTTGTTATTTCAATTTTAGACTTTCCGTAATGACCCCATGTGATGCCTGTCCCTGGCACACAACCCTTGCTCTTAAATCACTTAGTGATTTGGGGGTTTTGTCTTATTTTTAATAGTACAGTGGTAAAAAGATAATAGCTAATTTTCAAGACCTTTTTCTTTTCTGCTTGTTTTCAGAACTCCATTCTGAGAGTTCACAGTACCACACGTGTACAGAGGGCTCCAGCACTGCATCTCAGCTAGATGTATTCTGCCCATGTCTGGGAGTTCTCTCGGCCCATTTTTATGCACTCTGACACCCGTGTCATGTCATGTTTATCCAACTGTTTTACTTCTAGTCAAAATCAAAAGTTTTTTCGTTCCCACGTCTCCCAGCAGGGCCTTCCCAGCTCAGAGAAAATGAAGCTGTCGGCCATCAGTTTCTACATCATCACCAACAACAAACATGCCAGGATCAGAACCCGCATCTTGTTATTTGACCACTGTGTATAGCGGGGAGAAGAGACAGCTTGCTTTTCATTAGCTGGGCCGACCCCAGCCTTGGGAGCACTGGGGAAAAATATGCATTTTGACTGGAAGTAAACTGAGGAAACATGACATGGAGTCAGAGATGGATTGCAGATCTGTCCCTGGGGTGTGATTTTTTAACAGACTGACTTTTGGCATTTGAGGAAAATCTCAACAATTCTCTGGACGGAGTTTTCACAACTATCCACTTGGCAGGGCTGATATGTGTCTTGAAGCGATGCTCTTGCACTGCGATTCACACACTCTGGCTTGTGCATACAAATCGCCTTGTTTCCTGAGGCCTGGAAATGTGAGCTCTTTGTTTCTAGTCCTTCTTCCATGTTTGCTGCTTGTGTTTCTGTGGCCCCTGACACGGTGACTGGGACTATAGGCCTATACTACATGTCCTCCCAAAAGAGGTTGTCTTAGTCAATTTTCCATTGCTGTGAAGAGCCTCCATGTCCACGGCAACTCTTATAAGACATTTAGTTGATGCTGGTTTACAGTTCAGAGGTTTGGTTCATTGTCATCGTGGTGGGAAGCATTGGCAGTACACAAGCAGACATGGTCCTAGAGAAGGAGCTGAGAGATCTACATCTGGATCTGTAGACAACAGGAAGTGAGTGCGACACTGGGTGTGGCTTGAGCGCTTGAAACCTCAAAGCCCACCGCAGTGACACACTTTCTCCAACAAAGCTATACTTCCCAATCCTTTCAAACAGTGTCACTCCCTAAGAACTGAAATATAAGAACCTAATAGGGATCTTCTTATTCAAATGACCACAGAGGTAAACATTTTATTTCATCTACTTTTTAAGAGTGGAAGCTGGCTTTTGTTTGCTACAGGATGGAGGGAAAGAGCATGGCTTGGGAACAAACGAGTCTGAGTCTCAGTCTACAATGAATTTGCAAGCTCTTGGTGCCCTCTTCTGTATTGTGGTCACAAGCAAGCCATTATCCCAGAGGTGTGAAGGTGGAGCAGCTTGTGGGTGGAGGGCACTGCCTTGTCCTAAGTTCTTGACCTAAGTTTATTTATTCTGTTTCTTCTTTTAATTGCTTCTTCACTTAGGTATGCATGCTGGGTGTGATAGAGCTATAGAAGCAGCTCAATATAGCTTTATTTGGGGGGGGGGTTCTTAGGAGTGTCCTGTGTTACAAAGGATGATTAATAAAAGTAGTAGGATGCGGGAAATGTAAAACTCACACTCCTTTTCAGAGCAATGGCTTATCTAAGACAAGAGGCTTCCCACAAGTAGTACTTGAAGGTCTGCCGATATACCTTTTCTTTAACATTCCTGTCCCTACAGCCAGAGACTTCTGGTTTTCTTTGTGGTTGCACCTTAATAAATGATGAATTGAACAGCTGTGTGTACACTGGTGTTTCTGAAGGCCAGCAAAAGGGGTCAGATGCCCTGGAGCTGAACTTACAGGTAATTGTGAGCTGTCTGTCCTGGGTGATGAGAACTGGTCTCTGTCTTCTGGAAGCTCTCTTAACTCCTGAGCAATCTCTCAAGTCCCCATAAAAACCTTCTTGGGTATTGGAAATAGCTGGGAGAGAGGAAAGTGGGAATATGGCGGGGGGGGGGGGGGGTGCAAGGTAGCCGAAAGCGGTAAGACTCTGCCAACATGGCAGCCTTTGTCATGCTGTGTACCGAGATGCCTCTGCTTTCCTTTGCATCTCCCTGCCTGATCCGTGGGCTGGATTTCACTGCACCCTCTTGGCTAGGGTTTTCAGGGTTAAGATTCAAATCTCTCCCTTTCTTCCTGTTCAGAATTATAATAAAGAAATGGAGAGGGTCTTGCTCCCTCTGGCCCAGAATCAAATGAAAAAAACAAAGGAAACTTGATTCTATGTTTGGAAATCACATTTTCTTTATTGGGTCCATTTTTAAAATCCTAAGTAGAAGGCTCAGCTGGACTCAGGGCATTTCATTTGGACGCAGCTGAAGGGCTCAGGGCAAGCAACAGAGTGGTGTTGCTGTGGCCCGGACGTGCTGTAGAATACGTGTGTGTCAGGGAGGAGCACCAAGCTGCTACTTTCTGTAAGGTTGAGATGACTTCAAGCCATTTTCACACAGAGATTTTAAGTTCATTTGCAGTATTTGCCTGTTGCCTATTATTTTACAGCATATGAGAGTCAACAGTCCCCTGCACTCTTGGGTTGATACTGCAGTTAGACAACCCCTTGCCCACTGGTAAAACCAGTGAAAGCAGCAGAAGTGAAACACTGAATTGCCCATCATTAACCAGTCTAAGTTTCAACAAATGATCAAGAGTGTGGGGCACTCAGTAACCTGGATAGAGCAACCCAGGAGTGGATTTTGGAAGGGGTGATCAGAGATCTGCTCCATATAGCATCTTTTAATGAATTTCCATGGAATGTCTTGGTTATTTGTTTTCTCTGTAATCCAATGCAAGATCTTGCTCTGGCATCCTGAGCTATGTCCCTACCCCCAGGGTTTGTCTACCTCCATCCCCTAACATCCCGATCAGCTTTTCTTACAAGCCCTGGAAATGCCTTCGTTTCTATGTGTCGTATACTGCAGTCCAGCTTCTCCCTTTGCATGGTTGCCGTTTCTGTCTGGAAGGTTCCTCTGTTTTAATACTGCCTATCTTCAGACCTCATTTTATGTTTTGCCCCATCATGGCTTGACCGATGCTTTTGTTTTGTCCCTGTGACTCCTGCATTCACAGGGTTGCCAGTCTACAGGTGTTTGAATGATGAGTAAGAATACCAGAAAAAAAAAAACACCTGTTGTGAACATACTATAGCTTTAGCTGTCCATTCTGGAAGATAACTTTGAAGCAGGGAGTATGATTCTAAAATCAGAATCCATAGCATGTCATCCATCTGCAACGGTGGTACTTTTGAAGGCAGTACTCCTACACACCAGAAGAGGAAGCATCAGAGCCTCGGCCACAGGTTATTGAGTGCCTCATCTTCCTTTCTAGTTCATGGGATGACTCTGGATTAACTTCAGGAGTTAGGACGCCAGTACCCACTTCTTCAGGGACAGCCTAAGGATCTCGCCAGTGTGATCGGGCAAAGTTTGGGGTCCATTTGGCAGCTGACATGCATATGTTGTATAGCACAGGCTCTGGGGAAAGGGCGCTGGGCTGTGCTCCATTTTCTCTGCAAGAGAGGCAGAGATATGTGAGGCCAACCAGAGAGAGGTTAAAGAGATGTGGGATCCTTACAGCTGGGGATCATTAGCAACAATCAAGACCAACATAAAAAGGCAGCGGGGCTCCCCTCCCTCTTGGCCTTGGAAGCCATCTGGATAGGGGAAATTTGGTTTCAAGTCTGGGGAGAGAACTTTTTAGTGCTCTGAGATGGTTGTTTTTAAACTTCTTCATAAAAGTTCCTCAAAGCTTGAAAATCTACCCCTAAAAATCCCTCCCCAAAGCTCTGTACCCTTTATGTTGTATAGCAGCTAATGATTGACAGAGGAACCCATTCCCTTCTCGGTATTCCTCAGAAATGCCTGGGAAGCTCAGCACTCTTTTGACATGTTCAGAAAGCCATGACCTGGTTTATTCAGAACTAGGCAGACTTCCTTCACTGCCACAGCTGTGTGCTCCTTCTCAAGGCCGTAACCAATCAGGACACAAGTACTCTCCTCAGCCAGAGGAAGTCTCTGGCTACAGTAGGCCTGACAAGCTCAACTCTGATGTGACAACTGGAAGCAGAGATGGGGATTTCAGTCTGTTTTTTCCTTCTTCAGATAAAAGTCTGTCTTTCTGATATTACCTGTAAATTGATGTCATCAGTGCTGGAGCGAGTGACCCCAAGGAAACAGCCAAGCAAAAAGGATGGGTTTCTGCATACAGAAGTAATAGGGCACTCCAGGGTCCGGGGTTCTTTTCCTTTCCACCCAAATTTAAATAACCTTTAAAAAGAAACTAAAAGGAAAAAATGTGGGATTTTTTTTCCCCTTAGGAACTTTGCATAATCTTTGTCTAGAATATTCTTCCTCCAATGTTGGGTGGTCTGCGCCATTCAAGTCCTCTCTCAGATATTGCGAGGTGCTTGATCAATCACGTGCACTACTCTAGTAACTGGACTTCCTTCTGCTGGACTTCAGTCTAGTTTTGTTGATTGTACCCCTGTCCTGTCCCATGGAAGATCACAAGCTCAGGGCACTTGGTTTCACACTGGGTAATACCTTTAGTGTCTAAAATAGTTCCAATAACACGGAATCAGAAAGAGTGTGTGTAGTGTGTATAGGAATGAATTATGAAGTCTATTGTGCTAGGAGATTCTTTTAATACCAGTACTTAGAAGACAAGACGGGAGGATGAAGTTCCAGGCTAGAATGAGCAACATAAAATGTCCTTGTCTAAAAGAAAAAAAATGTAAAAATTTAAAGGCTTCTTAAATAATGAAATAGAGAGTAACTATTGCCCATATTCGTACTTCCATCCAAAAGTAAATGGTGTTAGCATTTTGGTGAAAAACAGTCTTGCATTATTTTGAAGGAGAAAAAAGTGCCTTTGACCTGATTCCCCCTCATTACAGTGAACATGACTGTTATCAGCTTCTTTTTTCTTTTCTTTTTTTTTTTTCCACTCAGTGCTGCTCTGGCTGTCCCGGAATCCAATGATCTCTTCTGGCCTTCACAAACACCTATATGCATGTAGTGTATGCACTCACATATGATGCACATGCATGCACACACATGATTAAATATAAAATATTAGAAATTAATACTTTATTATTCACTTTGCATTTCACTATGCACATATTTATATTCCTTTAATCCTTATAAGAAATCTTAGTTTTGTATTTATTGTACACATATTATTTGAAGATCTTAAAGCATAAAGAAAAAATTGAGATATGAATCTAAAACATAGATTCTACTCTCCTAACTATGAAACTCACCTCTCTAATTCTGTTATCTTTTAACTATCTCCATCCATCCAACCATTATATAGTATCATATCTATAATGTATCATTTGTGATCTGTTTATCATCATAACTTCATCTATGTTATATTCATCTATATATGTCACCCATCTGTATCATCAATTTATGTTTTTATCCTATCTATCTATCTATCTATCTATCTATCTATCTATCTATCTATCTATCATCTGTCTATCTGTCTATCTGTGTGTATTTATCTATTATCTAATTCACACATACTCAAATCTCGAGCTTGAAAATAGCTTTCATTTACGAACGCGGTATAGCACTGTGGAAAAACATGGCTCTGTCAGTTTTGTCTTCATTTAGTCTTTATCTATTTAGCTACTAGCTGACAGTTGGCAAGTTGGTCAGCTTCTAAGTTTAGCTACGTGTGAGAGATTGGAACAGCAATGCCAACTTGCTGGTCACGGAGAGAGCCCACATAATTCACACATTGCCATGATCGGCCCAGTAGGTCCAGAGTGAATGGAAGTGGGTGTCACTGTTACCTCACATGATCTTCACAGATACCGTGGGAAGGGCCTCAGTCAGTCCGATGGAAAGGTGAGCTGCCTAGAAAAGAGGGATGCCCATCTGTCTACAGCTATTTCATTTTAACTTCTACAGTGGCTTTCCAAGTCTGAGTTTACTTTGAGTCATAATTGGATGGATGAGTGATATATTACATCACGGAACAAACGTCAAAAGTGTTTTTCTTCAGCCTTTCTTTGTAAGTTGCAAAGAAAAAGACACACAAGGATAGAGTGGGGGTAAGAAGATTGGTGGCAGATCTGCCTTTTCCGGTTGTCTTTATTCTATTTTACTAGTGAGCGATTTAATTTTACTTGCAGAATAACAGAGATGTTAATTGTCATGTCAGAGCTTTTACATGACAAGATACAGTTAGTTATTGAATAGATAAGGACAATTTCAATGCAGTACAGTTATGGTTGAGGTAGCACAAGTGAACGGTGACACTTTTTTATTTAACTCCCTATTACATTAAAAAATTGAGTCCTTATGTCTTTTCTAAAGAAATTATCAGCCATCAGTCTTTTGAACTGTGAGACTCATGAGTTAAATGTGCCTTTAGAATGTGTCTGAACAACGGCATGGGAGAACGTCCCCTTAGTTAAGGTTGCCTAGAGTGCCCATTTCTCCTCAGGATTTCAGGGTCTAAAGAGTAAATCATTAGAGTGGAAAATGAGTGTGCACAACTTTGGAAGGGAAGCCTGACACAGAAATTTTCTTCTGAATGGGAGAGACATGGAGACTGTGTGGCACTGGGAGACAATATCTGAAATGGAAGTTGATGTTTCCTCCTGGTGATTTCCCAATTTTGACATATCAAGGCATGTCCCAACCATCACGTGGTGTGCAGTCTCACACCCTTAGGGATCTTTCACTGCTGTACTTGATTCCTTATCTCCTACAAACTGTTCAACACACGCAGCATGGCGTGCACTATTAGATCCCTTCTACTACAGGAAGGACAAAGCATAACATCTCTGCATCCTGTTGGTGCTGCATCCTTCAGTGATCGCGCAGCATCCTTTGATGTACTGCCTTTTCACTAGTGAATAGACATGGTCCTCTCTTGGCTTGTACACCATGTCTCCTGGCCCTTTTTCTAATGAGGCCACTTCTTATTTGGCATTCAATATCTGACTCATCCCTCCCCCCGTCTTTAAATGTTTGAGATTTTGAAGTCTTTGTCCTTTGTCCTGGCCCTGTGTCTTAGATGATCTTAATTTTGCCCATGGACTCAGCTGTGTTCTGTATTGTAGACTCCTTGCCCCATAACTTAACTGTCTATCTATGATGTAGATTTCCCTTTAGTCTGGTAAGTGCAATGAGCTTCATGATACTCACTGTATAAATTAAGATCCAAAAATTGTATGCAATATTTCTTCAATAGAGTCTTCTATTTCTTTTAAATGTAGTCTTCATTATACCCTTTCAGCATTCTTTTCTAAACATTCCCCAAGCAGCTGCTGCCAAGTTTTTGGTTTACCTGCTTCTCAAATACAATGTCTTGTTCTAGAAGAAGCTATCGGGACCTTTCCCCTGACTGTGGTCTTTTGACTGATAATCTCACATCCTCTCTCACACTAATTCCCAGTCATTTTTTCTAATTATCTTTCTCCCTGCTCTAAAACTAAGAATCAAAATCCCTATCACAATCTAAAGTCCTGAAAGATACCTTATTACCTGTCTTATCAGTTTGGCCATCTCACCTTTTCACTCCCAGAGTCCCAGACCCTCTGGCATTCTTTACCTGGTTAAGTGTTCTCATCTGCTCTGTTCCTTTGTTCTGGAATTCTCCATTCCTCACCAAGTAAAAGGTTTTTGTTTTATTTTGTTTTTCTCATTTTATTTATTGTTTTTAGTTAGGTGAATTCAATTTTTTAAATTCATTTTCTTTTTTTAAAATTTATTTGTTTATTAAAGATTTCTGTCTCTTCTCCACCACCGCTTCCCATTTCCCTCCCCCTCCCCCAATCAAGTCCCCCTCCCTAGTCAGCCCAAAGAGCGATCAGGGTTCCTAAGGTCAGCACATGAAGTAATGAGTTTTTGATCAAGAAAGCACTAAACATGTTATCTCTACGTGTTCAAAAGAATGTTACCTGACTTTCCAACTCTACCTGATGTTGCCTTTTATTCTACCCAGTTACCCCTTTCCATCCAATACTAATTACAAAGTAGGAACAATGTGTTATCTATGAAAAACACTAATTTCTTTGTTTTATCCACATGCTACTGGGAAACTCATGATAGTAGAGACCTTATCTCTGGTTTCACCCCAGCTCCAAACATAGTTATTTCGTCATAGATGCTACTCTGTAAAACTGACCAAAATTAAGCAAGCAAGCAAGAGAAAACAGGGAATTCCATGAGTGAAATGAAAAGCTCAGAGGGAATTTTTGCAAGAAGATATTCCATTATCAAATCTAGAATGAATATTTTAAAGACCTTTCCTTATAAAATGGTCACCCTGAACATTCTTTTTCCTTTAATTAAATTATTTTTTTTCCTGGGCATGTTGAGATACTTTCTTTGCCACAAAACTTTTAGTCAGATGAAGGCAGCAATTCTGTAGTTGTGCTGAGAATAGATGCCCAGTTGTGTAAATGTTCTTTGCCTCTAAGGAAGATTCTATTGGCTTTTCTTTTCTTTAAAGAAAAAAAAAGTGAGAAATTTGCAAGCTATTATATTCCCAATCGCTGAAGCATGTTTCTGATTTAAATCCGCATCTCTTCCTGAATTTAATTTAATGATGTATTGAAGATGGTTGAAGGGTGTAATGTCCTGCGCTGGTATCAGTGTGCACACACCTAAGTAATTAGTGAGGAGTGTAAATACTTTTTTAAAAAAAAATAAACTGCTGTCTTTTTAACACTTGAGGGAGGTTTCATCCAGCTCCTTCCTGATTAAAAAGCAGGGATATGGCTATTGTAACTTAAGGGCCTTTACTTGCTTCGTAGGCAGCGTTGACACTGGAGACCACTGCAGGAAGGGAAAAGAAGGCAACATTCTCACCCCTAACAAAACTGTCACAAAATTACATTTTCACATGTCTGAAGAAAAAAAAAAAGAAACAAACAGAAAAAGAAAGCACAATGCTATTCATTTCTTACTTGGATTCTTCAACAGCGGAATGCAATGACAAATGAGGAGCTGTGCGCAACTATCTCATACAGCATCGTCAGTAATTATCACTGGGAGGCTTTGGTGGAGAACAGCTCTTTGGGGGCGGGAGACTGAAAAATGGTTATCAAGTGGAGGGATACCAAGATGGAGACTTACTGAGAGACGGTTCCAAAGGCAGGACAGAAAAACAGCAGATTTCTGAGGGAAAGTAGAAGAGGAAGGTGGTTTTGAAGAGACTCCAGTGAGCAGAAGGATGTGGGGTAGACTGATGGAGTCCATGGAGGATTGAGAACCAGAAGTGGAATTTTGAATTGGAGGCACATACGAGAGGAATTGATTGAGGATAAAGGAGTAGGATGTAGTATTTCAGAATTATAGCCGTGGGGAAATGGACAGGGCCATTGTCCACAGGCAGTGATGCACTGACCTGAGTAACAGAATGAGCTCATCTTAGCCAGGGGTGGATGACTCGGAAGATTGCATCAGCCCCTCCCTGGAGGGCTTGCCCTTCCGCTCCGATTTCCATAGTGTTCAGCTTCTCTTAACAACATGCTGTATGTTGTCTAATATACTGATTCTGTTCAACCTACAAATATGAAATTATATGAAAGAAAGCGGTCCTGTGACTAACCTCATGTCTGTAAACTACGAGAGGCACACTTGCTTACATGCAGTTTCTCCAAACTGCCCCCCCCCACACACACAGAAAGAGAGTTTGTTTATTTACTCATTTAAATATTATTTTATCTGTTTATCTTTGGTTATCTGCAATCAACTCTTTGAAATGCAGACTGTAACTTGAGAAGTGATCAGTTCTTATAGCCAGAAGGACTGAGATTCAGAGGAGAGAACCACTTAGCAAAAATATGGCTATCAGAAATTCAAGTCAGAAAGTCAGCAGTGGGGTGGTTGATTAACCAATAGGTTATCTTGGGCTAGGTGTCCACCTGTGATTTAGCCTGAGCTAGGTAGCTTCTTAACTTGTGGCCCAGAGATAGACAAGACTCCAAATATTCTTGTATTACGTATGTATGTATGTATGTATGCATGCATTCATGTTTCTCTCTTTCCCCATAATTTTTGGTTGAGCTGCCAACATTTGATCTTGGAAGATGAAAAAGTTTAAAATTTTAAGCTTTTCTTGAGAAATTTGGAATTGTAATTTTTATAACGGAAAAACCCTCAGGACCTTCAGACAGGTCACAGGCCAACATGGTACGTACGCACTGCAACCACTTTACTTCTTAGGTGTCATGATCTGCACATGGTTTATAGGCTTTTCTCCAATATGGAGTTTGTCAAATCCATGAAAATATCAGCAACACTTCCCATCCTACCTTAGATATTTATATTCGAGTGTGGTGTAAATAGCAGTGACCTGTGGTCAGGCTTTTCTCTATAAAACACAGCAGTGAGAAAATCCAAGGCATAAAGAAATCACTAAGCTTTTAAAAATAATTTTGTTACTTATGGCAAAGATATTTCATATTGATAATCACATTTCTAGTCAACTTAATTCACTATATTGTTTATGAAGGTGGCCAATCTCTAAGTACTATGATGTCATTATGGATAATAAATGCACTTTTTCAGAAGGCAGGGTATATACACATACATAAATACATACATATATATTTTTCTACACATTCCTATTTTATAAATACATATGCTTAAGAGCAAGAAAACAGAAACAAATACATTTGCTTTGTTAATTAAGCAAGAAACTTTGGGTTTTTTAATTTTCAAGAAACTTTGGGTCTTTTTAATTTTCCCATGTATTCCATTAACATCTTGTTTCTCTCTTATTGTTAAAAGTATGTTTGAAGTGTACCACACATTATCAGTGATGCTGACTCTGTTGTGCATGTCTTTAAAAGTAATCTTGCCAGATGTATATAGGATTTGGAATGGAGTCAGATCCCAGATGTGGCCCTGTGGAGAGTCTTACACAAGCAACAGACAAAAGAAGTTAATTTGCTGAGTTATATTTTTCCTTATTGTGTCTGTTTGTGCTAAACTTTGATGTACAACTTTTAATGGAAGACACATACCTTTCAGGCCCGCCTGTGCTGTGACAATAATTACTGGTATGTTCTTACTAAAGGTGAAGGTCTATATAATGTATGCAGACATTCTGGCCTGTTGGTACTGTCCCCATTAAAGAGAAGAAAAGAGCAAAAGAATTTTTCAACCTGCTTTTTTATTATTATTCTGAGGAAAGTGTGTGATATGCACAGCGTTTATAACTGAGCCCTGAGTAGCTGTGAGGGAAGTGCAACATACAGTTGAGTCCATGTGGTCAATATTAAGAATGCCACAATTGGCTCAAGTAGGTGAAATTGATTTCTTTAAGCCCATAACCATGAAGAATATGCATTTAGCCTAACCAAACTCGTACAGTGAGGTTAGCAGTCTTGTGTGACTCAGATTTTCTGGATTTTGTCTAGTTAATGCTGCAAGGAGAAAGAAGGGCATGGTACGCAAGAGCTTGTGATTTGCATGAGTTCTGCAAAGATGCCTTTTAAATATTGAGAAAGCCCCTCTGAGTTCTAGTTGACCTATTTTAGACTTTCAGATGAACTCACTGTGTTCATTACAAATGATGCTATGTAATATGTTTGGGAGTCATTCTTTTTTTTTTTCCTTCCCTCTTCCTGTCTTTTAGAATGGATAAGGCACAGCAAAGCTCCACAACCTCCCTATTTGTCATGCTGGGAATTTGGCAGTTTATTGACTTCCCTCTTCCACTCATGTTGACCCGTCATCTTTCTTGCTCTCTGATTTCCTAATCACAGTAGCTCCCCTGTGAGGTCCTGTCTGCCCAGGGTTACAGCAGACAGAGCTTGTTGCTGTTACCTCATTTCTACAAAACTAGTCAACAGTAACTTCTCTAGGTTGCACAAAAGCAGTGTTGATATTTTAGTAGCCCTCATTCTCCACGCTACAGCAAGTCACAGTGTCACAGTGTGTTATAACTGGAGAAGCCTTCACAGCCTACCTTGGCATTCATAAGCCACTGTTTCACTCGCAATATTGAGTTTGATTGGAATAGTGGTTTTGCAGGGTTTATTTTTAATGTGAACCCCTTCTGATGAGACATTGCTCTTCAGGTTGCTCTAGGACTTTATAATCCCTATTTTTCACAACTCCCGTCTGACATGTTTGTGCAACTTGGTTTACCTCCAAAATAACTGTGCTTACAACGTAATCTGTTAGTTTAAAAGTGGGTAGATTCCATTTTAAAATTTAAATTACTGGTGACTATTAGAAATCTCTATAGCTCTGTCATCTTAGTTCACAAATAGATGTTTAAATAATGACTGTTTTGTTCAAAATAACAGAGCTATGGTTTAAATGGATTTTACTTGAAGTGCTTGGGAACATAAGAATTTCATATTTCAGAGTTTCAGTTTAGTGTGATGGCTCTTTCCTGTAAATCTCTATACTTTAGAGGCAGAGGTAAGAAGATTGCTGTAAGTTCAAGACAAGCCTGAGCTATATAGGAGTTGTAAGCCAACCTGCACTGTATGGGACTGACTATGCCCATAAACAAAACCAAACTCAAACAAAAAAATCATAGCTTTTAAATATGAGGATATTTGCCTGGATTGTATACTCTGAACATTCCTGATTGGCACACTTAGTCTAGTGAAATGCAGTTATTCGAGGGAACTTTAACTTTTGATATCTGGTTACTAGGCATATGTCTGAAAATAATTAATTCCATTTCTCTCCTGAGAGTAAGATCTGATGGGTAAGATGTTAATGGAAGGAAGTAAACAGTGATGTCCATCAAGAGGCAACAACTAAAGGAAAGGATGGTAAGAGAGAAAAGGATAAAAATATTAGAGGAGGAGAAAGAGGAAGGGGAGGAAGAAGAGGAAGAGGAGGAGGAAGAAGAAGAGGAGAAGAGGAGGAGGAGGAGGAGAAGGAGGAGGAGGAGGAGGAGGAGGAGGAGGAGGAGGAGGAGGAGGAGGAGAGAGAAGAAGAAGAAGAAGAAGAAGAAGAAGAAGAAGAAGAAGAAGAAGAAGAAGAAGAAGAAGAAGAAAGAAAGAAAGAAAGAAAGAAAGAAAGAAAGAAAGAAAGAAAGAAAGAAAGAAAGAAAGAAAGAAACTTGATTTCACACGCCAATAGGGAGCTGAAATGGGGATCATAGAGATTCCTGGGGCTGAAAATGTTGGAACTCTGACTTGAACTGAGCCAGCGACTCCTGGGAGTTGAGTGGAATTTTGCTGAAATGCTTCTTGCTCTGTAGATGAACCACTTGTTTTATGTGGATTAATAGTCATGAGAATCAATATGTCCTAAGTAATGTAAGTGAATTTTAACATTCTTGCATTTAACAGATTCCCAGAGTGAACCATATTTAATGATCAGCCCAAAATTGGAAATAGATATTTATTACAAGTCTCTAAGTTATGAGTTCCCTTTGTAATTGAGTTGGGACAAAGATATGATTACAGTTTGTTCATTATATGCGCTATGGCTTAAATAATGCCTCTGCAATGCATGCATGTTTATGAAACCACATCTCTGTGTCTAATGAAAACAAACTCCTGTTCTTTTCATTCTGAGTATTGGGAAAATGGGTTCTCAGATTGATTCTGGCAGTTAATAAAAGTAAAGAGTTATAATATTGCATTTGCTCTAAAAATTAGAAGAAACAGAGCTGCTTAATTACAAGTGACCTTTTTTTTTTAAGATCTATATTCCTTTGCGAGCTGTGAAATCAATAGGAATTATTTTCTTATCTTTCTAGTTCTAAACATGCCAAGAAAACAATGGCCTTGCCTAGGATTCTAGCATTAATAACTTGTGATTATATTCTCAGTGACAAAATTTCACCAGAACTGCAGGAGTTTATACGCCTTTAGAAGCTATCCTGTCTTTTTACTTTCTGAGAAATACATGAACTAAGCCTGGTATTGTCCCCATTTTAGAGATACAGAAGTAGAGGTTTGGTAAGATAAAGGGAACCTGTCATGGAGGAGCTTGGGACACAGCCCTTAAAGGTTCCTGTCCCAGCTTCTGCAAGCCCTTAGGCGAGAGGGGAACGGTCACTGCCATGACATTTCAGAGTTAGACAACCATTGTCCTGCTTCTGTGCGTAATGTCTCTCTGCCTTTCATTTCTCAAGGGAGCTATCACATTATTAACCAGGGGCACCGAGGGATATATGTGAGAACTAGCAGCACAATTGTACACAGATGATATTTTCCAGTGGCCTGCTGGAGACAATCTCGGCCAATGTAATGCAGAATTTCAAGCCACATTAGCAGAAGAAACTCCTGCTCACTGAATTCCTTCTGCCTAGGAGAAGGAGGCTCAATTGCTATTTCTCTGTGGCTTCTTTTTCACTTTGATAAGGAATATCAGTCCTCACCGTTGAGAAATTCAGTTTGAAATATTAAGACAGTGATACATGGTCAGTTGTATGCAGATGGCTCATTTAGAACACATATCTCCCAGTGTTTCCATAGCAGAGGATACTCTCTTTAACTAGTGGTGTGAGGCTGGTTCTGTGAAGGGCAGTAGTCTGCTTAGTGAAGGCTGAAAGTGACTTCCACGTTTACCACACTCATCATTTCCAGAAAGAGCAATATAGCGTATAGCAGGGCAGACTGGGTGGAGACATTGTGGGCAACTGTTTCCTTGATGAGTTTTCCACACTGTTCTGTGATGTTTCCATATTCACGCAAAAGTTGTGTTTACCAGTGAATTATAAAAATTCTTATTCTGTTGCTAAATTTATCAAACTATTTTCAGCTTTACAATTTTTACTACCTGCATTTAATTTGATTGGAAGCATGAGAGACCAAATATATTAGTTAGCTGTATAAAATGGTCATGTAGAAGGTAGTATTTGGACATCGTGTGCCTAAGTAATTTATTTTCCTAAGTATTAAGAAATGAGTATACTAGAACTTTAAAAAAGAACAGCGCAACCCAAATAAATTTATTGGGTGTTAGAGCTTATGAGTCAGATAAATACTTTGCTGATATTTCAAGAATGCGAGTTAAGTTTGGGTCTAGGTTAGGAGAGTCCTCACAAAGGAACAGCTATCAAAGTTTTCTCTCTCTAAACTCTTGGTAGTGATGAAATGACTTCACTTGAGTCCATTACAGCTTTTGGTGCTGATGTATAGTATAAGTGGTTCATTTTGTCTTTCACAGAACAATATTTTTTTGGAAAGTACTCAGTGTTTTAGGTGAAATCTAGAATCTAATAGAGACTCAACCTTCAAGGAATTTGCAATCTAAAGAGAAACGGATGGTCAGTGGTGCAGTGTTCTGGGAGGTGAGGCGCCTCCCTACAGCCCAACAGAGAGTGACCACCCTCTGTTTGGGGGCTGTTCAATGGACATTCTTGTCCTTAATTGTTAGTTTTAGAGGAGAACTTAGAGAAGAGAAAAGTGTTCTTCCAAGTATCTCTCTAATGTAATATATCCATTATATTGTCTTAGACCAAGGTGTGTTGGTTTTATTACCTGGATTTTTACATGTGTTTGCTTTTGGAAAGATGATAATTTAGCAACATCTATCATGGATTCATTCAAGAGTGAAAACAAAATGAGAAATTTCCACAGAAGATTCTGCAGTGAGTGAGGTAATTAGAATACTTTGTGCACCTCTTGTCCTGTGCAACCGGAGCAAATGTCGGGTTTCATTCCGTGGTGCTTGAGTTGGAACCTTGTAGTACCTGACATGGTGTGTGAACAGGACTTGACATTTTATTCTCTCTGAAAATCCTCATGTCTGTCCATGACTTGGATTTCTGGTTCTGGACTGTTTCCCGAGACTGAGTGGACATCTTGTTTCTCCGTACATGAAGTTAAGGAGAGTTCATATTACTTAACAGTGGTTTTCTTAGTCATAGCCTATTTGAGAGTGTTGCTTAGCCAGGAACCAAACAAGCAGGCAAAAGAAGATCCATTCATTTTAATCGATACAACTCAAAATCTAATTTTGAAAGTATATTTTAGTTTCTATGATCTTTTAAAAATTAAAAAAAAAATGCTCATAGTTCCAAAGAGGCACTTTTCAAACAGAACACACACACACACTAAAATCACTCTGCAGGGTCTGTCACAAAGGGATATTTAGTGAGGTGGCATGGTGGCACATGCTGATAATCTGAGTACTGAGAAGCCTGTGGCAGGAGGACACAGAGTTTGAGGCTATCCTGGGAATTTAAAAACTCTGTTTCAAGTTAAGTGAACAATAGTGACAACCGTGAATAAACAAATAGACCGTTGGTATCCTGTTGTATTAATGAGTCTGTAGTGTTAATACTGTACATCCATAGATGATAGATTTTGGTAGATCCTGATATTGTATTTGGTGGAGAGAGACAGTTATAAGTTTTTGATTGCATTATACATTTAACAGTAGTGACTGACAGTTTTTAAAATGATTTATTAATTTCTACATGTGTGGATGTTTTGCCTGAATGTATGTCTGCATGTATGCTCTGCACTACATGCTTGCAGTGTACTCAGAGAGCAGAAGGCAGATAGATGTTGGATTCCCTAGGACTCAACTGACAGATAATTGTGAGGTGCGGTCTGAGTCCTGGGTATTGAACATGGGTTAGCTGGAAGATCAGCCTGTGCTTTAACCACTAAAGAATCCTTCTGGTTCCTCAACTGAACATTCCTTTCAAACTTATTTTGGTTGGCACTGGAAAGATAATTTAGTGGCTAAGAACACTTACAACACTTATTGCCTTGTGGAGGAGCTGGGTTCTGTTCCCAGCGCTTACATGATGGCCTACAACCATCTATAACTCCAATTACAGGGTAATTGATGGCCTCTTATGATTTCTGCTGGTATTTCATGTTCAGCGTGTATGCATGTATGTGTATACACACACACACTTGGGAATTCACACATATACTTAAATATATATATATATATATATACATTTCACACATATACTTAAATATATATATATATATATATATACATTTTTACCTTAGAAATGAATTTTCTATTCTTATTTCTTCTTATACTAAAATGTAGTTGCTTTTATATCAGGAAAAATAAAAGTACAAGTCCACTCACATATTCAAACAAGCCATTTTCATGGGCATTCTTATGTAGGCTTTGGTTCTTTAATATAAGGTAGCAATATTAAATATTAAGATTACTCCGTGTGCTTATCCAGTGGAAGAAGCCACAGCACTCTTTCTTTCTAGATGTGTTTGTTTAACTGCTGGAGGTTATCTCAGTGGCAAGTTCATCCTTATTTGATAATAATGAAACATAAGTTTTATGTGTTTGCTTGAGTAAGATTGCCATCTGGTAAATAATATGTTTTGTGAGTGTTTATGACAATCATGGTTTAAGCCAAAATTGACTTATCATGATTGCTGCAAATAACACTTGAGTGTCCTAACTGGTTTGATTTTTTTTCTTTGTTGAATTGAGAAAATGTATTTTACGAAGCTTCCTGCATTTATTTTTAAACTATTTTGTGGGTTTTAAAGCTTGAGTTTTCAAAAGCAATAATTACAGCTGATTACTCTCTCTTTATAGTGCTTTTGCTGGAAAGTAGAACAAAAAAAGATTGTTGACATAGCATCCTAGGCATTGTATGTGTCTGAGAGTATATATATATATATATATATATATATATATATATTATATATAATATATTATATAATATATAATGTGTGTGTTCTATTTCTTCAACAAGTTAAAAATCTATTACTTTATGAATTGACTATCTCTAAACATCTTTACCTTGGCAGAACATTATTAAGAAAATAAGGCCAGGGCTGTATTCTATACTCTTTTTTTTTCAGGTAGTAAAAGCATTAAAAGCACTTCTGGAAATGGCCTCTAACCCATTATCTCTCCTTACAAACGAGAAATTGAACATAAACCTGGGACTGCCTTTTCTCTGTGTTAACAGATTTTCTAGTTTGCACAGGATTAATTTTCAAGATATTTGTCAACCTGAAAACTTCAAGTGATATTCAATGATTAGTTCTTGAAAATGCCAGTTAAAATCCTGAACTGAGTACTTTACACGTCAAAAGGAACAGGGGGGGGGCGGTAATTATTTAGATTAGAATTTGGGATTAGTCTAGAAGAAGGGGCTCTAATTCAGCCAACTGGTTTTGATTAGAAGACCTTGTACCTGATCATTCCTGCCTTGTGCTTCAAGGTCAGGGCAAAGACATTTGACCACATTGTTAGCCTTGCTTTTGGTAGTGTGAACTCAAAGGGAACCTAAGGGAATCTGAGATTATAATTGTGCCACAACAAAGACATGTTCTGTTATTTGAAATTATATATATATTATTTCGAATAACATGTTAATATATATATATATATATATATATATATATATATATATATATATTCCAGTCTTCCTGAATATATACTCAGCATGCAGGTGCTTTTCAGAATTTCATCTTCATCCCTTTCGTTTCATATTGTATCTTGAAGAAAGTTACTTCTCACAGATAGTTTTTGCTTCCATATATGCAATGTGATTACAAATGCTGCCTCTTTGCTTTTGATCTTTCGCCGGTCGCCGTGTATTTATGTCCTCCCCGATAATGACATGAAAGTGCTTACACAGATTTTTAGAGTCCATTCCTCTCTCATTCTTCCCACATTCGTGATGGCCGTGAACTCCCTGCCTCAACACAACTACATGTTCATGGTGGTTGTACTGAGGGAGAGAGGAGCAAACAGGAAGCTTCTTTTGTTCCACCTTTCATGGATGACAACTGTTCATCTTCCTGTCAGTTATGCACTCGTATACTGTTTGTGAAAGTTGGAGTTTATCCTGGCACTTCATAGTTTATAAACTGTGAAAAGAAAGGATTTTTCCCTTTCTTTTGTCCCTTTTTTTCCTTTTCTTTCTTTTTCAAAAAAATTTTCACTCTGCACAGCAGGCAAGACTACAACTTGGTTTTCTTCCGCCCAAGCCTCCAGGAGCCTGAGATTCGGGCTTTTGGAAAGGGTTGTTTTTGTCTCAGACATTGTTAAGAGACAAGAAATCCACCTTTATATACATTTTATTTTTTTAATACCCAAGAATTGTTTGTAAGTATGAAGATCTCTAAAATTTATTAAATTGATTCATGAATTCTACTTACAGACTCTACACCAAAGAAGTATGGTTGGTGTGGTGGAGTGTGTGGTGGGGTGTGCGGTGCAGTGTGCGGTACAGTGTATGGTGGAGTGTGTGGGATGCAGTGTATGGTGCAGTGTGCAGTGGAGTGTGGGGTGCAATATGTGGTGGAGTGTGCGGTGCAGTGTGTTGTGCAGTGTGTGGTGGAGTGTGTGGTGGAGTGTGTGGTGGAGTGTATGGTGGAGTGTGTGGTGGAGTGTGTGGTGGAGTGTGTGGTGGAGTGTATGGTGGAGTGTGTTGTGCAGTGTGTGGTGGAGTGTGTGGTGGAGTGTATAGAGGAGTGTGTGGTGGAGTGTATAGAGGAGTGTGTGGTGGAGTGTGTGGTGGAGTGTATGGTGGAGTGTATGGTGGAGTGTGTGGTGGAGTGTGTGGTGGAGTGTGTGGTGGAGTGTGTGGTGGAGTGTGTGGTGGAGTGTGTGGTGGAGTGTGCGGTGGAGTGTGTTGTGCAGTGTATGGTGGAGTGTGTGGTGGAGTGTGTGGTGGAGTGTGTGGTGGAGTGTGTGGTGGAGTGTGTGGTGGAGTGTGTGGTGGAGTGTATAGAGGAGTGTGTGGTGGAGTGTATGGTGGAGTGTGTGGTGGAGTGTGTGGTGGAGTGTGTGGTGGAGTGTGTGGTGGAGTGTGTGGTGGAGTGTGTGGTGGAGTGTGTGGTGGAGTGTGTGGTGGAGTGTGTGGTGGAGTGTATAGAGGAGTGTGTGGTGGAGTGTGTGGTGGAGTGTGTGGTGGAGTGTGTGGTGGAGTGTGTGGTGGAGTGTGTGGTGGAGTGTGTGGTGGAGTGTGTGGTGGAGTGTATGGTGGAGTGTATGGTGGAGTGTATGGTGTAGTGTGTGGTGGAGTGTATAGAGGAGTGTGTGGTGGAATGTGTGGTGGAGTGTATGGTGGAGTGTGTGGTTGAGTGTGTGGTGGAGTGTGTGGTGGAGTGTGTGGTGGAGTGTGTGGTGGAGTGTGTGGTGGAGTGTGTGGTGGAGTGTGTGGTGGAGTGTGTGGTGGAGTGTGTGGTGGAGTGTGTGGTGGAGTGTGTGGTTGAGTGTGTGGTGGAGTGTGTGGTGGAGTGTATAGAGGAGTGTGTGGTGGAGTGTGTGGTGGAGTGTTTGGTGGAGTGTGTGGTGGAGTGTTTGGTTGAGTGTGTGGTGGAGTGTATGGTGGAGTGTATGGTGGAGTGTATGGTGGAGTGTGTGGTGGAGTGTGTGGTGGAGTGTGTGGTGAAGTGTATGGTGGAGTGTATGGTGGAGTGTGTTGTGGAGTGTATGATGGAGTGTGCGGTGGAGTGTGCGGTGGAGTGTATGGTGGAGTGTGTGGTGGAGTGTATGGTGGAGTGTATGGTGGAGTGTATGGTGGAGTGTATGGTGGAGTGTGTGGTGGAGTGTATAGTGGAGTGTATGGTGGAGTGTATGGTGGAGTGTATGGTGGAGTGTGTGGTGGAGTGTGTGGTGGAGTGTATGGTGGAGTGTGTGGTGGAGTGTATAGAGGAGTGTGTGGTGGAGTGTGTGGTGGAGTGTGTGGTGGAGTGTGTGGTGGAGTGTATAGAGGAGTGTGTGGTGGAGTGTGTGGTGGAGTGTGTGGTGGAGTGTATGGTTGAGTGTGTGGTGGAGTGTGTGGTGGAGTGTGTGGTGGAGTGTGTGGTGGAGTGTGTGGTGGAGTGTGCGGTGGAGTGTGTTGTGCAGTGTATGGTGGAGTGTGTGGTGGAGTGTGTGGTGGAGTGTGTGGTGGAGTGTGTGGTGGAGTGTGTGGTGGAGTGTGTGGTGGAGTGTGTGGTGGAGTGTGTGGTGGAGTGTGTGGTGGAGTGTGTGGTGGAGTGTGTGGTGGAGTGTGTGGTGGAGTGTGTGGTGGAGTGTGTGGTGGAGTGTGTGGTGGAGTGTGTGGTGGAGTGTGTGGTGGAGTGTATAGAGGAGTGTGTGGTGGAGTGTGTGGTGGAGTGTGTGGTGGAGTGTGTGGTGGAGTGTGTGGTGGAGTGTGTGGTGGAGTGTGTGGTGGAGTGTGTGGTGGAGTGTATGGTGGAGTGTGTGGTGGAGTGTATGGTGTAGTGTGTGGTGGAGTGTATAGAGGAGTGTGTGGTGGAATGTGTGGTGGAGTGTATGGTGGAGTGTGTGGTTGAGTGTGTGGTGGAGTGTGTGGTGGAGTGTGTGGTGGAGTGTGTGGTGGAGTGTGTGGTGGAGTGTGTGGTGGAGTGTGTGGTGGAGTGTGTGGTTGAGTGTGTGGTGGAGTGTGTGGTGGAGTGTATAGAGGAGTGTGTGGTGGAGTGTGTGGTGGAGTGTTTGGTGGAGTGTGTGGTGGAGTGTTTGGTTGAGTGTGTGGTGGAGTGTATGGTGGAGTGTATGGTGGAGTGTATGGTGGAGTGTATGGTGGAGTGTGTGGTGGAGTGTATGGTGGAGTGTATGGTGGAGTGTGTGGTGGAGTGTATGGTGGAGTGTATGGTGGAGTGTATGGTGTAGTGTGTGGTGGAGTGTGTGGTAGAGTGTGTGGTGGAGTGTGTGGTGGAGTGTATAGAGGAGTGTGTGGTGGAGTGTGTGGTGGAGTGTGTGGTGGAGTGTGTGGTGGAGTGTATAGAGGAGTGTGTGGTGGAGTGTGTGGTGGAGTGTGTGGTGGAGTGTGTGGTGGAGTGTGTGGTGGAGTGTATGGTGGAGTGTGTGGTGGAATGTGTGGTGGAGTGTGTGGTGGAGTGTGTGGTGGAGTGTATGGTTGAGTGTGTGGTGGAGTGTGTGGTGGAGTGTATAGAGGAGTGTGTGGTGGAGTGTGTGGTGGAGTGTGTGGTGGAGTGTGTGGTGGAGTGTGTGGTGGAGTATGTGGTGGAGTGTGTGGTGGAGTGTGTGGTGGAGTGTGTGGTGGAGTGTGTGGTGGAGTGTGTGGTTGAATGTGTGGTGGAGTGTGTGGTGGAGTGTATGGTGGTGTGTGGTGGAGTGTGTGGTGGGTGTATGTGGTGAGTGTGTGGTGGAGTGTATAGAGGAGTGTGTGGTGGAGTGTGTGTGAGTGTGTGGTGGAGTGTGTGAGTGTGTGAGTGTGTGGTGAGTGTGTGGTGGAGTGTGTGGTGAGTGTGTGAGTGTTGTGGAGTGTAGGTGGAGTGTGGTGGAGTGTGAGTGAGTGTGGTGAGTGTATGTTGGAGTGTGTGTGGTGTAGTGAGTGTGTGGTGGAGTGTGTGTGGAGTGTTTGGTGGAGTGTGTGGTGGAGTGTGTGGTGGAGTTGTGTGGAGGAGTGTGTGAGAGTTGTGGTGTGTATGGAGGAGTGTGTGGTGGAGTGTGTGGTGGATAGTGTTGTGGAGTGTATAGTGAGGTATGGTGGAGTGTATGGTTGATTGTGTGGAGTGTGTGTGGAGTGTGAGGTGGAGTGTGTGGTGGAGTGATTGTGGAGTGTATAGTGGAGTGTATGATAGTGTTAGTATATAGTTTGAGAGTTTATTAGGCTATTTATGAGAGTAGTTTATAGTAAGGTGTAGTGATATAGTTTATAGTGTATGTGATATTATAGTGAGTGTAGTGAGTGTATTTATTATTCTATATATTTATATTAGAGTGGAGTATGTATTGATAGAGTGTTATTGTTGAGTCTATGTGATTATTTATATTATTAGTATGAGTGTGTGTGGAGTGATGTGAGTGTGAGTGTAGTGTGTGTATATAGTGATTATATATTATTATATTATAGAAGTTATATGATAGTTTGTGGAGTAGTGATGAGATAGTATGTAGTAGTAGTAGTGGAGTAGTGTGGTGGAGAGTGTGGTGGAGTGTAGTGATTGTATGAGAGTTATGTGATGAGTGTTAGTATATGTAGGGAGTTTGAGGAGGAGTGTGGATGGGAGTGTATGTGGTGGAGTGTGTGGTGGAGTGTGATGTGGAGTGTGTGGTGGAGTGTATGAGGAGTGTATGGTTGATATGTATTGCTGAGAGAGGTGGGTTTATTATTCTATAAATATTAGATAATTTATATAGATATTTTGTTTGAAGTAGGTGAGTGTATATGAGATTAGAGGTTTAGTTGTAGAGTATTATTGATAGCTTTGGAGATTTATGGCTGTATTGTGTTATATATATTATATTTATTATTATATATATTATCTATATATTATTATAATATTATAATATACTAATATGGTAGAGTTATAGTGATTGTATAGAGATGAGTATATATTATTATATTATTATATTATTTGTATTATATATATATTTCTATATATTATCTAGATATTATAGTATGTATATATTATATATTGATTATATATATATACAATTTTCTATATATTATATATATATATTTATAAATCTTATATATTATTCTATATATTATTATATATATTATCTATATATTATTCTATATTATATATATATTATATATATTATTCTATATATATTCTATATATTATTTATATATATATATCTATATATTATATATATATTATATATATATCTATACTATTATATATATTCTTATATATTATTATATATAATTATTCTATATATTCTATATATTATATATATATATTCTATATATATTCTATATATTATTATATATATTAATCTATATATTATTCTATATATATTTATATATTATTATATATATTCTATATATTATTCTATATATTATCTATAATATTATTCTATATATTATTATATATACTATTCTATATATTATATATATATTAATTCTATATATTATTCTATATATTATCTATAATTATTCTATATATTATCTATATATTATTATATATATTATTATATATATATTATATATAATATTCTATAATATTATATATATTCTATATATTATCTATATATATTCTATATATTATTCTATATATTATTCTATAAATTATTCTATATATTATTCTATATATTATTCTATATATCTATTATATATATATATTCTATATATTATTCTATATATTATTATAATATTATTATATAATATTATATATATTATTATATATATCTATCTATATCTATAATATTCTATACATTATCTATATATTATTCTATATATTAATCTTATATATATCTATATATTATTCTATATATTATTCTATATATAATTATATATTATTCTATATTATTATCATATATATATTATTCTATACATATTCTATATATTATTATATACTATTCTATATAATATTCATAATATATATTATTCTATATATATTCTATATATTAATAATATATATTATTCTATATATATTCTATATATTATTCTATAAATTATTCTATATATTATTCTATATATGATTCTATATATCTATCTATATATATAATATTCTATATATATTATATACTATAATTCTATACATTAATCTATATATTATTATAATTATCTATATCTAATAATATCCTATATATATATTATTCTATATAT